>NC_138966.1:27332500-28532500 GCF_055761805.1 Camellia sinensis | reverse complement strand
TATTTCTCACAACTGAAGGTGTTGGCACTAAGTCTAGCATGGTAATAGCATACACAAGCCATGAAGGTCTCTGCTCCACCTGCTCACCCCTCAGAGCATAAGTCGGATGCACTGACTGAGCCAAAGAGGCTCCTTGATTGGCCCTCGAGGCCTTTGCTGACTGTGCAGGCTAGTGACTCTGTATCTGCCTCGAACCAGACGCACCAGGTGTGCCACCCAACTGAGGGTAAAACCTCTTCAAGCGTCGTGCCTACCTACACTGATAACAAGTGAGTAGTTGCCTTCTCCCCTGAATCTAGCTCTGAGAACGAGCCGGAGATGAAATCAACCGTTGCCCTCCTCCCCTTTACGGGCAAACTGGAGACTTGTGGTCCAACTAGCAACACTTAAAGCCAGTGAAATCTGTGACACTTCATACTTCTTGGATTAATGGGATTGCTCTGAACACCTTTATTGTTATACTTGGAGCCTCTTAGATTCATTTTGGAATATTGATTGAGGTGATATCATGTTTGGGAAGTAGGATTGAACCAAAAACTTTGATTTGGATAATTGCCCTATTAGCAATCATCACTCTTTTGCCCTTTTCTTTTTCCACGCTTTGAATTTGGATGTAAGGCTAGAACCATTGGAAAGATTATTTCCAAGGCTTTGATTTGGACATAAGAATGACGTAAAATGGAATCCGGACAAGGGAGTTATACTCATTTGAATTTTGAGTATCTATGGTGAAAGCAAGTCCGCTCGAGCGCAGGAAGTTCCGCTCCAGCGGTCTGCGCAAATTTCAGATATTCTGGGAGCTGTTTTTCTATGCTCGAGCCTAGCATTCTTTGCTTGAGCGAACTGGTCGATATCAGTCACTTTAAAATGACTTTTTGGCCCCAAAATGTTTTTTTTTTTCCTCTCTTCTCCCCCTCTCCTCCATACCTGAAACCCTAGCCCTAAAAACCTTGATTTCATCCATTTTTCACCTAGAATCCACCATGGATCTTGCATTAAACATGAAGACCAAGTGAAAATGAGCATTTTTAACCGATTAGATCTTGGTTTTGTGAATGATTCTCCTAGAAGTCTTGCTCTCTTGCTCTTTTCTTAAAGTAGGATTACATTTAGCTTTGTATCTCTCTATTTTGAGGATGATTATTTGGTATTATTGTGACATTGATGCTATAATTAAAATTTTGAGTTTACAAAATTGGGTTTTGTTTGAAAAATGAGATTTCCTCTACTTTCTCTTCAGATTTTTATTAACGGCTATGGATTATGAGAATTCTAGTTTGAGGATGACATTTTACATAGTTTATGGGCAAAAGCCCCAAATTTATGAAAGCCCTAGTTGTCAAATAACTGAGTTAAAAACCATATGAAAGTGTAAAAAATCCCTACCTCAGAGAGAAGAACCGAGCAAGGCAAAGATGAAACTTGAAAGATGCTCAAACCCAACTCTATTCGGATCAAAATAGAGATCTTAAGATGCTCACTCTTTTTAACAAAGGCAAGTGGGTAGAGAGATCACTAAAACTAGGTGAAAATGTAGAGAGAATGGAGGTTTTAGAGAGAGAGTCCCAATCTAGGGTTTTTGAGAGATGAAAAAGTAGGCTGCTACGAACTGATATACGCATAGTCCGCTCGAGCGCAAGAGGTGAAGCTCGAGCGTCAGACACAATAAATTGTTCCCCTCGAGCGCAACAAGTGACGCTCAAGCACCAAGGCAGAATGAAGAAGACCATCACTGCTCGAGCACAAGAAGCGTGACATGAGCATAGAATGCACACATCTAGTAGTTTTGCAGACAATAGACCAACGTTCAACCGCAAGAAAAGGACGCTCGAGCTAAGCCCGCTCGAGCACATAAAGAACCGCTCGAGCGTAGAATACACTCACCCAGTAGTTTTGTAGACCTGCAAACTACTGAGAGTTTGCAAATCCCGCTTGAACGCAAGAAGCACCGCTCGAGCGAAGGAACAAAATCCCGAGTAAGAAAAGTTTGGAAACTAAGCAACTAACTTGTCCCAAACATAACCACAACAACCCAAAAGACGAACCCAAGGGAAAACAAAGAGAATAAGAGATGGACAACAATAAAAGTCAGGTCAAAGCCATGAAACCCCGAGTTCGAAATACAATAAAAGTTAGTTCAAAATCAGAATCACTATAAGGTCAGACACTGAAGAGATCTAACTAAATGTCGATATTCAGTGGGATGCGCAAGTAGGTCTCCTTGAAGAGTATGGAGTTGTGTCTTTACATTCAGAAGTGTACTACAATGCTTGCACTCCTCCATAGAACTACAACGCAAGAGATTAAGAGTGTAGCAAATATGGAAAAGATGAAGGTCGGATTGCAAGGAAGACACCTCAAGGCCAAGGAAGTAATAGAGAGAGCCAATGTCCTTGATCTCAAATTCTTTACCAAGATTGGAGACAAATGAGGAGAGTAGTGACTGAGAATTCCCAGTAAGTACAATATCATTAACATAGAGTAATAATATCATTATCTGAGAAGAGCACTGGAAAACAAACATAAAGTGATCAGTTCAACTCTGAGAGAACCCAAATTGGACGATGAAAGAGAAAAAATGCTAGAACCAACCACACGGAGCTTGTTTTAGACCATAGATAGCCTTTTGAAGTTTACAATATGTTGAGAGTGTTGAGAATAAAAAACCCTAGAGATTGAGTCATAAAAATGGTCTCTTGCAGAAAACAATGGAGGAAGGCATTTTTTACATCCAATTGGCGTAAAGACCACCTAGATAAGACTGCCAAGCTGAAAACAATGTGGATTGTGGTTGGCTTCACCACAAGATTGAAGGTTTCATTGTGATCCAAACCATGTTATTGATGGAATACCTTGGACTATGGACCAAGTCGGATTTTTAAAGAAAGCATTAAATTCATTAGACATAGCTACACACCATTCAAGAACTTTGACAGCTTGAGAGAAACATGTAGATTCCTTATTAGAAGAAGAAAGATTAGTAGCCAAAGCACGTGGTATGGGATAACGCATAGTGCAATCAGTGCGAGTCAGAGGTTATTGTACTCCATTACAAAGTCTACTAACCATGGAATAGCCCCAACAGGTGAAGAAGAACCTGGGTTACCCGTCAAGTAAGGTGTCTGGTGATGCAGATAAAGAGCTTGTAACAGCTTGAGATCCAATGGGAGGTGGGAGTATTGATAGATGACGTCACCTATAACGTAGAAGCACAAAAGCTCAATATATCTTGTGGGAGAAGTCAGTGGAGATGCAATAGCTGAAGTAGAAGCAAGAAGCAAAGTAGCAGGAGCTCAAATAGAGGCTTTGAGAGAAGACATGCTACCATAACGCTGACATGTGATTGTAGGTGGAAGAACTGGCATAATAGCAATATCAGAAGTTGCAAGAGAATTGGAGGTAGTACTAGAAGAAGTATAAGGGAAAGTCGTCTCATCAAAACACACATGGTGCAAGACATAGACTCTTCCAGTGGTAGAATCCAAGCAGCGATAACCTTTGTGTTGAGGACTGTAGCCTAAGAAAACACATTCAATTGTTTGGCAAAAGTTTATTAGCCACATAAACACCCAAGTGAGAATAACATGCACTCCCAAAGACACGTAAATTGATGTAACATGGTGGTCAACCAAACAAGCGAAAGAAATGAGAATCCCACTGGAGAACAAGAGTTGGTAAGCAATTAATAAGATAAACGGTAGTAGACATTGCTTCAACCCAAAGGTTGAGGAGAACATGACCAGAGATAAGAAAGGTACGAGCCATCTCAGAGATATGACAGTGCTTGTGTTCAACAAGTCCATTTTGTTCTAGTGTGTGAGGACAAAAAAGGCGATGATGTATATCAAGAGATTTACACAACTCAAACGTAGGAGAGTTAACATATTCTGTACCCCCATCACTTTGAAGATTTTTTAGCGAGCTACCAAAATGAGTTTTAATGAAAGCAATATATGTTTGGAATGAGTACAAAACTTCAGATTTACGTCGCATAGGGTAAAGCCATGTGTAGCGAGTAAAATAGTCTATAAAGAGTACATAGTATTTGTAACCAGAAACTGAAGGAATTGAAGATTGCCACACGTCAGAATGTACCAGATCAAAAAGGTGAAAAAACACTGATTTTATTACTAATGGGAAAAAAGAGATGTATGGATTTACCTAGAGCACACCCTTTACAAAAAGTTTTAAAAAAGCAAAAATCGAAAGATAAAAATTTATTAGATCCTAAATAAGACAAGACTTTGCGAGACGGATTACCAAGATGACTGTACCAAAGAGGTGAAATATGGCTGGTAGTACAAAGACTTGGGAAGGAGGGTAGACAGACGACAAGGGATAAAGACCATCTCTACATGGGCCCTGAAACAAAAGAGCACCAAATATGAGATCATGAATATAAAAGTGAGTAGTATCAAATGAAAAACAGACATGATTATCTTTGGTGAATTGTGTGTTGAAGAATGATTCAAAGTTTGACTTGGTCTTTTCAGGTTGTTAGTAGTGTCCATATTTTACTGAGTTTGTTTAGTCAATTGGGTAGTTGTTGCTGATATTATGCTAGTGGCTGTAGTGGTCTAAGTTAGTGCCTTAGTGGTACATAAAAATCTGTTTGGTTGTTTTGGTTGTAAGCCTATATATAGGCACATTTGCTTCAGCATTTAAATTAAGAATAAGAGGACCCAACAGTTCAGTTTTTATATATTTCTTCGCCTCTGTTTTTCTGGTTTTTTGCCTCTGTTTTCAGTGTTATTTTTTTTTATCTCCAACATTGTGCAACTGAAAGGAGATTCTTATGCATATATTAAACATAATAAACATTTTGAAGATGGAAAAAAGATAAACCAAGAGAAAAGGACATGTTACCTATAGAGTTGATAAAACGACGTGTTCCATTGCCAAGATAAATTGAATCTGTTCTAGAATACGGTGTACAATTCTACAAAGGGATCACTAATCATGTGATGAGTTATACCGGTATTGGGGTACCAATTTGGATCATGAGTGGTAGCTAGCTAATAACTCATGTAGGGTGGCGGAAAATATTAGAATAAGTGTTTGAATAGGAAATAATATTGCATATATTATTCTTATTTGATTTTATTTTCTCTTGATTGATGTAATCGCCTATAATTTATGCCTGATGACACTCCTATAATTACGCATTATTATCAATATGAAAGAGGATGAGGTCTCACTCATTCTCTATCTCTTTCGCTTCTCTAAACTTACATGGTATTAGAGCCCTAGCCATCTCTCCTTCTATGCCACCCATCACCACCAATTGCCTCATCTCTTCTTCTTACCATACAACACAACCTTGCAACTCCTCCCAACCACTCGACAGCCCTCTAGCCACCCGACTGCTTCTCTCCTTCTTGCTCCACCCCAAACAGCCTCCTCCAGCGCTACCCAGTCCTTGCTCTCCCCCCAACATCCCCAGCCTTCCCTTTTCTTTCCCTCGACAGGCCTCTTCAGCTACTGCCGAGGGCCCCTAGGTGGCCGACTAGCCTCCTTGCTGATCTGGATGAGTTTGGCAACCCTTCTAGGGTAGCTTGAGCTCGTTTCTTCTCTTTTGGGATCTGCTGGTGATGTAAAACAAGAAAAAAAGAAAAAAGAAAAAAGGGCTTATATTGAGTTCTTAATTCTTTATGCTTCCATAGTGACTGTTGTGCTTGTTCTTCCACTATCATTTTCCGGGTTTGTGGTTGACATTGTGTTTAAGGAGTAATTAGTAGAGTCTCCATGGCAGATTTGACTAGTGAAATACTACCTCTCAGCTATCTCAAAGCAAGAGTTCTATTATCCCTTCTACTATGACTGATAACCTCAACACCGGCCTTAAAATCACCACCTCTTTATTCAATGGTTAGAATTACCTAGCGTCGTCACAGAGTCTAACTATTTTCTTGAAGAGAAGAGGGAAGATGGGATATAGTGATCGAAGGTTACAGGCACCCAGTACCACAGACCCCCGTTATGATCAGTGGGAGATCACCAATTCTCTTATTATGGGCTAGTTAATACATTCTATGGCATCGAAGATTGGAGAGGGCTACTTGTCTATGGACACTGCCTAGGATATTTAGGAGGTTGTAGCTACTATTTACTCCAGAAATGGGAGCTTCGCCCAAGCTTTCGAGTTACGTCGCTCCATTGAAAGGTCAGTACAATGTTAGATGACTATTCTTCAGTATTTTACATTCTTTAGCAATGGGTGGAAACGACTCGATCACCTTCAGGATTACAAGCCTGTTTGTACCACTGATTCTGCTGGTTGCCAGAAGTTTGTGGAGCAAGAGCGAGTCTTCAAGTTTTTGGAAGGCCTGAATATGGAGAATGATCCAGTTTGGAGCAGCGTACTTGGCATGGTCATGCTTCATTCTCTCCAAGAAGCCTTTGCTTTTGTGCAGAATGAAAAGAGTCACTGCTCTACTATGCTACCTTCTGCCACTACTGTTCGGTTTGCCTTGGTTTCTACATCCCCTCGAGATGGAGAGCGTCTGACTTGTGGTTCTCATCCTTGCTCTGAGAAGGATAATCTTTTTTGTGACTACTACCATAGACCTTGACACACACAAAAGACTTGTTCGAAGCTACATGGGACTCCTTCTGGTGGCTGAGGAGACTATCCTTGTGATAACCCTACTCTGTGTTATGTTAATTAACCTTAATTATGATTGTGATTATGTGCTTAACATGATTTTGGGTGCTGATTATGTAAGTAATTATGTTTTTCAATCTATATCTGCTCACCGTAGGAAAATCTGCCTAATTTTCGGCTATAAGATTAAATTGAAGACTGTAAAGGCTACAGAAATTGAAATTGTCTATACCATTGTGATTAGCCTGATTTTTAGAGCCTATGGTGAAATTTGATTAAAAATTGATTCGTATCGAAATAATTAGATTAAGTGAGGCTCATTAACTTTAATTGAGGTTGATTAACTTAATCTAATCACCTAGTATATATATGGGCCAAACATACTTATACTCATTCTTTTGAGCTCAAAAATCTGAATTAGACACTCTAGAGAGAGAGAGAGAGACAGCTGAATTTAGAGAGAGGAATGGCTCAACATTGAAGATTTTGCCAAGGGATTGAAGAGCTAGGTGGATTAGCTCAAGATTTGGCTATAGTTGGAAGAAATTAAAGCTTTTGGTGGGTAATCAAACTCTAATTTATGAGTTCAAGATCATGGTTATGTGAATTCAAAAATAAAATGAAGCTAAGAATGAGATTTGAGTTGAATATAATGAAATTGAAGTTGTATATACATGCATGTAAGCATTTACCATGATTATGTGCATTTATGCTTTGAAGCATGTTAAACATGTAAAATTGGCGGTTATTTTAGACATGCATCCATGAAATATAGAATTATGGAACTTGGTTGCATGACTTTTGAAGTTATAGAGCTCAAATCCATGTCTCGATGATGATAGAAAAGAGTTAAGCTTAATTCATGCTTGCATGGAAAATTAGAGTGATGATTTGCCAAATTTATGAAGGTTTATGTATAAGAAAATGTAATTCTTCAAGTATAAACGGTCAAATACATGTTTTTGATGTTTTGGGTAAGTCATGCATGATTTTGGCCTTTAGAAATGAGTTTTGAGCTTCAAACAGAATTCTGGAAATTCTACAATTTGACATGTCCGCTCGAGCAAAGGAAGTCTCACTCGAGCAAGAAAATTCAACTCCCAGAAGTTTTGCAGAGATTTGCACAATGGCTCGAGCGGCAAACCTTTCGCTCGAGTGAACTTTGTTTTGCAAG
Source organism: Camellia sinensis (assembly GCF_055761805.1). Lineage (NCBI taxonomy): Eukaryota > Viridiplantae > Streptophyta > Magnoliopsida > Ericales > Theaceae > Camellia > Camellia sinensis. Next base: position 28,524,722 of record NC_138966.1, on the reverse strand, counting down.
GTTCCTCACTCAAGCATAAATTCATGCAACTAGTAATTTTACAGAGTTTGCAGACTGCTCGAGCAACCAAAGCTGCACTTGAATGGAGAGCCCTGTTTTAGAAAATTTTGAAAAGTTGTTTTATGGTTGGTTTACCGTTCTCTTTCATTTCTAAGCACTCTTAGGCATGTATTGAGCATTATAAATGAACTAAAGGGATAAGAAAGAGGCCTAAAAGAAATAAATAAGTTAAGAACATATTGAATTGTTTGTGACCTAATGTGTTATGAAATGTATAGGGTCAAGCATGAAGGCAAATCCATCGATGGAACACTGTGAGCAATATCTTAGTAAAGATACTTTCAAGTATGCTATTTTCCAAATGCTACTTCTGTATAAGTTTCATGGATTTGTGTAGCTTGCTTTTCGTGCTCCTTTCAAATACGACTAGCCCTACAGTTCAGACTCTCGTGGTTCTGAATCTGATTTCACAAGTGCAATGTGAAATAGTGAAAACGCAAAAAGAGTCCAAATCCGACAATTCTTTCGAAAAATTGACGTTTGAATCAAATGCCAAAAATAAACTGTTTTGCTAGATTTCAGAATCGCCACCTAAATATTTTGGAAAATTTAGGAAACCCAAGACTCGTGCCAAAGGCCATGTGTTCGTCGTCACCAAGACTGTCTCAACTCGGGAACTTAGATATGAGAAGGGAAGGTCATGAGCTGAGTACCCCACTCGCCCAATCAAAAGATCAGCTTTTACTAATCATGATGTGATTCTTATTTACATTATATGCTCTTGTTCCAATTTATTAGCTATTTTTACTATGTGATGCACACAAGTATAGAATAATTTGCAAAAATTGGAACTCTTGATTTCATGTTTGTTTGAAAATTGTTTTGAATACGCGTCACTTAAAAAAAGTGAGTTTGTATGTACACTAATCAATTTATTCCAATTCAAGCAATTAGCCTTCATCCACCGGCATTCAAACAGATATATCACTTAAGCACTTAACCTCATGGAATCTTGCTTGGCATGGAAACAATCACACACAATGCAATATGCTAAAACAATAAGTGCTCACCTAGTACTCCAAGGCAAGCCAAATAAAAAATGATTTAGAAAATATGCATGTTCCTAAACGATGCAATGTGACTAATGCAACGCATACATTTATGCAATTTTTATAGACTCGGCTATGAGCATGGCATATGATCAAATCCAAGACATGGGATAAAGCATGTATTCAAGCAAAGATTTTGATCTTGACATTGGTTAGAATGATGAGCTGAACTCTTATGTATGCAACGCGAGTGGATGCAAGTCATAAAAAAATGCTAAGGAAACATGATGCTCTATGCTACCATCATAAGCAGATAAATAAAAAGGAGAAAGAAATGGGAGTTGAAAGACATACACAATTATTACAAATTTTGCCCTCGTACAAGAGGGTCCAAATGAGTGTCCAAGTGCCTAAATTAAACTAATTATTACAAATTCAAATGAATACTAATTAGCTATATTAATTAACTACTTATTACGAATTCAAGGAACACTAAGTTACCTATCTAATTTATTACAACAAGGATATTAGAATGAGCAATAAACTAGCAATCTAAGTTAACTAGCTATGCAATTACAAATAAACAGCAATAATAACTACAACAATAACTAATTGTAACAATAATAATTAATTACAACAATACTTATTTATAAGAAAATAATTAAAAAACATAAGCAACGGTGAGGCACAATGATCGCATACTCAGTGTCTAGAAGCTGCTCTGTCTACCCAAATTGCTCTACCTCACACTCAGCCACTGCCCTATGTTTCTGTAAAAAGGTCTCTGTTCACCAAACATTGGGAGCCGACCGGACCCTAATGAGGCCCAGTTGGGTCCAAAAAGTGCCGGTCGTGCCCTAATTTTATGCCAAAAATGTTTTTGTGCTCTGAGGTGAGGTCAGTGCAAACATAGCCTTTCTAGGCCTTGTTTGTCCCTTCTTCTCTCATCTATTATGAAACTCAAGAGAAGAGTGAATTCGAGTCCGAAACCATCAATTGGCACAAGTTGATGGCTTGATGATTTCGAACACAATTTGGACAAAACAATTAATAAATGCAATGAAGATGACCACCACTCCCTCTTATCATGAAGGCTCAAAGAGGGAAGTAGACAAGCTCCAAGTCTCATCAACATATCATAGATTCACACGTGACAAGTCTTGGAATGATGGACTCGACATAACGTCCGGCCGAATCCAACCAACTCTAAACATTTCTTTATGTCGGTTTAGTTCATTTTAGGCCAATTTTATTAATCCTTTCCATTTCTTAATCAATTTGTCCAAAGTGATGGTTAAGTCCACTAAATAAGAACGAATATCAACCGAGAAGTGATTCTTGGCATGAAAGAGAGCCTATGCCTTCACAATGAACCTCTGTAGAGATTAAGCAATTGAGCATAGGTCACTTTCCCATGCCTCAAACAACCATCAATCGTTTGAAATAACTCTCAAACAAAAGAAAGAAAAAGAAGAAAAAAGAGAGGTGGTAGAAATGATTATGCGAAGTTGATTATTTAAAATGAAACTCATCGCATGAAAACTAAGTAAACAAAGCTATCAACTCAAATGACTCGGTGTCTAAGGCCTAAACAACCGAACCTATGAGGACTTCCAACACAACAAGTATGATATTCAAAGCATAAACTATTTAAATGAATTAAATAGCCCCTAAAATGTGAACAAATAGTAGCTAAAAGGAAAAGAAAGTAAGTAACAAGAGTAGAGGAAAAGCTATGGAACAAAGCCTACGGAGGAGTGGCTAACCCCTCCACTTTTTGCAATTTTAAATCACATGTTTCAGCCCCAAAATAGTCCAAGAACAGTCCTAAAATAGCCCAAAAACAGTGGCTAAAAGTGTGTTTAAAGAGCACAAAAGGATAAACAAAAGCAAGAGATATAAAGCTAGTAAGCAAAATTAAGGAGAGGTGGCTAATCCCTCCACTTTTGAGACTTTTAAACTATTTTTTTCAGCCTTTTTAAACTCTGAAAATCAGTGTAAAAACCAAAGAAAAGAGTGCAAAAAAAAAAGGTATGAGCTATGGGATAAGGTGCAAGAAAGGGTGTTAAGCCTCTCTACCTTTGGTAGCTCTTCAACCCCAAGTTCCAACACTTGGAATGAATCCAAAACAGTAGGAAAACACAAGAAAAAGATAAAAAAAAAAAAGGTTAAAATGCAAGCAAGGAAAAAGGTGACAAGCTTATACCTCTTGAAGAGAGCAAGTTTTGGTTGTTGATTAAACTTGATTCCAAACACCCTCAAGTTTATGAAATATGGTTTGAAACTCTAGCAAAAAGCTTCAAGAACAAGCTCTAATGGTGTATGTATTATGTATGTACAGCTAAAGAAGGTTTGAGGATGAAAAAAGGTGTGAAAATGAAAGGGGGCCTTTTTAGCTCTTCAAAGCTTTTGGAAATTTTGTTAACCTTTAATTCTGAATACAGGAGGTCAATTTATAGAATTTGAGCCAAAATGGTTTAAAATATCTTCAAAAAACAACAACTGGCGAATTCCTACCAACTGTCCTATTTCTCGCCATTGAGACTCAGTCGGGCCCCAAAACACGCAACCAAGCCTAAAAAGCAAGTCTGGAAAAGTTTTCATTGAGACCTGGCGGGGTCTAAATGAGGCATGTCGGTTCTAAATGGACCCGATCGGGGTCTAAAAATATGTATTTTAGGCCCGACTTCAAACAGACATATCTCCCTCATACGAACTTGATTTTAGGTGATTCTTGAGTCTAAATTAAGCCTCGAAAGTCTACTTTCCAATGGTGTTGGCCTCATATATAATTCTAAGTGGTCAAAGAGATATGCGTAATTTAGTGAAGGATGCTCATTCTTTCTCAACGGTTTGATACTCACCTTCTTTCTAAACTAGTTTTCTTTCATCTCCTTTGATTTCCTCCAACTCCAAACCTATAAATAAAATGTTTTTAAATATTTTTCAAAGAGTTCACCTACCTTCCGTGTATCTCCACTTTGTCCTTACTCGGTTTACCGAAAAGTGCATTATTTTAAACAAAATGCGAGCCTCGGAATATCATAGAAGGTTTTGGAAAAATATTTTGAAAATAGGGTTTTCAGGTCTAAAATAGTTTGGTCAAAATGGGGTGTAAGGTTAGGGATTAGAACTTGAATCCAAATTTCTTCGTTCAGAATTCAAAAGATTGCACAGTATAACTTTCATCATCGGGTGTTCGGAATAAAGCGCCCAAGTCGTATGGGTGGTCAAAAATGAGGTGTCTATAATTTTTTGATTTGAATGCAAATGCATTGGGCCCAAGGCCGTTTGATGTTGATTTGAATACAAATGCATTGGGCCCAAGGCCGTTTGAGTGTGAATATGATTATGATCCCAAGTATGAAATGCACACAAATATGAATGTGAAAATAATGGGCCAAAGGCTGTTTGGTACAATGATTGGGCCTGAGGCCGTTTGACATGAATGAACTGGACCCGAGGCCATTTGATAAGAATGAATTGGGCCCGAGGCCATTTGATAAGAATGAATTTAGCCTGAGGCCGTTTGATACGTTGGGCCAGAGGCCATTTGATATGTTTGACAAAGATATCACCCATTAGAGAATTTCATTCATATAACCTCTTTGCTTTGGTATTATTCACTGAGCTTTCACTCACTCTTATTTATATGTATGTAGGTGAGCAAAGAGATGTCCAAACCCAGCCTCAGTGAAGGATGTAAGAGAAATCCAAGTTTTTGTGAAGTCAGCCCGAATGTCTCACGCATGAGACTTTGTTTTTGTTCTTTTGTTTTACCATTTTTTTCTATTTTGATGGATCCGTTGGATCACCTATGTATACAGACCTTTTGTTTGGCTGGCCATATGGTTGTATGATTCTGGACGAACAAGATGTTTATTTTGGTTTTTGGTGTGTGTTATTATTATATATGTGGAAAATGTTTCGATATGCCACGTAAGCACGACTTAATGGAGAAAATTTATAAGACTGCTTCCGTTTGGCCCCCTTTACTATTATAATGTATGTTTGGTTTTGTCTGAGGCCGTAGGTAATCTTATGATTACTAGCTAATTATGACCTTAACCTACCGGGGCAGGTTTGGGTCATGACAAAGTGGTATCAGAGCATGACGTAATAACTCACACACTTGTCCAAATGAGCAATAAGCGTCTAGAAAAAATCTAGAATGCATTCATGTGAAAAGTGTGAACTTGAATTAAATGTATTGAAACAAATGACTGTGTACTACATGCATTGTGATTTACTTGTATTGTAATTTACTTCAATATGTATGCTTTTTTGTATATGCATACTTGTGTCCATTTTTATATAAAGAATAATGCAAGTTTAATCAGATAATGGTGAGAACAAGAGTTGATGAATTAGAGGAGTCCTCTATTGCCAGAATGTATTGGATGGAAAGGTTAATACAAGACATGGTAGAAACGCTGAGGCAACAACAACAGTGGCAGCAACAGTGGCAATAGCCACACCCTTTATCTCCACCTCTAGTACAACCTGTACACGACTTACAAAACAATGACCGAACCATAGCTCTCACCAAAGAGTTTAAGAAAATGAAACCGCCACAATTTCATGGGTGATTGGATCCATTAAAGTCTAAAGAATGGGTCCTTGGCATAGAAAAACTATTTGAGGTGTTTTCATGTCTTGAAACACAAAAGGTATTACTAGCTACCTTTACATTGGAAGATGAGGCAAGAAGGTGGTGGATGTTGATGCGTGAAACAATAAAGATTTTGGTTAGGCATGGTTCCTAGAAATTTTCTACGACAAATATTTTTCACAATGTGTCAATGACAGAAAAGTGTAAGAATTCATGGAACTTAAGCAAGGCAGCATGACAGTAGCTCAGTACGAAGCCATGTTTACTGAATTGGCTAGATTTGCACCACATATGGTCGACATTGACTATAAGAAAGCAAGAAAGTTTGAGGGTGGTCTTCGAGATAATATCTTAGAGAAGGTGAATGTACTAAAGCTAGAAACCTATATTGATGTGCTAGATTGGGCTATCATATCAGAAGCTAACATAGCCAGGCAGAGTAAACCATTAACCGACTAGAAAAGTAAAAGGCAAGGTTTCTTTTATAAAAATAAAAAAAAAAGGCTTTCAAAGAGACAAAATACGGGTTTCTCAAGTACTTCAACTTCTTCTAGAGATACGTCTCCAATGTGCAGCAAAAGTGGTAAAAGACATCGCGGGGTTTGCAACCATGTTTTAGGGGCCTTTTTTAAATGTGGTAAAATATGGCATATGGCTAGGGATTGTAATCAAAACAGTTCAAAATTAGATGCTAGCTCAACTGGATCGATCCAAAAACCGAGAAACACTACGGGACCTACTACTACCAGAGACACCGTAAGGCAGGGGAGAGTCTTTGCACTCGTTCCGGGTGATACACGGAATGCAGAAGTCGTTGTCTTAGGTACTATCTTTATATGTAATTAGGATGCTTTTGTGTTAATTGATTCCGGATCAACACACTCCTTTGTAACTTATGCATTTGCATCTAGATTGAGTAGACCTCTAGAATCATTGCCATATTTGTTATGTGTATCTGCTCCATCCGGGAAATCTACGTTATGTACATCTATGTGTCAATTTTGTGATATGCAAATTGGGAGTGCTACCTTGTATATAGATTTGTTACCCTTGGACTTTAGACATTTTGATGTAATTTTGGGTATGGACTAGTTATCTAAATACTGTGCCACAATCGATTGTGTAACAAAACAAGTTGTATTTAGGGCAAGAAGAAATTGTGTTTATGGGTAATGGGGTAGTCCCTCCACCTTATTTGATATCTGCAATGAGAGCATGTAAACTAATCAAGAAAGGATGCCAGGGCTACTTGTGTAGTGTATTGTCTGACCAATCTATGAATGTTGAATTGAACAGTATCCCTATTGTTAGAGAATTTTCAGATGTATTCCCAGATGAATTGCCAGGAGAATTGGTTGATAGGGAAATAGAATTTACTATTGATATTGTACTAGGCACTCAGCCTATCTCAAAAAATCCCTACAGAATGTCTATTGCTGAAATGAAAGAACTGAAAGAACAATTGCAGGACTTACTTGATAAAGGGTTTATCCGACTAAGAACTTCACCATGGGGTGCGCCGGTATTATTTGTGAAAAAGAAAAATGGGACCTTATGCCTGTGTATTGACTATCGGGAATTGAACAAGGTGACGATAAAGAATAAATACCCTTTACCCCGTATTGACGACTTGTTTGATCAGTTGCAGCGATCACAAGTATTTTCCAAAATTGATTTGAGATTCAGGTACCACCAGTTGAAGGTAAAAGCAGAAGATGTTGAGAAAACTGCGTTTCGAACAAGGTATGGTCACTATGAATTTCTTATTATGTCATTTGGAGTAACTAATGCCCCTGTAGTATTTATAGATCTGATGAACTGAATTTTCAAGACTTACCTTGATGACTTTGTTGTGGTTTTTATTGATGATATTTTGATATATTCAAAAAGTAGACTTGAACATGAACACCATTTGAGAACTGTTTTACAAACACTTAGGGAAAAGAAATTATTTTCGAAACTAAAGAAGTGTGAATTTTGGTTAGATGAAGTCGTCTTCTTGGGCCATGTTATTAATAGAGATGGGATTTCCGTAGACCCACAGAAGATAGAAGTAATTGTGAACTGGCCTACTCCAACAAATGTAACGGAAGTCTGCAGTTTCATGGGTTTAGCTGGGTACTACAGAAGGTTTGTGAAAGATTTTTCGAGAATAGTCGTACCGCTTACTCAACTCACACACAAAGGACAGTCGTTTGAATGGACTGATGAAAGAGGGTTGGCCTTCCAAAATTTGAAAACGAGATTGACTACTACACCAATGTTGACCTTGCCCACAAGTACGAAAAATTTTGTAATTTACAGTGATGCATCTTGTCAGGGTCTGGGTCGTGTGTTAATGCAGGAAGGACAGGTGATTGCTTATGCCTCCCGACAGTTGAGACCGCAAGAAACGAATTACCCAACACACGACTTGGAATTGGCCGCAGTTGTGTTTGCTTTAAAAATTTGGCGGCATTACTTGTATGGGGCAAGATGTGAAGTTTACACCGACCACAAAAGCCTAAAGTATTTCTTTATTTAAAAAGAACTAAATATGTGGTAGAGAAGATGGCTTGAGTTAATAAAGGATTATGACCTTCAGATTCAATACCACCTTGGAAAGGCCAATACGGTTGCCAATGCGTTAAGCAGAAAATCAGCGGGGAACTTAGCTTGTCTACTCATTGAACAGAAAGAAATCTTGCAAGATTTTGAGAAAATCGAGATTGAAGTTGTGTTACACGAACAAGCTGGGTTGATAGCCGCCATTTCAGCTAAGCTAGCAATATTTAATGAAGTCAAGCAAGGGCAAAAAGAGGATGAGTTCCTCAAGAAAATAATTGATGAGTTTGAAGCAAATCCAAAACTAGAATTCAGCATTGATAATGAAGTGTTGAGATTTCAAAACCGAATGTGTGTCCGAAACATTCCTGAACTAAAGAAGAGAATCCTAGATAAAGCTCACAAGTCGATGTTTGCTATGCATCCTAGTAACAACAAAATGTATCGGGACTTAAAGCAAAGTTATTGGTGGCCTAAAATGAAGAAGGAAATTGCAGAATATGTATCTAAGTGCTTTCAGTGTCAGCAAGTTAAAGCTAAATATCAGAAACTAGGCGGTCTACTTCAACCTCTTCCTATTCCAGAATAAAAGTGGGAGCATGTGACCATGGACTTCGTTGTTAGCCTACCTCGAACTCCTATAGGTATGGATTCTATTTGGGTTATAGTTGATAGACTGACTAAATCAGCACATTTTCTGCCTGTAAAGACTACTTTTGATACTTATAGATTAGCCACTATATATGTGGATGAGATTGTTCGTTTACACGAAGTTCCAGTATCTATTGTATCAGATAGAGATTTGAAATTTGTATCTAAATTATGGAAAAGCCTGCAAAGAGCAATGGAAACAGAATAGAGATTTAGTACCGCGTTCCACCCACAAATAAATGGGCAATTAGAACCGACCATATAGACTTTGGAAGACATGCTCAGAATGTGTGCTTTAGATTTTCAAAGGGGCTAGGAGGATTATTTGCCAACTAGTTGAATTTGCATACAATAATTGTTTTCACTCCAGCATCGATATGGCACCGTACGAAGCTCGGTATGGCACCGTACGAAGCTTTGTATGGCAGGAGGTGTAGATCGCCAATTTGTTGGACAAAAGTCGGGGATAGGGCTTTACTTGGCCCCGAAATTGTACAAGACACTTCTGAGAAGATTAAAATCATCCAACAAACGCTCAAGATAGCACAAAGCCGACAAAAGAACTATGTGGATGTTTGGAGAAGGCCTCTTGAGTATGAGTTTGGCGATCATGTATTTATTCGTGTGATTCCTATGAAGGGCCAGTAGAGAGTTGGTACGAAGGGTAAATTGTCACCTCGTTATATTGAGCCGTTTCGAATTCTAGAAAGGCTTGGTCCAGTTGCTTATAGGGTTGCCTTGCCACCAGGATTCGAACAAATGCACAATCTATTTCATGTATCGATGTTGATGGGTTATCTCTGAGATCCATTTCATGTGATTGACTACCACCAGATAGCACTTGATGAGAATGTGGAATACGAGGAATGGCCGAAATGGATTATTGACCGGCAAGTGAAGCAATTAAGAAACAAGTCTATCCCAATAATGAAGGTAGAATTTAAATAACACTATGGGAAGGACGCTACATGGGAAAATGATGATGAAATGTAGCTACGCTATCCATATTTGTTTCCAGACAGAGGCAAAATAAGTTTAGAGGACCAAACTTCCTAAAAGGAGGAAGATTATGATAACTCTACTCTGTGTTATGTTAATTAACCTTAATTATGATTGTGATTATGTGCTTGATATGATTTTGGGTGACGATTATGTGAGTAATTATGTTTTTGAATCTATATCTGTTCACTGTAGAAAAATCTGTCTAATTTTCTACTATAAGATTAAATTGAAGATCGTAGAGGCTACAAAAATTTAAATTGTTTGTACTATTGTGATTAGTGTGATTTTTAGAGCCTATGGTGAAATTTGATTAAAAATTGATTCATATCAAAATAATTAGATTAATTAAGTGAGGCTCATTAACTTTAATTGAGGTTGATTAATTTAATCTATTTACCTAGTATATATATATAGGCCAAACATACTTATACTCATTCTTTTGAGCTCAAAAATCTGAATTAAACACTCTAGAGAGAGAGAGAGAGAGAGAGAGAGAAAGAGACGAATTTAGAGAGAGAAAGGGCTCAACAATGAAGATTTTGCCAAGGGATTGAAGAGCTAGGTGGATTAGCTCAAGATTTGGCTATAGTTGGAAGAAATTTAAGCTTTTTGTGGGTAATCAAACTTTAATTTATGAGTTCAAGATCATGGTTATATGAATTCAAAAATAAAATGAAGGTAAGAATGAGATTTTAGTTTAATATAATGAAATTGAAGTTGTATATATATGCATGTAAGCATTCACCATGATTATGTGCATTTGTGCTTTGAAGCATATTAAACATGTAAAATTGGCGGTTATTTTAGACATGCATCCATGAATTATAGAATTATGGAACTTGGTTGCATGACCTTTGAAGTTATAGAGCTTAAATCCATCTCTTGATGACGATAGAAAAGAGTTAAGCTTGAATTCATGCTTGCATGGAAAATTAGAGTGTTGATTTTCCAAATTCATGAAGGTTTATGTATAAGAAAATGTAATTCTTTATGTATTAATGGTCAAATACATGTTTTTGAAGTTTTGGGTAAGTCGTGCATGATTTTGGCCTTTGGAAATGAGTTTTGAGCTTCAAACAGAATTCTGGAAATTGCAAAATTCGACCTATCCGCTCAAGCGAGAAAATTCAACTCCCAGAAGTTTTGCAAAGATTTGCACAGTGGCTCGAGCAGCAAACCTTGCGTTCGAGCGAACTCTATTTTGCTAGGTTCCTCGCTCAAGCGTCAGAAGTCTCGCTCGAGTGTAAAATTCATGCAACTAGTACTTTTATAGAGTTTGCATACCACTCGAGCGACCAAAGCTGCGCTCGAGCAGAAAGCCCCTATTTTCAGAAAATTTTGAAAAGTTGTTTTATGTTTGGTTTTCCGTTCTCTTTCATTTCTAAGCACTCTTAGGCATGTATTAAGCATTATAAATGAACTAAAAAGATTTTAAAAAAAAAAAAAAAAAAAAAGACATAAGAGAAATAAATAAGTTAAGAACAAATTGAATTGCTTGTGACCCAATGTGTTATGAAATGTGTAGGGTCAAGCACATGGGCAAATCCATGGACAGAACACTGTGAGTAATATCTTAGTAAAGATACTTTCAAGTATGCTATTTTCCAAATGCTACTTCTGTATAAGCTTTATGGTTTTGTTGATTTGAATACAAATGCATTGGGCCCAAGGCTGTTTGAGTGTGAATATGATTATGATCTCAAGTATGAACACGCACAAATATGAATGTGAAAATAATGGGCCAGAGGCTGTCTGATATGATGATTGGGCTCGAGGTCGTTTGACATGGATGAACTGGGCCCGAGGTCGTTTGATAGGAATGAATTGGGTCTGAGGCCATTTGATAAGAATGAATTGGGCCCGAGGCCGTTTGATAATAATGAATTGGGCCTGAGGCCGTTTGATATGTTTGGGCCTGAGGCTGTTTGATATATTTGATAGAAATACGAATGGCCTAAGGCCGTTTGATGTGTTTGACAAGGATATCACACATTAGAGAATTTCATTCATATAACCTCTTTACTTTGGTATTATTCACCGAGCTTTCGCTCACTCTTATTTATATGTATGTAGGTGAGTAAAGAGATGTCCAAACCCAACCTCAGTGAAGGATGTAAAAGAAATCCAAATTTTTGTGAAGTTAGCCCAAACGTCTCACGCATGAGACTTTGCTTTTGTTTTTTTGTTTTACCCCTTTTGCTATTTTGATAGATCCGTTGGATCACCTTTGTATATAGACCTTTTGTTCGATTGGCCATATTTTTGTTTGATCATGGACGGACAAGATGTTTATTTTGGTTTTTGGTGTGAGTTATTATTACATATGTGGAAAATGTTTCGGTATGCCATGTAAGCATAACTTAGGCGCTGTTTGGGAACATGAGTTTCAAGCTATTATAGCCTAATTTTGAAAATCAGCCCAAAAGCCTACATTGTAGCAACTTTTTTCTTGATTTTTCCAAAAAAAAAAAAAAATAGGCTGAGCGCTGGACAGTGTAGGCTCAGCCGGAAATGGTTACATCAACAGCTCAATTACCATTTTGCCCCTCAGCCGGAAATTAAAAAAAATATAATTGTAGGGACAAAATGGTCATTTTAATTACAAACATCTTTTCAACACATTTTTTAATACACTAACTCAAATAAAAATTTAACCCAACTTCCCAAACACAAAACTAAAATAGCCTACTAAAATAGTCAAAAAACCAAATAGCCTACTAAAATAGCCACTTCCCAAACGAGGCCTTAATGGACAAAATTTATAAGACTGCTTTCGTTTGGCCTCCTTTACTATTACAATGTATGTTTGGTTTTGTTTTAGGCCGTAGGTAATCTTATGAATACTTGCCGGTTATGACCTTAACCTACAAGGGCGGGTTTGGGTCATGACAGTCCTAGTCCTCGAGGGGGTAGGTTTGGTCAGTCTAGAGGCCGAAGGGCCAATGCTCAGGTACATCTTTCTAACATGATTGAGCCACCACCTTCATCTCCAGTTGTCTCATCGACTACTAATGTTTCGGGGTTATCTGCCTCGGAATTTGAGATTGCTCTTCGCCACTTGCTAGACCGTCGAGCCTTTACTTCTACCACAGTTGCATCATCTTCTTCCTTTGCTAATTTCTACATGAGCATTGCTATCTCATAGAACTATGCCATGAATTATTGATTTTGGTGCTTCAGACCATATGTCTGGTTCCTCTAATTTGTTCTCAAAATATAACCCCTTCTCAAGTCAGGAAAAAATGCATATTGCTAATGGTACTATTTATTTTGTGTCAGGGAAAGGTTTAATTCAAGCCACCTCTTCCCTTCCTTTATCCTCTGTACTCCATGTTCCTAATTTTATTGTTAATCTTTCATCTTTGAGTCGTATTACTCGTGATTTAAATTGTAGTGTGACATTTTTTCCTGATCATTGTTTATTTCAGGACCTTATCACGAGAAAGAGGATTGGCAGTGGTAGAGAGGAACATGGTCTCTACATTCTGGATCAGACAGACAAGCTGGCTCATTCATCTATTCATTTACCATCCACTAAGGAAAACCTGTGGCGGTGGCACTGTCGCTTAGCATATCCCATTTTTTTACTACTTAAGCATTTATTTCCTTCTGTTTTTGAGAAAAATAATGTGTCTGATTTTCAATATGAGTCATGTCAACTTGGAAAATAACACAGAGCTCCTTTTGCTCCTTCTATTAATAAAATTTCAGTTCCATTTTCTTTGATTCATTCTGATGTATAGGGTTCCTCACGTTTTGTGTCTTTAAAAAGTCAAAAATGGTTTGTTACTTTCATAGATGACTGTTCTAGGGCCACTTGGGTATATCTGATGAAAGATAAAAGTGAGGTATTTTCTGTGTTTCAAAACTTTCATAAAATGGTTTGCATTCAATTTAGGACAGTTGTAAAAAATTTACATTCTGATAATGAAAGAGAATATATTGACTCTGGTCTTGCCAGTTATTTTGCCACTCTTGGCATTATTCTCCAAACTTCTTGCACTAATACCCCTCAATAAAATGGTGTTGCAGAACGAAAAAATTGGCATCTCCCTAATGTAGCCTGTTGTCTATCATTTGAACTGCGTGTTTCTCAATCCTATTGGAGGGAAGCGGTTCTCACTACCGCTTATTTGATTAATTGTCTTCTTATCCAAATCCTTCAAAAACAAACACCTCTTCAAGTTTTGTTCAGGTCCACATCTCCTAGGTTCTCTTTTCCCTCTAAGACCTTTGGATATGTTTGTTTTGTCCATAATTATTCACCCACCCGTGGTAAATTGGATCCTAGGTCTTTTAAGTGTGTTTTCATGGGTTACTCTGCCACCCAAAAGGGCTATAAGTGTTATCATCATCCATCTCACAAATGGTTTGTCTCCAATGATGTTACTTTGTTTGAGTCTCAGTCTTACTTTCAAACCTCCCCAGTGTCTAAGTCCTCTCATGTGTCACAGTCATCCCTTCAAGAGAAGCCTTGGTATGAAGAGATTCATGTTCCACTACCTCTAGTAGTTGAACAAATAGAGAATGTTGAGCCAACAATTGTTGTGGAAAAGGAAAAAAGGCAAAGTTTATCTCAGGGATAAAGATAGACAGAAAGTAACCTGGATGCAAGACACTACTTCTGATCCTCTACTGCCAACTTCTTCTCTGGATAAGTGTCTTGAGTCATTCTCCTCTCTTGAGAGTCCAAGTAATTCTGATCTTAATGTTTCTATTCTTGAGTTTTCAGATCTTGATGCTCCTATTGCTAATAGGAAGGGGATTAGGTTATATACTCAGCATTCTATTTCTATCATATCTCATATTCTAATCGGTCTCCCTTATACAAAGCCTTTTTTTCCAAAATTTTGTCAATGAGTCTGCCCAACAATTTCCAGGATGCTCTCTCTATTCCTGAGTAAAAACATGCCATAATGAAGGAAATGCAAACCCTTAGCAAGAATGGCACTTAAGAGTTAGTGGAGTTACCTAGAGGCAAAAATCCAGTCGGTTGTAAGTGGATATAGACTGTAAAACATAAAGTAGACGGTTTGTAACAACCCCAACCTCTGATTAACGTTAATCCGTACTTAATTATGTCTTATGGTAATTTAGGAAGGGTTTGGGATTAATTTGCATATGTATTGCATTATTTTTGTGTTTCTATCTGTTTGCCATAAAATGATCTATTCATGTTTCGACTTTGAACTGCGAATTGAAAGCCTTATCGGCGGCTGATTCAGAAATTGATTAGTGTGTTATACTAGTTAGATTTTACGTGAGTTTATGGTAGGTTTAATTAAAGTTGGATTCGGAACGATTAAATTTGATTAAAATAATGCTAGATTTAACATAGATTCAGTGAATACAAGTTAATCACATCATTGCCCTTGAGTGGGCCACTTTCTCATACATTGTTTAGAATTAGTTCATACACCATTTTCAGCCTCTTTCCTTGCCAAAACCGTGAGAGAGAGGGAGTGAGGGAGGAAATTGAATTCATCTAGAGATTAGCTTGAAGAGTTAGAGAAATTGAAGGAGGTTTGCATGTTTAAGCTTCCACACTTGGAATTGAAGACCTAAAGGTAGAGAATTCATCATTTTAGTTATGAATGTGAGTTGTTCTTGGTAGGTTCATGTTGAAATTGGTATTTAAAGTCAAGATTTAGCTTAAAGTGTGGTTTTGAGAGTCCATCCATGCATGCATGCATAAATTTCCATGCTTTGAGTTTGAATTCTGAGATTTCTTCCATGCATGTGTTAATTTCACTCACATTATGGTCATTCATCTTGTTGTCCATCAAATTATCAAGTTTGATCATGTTTTGGAGAGTTTGGATTCAATGAGATTCTTGCATGTTGTATTAATGGCATGTTCTTAGAGTTCATGTTGATTTTGCACAATTGGGTTGCTCTTGGGCCATGATTTCTTGAAATGATTTTTAATACATGTTGTTTTACGAGTTATTATTTGTTTCCTCAATTATTGGCCCAGAAAAATGAGTTTTGAAGGCTTAAAGGTTGAGTTTCATGCTTGAAGGTCAATCTGGATTTTCCAGAAATTTGACCCACTCTCGTGCGGGTACTTTCACACTCGAGCGTGAATCCTGAGTACATGCACTTCCGCTCGAGCGTCGATAGTTACGCTTGAGCGTGAAATACGTATACCCAGAAGTTTGTGTGTTTTGAAGTCCGCTCGAGCGGGGGAAACCACACTTGAGCGAGACTCTGAGTCTCACGCTCGAGCGGGGGTCGAGCGCCCGTCGAGCGTGAAAATCTTGCATTCAATACTTTTGTCAATTTTATAGTCCGCTCGAGCGAGGAAGTTCACGCTCGAGCGGAGCTTCAATATCTACATTTCCGCTCGAGCGGGGTAATCCACGCTTGAGCGTGGACCTTATCTTCAGCAAAATTTAAGAAATGGTTTTCAAGGCATGTTTGCATCCTCATTCCATCCTAGGCATTCCTAGGCCTTCATTAAGACTCCATAGTGAGGATTAAGGGTTAGAAACACATTAAGAGCCAACGAAGTAAGTTTTGTACAAATAGAATGTTTGTTTCAAGTGTGTATCTGTTATGTGTTATGTATGTCACGTGCCGCGCTCTGTCTGACTAATCTGCTCCGTCTGTTTGTTTCAAGGCCAACTTTGAGTAATAACTTAGTAAGGTTATGTTTAACTGTATCTATTTTCTGTGTGATAAAACAAGATCTGTTTTCCGAAATGATATGTTCTGTACAATGAATGATTATTCAATTTCTGATATGTATTCGTGACATCCTTTTCATCATGTGATATCTGTTAGCTGTTACTCGGTATCGGAGGTTCCTTTATGGAACTTATTTCTGTCTGCACTCTGTTACCCATACCGGAGGCCCTGTCACGGGGGCTCAGCTTCTGTTCTGTTACCCGGATCCAGAGGTTCCTTTATGGAACTAGTTATTCGTAACCTCACGTGTATACGTTCTGTTCTGTTCTGTTACCCAGATCCAGAGGTTCCTTTATGGAAGTGGTTATTCGTAACGTCACGTGTATACGTTCTGTTCTGTTCTGTTAATGTTAATGGATGTATCACGTAAACTTAATCATGACTTATGATTTCTGTCTGTATATGATCTGGACAAATGATGAATTTGATACAAATCTAAATTATGATTTCTGAACCTGTACGAACTCATTCATTAAAACCCTTTACTCTATTATTATTCACTGGGCTTTCGTTCTCAGTTTATATTATGTATGTAGGTGAGACGGCACATGACCAGGGCCACAGTTGACGGCCTTCTGTTCTGTTTTTGTCAGCCAACTGTTGTGCCTCCCGAGGAGGTTCCGAACGAAGCCTAATGCCATGGTTGTTTTTGTATTCATGCTAGTCTTTGTGTATGCTATGTAAAGTCAGGTCTTAGGAAGTACATTCTGTAAATACTTTGTAAATATTGTGTATCTGGACTGGCATGTTTAAGTATATATAAATAAGATCTGAAATGTTTCGTCCCATATACATTATCACAGCTCATTGGACCTTGTCTATTTTGTATTATTGCTTCCGCAGTCCCTTATTATTTGCTAATCTATTTAGAGGCCTTTGGTAATCCACGGATTACTGGCTGGTTACGGTGCTAAACCTACAGGGGCGGGTTTGGGTCATGACACGGTTCCATAGAATGATACAAAGCAAATATATCTTCCCAATGTACAAACTGACACTTCTCATTAATAAATAAATAAATAAAACAAATGATTTGACTACACAACAACTCTTTTGTCTCCTCACTCCTCAATCCTCTCATTTCTCTATCTCTCTCATCTTCTTCTCACACATTTTTATCTCACCCTTCCCATCAATAAATTTAAAAAAAAAACTCTTCCCAAGAAGAGATTTGACAACTCAGTAGGTCTCCTCAATCCTCTCATTTCTCTTTTTCTTCCACGGACATTTCTTCTTCCTCTCATATGCACTCTCTCTTTCTTTATTTTTCTATCTCTGTCACCCTCTTTCTCCTCTATTTTTCTATCAAACATTTTATTTCCCTCACCCTCACTCCGATCTCTCTACCCATTCCTTTTCTACAGTGTATTTAGCTTATTTTTCTCCATTTCTCCCTCTCTACAGTTTATTTAGCTTATTTTTCTCCCTTATATCAGATCTACATCTCTCACGATTTACACTCTCTTAATATGTCACTTCATTACTTTCCTTGCTACTGGAACTTCTCACTCTAAGATCATGATAGTAAATGGCCTGAGATTGTGGTGGAGGAAGGCAACGGTGCAAAAACATGGCAATAAAACCTTCAGATCTTCATCGTTTGAAAAATCTCTCCTCTTTCTCAAACCCTCTGGTTTAAAATCTATTGGTGAAGCTTGATTATAGCACTGACCGAAGTCCGGCTGTAGTTTCTCTAACCCGAATTGAACACTTTCGAACAATGATTCAATCGACATCGGATGATGTTTTTTCTCAAACTGAGGTTGACGGTTCAAGTGACAATGGACGGCTAAACCAAGCTGATCCAACCCGTGAACAGTCCTAATAAGGAGACATTTGCACCGATTGCTAAGATGAACTCTGTGAAAATACTGCTCTCCCTTGCAGCAAATTTGGATTGGCCACTCCATTAGTTTGATGTGAAGAATACCTTCCTTTGTGGAGATCTCAAAGTAGAGGTCTATATGGATATTCCCCTTGGATTCGAAGGCGCTAAGTCCAAGGGTAAAGTGTGCAAGCTTCGAAAGTCATTTTATAGACTAAAGCAATCTCTTAGGGCTTAGTTTGAAAGGTTTGCTCAAGCTATATTGAGATATGGGTTCAAGCAGAGTTAAGCTAATCATACCTTATTTGTCAAACACTTCTCACTTGGTAGGACTACAACCTTAATTGTCTATGTTAATGATATTGAAGAAATCCCTCGGTTAAAGGAGTACCTAGCCAAGGAGTTTGAAATCAAGGATTTGGGCACTTTGAAGTACTTTTTGGTCATTGAAGTAGCTGGGTCCAAGGATTGTATCTTCATATGCCAGAGGAAGTATTTACTTGACTTGCTAAAGGAGACTAGGATTCTTAGAGGTAGACCATGTGACACACCTCTAGAACCAAGTCAAATGTTAAGTGAAAGTCAAGGGGGAGAGCCAGTAGACATGGAGAGATACCAGAGATTAGTAGGGAAGCTTATATACTTATCTCACTCCTACCAAGGCATTGCCATTGCAGTAAGTATGGTTAGCCAATTTATGCATGCTCTTAGAGCTATCCACTTAGAGACAGTTATGAGAATTTTGAGATACCTGAAATCTTCTCTAGGAAAGGGCCTCTATTTCTCAAAACATAGTCATCTTAGTGTGGAGGCTTTTACTGATGTAGATTGGGCTAGATCAATCACTGATAGACAATCGATTTCTGGGTATTGCACATTTGTTGGAAGCAACTTGGTCACTTGGCGTAGTAAGAAACAAAATGCAATTGCTAAAGCCAGTGTAAAGGCAGAATTCAGGACTATGGATCAGGGTGTATGTGAATTTTTGTTGATTAGACTATTGTGGAGAGACTTGGGGATTCATCAAACTAATTCCATGAGGCTGTACTATGACAACAAGGCGGTTATTAACATAGCTCATAATTCCATGCAGCATGACAGAACCAAGCACGTGGAGATTGATAAGCACTTCATCAAGGAAAAGCTCACTAGTGGCATCATATGCACTCCATTTGTGAAGACTGGTGATCAACTGGCAAATGTTCTTACCAAAGGAAGAGTGAAGATACCATTTTATGGCATTCTCACCAAGCTGGGCATGACAGATATCTTCGCACCAACTTGAGAGGAAGTGTTAGAATAAGTGTTAGAATAGGAAATAATATTGCATATATTATTCTTATTTGATTTTATTTTCCCTTGATTGATGTATTGGGCAGGCCCATAATTTATGCCTGATGGCACTCTTGTAATTATGCATTATTATCAAGATAAAAGGGGATAACGTCTCACTCATTCCCTATCTCTTTCTCTTCTCTAAACTTACAGAAAAGACAGCAGGAGATAGGTTGCCGATATGCTTGGATCAAATATGAGGAATGCGAGGGTTGGGTGAACTAAAATCCAGCAATAGCAATATGAAGAGAGTCAACATTAGGGCAAGCACTCTAATGAGAACACTGAGTGGCAACATGTCCATTACCATTGCACAACTGACACACAGAAGAAAAAGTACCAGGAGTCGAAAGTAAACCGCGATGGTTGTTATTATTGTTATTGCGCCCATGGTGGCGATTCTGATTCCTATTATTTCCCCGACTGCCAAAGGGATTGTTGAGGCGAAAAAGAGAAGTTGGAAATCCATGAGAAGCAAAGTATTGTTGAGCCAAAAGGGTAATCTAAGGAGTTGAAGTAGGAATAGAAATTTGAGCCTCAAAAGATAGTAGCCAGGCATACAGATCTTGGAAAGATGGTAAAGATGGAAAATGAAATATAGTAGTCATGATCATCTCATAGCGAGGGTCTAAGCCAAGAAGAACATATGTTACTATAGAGGGTTAGAAATTAAGCCCCAAATTAAGTATGGGCCTAAGTACTGAGGTCGCCCAAAAGAGGGGGCCAAGAGTGAAAAAGAAGCATAGGCTAAAGCCTAAAGGAAGTAAGCCAACAGTGGGTCAAAGCAGGTCCGACTCGCCAAAGGTCCAAATGGACTCCACGAAGGAAAATGACCAAGTCAAGTTGCAGAGGAAACACATGCAACGGTCAAGCTGCGGAGGCAATACATGCAACGGGAAAGTTGCAGAGGCACTTTGCCCTAGCGCCGCCATTCCTAATATCTTTGGTTCCGCCGCCATCCGAATTTGCTGAGGGAAAAAGAGAAACCGACGCAACTAAGTTGTAGAGGCAACACTTGCGACGACCAAGTTGCGAAGGCACTTTGTCTCAATGCCGCCATTTCAAGTAATATCGGTACCACAGCCATCTGGAGTTGCTGAGGAAAGAAGAAAACCGAAGCAACTAAGTTGCAGAGGTAGTACTTGCAGCGCCCAAATTGCGGAGGCATTTTGTCGACGCCGCCATATCTAATATTGTCGGTCCTTTCATCTGAACTCACCGCAAGGAAATGGCTACCTCAGCAACTATGACCGCACTAACAAGTTGCAGAGGGAATATCCTGCCAAGGTGATAGTATCCTTTAAGAGAGGCTTCCCTCTGTAAGTAGAGGCTAATGTTTGCCACTGATAGCAAGCCCCAAGGCATTACTAGCCTAGGGCTAATAGCAAGACCTCTCTCTAAAGTTCATTTAACTTAGCGCTAATAGTAGGCCCAAGACTTACTAGTTGGAGCTGATAGCAGGCCCAGAGATACTAGTTTACCGCGGCAATCCCGTGAAGATGGAAGCAGGGTAACTCAAGCATAAAGGACTCTCTTTCCATTACCCAGGTCATGGATTTGCCTTAGTCGCACAGGCAGGACTAAGGAAGCCCCCTTAGGCTTGGTACTAAGGCACAGCATGGCTGATAACAGACTTGGTTGTGGCCTTCGCCCTGGGAAGCTGGGGAGTTTGTGGTTACTTGGCTAAGGGTGGAGGTTTCGCTGAGGTGAACACAAACATAACCGATAGCAGGCTAATGAAGTCCTGATAATGCATTTACTGGCCAAATAGAACTAAGAAGGCAAGTGTAGTAGTAAGGTTTACCGCTGCAAGTGCGCTTGCTGAGGTTCAGGCTGAGAAGGCAAGTGCAGAGGAAAACACTCCCACCGCAACTGCACTTGTTGAGGCTCAAAAGGGAGTTGTAGTGCCAAACACTCCGTCGCAACTACACTTGATGAGGCTTAAAAAGGTAGTTGTGGAGACAAACAGATAGTACACAGTACATGCAGAAGGACACGTGGCACCTTCAGCCTGGTGGCCTAAGGCAGAATATTCCATGTGATCCTCTGCAACACATGTCTTCTCTCTATTTGGCCACTTGGTGTCTTCTTGGCACTAAGGAAAAGCCTATAAATAAGACCCATTCCCCAAGATTCAAAAAGAGGAATTTTGGGAATTTGGGGGAGATGTTGCTCATTTTGGTACTGCCACACATTTCTTCTTGAGCCACGTGCTTCACCCTTACCCAGCTACATACTCTCCAACTCTCAGATAGTTGCTGTTACTCATTCTCCAGCCACTTCTACCATTGTTGGATCATTAATATAGTTTTGCCTCTTTAATCACTTTCCTAATCTTGAACCCCCTTACAGTTACCAAATCATCATTGGACATAGGTTGTCCAATCAAAGCCACTCAACCAAGAATTTGGCATGTAATAAACAGTTAGATATAGAGCAATTTGCCTTGGCAAGAGATAGGAGACGAAACTGAAGAGTAGACACATGAACAACGGACTATTGAGCAAAGTGACGCTCAGAGCAAGTCCAAACAGCCTGTGATGTGTCTTGCCCAGCCACCAGGCCCAAAATGTGGTAAGAGAGGGTTAACATTGAGGAGGCTTAAAAGTGTCTGGCCAGTGCGACGCCAAGTCACATAATCAGAATTAGTCGTGCTACGTCGCCCGAAAATATAGGCCTCGAATGGCCCCAAAAAAAAAAATTTTTTTTTTCCTTTCTTTTTCCTTTCTCTTCCTTGCCCCTCTCTCTCAAACGCACAACAGTTTCTGAAGAAGATGAAGAAAGAAGAAGAAGAAGAAAAAGAGACAAGAAAGAAAGAGAATCAACGCATCATCATCTTCAACAACATCAACACAGAGAGAGAGAATCAACAACATCTTCATCAACATCATCATCAACACATCATCATCATCAACAAATTTTTTTTTCCTTCATCTTCAAATCCAGATCTGCTAGAAAAAAAAATAGAGAAAACAGTCGGCGCTCGACGATACCCACCGTTGATCTTATGCCGCCATCCTCTTCTCTCCTCTTCCTCTCTTCTCCTCCCTTCCTCTTCTCTTTCTCTGGCCTCTATGTTTCTCTCTCTTTCCCTCAAACCAATTTCGAGGAAGAAGGAAAAAGAAAAAAAAATTCCAAAACGACGTTATTTTGACATTCGAGCCGCTGCCGTTTCGAGCTCTCAAGCATTTTCCAATCAGAATTAAGAACAACAGTTTAACCAACAGCTGCTGGGAGATAATTCTAGAGGGGTAGAGAGAGAGCTATCAATCAAGCGCCAAAAGTTTTGACCAACTAAAAAGGTTTCACTTGAGAGCATCATAGAAGATAGTTCGTGTCAAACTATTCATTTTTTTAAGACTTTCCATACATATCTTCCATTAAAAAAAAAAAAGAAAAAAAAAAGAGGAGGTTGATTTGATAATTATAACATTTTTATTATATTCTGTTTGTCTCTAAAAATAGAAAGTAAGTATGTTTTTCAAAACGCGATAAAATAAATATAATACAATTATCAAATCATCTTAATTTCTTATATCAATGATATATATATAAAAAAATTTAAAAAATAAATGATTAAAATCATCAAAACTACGGCAGAGAGAATCATCTCCTTAAAAGAAGACTGCTAGTGAACTCATAAACCCAAATTGAATTGGTCAAGTCGATGGAGTGAATGGCGGACAAGCCTATAGGCCAAAACACAATTCTTAAAAGAGCATACCTTTAGAGTCGTTTGGGAATTAATTTTTTAAAAATTTTTTTTAATTTTTTATAAAAAGATTAAAAAAATAAAAAAAATAAAAAGAGAATGAATTAATTTTTTCTTTAACTTTTTAACTATTTTAACCAATTACTGAATATCCCCTCATTGTGTATTTTTTCATAACTACTTTACAATAATTCTTAATAAAATTATAATGGTTCATAAATTTTCTAGTTATAATAGTTTATCATTTTTTAATATTGGTAACATAATCACAAATGTTTATAATTTGGGAGAATTTGGTCAAAATTTTCTTAAAATAAAACTTTAATATATTAAGGATAAACATACAAAAATATTTCTTGAAAAGTCCAACGTACGCCACTATTACCAAAATATACTTAGTGACTAATTTAATATTTTAAACTTTAAAATGATATAACTTTTGATCTAGATGTTACTTTTTAATAAAATTAGTATTTTTAAATCTTCTCATCAAGATCTATCAAACAACATGCTGGCTATGAGTTTTTTTTTTATAAAAAAATTAAAATTTTACCGTCAAAATTAACCTCAACAATAAAATTTTATTTTGATTCATAATAAATTTTGTTATAAAATTTTATTATTTAAATAATAAAATGCCATCATCATCACTAAGGATCATTGGTCACTATAATTGTTAATAAATAATTACAAAAACATAACTTTAATAGAGTAAATGAAATAATAACTTTAACAGAGTAAAATTTTATTATAATTTACGAATTACATATTATTATAGCATATCATAGTACAATTTTATTGTCACTTTTAAACAAAGGATCAACAAATAAAACACTAATATATATTACCAGAGCAAATCAAAGTAAAACTAATCTAATGGTAACAAAAATGCCATTATTCATCCAGATTCCAAAAAAAAAAAAAAAAAAAAAAAACAACAACAACAACATAATAAACGAAATGTATATTGTTCAATCTTCAATCTCCTCAGAATTTTTTGGAAAATGAGTGGGAGCACTAATTAGTGCTACCACTAATGATGTGCCAGTGGGTGGGACCCACTGCCACAATATTTTTGTGTCTTGTTTTTTTTTTTTTTTTTGTAAAAAGTGGGTGCCAACTCATTAGTGGTGCTTTAGAGCACCACTTTTAGTGGGATGTAGCATTGTTGGACTTTTTTTTTTAATAATTATTTACTCTTCATTCAAATAAAGAAACAAAATACACATCAAACAAATTAAATAAGAGTTAACAGTTATCAGATAATATAAATAGCATGTAAATCAAAAAAATTATATAGGTCTCATTTGGAAGCTAGGCTATTTTAGTTGCTTTTTAGCTATTTTATGAGATGAAAAAAAAAAAAAACTGTGAAATGATTTGTGGATTTTTTTATTTTTTATTTTTAGTTGAATAGGTGGTTGTGAAAGAAAAAGTTATTGATTGATTTGTTCTATTTTAGCATTTTTTTTAATCTTTATTAGCTATTTTAGCCCCCAAAAAGATTTTTTAAAAAATAAAACTCTATTTCACTAAATTCAGCTATGAATCAAAATTGATTTTTTTTCTTTTTTTTTTTCTAGATTCAAATGAATTGTAAGGTTGATGATATGTTAGGACTACAAACTCTATGGTATATAATCGATGAAGAAAAGAGCGCTATATTAGAGAAAGAACGACAACAACGACATTAATATCATTCAAAGGCATGATTCAAATCTATACCATACATATCGAAGGGCAAGATCATTAATGAAAAAATAGAAACAAATAATTTGGTCCTTGAGAAAGGAAACACTACATCAAATCATTTATGAGTAGGACTCACTGCCACATAAGTAGAGCTCTCATTAAAGCTCTACTTTTAGTGCTCTTAGACATTTTTGAAAAAAAGGCTCAACAATGAGATTTTGGCCAAATAATCATATTCATAATTAACATCACAAAAATTATAATTTTTTGAGTTTATTACATTTTCTACCCCTAAACTATGGTCAAATTATTTGCTTAGTCTCTGAACTATCAATTGAGTCTATTAAGTCGCTAAAGTATGAAAATCAAGATCTGTTTAATCCTTAAACTATCAATTGAATTTATTAATTCCCTAAAATATTTAATTCAAACTTATTTAGTCACTGAAATGATTATAAAAATAAAATATAAGACCATAAGTATTATAAATTAGTAAAATATCCTAGTTAAGATTTTATTCTTGAAAAATTTTAAATTTCTATTTTATCTTTAAAAAGTGTTTTATTTTATTGTGCGTTTAAATTAGTATTAGAATCTAGTTTTTCAGTTTTGCCAATATAATTATATGAGTATTAGATACTAAAAAAGTAGAATTAGATTATTTAAATAATAACACATTGCTGCAAATAATAATAGCACAAAATAATACATTAATTAAGTTATAAAAAAAATAACGAAAAACTTGAAGACAATCAATTAAAAATTATAAACGACTTCTGACATATAATATTGAATAAAGGCAAAAATGTAGCCATTGTAGAAGATAAGTAAAAAAAAAACTATAGATAATTACCCTTATCGTCATAAAGAAAATTCACTAGAAGAACTTAGCACTTTTCAAAGAGAATAACAATTTAAGGTTTTTTTGAAGTAAAACTTTAACTAAGTAGGGTCTTTACTTATTTATAATACTTATAGGCTTATATCTTATTTTTGTAATTCTTGGAAGGACTAAATAGGTTTGAATTAAATACTTCATAAATTCAATCGATAGTTTAGGAACTAAATAGGCTTTAATTTTCATACTTTAAGAACTTTAGTAAACTTAATCAATAATTCAGATATTAAATAGACAATTTAACGGTGTTTTAAAGGTGGAAAGTGAAAAAAAAAAAACCTAATTTTTTTGGGTACTCTTTTTAATACTCCAAAAAAAATTATAATGATAAAAGGAAGGGTATACCTTAACCTATGCCTTTTTTTGTTCACCTGACGTATGATGAATAATACCCTTCTGTATTCTCTTATTGATTAAAGAGTGGAGTACCTTAATTTAAATAAAGTCCACTTCACTGTTTTAATTAATTAGAGGTAAGAAGATTATTCATTCTGTGACGCCTCAAATTTTGATAATATAATATAATGATTCATCGGGGTTTAACTAGTGGATACACCTCATTTTTAAGAACAAAATATAAATAATTACACTAAAATAAAATAGTAATAAAAATTCTTCAAGTCTTTGAGTACAAATCAGTTCATTGATACAAAAAGATTATCTAAAATACAAGAAATATGAAATCTAATCTCTAAGGCAGTGTGGTTCCGCGAAACTTTTAGGGATTCCGTTCTTGGTGTAAAACTCGCATTCACCTGGCATAAAACACCATGAACTTAGAATACTCAGTAAACACACACACCCCGACCCTTTTCCCATTCCAAATACACAAAACGTAACGGGATGATCATAACATACAATGAAAGCAATAATTAAGCAGAGCTTATAATTAAATTTCAGTTCTCATGAATAATAGTTAATTTTAGTTAGTTCTAGGCAACTCCCCGCGGAATGTTGTTCCTACCCAACCACAAACACTGGCCACGGGCAATTCTGACTCCCCCTTGGTTAATACAATACCAATGCATCGCTTGCCGCATAACCACCAGTGCGTCGCTTACCGCACAATTACCAATGATGCCCACGCACCTAGGTTACATACCAGAGTGGTGACATCACGGTTTGCCCAAAGGGAACGGGCTTCCAGGGATACTTTCCCTATGTGAGACCCTCACTGCCACCCTTATGCCTCCCATTTCCGTTAAGCAGCCAAAATACCTCCCGTACCATGCTAGGGTTCGAAAACACACTTGTGCAAGACTTCACAAAAATGGAACACATTCCATTATATCATACTCTTGAATCCACCGTTCATTATCTCATAAAACTTAATACAACGATCGCAACCCATTACCATCCCATTTGATTTCCCCTTTATTATGTGCATTATGTTCTTAGTTATAGCAAAGCATGGTCAATATAATTACGAATCCAAACTAAACAACAAGTAATTTATTCATGGTAAGGAAAATTTACAATTTATCATAGATTACATATCAAGACTAAAACATTCAAGAAACATAGAATATAAGAGTTGTAAACCAAATAAGAGCATATTAACAAAAATTTTCAGATTTTCAGATTTGAACCAGTTTAAAAATAATTATAAAAAAATAGTTTTATTGGCCCTAAAGACCTGGCCTCATTTGAGTTGGTAGATAAATAAGTCTAGTTTCAAACCTAATTTACGAAAATAGGATAGGTATTTTATATTTTAAGATAATTCAGAATTACCAAGATCTATCCAAATTCGTTGACTGTTATGCAAATCGATTTTTCTCTCAAACCCCTAACTCTCTTGAGTTCAAACAAATTTTAGTTGAAATACAACACCCAGATTAAGATTTTGACATAAAATTTGACTCAAGATTATTTTTCTGGAATTTTATAAAAATAGATAAAGTTGACTGTTTTTCTGGTTCAGTGAGTAACAAACTTAGAAAAATTGTTTAGGTTATAAAAATACATCCTTAGGTCCTACCAAAATTATCACATACTCTAGACATACCAAAGATTACACCATAAAAATAGATTTTGAGTTTATGGAGTTTTGATAGGAAAATAAATTCAAGAGGGGGAAAAGATTTGCTGCTGGAAATTTAAGAAAGAAAGAGAAGCACACCATTTCTTGATTAATACACATTTGCACAAGAGTGTAGGCCTAGACTACAACATATATATACAAAGAGCATATATTATGAGGAGAAAAACAAGTGGTAAAAGAACTTGAGAGAAGAGGTGATGTTTGCTTACCTTTGTTGTACAAGACTCAACACAATTCTTCCTTTCCTTCTTCTCCTCTCTCTCTCTCTCTCTCTCTCTCTCTCTCTTTTTCAATATCACACTCTCTCACTCCTCTAGTGCAAGGCTGAAAAGTATGTAAAATGAGGGGGGAGAAGTGTGCATATATATAGAGAAGGATTGGAAGATTTCTTAGGGGCCAAGTTTTATAAGTGCAAATTGTCAAAATTGCCATTATAGCCCTTTTTATCCATCACATGGTCAACAACTTGGGCTCCAAGACATATATATATACCTATATATATATAAGATATTTGTATTTATAAATATAATATAATAGGCACAAGTACATTAATTAATAAAATATTACAATTAAGGGTTGAAATGAAATAAAATAAAAGTATATAGGGACCAAGTCTAAATTTATGAAACCTTGATATTTAGCATACAATATACTAGCCTTAGAAAATAGTTAAAATAATAAATTTGGATCCTGTTAAATCAAAGCGCAAACAAATGTGAGAAACTGAGCAAAAATAGTGTTACCGGGAATTAAGATTTTAAAGTGATGAATCTATAATTATAAGGTCTAATAATTAATAATATGGTTTTGAAGGTGATTATTAATCTACCGAGATCGCTTAGGGTTTACTCGAATTAATCCGTGATGCTTCCCGATTCGAGGGTTTAAAACACAATTAAGCGAAAATTCAAGGGCTTTATTGAAATAAACTCAAGATTAGGGATTTAACGGTAATTACAAAAATTAGGGTCTCTACACATTCAGTTACCAAATCAATAAACAAAATATCTTTTTATTTACTTATCAAAAATAAATATATAAATAAAATAATTTTCTCAATTTACAGAACTCAGTAAATCATACCCAAACATAAGTAAATGACTTAAAATTTGTCTTTTTTTTCCATGTCTTTACTCTTTGAAAAAATTAAACTAATGTCTCCAAATGATAAATGTTTCATGGAGGATAACTTTATTTACCCTACAAAAGCATTTCAGTACACTCGTGTTTTCATTTTTTATTACAGTTGTATTTCCATTTAAAATTATTGAGAGTAGTGGTCGAGGAGGTTAGGGGTTGAGAGGGTGGAGGGCTGCGTAGGCAGAGAAATTGGGGGGTTGCGAGGCTTACACTATGTTTGGAAAGCTAAGAGAGAAAAGAAAAGAAATGATTATTTAAGTTATAAGAGAAAAGAAAAGAAATGATTGTGATTTCTCTCCTTTTTGTTTGGATAAAAAATAAATAAAAGAAAAGAAATGATTGTAATTTCTCTTATTCTTGTTTGGTTAGACTTCATTAAGAGAAAAGAAAAGAAATTATTTTATGTTATATTACTAAAATAACGTTTTTATATTTTCAATCATTTTATTTCTTTTATTTTTATAGGGACAAAATTAGTATTATGAAAATAGTGGTTTCTTTTCTCTTCCAATCTCTCCACTTTTTGGAAGATTGAAAATGAGGCTCAAAAGAGAAATGAGTTTCTCTCCATTTCTTCCTATTTCTCTCCACTTAGGTTATCCAAACAAGTGAGAGAAATACATATCTCTCTATTTCTTTTCTTTTATCTCCAAATCACTCAATCCAAACATAGCGTTAGGGCCTACAAGGGTGGTCATTGGGGAAGAAATGTGCCGTGAAGGATGGTAATTGGAGTAGGAAAGGGTCATACGAATGGGAGAGGGTCAGGGAGTGACAGTCTAAGCTGGAGGAGGTAATTGATGCGGCACCGAAAGAGGTGGTTAGGGTGAGGATGGAATTAGGGTTTAAAAGGTGTATGGGGAATTGGAAGGGGGTACGTAAATAGAAGACAAAAAGGCCAGGAATAAAAATATGTTTGGAATTATGAGTAGTATAAAAAAATTTCCCTTTTTTTTAATTATTTTATTTATTATTATTATTTTAATCGTCTTATCCTTTCAACCTTGTTCCTCACTGTCATCTCTCTATAACAAACAAATTTTCAATTCACCAACTTTCACTACCTCTCTCTTAATAAAAATATAAAATAAAAAAAATGTATTATTTTTTTATAATAAATTCTTTTATATAATCTCATCACATTGGTTTATTCCTATCTAAACTCCTTTTCTTTTATCTCTAGCATATATTTTCTTTCTTACTCACAATTTATTTATTTATTATTATTACTATTATTATTTATTTATTTATATTTATTTTATTTTTTTTGCGCTTCTGCTCTACATTCGTATGCTCCAAGAATGGATAAGCTTGCTTCCATGTGAGGTTGACTTTTATTGTAACCAAGTATGGCCTTAGAAAGTTGTAACCTTTAAGGCATTTAATTATTTGTTTAACTTTTGAATTGCATCTTTTGCTTATGACACCTGTTATAGATTCAAGATTATGGCTTATGAATGGATAATTGCACGTGTCACCATTTGTACAACTGAATCATATGAATGCAATGATATTTTATTCCGAAATTTGTTATTATTAAATAATTATCGTGAGATGAATTATGATTATTATTTTGAGGCGTTACAAGGCCTGTGATTCTTGTTCCCGGACGAGCAGCCGGTTAACAACTTTGGCTTCATTGGCCGTTGAAATTTCAACACATACTTGTGTCAATCTCAATTTAGAGCCCAACTCTGTCATCTTCGTCACTTACTCTAGTGGCTTACTCCATCCAAAACCAATCTCCAGCTTGTGTCAATCTCCATCCGTCATTCTCATGAACTTTTTCCCTTTTTTATAATTATTTTATTTATTATTATTATTTTAATCCTCTTATCCTTTCAACCTTGTTCCTCG
Source organism: Camellia sinensis (assembly GCF_055761805.1). Taxonomy (NCBI): domain Eukaryota; kingdom Viridiplantae; phylum Streptophyta; class Magnoliopsida; order Ericales; family Theaceae; genus Camellia; species Camellia sinensis. The sequence continues at coordinate 28,493,671 of NC_138966.1, read as the reverse complement.
CTGTCATCTCTCTATAACAAACAAATTTTCAATTCACCAACTTTCACTACCTCTCTCTTAATAAAAATATAAAATAAAAAAAAAATATTATTTTTTTATAATAAATTCTTTTATATAATCTCATCACATTGGTTTATTCCTATCTAAACTCCTTTTATTTTATCTCTATCATATATTTTCTTTCTTACTCACAATTTATTTATTATTATTATTATTATTATTATTATTTATTTTTATTTTTTATTTTTTTTGCGCTTCTGCTCTACATTCGTATGCTCCAAGAATGGATAAGCTTGCTTCCATGTGAGGTGGACTTTCTATTGATCTGGTCCACTCTGCTTGGGCTTTGTTGTCCGACCTATGGTAGAGCTCGGCTGTTTGGTTGCCCAACCAGCATGTCAATGCTGCCAAGTGGCGTGCTCAGTCACTGCATGGTGTGGTGGAGTAGTTGCTCACAATTTACTTCCTACATAATGTAATATAAAAAATGTGAGTATAAAGTGATTACTTTTATTAGGTAAATAGAAGTTTCTTGAAGTCAACTTAAAAAAATTTTTGCCACTCCGGTACAATCTTTATCACTGCTAATATAACTTATGTAATTTCATAGCAATAAAATTTATAAACAAAAAAAAAAAAAAAATTGTTTATCTATTAGCAATGATATGATCCACATTTATACCTACAACCATTCTGGAAGCGTTCTCAGGCTTCAGCCTAAAACCTATTCTATATACACTTTATATACATCAAAAAAAAATTTCAGGGCATCCCAAATATTGTGTTTCACAACCGCTTTTCCCTAAACGCTTGAAAAATTTTAGTGATATTTTTTATCATTTTGAGAGAATTTTATGATAGTTTTGAAAAGAGATAATTGTTGAACAATCCAAGTTAAGGAGGGGAATATTTTTTTGTTGATGAGAGATCCACCCTTTATAAAATAGTTTGGTAAGAAGTCTTTTTCTTTGTTTTGAAGAACATTTTTTTTTTCAATTTTATCTCTTAATTTATCTGTTGACTTTTTTTTTGTATCTGTTGACTTTCGTTGACTATCTATTCACTTTTTCCCTATATGTTCAATTTTTTTACCCTATATTTTAATTTTTTTTTTAATTTATCAGTTTAATTTTATGGTCTTTTCAATTCAAATTTTATTCCTATCTATTTCAATATTTTTCCCTAAATTTTACATGTTGAAATTTTGTCTGTTCAATTTTTATTTTTATTTTTTCTATCTGCTGAAATATCAAGCTGAAAACCAAATTCTCTTGTTCAAAAATTATATATGTTCAAATATTTCTTCTCTTTATCTATCTCTCTCTCACTCTTACTTTCACTCATCTATCAACAACAAATCCTATTTGTTCATCAACAACAACAACATCATCATCAACAGTAACAGCAATAATATTAAAAAATTAAAAATAAATAAATAAACAAATTTTTTGGTATCTCTTTCCACTTCTAGAGTAATCGTTTTTCCTGTCAAAGTCTTCCCAAGCATATGCTTTGAAAGAGACCTATGTAATATATATATATATATATATACTATACCAATAAACTTGAAGGGCAAAAATATTAAACAAAAACCAGCACAAGGCTTTTGAATATGTAAATAGATAATCATTTACAAACACATTCCGTGAGATACATGATCCAGAAAACACATTTAGTTCAACTTTCTGTTGGACAATCTTCACTGTATTTAAAAGATTTAATTGTATTGTGTACAAAACAACAACTAGAATTTAAAGAAATAAAGAAAATGAGAGAATTTGTTTGATTACAAAAATCAAACTCGAAATAATAAATAAATAAATAAAAACAGATTTTATTTTGTTACAAAAACAAAATTAAAATCTGATTTAAATAAATAACAATAACACAAAAATTAATTAAATAACTTACTTGATTTAATTTCTTTGAATTATAATCTGATCAAGTCCAGTGTTTGACACTGTGTCCTTAAGACAGATTCGTTCTCTCCACGGTGCTTTCAGAATTTGGACGTCTATCTCTCAGGATGAAATGATCTACCACCAACAATAGCAGCACTACAATTGTTTGCCTTACGAACACACTAAGTGTTTACACTCTTTCTTTCAGAAATAAAATGCAACAAAATGAAGAATAGAATTAGTAGAGGTGAAATACGAAATTTCTGAATGAATAACATCAAATGGGGGTGGTCCTATTTATAGATGTAAAGGTGGCTCTTGGTTTTAAATTGAACAGGTATGATACCTGTTGGTTTTGAATTCAAACAGATTTGAATCTGTTAATAATTCAAACAGATAGCAAAAAACGGGAAGGGCCCTGTTTGGGTGTGCACTAATTCCAAACTAGTTTATTTATGTTTGAAAACGGGAAGGGCCCTGTTTGGATGTACAGAAAATCCAAATCAGTTTAATTTGAATTCTAGATTTTATTTTACCAAAAAATAAAATTAAATTCAAATGTTTTTGGCCCAAAAAGATTAGAAGCCCAACCCAACCACACACCACGCACCCGCGCCCAGGCCCAGCCCAGCCCGCCTGACCGGACGGACGGCGGCGGCAGCACGCGCACGCGCGTGTGGTGATTTTTGGGTCCAATGGGTCTAGCCCATTTTGCCCATAACCTCTCCCTCTAAAACACTTGGGTACCCCTTGGGGCACACCCCAAGTATCTAACCCAACCCTTATAAACCCTTTCAAAACTTCCTACCAAATCAATGTGGGACAAGCCAATTTACAACCTTAAGGAATTTCCACCAAAACTCCATTTCCATTGAGCACACTTTGGCTTCAATTTTCCATTCACTCGGTAATGGTTTTGAGCAACCAAATATACCACGTGAATCATAACGCAGCATAGAACGCGTTACCACTTTGACCCGAGTAAATCGACACTCGGGGCCCACCTAAAAAATAGACCAAACTTGAGAAAAAATTCTGGTTTTACCCAGAATTTTTCTACCATTTCCAACAATCCCCCACATGAATGGAATTTGATGACAACGGAAATGCAACAATATGCAGACTTTAACGAAAGAGTATAAGTCGAAAATATCTTGCATCAGGATAGGTAGTTTTCGGCCTTGAACCTTCCCTGGTGATAACCTATCGGACTTACTGGCTAACCAATGGACGCGATGCCTTGAATTGTTCAGCCGTTTGTGTAAGCCAAGACAATAGATTTCACACAAAATATCTTCTAACACATCGTGATTCTCACTGTTGTGTTCATTTTGGCCTTGAACGCGCCTGGTTTTCATAAGTGTTTCTAGAGAATTTAGCCTTTTCATTCTCATAGAACCGGCCCCAGTTCAACACTCATATAGGTGATTCTTATTATGGATATCTCCTTATACTCGTCTTGATTTTATACCTTAATCAAGATATAAGTAATCATTAAAAGCAAAGCTTATCCTTATACCCTTGCATACAATATATGTTGCAGATATCACTCTCACCATAGGAATGGGTAGGGAATTTTTAATCCCTTGGTGATTTCTGGTGAGCCATACATAACTTAGTTGTCCCTTTGAACTTAGTTCTTGGGATCTCTAGTCATATAAGTAGGGTTACCATTATGACGACTCTTATGTAATAGACTTTAATCCCATCCCCTTCGATGAACTATACACTAGCTCTTTTGTCAAACCTTTTGTTAACGGATCCGCAATATTCTCTTCAGATTTTATATAATCTATTGAGATTATTCCATTTGACAACAATTTCCTTACGGTATTATGTCGACGACGAATATGTCATGACTAACCGTTATACATGTGATTCTGTGCCCTGCCTATTGCAGATTGACTATCACAATGAATGCAAATAGCTGGCACAGGTTTTGGCCACATTGGAATGTCTTCTAAGAAGTGACGAAGCCATTCTGCTTCTTCACCTGCTTTGTCTAAAGCAATGAACTCAGATTCCATTGTGGATCGTGCGATGCAAGTTTGTTTCGTGGACTTCCAAGAAACAATAGCACCTCCTAGAGTAAAGACATATCCACTAGTGGATTTTGAATCTTTAGTATCCGATATCCAATTGGCATCACAATAACCTTTGAGTACTGCTGGATATCAAGTAAAGTTCAAACCATGATCATGAGTAAATCTTAAATATCTAAGAACCCGAATGATCGCTTTCCAATGGTCTTCTCCAGGGTTACTAGTGTACCTACTCAATTTACTGATAGCATAAGCTATATCCGGACGAGTACAATTCATTCGGTACATTAGGCTTCCAATGATTTGGGAGTATTTTAACTGAGACACTGCATCACCTTTATTTTTCGATAAATAAAGACTGATGTCCACAGATGTTCTAGCTAAATTCAAATCATCCTTGATAAATTTATCAAGAATTTTCTCAATATAATGAGATTGAGATAATGCATATCCGTCAGATATTTTAGTAATTTTCATTCCTAATATAACATCTGCGACCCCCATATCTTTCATATCAAATCTTTTGTTAAGCATTTGCTTAGTTGGTTTGATCATGTTTTGACTGCTTCCAATGATAAGCATGTCATCTACATAAAGACAAACTATGACATATCCTCGGTCAGTGTTTTTAACATAGACGCATTTGTCACATTCGTTTATCTTAAACCCATTAGTAAGCATTGCATGATCAAATTTTTCATGCCATTGCTTAGGTGCTTGTTTTAATCCATAAAGGGATTTTACAAGTCGACAAACTTTCTTTTCTTGTCCTGATACCACAAACCCTTCGGGTTGTTCCATATAGATCTCTTCATTTAGATCACCATTTAAGAAAGATGTCTTAACATCCATTTGATGTATTTCTAAATTAAACAACGCTGCTATAGAAATAAGCATGCGAATGGATGTTATTCTTGTCACAGGGGAATATGTGTCAAAATAGTCCAGACATTCCTTTTGTCTGTAACCTTTAACAACAAGTCTTGCTTTATACTTGTCAATTGAACCATCTGCTTTCATTTTTCTCTTGAATATCCATTTATATCTAAGAGGTTTAGAACCTGGTGGAAGATCCACCAATTCCCAAGTATGATTTTGCATAATGGATTCAATTTCATTATTAACAGCCTCTTTTCACAAAGGTGCTTCAGGACCTGTCATTGCTGCCTTAAAGCTTTGAGGTTCATTTTCTAATAAGTATGTTAGAAAATCTGGACCAAAGGATTTTGATGTTCTCGCTCTCTTACTTCGTCTTGTTTCATCATCAGTTAAATCCTGTTGGTCGAGACCATTACTAGTCTCTTGTGTTTGATTGTCATTAGTCTCTTGACTTTATGTACAATCATAAGTTCTTTTCTGTGAACTTAATTCCTGTCTTTTTTTTTATAAGGTAAGACATGTTCAAAAAATACAGCATTCCTTGACTCTATAATAGTGTTCACATTTATATCAGGTATTTCTGATTTATAAGTCAGAAACCGATATGCACTACTATTCTGAGCATAACCAATAAACACACAATCTACTGTTTTTGGTCCAATCTTAGTCTTTTTAGGAATAGGAACTTCAACTTTTGCCAAACACCCCCACACTTTTAAGTATTTGTAGGAAGGCGGTCGACCTTTCCACAATTCATAAGGAGTGCTGTTGGTTTTCTTATGGGGTATTCTATTAAGAACATAATTAGCAGACAATATTGCTTCCCCCCACAAGTTCTGTGGTAAACCTGAACTTAGTAACATGGCATTCATCATTTCTTTTAGGGTTCTATTCTTCCTTTCAGTAATTCCGTTTTGCTGTGGAGAATAAGGGGCTGTAGTTTGGTGAATAATGCCATATTGTGCACAAAATTCATTTAATGGTGCATCATATTCACCACCCCTATCACTTCTAATATAAATCAATGAATTTTAGAACAAATTCAAGAAAAAACCAAAATAATTATGACTACTCAAGTCAGAATTAATGTTTTGACAAAATCATATCCTCATAAAATTTTTTGCCTAAGAATCAAACAATTCAAAAACCCATTTGATTGTATACATTCTTGCAACTCAATAACAAATAAATGTCACTGTCATAAAAATATTTGTGACAGAAGAAAATTAAATTATCTGAACTAATGCAAGAGATACACCCCCATATTAATAAAATGGTTCATGGTTTAACAAATTCTACTACGCAAGTAAAATAATTATTAATGACATCTCATGTCACATAATTCAATAATCAACATAAAAGATTTCTTAAATTACTTCCCAATTAAACGGACCGATATAATTACATACATCTTCATGTTTAAATTTCTCTGGTGTTTAAACACCCATTCAAAATTGATTAGAAATATTCAAATTAACCTGCTTATGTCCAAAGTCGACATAACAATTTATCATTCCAAATCACTTGAAATTATTGTTAAGAAATAACTTGAGTTGATATCATACATGCATATCAAACGCATCAACTAAAAATAATGAATTAACAAAATAAATTAATCATGCATGATCCCATCACTTGCATCATGAAATAAAAGGATTCTCAACTCATAAATAAAATCCAACGCATTTAAACTTTAAACTTCAAAATGACAAAACATACCATCATTTAATAAGTTTGATTTGTACATAAATAAACAAATTAAATATGCATTAAAATGTTCTTGTTAATATATATATATATATATATATATTCCGACTCAAGTGCAGAAATAATTCAAGACTAAGAATCCACATTGTAATAAAAATAAAATTAGTTTGTAAAAATAATATTTTACTCTAGAAACAAATTCTTCCATGTATACTCACGATGAATTATGATAAAGTCAAAATAATTAACACATTTTCACAAAGGGTTCAAAAATAAGTGGTCTACCAAACGAAACCATAAGTTACTTACAAAATTAACAGATTGTGACCGAGTCACAAAGTTACATGATTGATTAACAAAATTAATTTTTTAGTTACTAAAACTAGAAAATAAATTACAATACAAAATAATTTTATTTTCCTTGTTACTAAAACTAGTAAAATAAAATACCGAAATAATATCTGATTACAAAAATCAGAAAACCAAACCACAAATTAATTTTCTAGTTACTTAAACCAGAAAATAAATTATAACACAAAATCATTTTATTTTTCTTGTTACTGAAACTAGAAAAAAAAAATACCACAAAACTATCTGATTACAAAAATCAGAACAAGCACAAAATAATTTTCTAGTTACCAAAACCAGAAAATAAATTAAAACACAAAATAATTTTATTTTCTTTGTTACTAAAACTAGAAAATAATATAATTTTATTTTCCTTGTTACTAAAACTAGAAAAATAAAATATCAAAATAATTTTCTGTAACACCAAATAATATTCTGCAATTGTTAATGACACCAGTATATTACTACTAGTTGTCAAAGAAAAGAGACAGTATATTACTACTATCTGTCAAATAGCATAAATCACTATTTGTTTTTCCAACAAGAATATTAGTTTGAAAACACTGAAAATTAAATACAATGAAGATACCAAAAAGGAATCTGTCTTAAGATTGTTGGACAATCTTCACTGTATTTAAAAGATTTAATTCTATTATGTACAAAACAACAACTAGAATTTAAAGAAATAAAGAAAAGGAGAGAATTTGTTTGATTACAAAAATCAAACTCGAAATAATAAATAAATAAATAAAAACAGATTTTATTTTGTTACAAAAACAAAATTAAAATCTGATTTAAATAAATAACAATAACACAAAAATTAATTAAATAACTTATTTGATTTAATTTCTTCGAATTATAATTTGATCAAGTCTAGTGTTTGACACTGTGTCCTTAAGACAGATTCGTCCTCTCCACGGTGCTTTCAGAATTTGGACGTCTATCTCCCAGGATGAAATGATCTACCACAAACAATAGCAGCACTACAATTGTTTGCCTTACGAACACACTAAGTGTTTACACTCTTTCTTTCAGAAATAAAATGCAACAAAATGAAGAATAGAATATAAGCAGAGGTGAAATACGAAATTTCTAGCAAAAAAGGAGAAGGGCCCTGTTTGGGTGTGTACTAATTCCAAACTAGTTTATTTCTTTTTGAAAACGGGAAGTGCCCTGTTTGGATGTACAGAAAATCCAAATCAGTTTAATTTGAATTCTGGATTTTATTTTACCAAAAAATAAAATTAAATTCAAATATTTTTGGCCCAAAAAGATTAGAAGCCCAATCCAACCACACACCACGCACCCGCGCCCAGGCCCAGCCCGCCCGCCCGCCCGGACGGAGGCGGCGGCTCGCGCGTGGTGATTTTTGGGTCCAATGGGTCTAGCCCATTTTGCTCATAACCTCTCCCTCTAAAACACTTGGGTACCCCTTGGGGCACACCCCAAGTATCTAACCCAACCCTTATAAACCCTTTCAAAACTTCCCACCAAATCAATGTGGGACAAACTAATTTACAACTTTAAGGAATTTCCACCAAAACTCCATTTCCATGGAGCACACTTTGGCTTCAATTTCCCATTAACTCTTTAATGATTTTGAGCAACCAAATATACCACGTGAATCACAACGCGGCATAGAATGCGTTACCACTTTGACCTGAGTAAATCGACACTCGGGACCCACCTAAAAAATAGACCAAACTTGAGAAAAAATTCTGGTTTTACCCAAAAACCAGAATTTTTCTACCATTTCCAACACTTTCTTCAGCTAATTCACTAGTCATCTCCAATCATTCATCAATCTTTTCATCAAACTTGTAGCAAATCAAGGGAAAGGAAACATTTTCTACAAATTAACGATGAAACAAATCTAAACCAAATGTCAAACTCAAATTTAAAGAATTTTTAGGAAGAGTGAGAATTTGAGATGGTTTTCTTTAATCAAAAATGGTTTTAAAAAAAAGATTTTTAGGATTAAACCGAAACAAACAAAGATATCAATGTAAAGTTTTGCTTCAAACCTAGAGATGAAAACAGCGTTTCAGATCAAACCTTTAAAAAAAATACAAGTAAATAAATGTGATTACACGAAACAAAAGAGCTATGAAGAAGAAGAAGTAAATAACAATGTTTCAGTTCCAGAGTTTGGAACAGAAAGAGAGAAAGAAAAAGAAAGAAATGCTTTCATGGCTAATCATAGAGGTCTGATGATATGTTGCAGAGATTCAAAACGCTCCAATACTGAAATGATACCATCTTGTTGAGTAGAGATCTTCTCTAACTCCATCAAGCTTTGGATCTGGAAGCTCAGCTACCACTACATCGCCGGAGTCCGACACCAACCTTCCCTTCCTCGTCACTGTCTTTCACTCCTTGATAGTAATTGATGGAGGAGGATCTAGATCATCTCGTGATGGTGGTGGTGGATCTAGATTTCAAGGTCAGCGGTGGTGAAGCTACGGATCTAGATCTCACGATCTGATTCTCGTGGTAGCAGAAGATGACGAAACGACGACGGAGGAGACGGAGCGGTGACAGAGAATGAACAACAACTGAGAGAGAGGGAGAATGAGTTATGGTTTTGAGAAAGAGAGAGAGAGAGAGAGAGGGAGAGAGAATGAGAAATTCTATTTCCACCCACATAATTAGCTTAAGTCACATCTTTTCTCAATACACACACCTATTAATTTGATTATTAACTAATTTTCTTAATTCACACACTTAAAATTATAATTACACCCTTCACTCATAACCATTGTACACACACCACTTTACCCTTAAATCTACGCACTTTTGTTGACCCTACTTCACATTTGTAGTTCCACCCACACAAGTGAAGACCAAAGTCAGTGAAGTTTCTGTTCCGAAAAAAAAAAAAGAGTCAGTGAAGTTCCCTCCTCTCCATTAAAGACCTCCATTCAAAACCATTAAAAACCCTTATTAAAGGTAAGGAATGTTTCCATTTTATTATTACACTTATCATTTATTATTGTATTTACCATTTTTGGATCTGTGTGCACTCCATTGGCATAAAATCATCATTTTTTTTTAATGTTTTACGATTTAGAGCTCTTGGCATTGGTTGTCCGAAATTGTAGGTATACTTCGGAAGTTAATCACCGAATAAATGGTATTATTTCAACTAATTAGATCCGAAAAAATATAAATATTCGCTATGTGTTTGCCGAATTTTATAAGTTGTTTCAGTTCTATAGTTCAGAAAACATGCAATACTTTCGACATTTGATTTCCAAAATTTATGTGTTTCTTCGGCACTGAAGTTCCGAATGGATTTTGTTTCCTTTTTTTTTTTAATATATAAATTTAGACCAAGGTACATAGGCCACCAAGATTGGTTTTACCTTAGGTTCTTTTCCAACAATTTTATTTTATGGGTATGTTTATATAGAAATTCTAGTTTAGACCCGAACCATTTGATGTTTTGGATTCGGATTTCATTGCCTTGTGCAGTTATTTATGTCTTATTTCCCTTATACCTCTTTTTTGTTGCCCAGAATTTTACTCCTACGCTCGAGCATCACTTTTTGCGCTCAAGCAGTTTTTGTGAACTCTCAGTACTTTTGCAGGTCTGCAAAAGTACTGGCAAGTGGTATTCTACGCTCGAGTGGGACTTTTTGCACTTGAGCAATCTTGGCTCGAGTGGCCCTTATTGCACTCAAGCATTGATCTTCTGTCTGTATATGTACTCGGAGTTTCAATTTCACGCTCGAGCGAAAACTCCTTGCATTCAAGAGGTTACATCTTTTGTGTCTGACGCTCGAGCGTCACTTCTTGCACTCGAGCAAACTATGCGTATATCAGCCTGTAAAAGTCACTTTTTACGTCAATTTTCCGTGTCTCTCTCTCTAAACATTTCAAAACCCTAATATCTCTCACTCTCTCTCTAAAACTCACATATTTCCCTCAAATACACCTAGATCTATCAATCTTTTCACCCGTGGGTTGTTGTTAAAAAGATAGAGCTCGAAGAGAGCTTCATTCTAATCAGAGTAAAGTTAGTTTTTGGCGTCTTTGGGTTTCCATCTGTCCTTCAATCATCTTCTAAGCTTGAGGTAGGGATTCTCCATACTCTTGTATAAGTTTTGTCTTAGTTATTTGCTATTTCAATGGAATATAGTGTTTTGGGTTGTTTTGGTGAAACCTAGCTTTTTGAAATAAAAAATGCGAAAGAGGGGTTTTCAAATGGTTTCTTGAAAAAAAAGAACTTGTAGTTATGAAATTGGAGTTGATATATGTTGAAATAAGGTATTTCTTACATTTAAATTGATTTTCAAAGAGAAAGAGATTTTGCCCTAAAACGTGAATGTTTGAGATTGTATAGAGAAAATGGAATTGATTTTGAGAATTATGAGATTGAAATAATGTTGATATCGATGGCGGAGTTGGATATGTATTATCACTCCCATTTTGAGAATTTGGAAAAGTATATCTTTAATAAAATTTATTTATCTATTTAGAGATATCTGCTTTGGGCTATCGGTGGAGGATAGTTATGATTGTTGTAAAAATTGCATGAGAAGTAGGTGAACTAAAACTAAGTTCTCTTCCATGTGCATTGAACATTGTTGCTCATTTAATACATTGAAAATGTATATAAGATTTTGAGAAAAAGGGGTGACCGTTGGAAAGATGTGTGTATCACCAAATCAAGTTGGCTTGTTTGTCTAGGGTGAAAGTCCCGAAAAATGCGAGTATACATGGGCGCTAGTTCCCGCGGACGAAATATCTGTAAAATGTTAATAGTAGTGCTTGTATAGACTACGTTTACATGGGTGTTGTTTGACGGTTTCCCGCAGATGAAATATCCGTAAAAGGTTGTAATAGTTTGAGATTTCCTTTTGGTTTTCTATTGTAAAGAGCATGAATTTGAGAATTGTAATATAGACTGGGTATAACTTTGTTTTTGAAAAGAAATGTAAACGTTTGATTTGGACATTGCATATGCATAAAACCTTATGACTTTGTTAAAATTCATACATTGTGTTGTAGTGTTTCTACTGGGTTTTGGCTCACCCTATGTGGGAAAAACATTTCAGGTGCTGGTGATATGCCTCCACAAAGGGCTTGACTTGGGAGGATTGTGGAGCTGAAGGCTTAATGTTGTTATTTGTATTTAATTTTGTACAAGCCTAGGGCTTTATCTGTGTTGAGACTCACTTTTGATGTACCCAAGCATTGACTTGGAAAGATGTAAGCCTTTAGGACATATGAATATCTGTTTAGCTTTCGTTTCTTTTCACAATCTTGTAATACATACTGTAGATTCAGGATGTACTGTTTATGAATTTATATCACATGTATCACCTTTTGTATATCAAACTCTAATTAATAAAAGCTTATCAGTTCACTTATGTTGGCATCTATTGGTTATTACGATATGGGTATATTGTATTAAATGTCAGTGCGTTACAACTTGGTATCAGACCATACTAGGTTTGAATACTTTGGGTACGTGGGAAGTGGTTATTACCACAATGGGTTTGTCTCGCTTGATACAGACCTTTGTATGTATGGTACACTATGTGATAACATACTTATGTGATCATATAGGTATGAGATTTAATTTGTAGGATATTGATTGGGCCTACGGATTTCTAGAAGTGCTATTAGAAAAGCACCTGATCACTGCTATTTCTAATTAAAACTCTAGCAACGCCGTGGGACGGTCATTATCCAAGAAGGAAATTCGTATGTATTTATGTGACTATGTGCTTATGTGGGATGAATTACTATTGTCCACCGCGTTAGGACACAAGTGAGTTAGCTTCGACACATTTGTAAATGTGATCATATCTTTTGTTACCTTCATTAGGATGTCAGGCCGTGGACGTGGTGGTGGTTGGCATGGTAGGCCTAGAAGGCATGAGGTGCCTTTATCGGATGAGATTCCGACGCAAGAGGAAAAGGTTGGTTAGGCCAATGTGGCTGAACTAGTTGGTCAGCAGGCCATCAGCACCTTAGCTCGCAAGATGGCCAGAGCATTATGGAAATCTATGGACATTCTCAGAGCTAAGAATCAAGTCCAGGCCCATGTTGCTGAGACGAGGCCATCTTTTCTAAAGTGAAAGTTTTTCCAATCGAATTCGGACGAGTTTTTGGGTGATCCTAAGGAACTACTGAAGGCAGATGAGTGGCTAGAGCAGATAGTGAAAACATTTAAGATGTTTGGCATCGAGGACGATGAACTGAGAGTGACCTTGGCATCCTTCCAATTGAAGGGAGATGCGGGTCAATGGTGGAAGTATGCGCGTAGGCACATTGGAGTGACTTGGAAGGCTTTCGTTAACTCCTTCCACGACAAGTTTTTACCTTTCACTATTAGGAAGAAGTTGAGGGAACAGTTCTCGGAGCTCAAGCAATTGAACACACCAGTGCCAAGTTTGAGGCCGCATTTATTAGCCTTTCTAGGTTTGCACAAGAGTTAGTGGCAACTGAGAAGTGCCGTTGTGTGGAGTTTGAGAAAAGGTTAAGGACCGAGCTTCTTTTCAAGGTAGCTAATTCAATAATTAGAGATTACGGATGACTTGTAGAGTCAGCAGCTCATATTGAGACTGTGATCCATATGGAGGAGGAGTGGATGAGGGACTCCAAGAGGAGTCAGGACGTTCAGGGCGCAGTAAAAGGCAGAGGGGTTCTAACCCACAATAGTCCTAGGGAACTCAATCAAGGTCCACTTTTCCAGTACCGAGTTCAGATTCTGGAAGAGGTGGTTAGGGAGATTTCACTTGCTTCAAGTGTGGTCAGTTAGGCCACAAGTCTCCAGCTTGCCTGCAGAAGGGAGGAGGGTAGTGGTCTGCATCGTCTCGTTCTTAGAGCTAGAATCAAGGGAGAGGGCAACTGTCTATTTGCTACCAGTGTGGGCAGTCAGGGCATATGAAAAGGTTTTACCCGTAGTTGGGTGGCACACCTGGTGCGTCTAGTTCGAGGCAGACACAGAGCCACCAACTTGCACAATCAGTTCGAGCCTCAAGGGCCAATTAGGGAGCCTCTTCGGCTCAGTCAGTGCATCAGACATATGCTCTGAGGGGTAAGCAGGTGAAGTAGAGACCTACGGGACATGTTTATGCTGTTATCGCGCCAGACCTAGTACCAGCGCCTTCAATAGTGAGAGGTACTTTCTTGTTACGCAATTATATTGCTAATGTGTTGATTGATACGGATGCATCTCATTCATTTATTTCGTTTACATTTGCATCGGCTTTAGGGTTAGAATTGGTTCAGTTAGCATCTCTACACAGTATAGAGTCACCTATTGGTGGTAAGATTGTTTTAGAACAGGAGTGTCAAGGTTGTGACATAGAGGTTGTCAGTCGCCGACTTTCTTTTGGACTTGTGTTGATTGACATGTCAAGTTTTGATGCTATTTTGGGTATAGATTGGTTGTCATCGTATCGGGCTGTCATAGATTGTTACCGTCAGAGGGTTACTATATGTACCTTGAGCAGTGATTGATTTTATTTCATAGGGGACAGAGCTGATAAAGTCTTTTCACCGGTGTATGATCCGTGTGGATGGAGTGAGCTTAGTTGTCTTCTTGCCAACTTCTTGGGTAGTGAATGTAATGAAGTCTGAGTTGAGTTGTCGAGGGTAGTTTTTGAATACCCGAATGTTTTTCCCAAGGATCTTGGTAGTTTACCACCTCACCGAGAAATCGAGTTCTCTATTGATTTAGTGCCTAACACGACACCAATTTCTATGGTGCCGTATAGGTTTGCACCTATTGAGTTGAATGAGTTGAAGATTCAACTCCAAGAATTATTAGATAAGGGTTTTATCCACCCTAGTACTTTGCCTTAGGGCGCACTGGCTCTCTTTGCCAAAAAAAAAGATGGCACTTTGCGATTGTGTATCAATCAACAAAAGTTGAATCGGGTGACTATTAAGAACAAGTACCCAATGACTCGTATAGATGATTTATTTGATTAGTTGAAGAGGTCTTATTGCTTTTCTAAGATAAACCTGAGATCGGGTTATCACAAATTGAGAATAAAGGAGGAGGATATCTAGAAAACGACATTCCGTATGCGGTACGGCCATTATGAGTTCTTAGTGATACCTTTTGGGCTAACCAATGCACCTTCTATGTTTATGGATTTGATGAATTGGATCTTCTGTGAATTCCTAGACCGTTTTGTGGTCGTCTTTGTAGACGACATCTTGATATACTCACCCTCTGGGGAGAAATATGAGGAACACCTGTGAGTTGTACTGGAGTTGCTTAGAGCCCACAAACTGTATGCTAAGTTTAGTAAATGTGAATTCTGGTTAAAAAAAGTTAAGTTCTTAGGCCATGTGGTATCCAGAGAAGGAGTGACTGTAGATTCATCCAAGATAGATGTCATACAAGATTGGGAACAACCTAAGAATGCCTTTGAGATTCGTAGTTTCTTGGGTTTGGCAGGGTATTACCGTCTGTTTGTGAAAGATTTCTCTAGATTAACTTCACCATTGACTAGACTGACAAGGAAAGGAATTAAGTTTATGTGGAAAGAGACCCATGAGAAGTCATCTCAAGAGCTTAAGGTTAGACTTACCACTACTCCAGTATTGAATATTTCGAAGAGGGGTTTGGGCTATTCGGTGTGTTGTGATGCTTCACGAGAAGGTTTTGGTTGTGTATTGATGCAAGAGAGAAAAGTAGTAGCTTATGGCTCACGGTAGTTGAAAACACATGAGAGAAACTATGCTAACCATGACCTAGAGTTAGTAGTGGTGATCTTTGCCTTGAAGATTTTGAGGCATTATTTGTATGATGAGAAGTTTGAAGTATTTTTTAATCACAAGAGTCTGAAATATCTGTTTACACAAAAAGGCTTGAATCTGAGGCAGGTGAGGTGGATGGAGTTTATTGAAGATTATGACTTCGAGTTACATTATTATCCTGGGAAGGCCAATGTTGTTGTCGATGCCTTATGTAGGAAATCCATCAGCAATGTAGCGAGTATTGTCATTCGGGAATGGGAGATGTTAGGTGTTATTGGTGAGTTTGACTTGCATCTTGGTGAGTCTGTTGAGTCTGCATCCTTGTTTTCGGTAGTTGTACAACCTACACTTGTGAGCCGGTTTATAGAAGCACAGAGGGGTGACCTTGAGGTAGAATCCCTTCGAAAGAAGATCTCTAGTGGAAAGATAGAGAAGGGCATGAACTTGTATTCTAACTCCAGTGTTAGATACCTTAACCATCTTTTCGTGCCGAAGTCTTGCCAAGAAGAAGTACTCCGAGAGTTTCACCATTCACACCTTACAGTACACCTGGGAGGCACAAAGACATATCACGATCTTAGTTGGCAGTTTTGGTGGAAAGAGATGAAAAGGGATATGTCTGTGTTTGTATCGAGGTGTCTTACTTGTCAACAAGTGAAGGCTGAACATCAAAGGCCAACAAGTTTGTTACAACCCTTGCCTATAGCTTAGTGGAAGTGGGAGCATGTCACAATGGATTTTGTTGTAGGTCTTCCGAGGACTCAACGGGGTAATGACGCCATTTGGGTGGTAATTGATCGTTTGACCAAGTCAGCGCACTTTATACCCATGTACACAAATGACTCTGTAGATTTTCTAGCTGACCTTTATATTAGGGACATTGTCCGACTTCATGGGGTCCCTGTGACTATCGTTTCGGATAGATACCCACATTTTACGGCTCGATTATGGTAGAGCCTACAGAATTCCTTTCGGCACGAGATTGACTTTTAGCACAGCGTATCACCCTCAGACTGGCGGGCAATCGAAGCGCACCATTCAGATTCTAGAAGATATGCTTAGAGGTTGCGTTCTTAACTTTAAGGGGTCGTGGGAGAGGCACTTGCCCTTAGTTGAGTTTGCCTATAATAATAGTTTCCAGTCGAGTATTGGTATGGCACCGTTTGAGGTCTTATATGGCCGACCGTGTAAATCTCATGTGTGTTGGGCCGAGGTGGGTGATACATCTTTGATAGGCCCTAAGTTGGTTCAGGAAACGACTGAGAAAGTCGGTCTTATTGGTGAGTGTAGCTCGGCTTTTTCATACCCCCTTTCAGAAGCTCGAAAGAAGCCATACAGTTCTGTAGACGCGCCCGCGGAGGGGGGCCTTATGCTACTACAGTTCGGACTCGCGATTTTGTTGTCGCGGTTCTTAATCTGAACCAAAGAGTCCAAATCTGGCAAATCGTTTTGAGAAACAGATTTTTGAAAAAGTAGTGCCAAATATGGATTGCTTTGCCAGATACAGAGTCGCCACCTAAGAAACTGTAGACGCGCCCGCGGAGGGGGGCCTTATGCTACTACAGTTCGGACTCGCGATTTTATGTTGTCGCGGTTCTTAATCTGAACCAAAGAGTCCAAATCTAGCAAATCGTTTTGAGAAAGAGATTTTTGAAAAAGTAGTGCCAAACATGGACTGCTTTGCCAGATACAGAGTCGCCACCTAAATATTTTTTTAATGGGGAAATTTAGGAAACCCTGACTCGGTGCCGAAGGCCACATGTCCGTCATCACCGGAGTTGTCTCGGCTCGGGAGCTTGGGTACGATCGGGGAAGGTCAGCTATGAGCACCCCCTTTCGCCCGGTCCGAAGACCGGCCTCTACTAACCATGATATCCGATTTTGAAAACGTTATGTGTTCTTATTCCATTTATTAGCCTAGAATTACTATGTTATGCGCGCAGCAAACAAGTATAGACTAGGTTGCCTAATTTGAAAATAAGCATTGCATATCCGTTTGTTTTGAAAAGTGCTTTGGAATTTGCTACTCGCAAGTAGGCTAAAATACGGATTTCAACGAGTTTTTCCAACTCAAACAATCCAACCTTCACCCACAGGCATTCAAACAGTTTATCTCACATAAGCATTTAGCCGCATGGCAAGCATACTGTCATGGCAACGCTCACACACATGCGGGATGCTAAAGCATAAATACTTACATCGTACTCCATGCCAAAACAGTAAACTAGTTAGCAAACATGCATGTCCTAGTTCATGTTAAAAATGGCTAATGCATCACATGCAAAAATGCAATCTAGGCAGGCTCGGCTAACCCTAAACATGGCATGTGAAATGCGATCAACTACCACATATTCAATTTGTGAATTGAAGTACAGATGCAGTTAGCGTGATGTACCGAGCCTAATGTATGTAATACAAATGTATGGATGCACGCATGCATAGCATAAGGTATGCTAATTTTAAAGATGCCCTAATCTACCATCATAAGCAGGTAAATAAAAGGGAAGAAAGAAGTGGGGATTGGAAGACATTCACACCACCCACACACACTTATTACAGATTTGCCCTCACTCAGAGGAACCAAATAAATATTACAAATAATTAACTACGCAAGCTAATTAAATATTACAAATTGCCTAATCAACTAAGCAGCTAACTAA
Source organism: Camellia sinensis (assembly GCF_055761805.1). NCBI lineage: Eukaryota > Viridiplantae > Streptophyta > Magnoliopsida > Ericales > Theaceae > Camellia > Camellia sinensis. The sequence continues at coordinate 28,475,407 of NC_138966.1, read as the reverse complement.
AGCTAGAAAAACAGTAAACCGCCTCGGGAGGAGGGCTCAATGCAATGCATGCCCGGTCCTGCTCGGAAATGCGCCGCCATGCATAGGCTGCCTCTGTTTTCCTTCTTTTACTCCTCTGGAGGCTGCCAAAACTCCAGGACTACTTCCTTGGGTGCTGGGAGACATCACCGGCTGAATAGAATTTCCACCGGCAGTGTGGTGGTGGCCACAGGCACAAAATGAAGCTATCGGCAGATAAATTATTGCCGGTCGACACTTTACACTGCCGGTCGGCAAATAAAGCCTGCAGAACCTGCAACTCATAGCAACAGAGGGCAAGGCAAAGCATGGCAGCACAATTCAAAGCATGTATGCACCACTCATGCCCCTTATCATGTTTGTGACTCAAAAGGACATGTGTCTCGATTCTCGGACCACCAATCACGCATTTCCATGCATGATGGCCCAAGGAATCAAGTATGCAATTTTCATGTCAAATGAAATGCAAACCAATCAACCAAACAAGGCCCAATTCCTATCACTAAGTCAATGAACAAGGCATGCATGCAAAATGCAATGCAACCTAGGCATGCAAGCTAAGGATGCAACATGGCATGGCGATACACTTATGCAAGCATGCAAGCAAACATGAGGCAATGCTAATGGATGAAAGGGTGGTCTTAAGCATGGTTTAGGCAGCTCTAATAAGGCCTAAAACAAGGGCCAAAGTGCTATAATGAGGGACCAATACACATGCACACATACATATGTTGAAAGGCCAACACTTAGGCACAAATTGAACAACTCTCAAGCACACTTGAAAGGGAGAATCATGGACGATTAACATGTAACATAAGCATTGAAAATCATGTCATAAAATGATGCCAAATCATGTTAAACAAGACAAGCAAATGCATGCAAGCATGGTCCAAGTACTTGAGGCAAGTTATGAAGCTTTGAAGCACATTTATCACAACAATCATGGCATGCATTAAGCAACTAAAAACAGGTTTTTAGCATGTTAAAACAAGGCTAAAGGACTACTTAGATGGCATCTAAGTGGCTCAAATTTAGAGGCATGCACGATGGTCAAAACATGGAGCATGCAACACATGCTTCCAAAGCATTAAAGAGGCATGCAAGGCAGTCACGCAAGCATGAAATTGGGACTGAAATAACATGTAGGGTGGCCCCAAATCACCAAATCAATGCAAAGATGTCATGCTATACATGCACATATTTAAGGCCAACAAGCCGGAATGCAAAGGGGTTATACTAAGCATGCCAAATTCGACCCAATCCACTATGGGCAGACCTAAAACATGGCAAAATATGCACAAAACCTTCACAAGACTAAGCCTAAAACATGCTTGAACAAAGGCTAACAACCTAAGGCACATTAAGGCATAAACATGGCATTACATGGCAACTATGCTAGGCATGCATGGGGTACCAAAACCAATTTAAAATCATGTTATATTATGGATATATAAGCATGAAAAACAGCCTATACATGCTCAACACACACTCAAACATAGGCTCCCTTTAGAGGCCAAAACATGCCCTTTTCAAGGACAACAAGGAGAGGGGGTGGCCCTCTCCCTTTAGAGACTTCAAGGCACCATCTCCACCACTGAAATCCCTCAAGATTTCAGTGGTGAAGAGGCCCAAACACCAAAGTCCCGAAACTAGCACAAAATAGCACAAAATAAGGCCTTTCAAGGCCTAAGAGGGGTCAAACACCCTCAAACCACAAAACACTCTTAATAAACAATCAAGAGGGCCTAAAAAAAGAACTTTTTTGTATTATACACCAAGCTCAAAAACGAATTTAAGACAGGTAGAAATAAGGTGCAAAAATGGGGAATAAAGGGGTGAGATTCTTACCCTTGAAGCCTTCTTTAACAATGATGCTCCAATGGCCTTCCTTGGCTTGAATCCAACACCAAAGTACTAAAATCAGTCCCTTAGAACCTCAAAAGCTAGACAAAGGTGAAACACTAGGTGTTTATGTGCAATAGTAAGACACAAAACACCTAGAGCACAAAAGAGAGGGAAAGAGAGATAGGATGTGTATCTAACCCTAACCCTAAAACCAGAGCTTAACAATGGCTGTCTAAGCTCTCAAAATATCTCAAGTGTCTAACTTCACAAGCCAAGAGACAAGGCTCTCTCTTATAGAGGCTTATTGTCTTGTAAAGCTTACAAGACAAGCTTCCAAGAGAGAGATCCCTCCATACACGTGTATGGAGGGGAGCCAAAAGCAAGACAGCTGTCTTAAAATATCTGCAAAAGCAGATGCACAGTAGTCGGCCAGCCAAAAATGCCATCTTGGCAAAAAAGAGTGTCGACCGGCACTAAATAGTGCTGACCGGCAACAACAAAAAGTGTCGGTCGGCAGTATACATTGCCGGTGGCAACAAAAACCAGCCGGTGGCCTCTAGCCACTGCCGGTGGTGGATGGGGATGGTCTACAAGCCCTACCCTACCTCTCCAACGCAAAAGACAAGTGTTTGGTGTAAAACCAGACACTAAACAGTCAAGTTCGGAGATCCTGAGACGAGGCGCGCGAGCCGAGACCTCCGAGAACTCCAAACGAACACAAACATGGATAATCACCGAGTGTTCAAACGGTGACGTCCAAGTCTTGAGGACGGTCAAAAATGGGGTGTCTACAGTTGCCCCTCTTTGACAGAACTCGAAAGTCATAACAATGACGGGAGTGAATGTCAAAGCCCAGAGACGACCCATTTTTGACAAGGCCGAAGACTTAGACAAACATGCAAGACAATCAAGATATGCGCCCGAAGGCAGGGGCAAAATGCAAGACAATGCACAGAGCCGGACATAACTTATGATCATGCAAAGAAAGCTGTAACGAAGCACACATGCGACAGTTTTAAGCCAGCATACACCGAACTACACTACAATGCAGAAAAGATGTAAGAGAATTATGCAATTCTCAATACGTCTCACTCGGGAGATACAATACCTGTGCGGCTCGTCTGGTTGCACCAGCTTCAAATGAACCGTACATACAATATCGTGCCTGAAAAGAAAACAAACTTAACAGGTACAATATCGTTAGCAACATGCATAGTAGTATACTCGAAATGCGTGACAGCGCAAAGCAAGTGGGGAGCATAACAATGCTGTGGAGATACAAACATGTAAGTGGAGCATGCGGTCTACGCCGGCAACGAAATTGATCATAAGCATGCGGTCTATGCAGGTAATGAAATCAACAAATTATGCGGTCTACGCAAGCAAAACATGCGGTCTACGCAAGTAATGAAATTAATATGGGGTCTACCCAAACGAAACATGCGGTCTACGCAGGTAATGATATAATGCGGTCTATGCAATCAAAACATGCGGTCTACGCAGGTAATGAAAATAGTAATACGGTCTACGCAATCAAAACATGCGGTCTACGCAGGTAATGAAATTGAACAATTATGTGGTCTACGCAAGCAATACATGCGGTCTACGCAGGTAAAGAAATTGAACGATAAATATGCGGTTTACTCAAGGAAAGAAATTGAACATTTATGCGGTCTACGCAAGCAATACATGCGGTCTACGCAAGCAATACATGCGGTCTACGCAGGTAAAGAAATTGAACAATAAATATGCGGTCTACGCAAGGAAAGAAATTGAACAATTATGCGGTCTACGCAAGCAATACATGCGGTCTACGCAGGTAAAGAAATTGAACAATAAATATGCGGTCTACGCAAGGAAAGAAATTGAACAAACATGCGGTCTACGCAAGCAATACATGCGGTCTACGCAGGTAAAGAAATTGAACAATAAATATGCGGTCTACGCAAGGAAAGAAATTGAACAATTATGCGGTCTACGCAAGCAATACATGCGGTCTACGCAGATAAAGAAATTGAACAATAAATATGCGGTCTACGCAAGGAAAGAAATTGAACAATTATGTGGTCTACGCAAGCAATACATGTGGTCTACGCAGGTAAAGAAATTGAACAATAAATATGCGGTCTACGCAAGGAAAGAAATGATTACGAACATGCGGTCTACGTAGGTAATGTAATTAACATGTGGTCTACGCAAGTAAAGAAATGATTACAAACATGCGGTCTACGCAGGTAATGTAATGAGATGCGCAAAACCGCGCAACAGAATGCAATGCACAAAACAGCGTGACGGTTTGAAATGCACAAAACAGTGCGACGATTTGAAATGCACAAAACAGTGCGACAATTTGAAATGCACAAAACAGTGCGCCGATTTGAAATGCACAAAACAGTGCGCCGATTTGAAATGCACAAAACAGTGCGACGGTTTGAAATGCACAAAACAGTGCGCAGGTTTGAAATGCACAAAACAGTGCGCCGGTTTGAAATGCACAAAACAGTGCGCCGGTTTGAAATGCACAAAACAGTGCGATTGATATGCGATACACATGGGGCAACTTTTGGATCTTGTAAAAGTCAAAAGGATACGAAAAGGATACACCTTGTATGAATTGGAGTGCCACGCACGGAAGCCGCAGTTCGAGGTCAAAACGGAGGCCGATTGAGCATCGAAGATGTTCTTTCTTGCACTTTCTTGAGCTATGAAGACCAAAAACTTCTCATATGGCCTAAACAAGGTTGTGGGAACACCACCGGTCGGAAGGGGAGGCCACCGGCTGTCCACCGGCTGAAAAATAACTCCATCGGCACAAAATAATGCCGGCCGGCACAAAATATTGCCGACCGGCAAAAAGTTGCTGAGTCGGGGTAGTTTCGAGATTTCACTTCGGGTGTTTTAAAATAGGGTTTCAAACCCTATTTGCTCACTTCCCCACCGCCGAAAACCTTCACTCTCTCTCTCTAGAGTGTTTTTCTCTCATTTTTCGCCCGTTTCTTCGCGTTCTATGCCCGTTTCGTCGTCGGATTCGCGATTTTCTTCGCGTTTAAGACATTTTCAACCGATCATATTTTTGTTTTGGTGCCTCGTTTGGCGTTCCCGCCTTTTCGGGGTTTGTTCTCCTCGTTTTCCTCTTCATTCCTGTGCCTTTTCACATTCCGGCCTTCCCGGCCATTTTCGACCTTCTCGGGAGTTGACTTTCCGGTTGACTCTTCATATTCCGGCCCGGTTTTCCTTCCTCCGGCCATTTTCTCATCGTTTTCGATATGGCGGACGACATTCCACGTGGCGGGACTCCCCCGGACCATGAGATGGATCCCGGGGTCGAGCTCCTACCGTTGAGCGAGCGCCCGTTCGACCCGGCGACCTACCGACCGGCGATCCATGTTCTGCCCCCCGACGGCCTGCATCAGTTCCGGAGCTTCGAGAGGCATGTGGCGCCCGAGCTACTACTGCACGAGCCTACCTCCCACATTTCCTTCAGCATTTCCGAGGTAACTTTCTTTCTTCTGCTTTACTTTCCGCAATGTAGGATACAAAACTGTCATAGTTAGCTGTACTCTTTAACTGCTTGAATTTGATATACCGTAGACTGTAGTTGACTGTATACAACTGACATCTGCTCGAGACTGACACATGCACACACACTGCACTAGCCCCGAATCACTCAAACACACTGCACTCACTGTATTTCACTGCATACACACTGGCACCCAGTATTTGTCTGAATCTGTTAAATTTGCACACATGCTATATCTGTTCTGAAACACCCAAACATGCTGACACATCACACGTATTTCACCGTAAGCACACCGGCACCCAGTATTTGTTTAAATCTGACAAACTTGCGCACATGCTTTATCTGCTCGGAACCACCCAAACGCGCTGACACATCACACGTTGTAGTTCACTGTAAGCACACCGGCACCCGGTATTTGTTTAAATCTGTCAAACTTGCACACACGCTTTATCTGCTCAGAACCACCCAAACACGCTGACACATCACACGTTGTAGTTCACTGTAAGCACACCGGCACCCGGTATTTGTTTAAATCTGACAAACTTGCACACATGCTTTATCTGCTTTTTTAAAACTGCATTTTGAATGTTGTCTTGCAATTGTTATTTTCTGTTTACAGGAGGGTTCCCATACCATCCGCGGGTATGGGAACACTGGCGCTCGGGAGTGGTACGATGAGCTCCCTGACGCAGTCCGACGCATAGTGGACCGGGCGGGCTTTGGCGCCTTCTGCCGAGGACTCTCCAGGCTTTCCACCTGCAGACCTCTCCTTGCCGCTCTGGCAGAGAGATGGTGGGACACCACCGATTCGTTTCACTTTTCCGCTGCAGGGGACATGACGATGACCCCTTACGATTTCTCGATGCTCACTAGCATCGGGGTAGAGGGTGATCCGATCCCTTTTGACATCGACATGGATGAGTGGACCGCCGCTCAGGTCCATCTACTGGGGGAGGCCCCGCCCCTTGCTCATCCAGGCTTCGTGCGGTACTCCTGGTTCGAGGTACAATTTCGGGTTCAGCCCGTGTTGGAGGAGGAGGCGCAGATGACCCAGGAGGACGTGGAGAGGTATGCTCGCGGCTTCCTCATGTTCCTGTTCGGGACTACCATCTTCGCCGATCGGGCGAACACCGTGCCTCTCTGTCTTCTCAGCGCACTGGTGGACGTCCGGGACATCCTGCATTATGATTGGGGTGGCGCTGCTCTGGCCACCCTTTATGGATATATGAGCTCGGCTTCGCGCGGCAGCGGCCAGTTGCTCGGAGGCTACTGGCGGGCTTGGGAGGTACACTTCTTCTCCGCTTTTCACTTCTGTCCGATATTTTCTATACTCTGTACACTGCACACACTGTAGTCTGCTTTATACTTGCTGTATACTGTACACACGGCACACACATACATTCTGTTTCACATTGACTGTACACTGCTCACACTGTACACTGCACACAATACACTGCACAACACACGGCTCTGTCATTTCTGCTTTATTCTGTATATTCTACTTTATCCGATAGTCATACTGACATCTGTTTTGCAGTTGTGGGTTTACGCCTACTTTCCTAGGCTTGCCCCCGTACCAGTCACAGAGACTCCCCTGGTCGTCCCCTTCTCACGGCGCTTTGACGGGAGATGCACCCGGCGGCCGCGAGAGACTTTCGGCTTTTTCCGCTGATACTTCGACACTATTACCCCGACCGAGGTATGTTTTACTTGCAGTTCATTTAAGCTTCGTTTTCCCACTGCATATTTCAATAACAGTGGATAACAAACTGTCTGTCACTTTCAGATCACTTGGCGGCCGTGGGCTCCGTTGCCAGCTGTGACTCGAGATCGGTTTGCCGGTGCCGATGAGACCTCACATTTTCGGATCTTGCTGGAGGGCCCAGTCTGTCGGGCTTGGTACCTGGGTGAGCGTTTCCGACGCCAGACCCTGGGGTTACCTGAGCAGATAGTCCCGGTTCACCCTCCTGCGGATATGAGGGAGACCGAGAGGCTCACCAGCGAGTAGATGGATGATTACACTATCGGCTAGGAGGAGGCCGGCTTCCGAGGCACCGGGGACTATCGGGAGTACGTGCAGACGTACCTGATGCGACCTTTGAGTGGCGGCCGTCGAGCAGAGGGGGCCAGGCCTGTGGCATCGGCGGCTGAGGCCGGAGCGGGAGCTGGAGTAGGGGCTGCGAGGAGGGCCCGAGTCCGTGGCAGGGGCGGAGCTCAGGGAGGACGGGGGACTGGCTGGCCCGCCCTGCCTACTGTACTGACTTTCCAGGGGCAGGGTGGGGCGACCTATCAGATCCCCTTCGCCCCTCCGCCAGCTAATCACGAGTTCGTCGGTGTCCCCGACTTACCTCCGGTATGTATTACTGCACTTTTGTATAGTCATTCATTTTCAGTTTATTTGATATTCCACAGAATATTGACGCATCTGATACTTTTGCAGGCTTCTTCTGAGTACACCCGTCAGTCGTTGGCGATGAATGCCTCGATGATGGGGATGCTTCAGCGGACATTTGACCTCCTAGCCCTCTACAGCATACCGGTATGTTCTTCTAACACTGGCCTCAACCATTCATACACTGCTTCACATAATCTGATGCACGGCACAACACCTGATACACTGATCTCACAGTATCTGATACACTGCATACACTGCATTCACTGCATTCTGTACCGTACTCTGCACTGATAAACTGCTCACGGCATTCACACTGTACTCATACACTGCATTCTGCACTGATAAATTGCTCACGGCATTCACACACTGTACTCATGCATTGCATTCTGCACTGATAAACTGTCTACAGTATACTGATGCATTTCCCTTTTATGTACTTTTTCAGCCTCCTTTCCAGGTTCCCATGGCAGGAGGTGCTCCAGCTAGACCTTCCGTCCCTGCCCGGGGGAGAGATGAGGAGGGCCGAGTATTCCCCCGCTCCAAGGCGGGACGCACTCATGTCAGGAGTAGCTCACGAGCTCCAGTCCCGGATGATGATGATGACGAGGAGTCAGAGGCGGAGGCAGAGGCGGAGTCCGAGTCATCGGAGGAGGAGTCCGGAGGCGGTTCTAGCTCGGGCTTTGACGACGATGCTGATGATGCTCCTAGACCCTCGTCCAGGAAGAGGACTAGGACAGACTGACGGCCCTTGGAGTCGCTTGACGTAGATTTTTGTTGTTTTTCTTCTTTCTTGTACTTTTCCTCTTTTCTTTGGTAGTTAGATTACTTTGTACTGCCGCAGGCAGATTTTGTTCTCCTCGAAACTTTGTCTTGAAAAAGATTATGAAATGAACAGATTTTGCTTAAAAAGTGTTACATTTACATATCTCATGCATTGCATCGCATTCCATCATGTTACACCTCAATGCAAATGAAATTGATTGGTTATCTAAAAATTGAACACTTGCACTGTAATAATCAGATAACTAAACAGCCAACAGCAAAACAACCCAAGCAACCCACTGCCTGATTCTTGGACACACAGCCCTTGCTCTACTGGGGATTAATCTGCATACAGCCCATAACACAGCATTCGGTTCATTCTGCACGCAGCAAACTTTAAACAAAATAGCCCAATCTGACAAGACGGCCTTCAAAGGTAAAACCGGCTAGGGTTGAAACATGTTCGGATGCCCCAAATTTTCCCTTCCTTTCTTTTGCTTCGCCCAAATGTAGAGAATGGCACAGCATTCTGAGCATAAACGATTTTTGAATTTTAAGTAAGGATTTTTCAAACCGGGGTATCGAGCCTACAACCGAACACAGCGGGAAGGACTCGAACAAAAAGGGTGCACGACCTAAACACAACGAGACACGCTCGGAAAAGGCCTAAAACAAAGGTTGAGGTAAACAAAACCAAAGACACGACATACAGACGCGTTTGCAAAGATGGGGGACCTCGGATCACGAGGAGCCAGTTCAATCTGGGTATTGTTTCCCGCCCTCTTCTCATTTATGATTCTCACATCACTCTGGCACTCAAGCTCGGATTTTCTCTCAAAACCCTTTTCCTCACTTTTCTCTCAACTTACACCTCTCTATTCTTCATTCTCTCATTTTTCATCCCTCCCCGGGGTGATTGATGGATAAATAGAAAGGTGTGGGTTCATGTTCAACACCGTTAGCTCACGGCCATTTCTTCTGGCGGGTAGAGCGCTCTTCTGGCAAGTACGTCAATGACGGGGGAAAGACAGAACGCCTGACTCAACTGTGCCCCTAGTTCATCATTTTAACCATTCTTTGTTTTTGCTTTCTACTAAAACAGTTTTGATCAAAACGAGAGTCGGATTAACGTACTTGTTCGATTTTTGATTTGAAAACCATGCAAGTCAGGCTGCAAGCACTGAAAATTTTCCTTTTTGGGTCCAAGACAATGGTCCAGTTTTGGAAAATGAAATAGTTTTCGAGAAAATAGTCAACCTCAGTAAAAATTTTCAAAAACTATTTTTCAAACAGTCAATGCTTAACGAGAATGGAACTTACTCTTTGAGATGCGCAACCTCGGATCGGAGGCAATGGAAAATTGCCCCTGGTTTGAAGGGGGGGAGGCAACGGAAAGTTGCCCCTGGTTTGAATGGCGTCTCACGCCGGCTTGCGGCAACGGAAAGTTGCCCCTTGTCTGGGATGGTGCCGCGGCAATCCGCAGACAGTCTTCATTGGCGGTGGTCGAACTCTTGGACACAGCGATGACGAAGACGGTCACAACACATATATGGACACAGTCGCCTTGGAAGGTGTTGGCAACTGGGTCTTGGGATGAAATCGAAACCATTGCATGGACTGAGACGCTATGAAAGCGTTGGGGGCTGGACTTCATGATGAAGTTGCCTACGTATCCCAAACATGGGAATCAAGCCTCACGTAGTTCTGGTTAAGGTACACTCGGGTATTTTAACCTTCACTTTTTTTAGGCTCTCACTTTTGCCAAGGCGCCCAATGCGGGTTTTCGACCTCGCGAGCTTCTTTTCATTTTCTTTTGTTCATTTCTTTTTTTTCGCATTCTTCTTTTTTTTTTTTTGCATTTTTCTTTTTCTTTTCTTTTCTTCTTTTTTTTTGTATTTTTTTTTGTATTTTTCTCTTGCTCTAACTTTTGCCTGGGTCGCCCTTCCGGGTTTTCGGCCCAGCGAGCCTCTCAAAGGGTAAAAGTGTAACAAGTCCATGCCGAATGGTTTTTGAAGTTGAAGCCTCTCTGTATCTAAGAGAACGGTTGTTGCAATGATTTACAAAAGAATCCATCTCGGTTGCTCCACGAGCTTCTTCCGGCGAGATCTACTCCTTCCGATTTGGCTTTGGTGCCTCTTGCTCGAGGGCTGTTTCGAAACTGGCCATACAGACCTTTCATGGCGTTTGTCCGTTGAACTTTCTGAACGGATTCAAGGTTTGAAACGGATAGGTTGAATTTTGAGGCTGAGAGCGATCCTAGGCTGCGCAATCTCAAGAGCGGTTCCACATAGGTCTTCACAGGGCCGTGTAAAATATTTGTTTTTGAAAGTTTTTAAGAAAGCGACGAATCGCTCGTGCCGAAGATAGTGTGGAACCAATCTGGATCAAGCCAGGATCCTCCTCAGTACTCACGCCGACCAGCATGATTTCACTCATTAAAAGGCTTAGCACGCCTCTCTTTCTCTCAAAATGATCAAAATTTTGCAAAACCCGAGGAATTCCTTCCTCTTCGTTTTTATCACCGCAGTGTTCAAAAGGTTTGTTTTTTTTTTTGAAAAACTTAGGTTAATGCAATGAGTTTGGCACGCAGGAGAGCAGGCGAGATGTACTGTCAGCCCAATCAAATTCTCTGGCATTTATGCTGAAAGCAAGCATGAAGTTGAGATAGCAACAGCTGTTTCATTTGGATTTGTTGGTGCAACTGGCCCCTCGGCAGAAACAGACTCAAAACAAAAACAGATAATTACAAGACAAAACGGTGTTCGAGGCAACAACCCCAGAATCACCTGGTATTATATACAAAGGAGACTGACTCGATACTACAAGACAGACCCTTAAGCAAAAAGACTGACTCAAGACAAAGAGACAGACTCAAAACAAAAGACTGACTCGACACCCAAGCCAGGATTTACAAAACTCGGTTTCACCGATGCTCAAAAATGCGTGCCAGACGCTACATCTGAAATATACCAAATGTCACCCACAGGTGGTTCACTTTACATACTCGCAGTATCTGAGCCCTCAAAATCCAACAACTGGGTGGTAACGGACTTGGCTGAGGTAGGTGGGAGGATAACCTTGTTGTCGATCAAATCTTGCACTTCATGACGATGGCGGAAACAACCATCGGTACTGTGGCCGGACTGTTGGTGGTACGCGCAGTACAAGGTAGCATCATGCGTGGCGGGGAGATTCTTTGGGAGTGGCCGAGGCTCCAAAGGTTTAAGATGCCCATTCTTTGCCAATATTAGTAATGCCCTAGACAAAGGCATGTAGAGGTCGTGAAAGACCCTGCGCCCTCGGGGCAGGTACTTTGAAGTTTGAGGATTCTTGCCAGATGCGCTAGTGAAAGGGTCGGCTGGCACTGTCTTGGCTTTTTGACCCTTTCCCGGTGCAGGGTTGGGAATGACAGGAATTGTCTGGGCATGACGGGGCCCATCCCGATTTTCTGCCTGGCTTGAACCGCCTTTGATTGGAGTGGGGAAAGCATCATCCACAGCTTTGGTCACGATCGCAGATGTTTGTTACTTGTTCATCCCTCTGACTTTCAGAGCCTCGACTGCCCACAGCAGTTGTTCAATAGGGTCGGCATCTGCCTTCATTTTGTTTTTTCCTCCGGCCTCAGCCTGGTCAAGGGTTTGGGTTGCTACTTCAGAGCGAAGCCCGGTTGTTGCCGACATGTCGCGGCTGTAGCTGGAAGCCACCTCTGGTTGGCTGAGCTCTATCACAATCCGCCCCAGCAGCGGGGGTTCCTGTGGTGTGAAATTCTCGGCATACGGTGCCGCTGGCGGTGAAGCCGACATTCCATAGGCCAGATCGGCCACGGACCTCTGGAGGTCACCTATCATCCCCATCAATTCAAAGGTGGTGGGCTCACGAGCCTGGTATAACTGGGGAGCCCAGACCGGGTGCACAACGGGCGACCTGGGTGGATGTGACATATTGATGCTGGCCTCACTCTGCGGAGCGGTCCCCTGCTCCAATGCAGCCGTCATAACCACAATTTCTTCTGAATTTTGTGCCGCCATAAATCCTGCCTCGGCAAGGGGAGACACTGGCTATTCTGTATCAACTCTGCGACTCTCTGAACTGAAAGGAAAAACAGACAGCATTTCAGCCCAAACTGATCAAACACGGGTGTAGCCAAACAACTATACCCTACTGCTGATCATTGTTCTCAGAAATCACTGTTCCCGAAAACTGAACCCTGATACCCGCGGATAACTGATTCTCATAACTGATACTGATACTGGTGTCCTCAGGTCTGATACTCAAACTTGCAAACTGACATGTACTTTCCCTGTAGAAATACATTCTAGAAGCACATAGCAAGTAAAGAGAATAAAAACACCCCTATGTTGGGGTAGGGTTTCCCTGTCCTATTTTGTCAGGAGCTAGGGTTTCACTACGCACACAGCGGTCCTCAAACAACCTAACATCGGGTAAGCAACCTGTCCTAACTTGGAATGGTCACTACGGATCCAGATATGCACTACGTCGAATGGTCGAAAAGGGTGCATCGGTAAAAACCGGGGTTTGTGTTCCCATACTGTCAGAGCCCATAGCCGGCCAGCCTTATGGTCATGCCTTGACAAGACAAGCCTCCAGCAAACCGTTCAAGAATGGCAGATGGCAAACACTGTGTTCCTAGGCGCACCAATGCACATGCAATGCAAAGAAACACATAAATGAGATCAAAACAGGATATCACGAGTTCGAGTCAAGCTCTCTAAAATCCCCAGCAGAGTCGCCAGAAACTGTAGACGCGCTCGCGGAGGGGGGCCTTATGCTACTACAGTTCGGACTCGCGATTTTGTTGTCGCGGTTCTTAATTTGAACCAAAGAGTCCAAATCTAGCAATTCGTTTTGAGAAACAGATTTTTGAAAAAGTAGTGCCAAATATGGACTGCTTTGCCAGATACAGAGTCGCCACCTAAGAAACTGTAGACGCGCCCGCGGAGGGGGGCCTTATGCTACTACAGTTCGAACTCGCGATTTTATGTTGTCGCTGTTCTTAATCTGAACCAAAGAGTCCAAATCTGGCAAATCGTTTTGAGAAACAGATTTTTGAAAAAGTAGTGCCAAACATGGACTGCTTTGCCAGATACAGAGTCGCCACCTAAATATTATTTTAATAGGGAAATTTAGGAAACCCTGACTCGGTGCCGAAGGCCACATGCCCGTCATCACCGGAGTTGTCTCGGCTCGGGAGCTTGGGTACAATCGGGGAAGGTCAGCTATGAGCACCCCCTTTCGCCCGGTCCGAAGACCGGCCTCTACTAACCATGATATCCGATTTTGAAAACGTTATGTGTTCTTATTCCATTTATTAGCCTAGAATTACTATGTTATGCGCGCAGCAAACAAGTATAGACTAGGTTGCCTAATTTGAAAATAAGCATTGCATATCCGTTTGTTTTGAAAAGTGCTTTGGAATTTGCTACTCGCAAGTAGGCTAAAAAACGGATTTCAACGAGTTTTTCCAACTCAAACAATCCAACCTTCACCCACAGGCATTGAAACAGTTTATCTCACATAAGCATTTAGCCGCATGGCAAGCATACTGTCATGGCAACGCTCACACACATGCAGGATGCTAAAGCATAAATACTTACATCGTACTCCGTGCCAAAACAGTAAACTAGTTAGCAAACATGCATGTCCTAGTTCATGTTAAAAATGGCTAATGCATCACATGCAAAAATGCAATCTAGGCAGGCTCGGCTAACCCTAAACATGGCACGTGAAATGCGATCAACTACCACATATTCAATTTGTGAATTGAAGTACAGATGCAGTTAGCGTGATGTACCGAGCCTAATGTATGTAATACAAATGTATGGATGCACGCATGCATAGCATAAGGTATGCTAATTTTAAAGATGCCCTAATCTACCATCATAAGCAGGTAAATAAAAGGGAAGAAAGAAGTGGGGATTGGAAGACATACACACCACCCACACACACTTATTACAGATTTGCCCTCACTCGGAGGAACCAAATAAATATTACAAATAATTAACTACGCAAGCTAATTAAATATTACAAATTGCCTAATCAACTAAGCAGCTAACTAAAGCTAGAAAAACAGTAAACCGCCTCGGGAGGAGGGCTCAATGCAATGCATGCCCGGTCCCGCTCGGAAATGCGCCGCCATGCATAGGCTGCCTCTGTTTTCCTTCTTTTACTCCTCTGGAGGCTGCCAAAACTCCAGGACTACTTCCTTGGGTGCTGGGAGACATCACCGGCTGAATGGAATTTCCACCGGCAGTGTGGTGGTGGCCACGGGCACAAAATGAAACTATCGGCAGATAAATTATTGCCAGTCGGCACTTTACACTGCCGGTCGGAAAATAAAGCCTGCAGAACCTGCAACTCATAGCAACAGAGGGCAAGGCAAAGCATGGCAGCACAATTCAAAGCATGTATGCACCACTCATGCCCCTTATCATGTTTGTGACTCAAAAGGACATTTGTCTCGATTCTCGGACCACCAATCACGTATTTCCATGCATGATGGCCCAAGGAATCAAGTATGCAATTTTCATGTCAAATGAAATGCAAACCAATCAACCAAACAAGGCCCAATTCCTATCACTAAGTCAAGGAACAAGGCATGCATGCAAAATGCAATGCAACCTAGGCATGCAAGCTAAGGATGCAACATGGCATGGCGATACACTTATGCAAGCATGCAAGCAAACATGAGGCAATGCTAATGGATGAAGGGGTGGTCTTAAGCATGGTTTAGGCAGCTCTAATAAGGCCTAAAACAAGGGCCAAAGTGCTACAATGAGGGACCAAATACACATGCACACATACATATGTTGAAAGGCCAACACTTAGGCACAAATTGAACAACTCTCAAGCACACTTGAAAGGGGGAATCATGGACGATTAACATGTAACATAAGCATTGAAAATCATGTCATAAAATGATGCCAAATCATGTTAAACAAGACAAGCAAATGCATGCAAGCATGGTCCAAGTACTTGAGGCAAGTTATGAAGCTTTGAAGCACATTTATCACAACAATCATGGCATGCATTAAGCAACTAAAACAGGTTTTTAGCATGTTAAAACAAGGCTAAAGGACTACTTAGATGGCATCTAAGTGGCTCAAATTTAGAGGCATGCACGATGGTCAAAACATGGAGCATGCAACACATGCTTCCAAAGCATTAAAGAGGCATGCAAGGCAGTCATGCAAGCATGAAATTGGGACTGAAATAACATGTAGGGTGGCCCCAAATCACCAAATCAATGCAAAGATGTCATGCTATACATGCACATATTTAAGGCCAACAAGCCGGAATGCAAAGGGGCTATACTAAGCATGCCAAATCCGACCCAATCCACTATGGACAGACCTAAAACATGGCAAAATATGCACAAAACCTTCACAAGACTAAGCCTAAAACATGCTTGAACAAAGGCTAACAACCTAAGGCACATTAAGGCATAAACATGGCATTACATGGCAACTATGCTAGGCATGCATGGGGTGCCAAAACCAATTTAAAATCATGTTATATTATGGATATATAAGCATGAAAAACAGCCTATACATGCTCAACACACACTCAAACATAGGCTCCCTTTAGAGGCCAAAACATGCCCTTTTCAAGGACAACAAGGAGAGGGGGTGGCCCTCTCCCTTTAGAGACTTCAAGGCACCATCTCCACCACTGAAATCCCTCAAGATTTTAGTGGTGAAGAGGCCCAAACACCAAAGTCCCGAAACTAGCACAAAATAGCACAAAATAAGGCCTTTCAAGGCCTAAGAGGGGTCAAACACCCTCAAACCATAAAACACTCTTAATAAACAATCAAGAGGGCCTAAAAAAAGAACTTTTTTGTATTATACACCAAGCTCAAAAACGAATTTAAGACAGGTAGAAATAAGGTGCAAAAATGGGGAATAAAGGGGTGAGATTCTTACGCTTGAAGCCTTCTTCAACAATGATGCTCCAATGGCCTTCCTTGGCTTGAATCCAACACCAAAGTACTAAAATCAGTCCCTTAGAACGTCAAAAGCTAGACAAAGGTGAAACACTAGGTGTTTATGTGCAATAGTAAGACACAAAACACCTAGAGCACAAAAGAGAGGGAAAGAGAGATAGGATGTGTATCTAACCCTAACCCTAAAACCAGAGCTTAACAATGGCTGTCTAAGCTCTCAAAATATCTCAAGTGTCTAACTTCACAAGCCAAGAGACAAGGCTCTCTCTTATAGAGGCTTATTGTCTTGTAAAGCTTATAAGACAAGCTTCCAAGAGAGAGATCCCTCCATACACGTGTATGGAGGGGAGCCAAAAGCAAGACAGCTGTCTTAAAATATCTGCAACAATAGATGCACAGTAGTCAGCCGGCCAAAAATGCCATCTTGGCAAAAAAGAGTGCCGACCGGCACTAAATAGTGCTGACCGGCAACAAAAAGTGCCGGCCGGCAATATACATTGCCGGTGGCAGCAAAAACCAGCCGGTGGCCTCTAGCCACTGCCGGTGGTGGGTGGGGATGGTCTACAAGCCCTACCCTGCCTCTCCAAGGCAAAACACTAGTGTTTGGTGTAAAACCAGACACTAAACAGTCAAGTTCGGAGATCCTGAGACGAGGCGCGCGAGCCGAGACCTCCAGGAACTCCAAACGAACACAAACATGGATAATCACCGAGTGTTCAAACGGTGACGTCCAAGTCTTGAGGACGGTCAAAAATGGGGTGTCTACAAGTTCGGACTTCCGTGGTTCTGAATCTAATCTCACAAGTGCAATGTGAAATCGATAAACACCAAAGAGTTCAAATCTAACAAATCGTTTTGGAAAATTGATTTTGAATCAAAAATGCCAAAATTGGACTGCTTTACCAGATACAAAGTCGCCACCTAAATATTTTATTTTTAGGGAAATTTAGGAAACCCATGACCCGTGTCAAAGGCCACGTGTCTGTCATCACCAAAGTTGCCTCGGCTCGAGCTTAGGTACGAGAGGGGAAGGTCATGAATTGAGCACCCCTGCTCGCCCGATCAAAGATCGACCTCTACTAATTATGATATGATTTTTATAAACATTATGTGTTCTTATTCCGATTAGTAGGCTAGCTTTACTATGTGATGCACACAAGCAAGTATAGACTAGTTTGCTCAAATTCGAACAATTCAATTTCATGTTTGTTTTGTGAAAAGGGTTTGAACTTGCCACCTCAAGTGGACTTAAAGTTTGCGAATTTGCCACTCAATGGAGTGGGCTTAAAAGCCGTGAATTTGCCACTAGACATAATGGGCTTAAACATACATTCGTTGAATCGTTCAAATTCAATTAACAAGCCTTCATCCACAGGCATTCATGCAATTTATCAAGTAAGCATTTAACCTCATGGCAAGCATGCTAGTCATGGAAATCACTCACACTCATGCAAGTATGCTAAAGCATTAAAAACTCATCTAGTACTCTAAGCCAAGATAAAACAAAAGAGTTAGAAAAATACACATGATTCTTAACTATGCCAAATGTCTAAGGCAACACATACAAAAAATGCAATTAATAGGCTCAGCTACTAATATGTCTTATGGATCAATTTTGATAACATGCGGTTAAACACGTATTCAAAGAAGTATTGAAATGAAAATGCAGTTTGAATGATGCGTGAGCCTCGGTGCATGCAATACAAATGAATGGATGCAAGCATAAAGCATGAGGTATTCTAATTGAAACATGTCCCTAATCTAACCATCGAAAGCAGGTAAATAAAAGGGAGAAATATGTGGGGTTGGAAAACATACATATTATTACATTACGCTCTCACGAAGGAGAGTCCAAATGAATAAACTAGCTAACCAAGCTAAGCTAAGCTAATTAACTAATTATTACAACACTTGAAATGGGTAATTAACTAACTATTTAAGCTAATTAATTAAAAGAAATTAACTAGGCTAAGCTAATTAAATATTACAACACCAACTAATTAGTTACAACTAATTAGGCTAATTATATATTACAACACAATTCATTATACTAATGAGCACCAAGGAAAATGGATGAAGGTTGCATGCGTATCGCTTGAAAGCTACTCTGCCTGCCCAGCCCGCCTCTGTTTCACCTTCAGCCACTGCCTCTGTTTCTGCAAAATTGCATTGTTGGCCACACACCAAGGGCCGACCATGCATTACTGATGGCCGGCCGGGTCTATAGAGGGCCGGTCGTGCATTGATTTCGTGCAAAACTCTGTTTCTGTGCTCTGAGGTGAAATCAATGCATATAGAGCTTTTTCAAGCTCTGTTTGTCCTTCCTTCCTTCTCTGTCATAGGAAAGCCTCGAGAGAATGTTGGGATTGACTCCAAAACCATCAATGAGCGATATGATCGCTTGATGATCTCGGATATCATTTTGGACCAAAAATCAATGAATGTAATGCAAATGGACCACCCCTCCCTTTTTGTCATGGAATAAACTCAAAAAAGGAAGTTGAGACACTTCAAGGACATCAAAAACACCATGAATTGATGCTTGATGACCTTTGACACAAGAAACTTGGCATAACGTCCGGTCAAGTTCAAGCTTTTAAGCCGTTTTCTTTAAGTGTGTTGATCCAAGTTTTAAACCAATTGTTTTAGTCATTGCCATTCATTAGTCCATTTGTCCAAGATGATGATTAAGTCCTCTAAACAATAAGTGATGTCAAACAAGAGGTCCTTCTAAAACATGGGAAGGAGACTACACCGTTGACGATGAATCTCCGAAGAGATTAAGCCATTAAGTGCAGGTCTCCTTTACATGAATTGAACAACCTCAATTGGTTGAAACTATTCTCAAGAATAAAAGATATGGAATGATAGATTGATTAGTAAACTTAGGCTCCAAACATGGAAAATGAACAAAAAAAACATAACAAGTAACAAGTATGCCAACTTAATGAGACCACAAGTGTATTAAAGAAGGCATGAACCAATTGAGAAGACCTAGACATCCTCAAAACAGCCCTAAATGCATGAAAATCAGAGGTACAACGTGCATGAAAAAGGGTTGAAAAGCTCGACAATAAATATGAGAATTACGGCTAGTAAACAAAGATAAGGAGGGGTGGGTAACCCCTCAACTTTTGAAGCTTCAAAACATGATTTTTAGCCTTTCAAAACCTCTAAAAAGTAGTGTAAATACCAAAGGAAATGAGTGGAAGGGAGAATGTTTGAGTTATAAATAAAGGTATAGAAAAAGCAAGCTCTCTCTACCATTTTGGTAACTCTTCAAACCCAACTCCAAACACTTCAAACAAGCTTAAAACAATCCAAAACAGCAAGAAGTATGAAGTAAATGATAGGAATGAAGGCAAGAGAAGAGAAGACAAACTTATACCTTTCAAGAAGTAAGCTTGTTATGGATGCTTCAAACTTGGTTTCAATGCATTCTCAAGCTTGAATTTCACTTCTCCAAGATCAACCAAGGCTTTAGGGTGGTAAGACAAGGTTTTATATAATGTATATAGGTGGTGTAAGCAAGCTAGGTTAGCTCAAAGATGCCTTGCAATGGAAGAAAGAGGAGTCAAGAGCTCTCAAGGTGTATATATCACTTCTAGAATTTTGTTCAACCCTCAAAACAATCCTAGAGCTTTGGTTTTATAGAATTTGAGCTCAAAAGGTGATAAATATCTTCAAAAATGGATAGCTGGCAGCCTCCTGCCCAGAACAGTGTTTATCACCATCGAAGGCCGGCTGGCCATTCCGAATCACTACGAATTCATATTTCAACTTTCATCATTGAGTGCATTGAACCAAGCATCTAAGTCTTGCAGGCGGTCAAAAATGGGGTGTCTACAGTTGCCCTCTTTGACAGAGCTCGATATCATAAAATGACGTGAGTGAATGTCAAAGCCCAGAGATGACCCATTTTGCAAGGCCCTAAGACTTGGAAAGAAAGCAAGACATAAATTGAAATGGTTGTGCCCGCAGGCTACCTACGTATCCTTTTGCAAGGAATCAAACCAGCGTAGTTCTGGGGCAAGATGCAAATGATATGCATGATGTAAGAATATAACTTATGATCATGCAATAAGGATGTGCAATGAAACATCTGAATGCAAATACGATGCACAGAAAATACCACAGTTAAACAAACTGAAATAAGGCACAGCAATTCCAAACATGAAAAGAGGTAAGTAAATGAACATGTCACGCATGAGAATCACGAGCCAAACCACATTTTATGCAGAAAGTATATAAGAAAATTAAGCTCAACTACACGATGCGCAGGAAAGGCAAAGAGCGACGTAACTGTCGGGCGCACCCGAGGTCTTAATCGAGATCCTAACGCGTTGCACACGTAAGGAAGAAAAGGACGTTGTAAACACCAGGATGCACCCAAATGTTTTTAATCTAAGAAATCAATCCTAACGCGTCTCACGCAAGAGGAGAAGAGGTGGCATGAAGACCGGGACGCACCCGAATGTTTTTAACTGAAGCAATCAATCCTAACGCGTTTTACACGAGCGGAGAAGATGTGGTGTGAACACCGAAACGCACCCGAATGTTTTTAACCGAAGCAAACAATCCTAACGCGTCTCACTCGAGAGAAGAAGAAGTAGTGTGAACACCGGGATGCACCCGAATGTTTTTAACCGAAGCAAACAATCCTAACACATCTCATGCGAGAGGAGAAGAGGTGGTGTGAGCAGCGGGACACACTCGAATGTTTTTAACCGAAGCAAACAATCCTAATGCGTCTTACACGAGAGGAGAAGAGGTGGTGTGAACACCGGGATGCACCCAAATGTTTTTAACCAAAGAAAACAATCCTAACGCGTCTCACGCAAGAGGAGAAGAGGTGGTGTGAACACCAGGACACACCCGAATGTTTTTAACCGAAACAAACAATCCTAACACGTCTCACGCGAGAGGAGAAGAGGTGGAAGGATATGATTCAAAGGGCACGAGTGATTTTATCTGGAACTCCTCTGAATGAACCGTACATACAATATCGTCTAGTAAGAAATGATGAAATGAATTACGAACTGAGAATGACAAGTCATCAATGACCAGTACAGCTTAAACAAGATAAATCATGAAATTAAACAAATGAAATAAAATCAAATTATGCGCTCACACAACAAAACAAAACAAAATGGATATATCATTCCTTGTTTTCTCCTCTCTCTTTTATTTCTTTTTGTTGTTATTATTTAGCTCTTTTCAACACTGATAATTTTTTGTGGTTAACACACAACTCCTTACGCCATGTAAATCAAAACCCACAATTGAAAAACTCAAAAAAAAAAAAAAAAAAAAAAGAACTGGAACTTAAAACACAAAATTAAAACCCAAGACTAAAAATCAGAAATTAAAATAATGATGAAACAAAATAAAATAAAATAAAATCAATCAGCAACACACAAAACAAAACAGAACAGAAAAGAAAAAAAAAATTTGAACTCACCGAAGGTCGGTTGGGCCTCAGCGATACATGGCCGGCTACAATAGCGTCGGCCGGCCTTTGACAACGGAGAAGGATAGTTCGGTAAAAAGCCACACCCGTGGCTCTTTAAAACACAAAAGGCTCCCATTTTGATCACCATCTAGGTCAGAAATCCCCTCTCCTTCTCTCTAAGCCTCCCTGCTCTATAGATTTCCTCTTTTTCTTGAGTTTACCCAATAATCCTCACAAAAATTTCCTAAAACAACTTATTTTCCTCTTCCTTTTGAACCGATTGAAAATTGTTTTGGTTGAGGTTTGGGTTTTCTCTCTGTTTTTTCCTCATTTTCTCACATCTTTGCCCAAACTTTCCTTATTCTCCTTTGATTTTTCATCCCCTCTTCACTTTCTCTCTCTCTTAGGGTTTGAAACTTAGGATTTCACCTATTTTCACTCACCCCCTTCACTTTTTCCATGGCTAGTGATGAGGTTCCCATTCCAGAGCCTGCCATAGGTGTTAGCATTGCCCTTGGTACAGACATGGAGGCAGAGGAAGCCACTGCATTGCTTTTCCTCACCGAGAGACCTTTTGATGTAGCCACATACCAGCCAAGCACATATGTGCCACCTCCTGGCGGTATCTTGAGATTCAAGGGCTTCATTCCAGGATTGGATGAGGATACTCTAGTACAAGAGCCCATGGAGCATATCTCTGCTGACACTTCCACAATACACAACTTTTCCCCCATTTGACTTGAACTCAATGAACAAATCACATATACTGATAAAACTCCTAATTGATAGGTGATCACCAAGAGGATAGGTGACTATGGCTCTATCTCTAGGCCCCGATGTTGGTGTGAGAGGCTCCCCACAGAGGTTCGCACTTTGGTAGATGCTGATGGCTTTGGGCCCTTTTGCTCCAGGCTCATACAGATGAGGGTCGAGTCTTGGCTTTATGGGGCCCTGGTGGAGAGATGGTGGGACACCACCAGCTCATTTCACTTCTCTTCTACCAAGGAGATGACACTAACCCCATATGACTTCTCGATGTTGACCGGTCTGCGAGTTAGGGTCGGCGGCCCAGTCCCTTTCGATCTAGATATGACTCAGTGGAGAGATACATAACTCCAGCTTCTCGGGGCGATCTCGGACACTACCAACCATGGAATGGTGCACTGCAGCTGGTTCTTAGAGCACTTCTTCGGCACACAGCCAGCCACTGCAGACGAGGTTGCCCAGTACACTCGTGGTTTCATTAGATATCTCCTCGGCATTACCCTGTTTACAAACAGGGAAAATACTGTGGGATTATACATTCTTGGGGCATTGGTGCATCTTCCTCAAGTAGCGGATTATGACTGGGGTGGCGCAAGTCTGGCCACCCTATACTGCTATATGAGCTCCGTCTCCCGCCGCAAGGCAGATTCACGCGGCGGCTACTGGAGAGTTTGGGAGGTACACCCTACGCTCATCTTTCTGAT
This sequence comes from Camellia sinensis, assembly GCF_055761805.1. NCBI lineage: Eukaryota > Viridiplantae > Streptophyta > Magnoliopsida > Ericales > Theaceae > Camellia > Camellia sinensis. The sequence continues at coordinate 28,451,983 of NC_138966.1, read as the reverse complement.
ACGCTTTACATTCTGTTCACTGTTGCATTTCTTGCTCATTTGATCCATTTTCTCATGTCATCTGTCTGCCTTTGGTTTGCATCTTTGGGTCTACACATATTTCACTTCGTTGGCCCCGGTTCCAATGAGGCCGATCGAGTTGTCTGTACCACACTCTCGGTACTACAACTCGCGATTCGAGCGACGTCGTCTTGTAGATCGTACCTTCCCATATTTTCGCTATTTGTTTGACACTATCACGGTAAATCAGGCATTGCACTATTTCCCACATTATATGATCACTTTTATACCGTTGTACTGTTGTACTGTACCATATTACCATTCTTATACTGCACTGACTTCTAACACTGCACTAGTTCTGACATCACACTGCCATTCTGACGTCGCCCTAATTTTCTGACACTGCACTGCCATTCAAACACTGCACTGATTTTCTGACACTGCACCGATTTTCTAACACTGCACTAATTCTGACACTACACTGCCATTCTGACACTGCACTGATTTTTCTCAAGTTGACTGGCACCCTTGGACAGGCATTCCCCAAGTGTCGAGGGTGACCTACACTGTTGCCTGGCATGCTTCCACGATGAAGATCTTGTTCGAGGGCCTTTTTTATCAGGCATACTACCTGGGAGAGAGATTCATCTGCAAAACCCGGGGCATTGCTGACCCTGATATTCCACATCCTCCTCCTGCCGGCATGAGGGTAGTAGATTATTTACAGGATGGTCCTGAGCTGGACCTCTTGATGATAGGTGAGGACAGCGATCATCACCATGAGCCCGGCGACTTCAAGACTTTCTTGCGCACTCGGGTGATGGCACCTCTTACTCCAGGCATGGCTTGAGATATACCAGAGATTGATGCTGCTCCTACCGCTGGGGCTGGCGATGTGCCCATTGGAGGTGCCCCTGTCATTGCTCCCATTCCTGGATTGCCTGTGCTTCCCACCGAGATTGTGTACATGCGTCCAGATGGAGTGATTGAGCAGATCCCACTTGAGCCCATCGAGGAGAGGGACCGCAGACTTGTGTTTGCCCCTAGCGTTGATCAGCTGCACTTTCATTACTGTTTACTATTCGATTTCTTCTATCTTTTTTTCTCAGTTTCTATTCTTTTGCAGATTCCCCGAGCATACGGTAACGAGCTCCTTCAGACGATTGACCATCTACTCAGCATGGTACAAAGGAGGCAGACTACCTTAGTCACCCACGGGATTGAGGTACATTCTATGTGTAACCTACTATCCTTGCCATACTGTACGCTTGTGATCATTCTATCTGATATCTGATATCTTTTTCAACTTTAGCCAGTGCCTGCAGGACCTTCCGTAGCCAGTAGGCGAAGACAGGGCCTAGTAAGAGGCCAAGGAGGTGCTAATTGGGGGAGAGGCCGAGTGAAGTAGTGCTCGCCTTTCGAGGAGTCTCTTGATAGGTCCACGACCCCTAAGGACGAGGGAGAGGAGATGGACCAGCAATCGATGTCATGACCCGAACCTGCCCCTAAAAGTTTGGGTCATTACCGACCGGTAATCATTTGATTACCTTCGGCATCAAACAAACATACAGAGTAATTATAGTAATGGGGCCAAAAGCGGAAGTACACATCAAAAGAATGGGTCCATTGAGCTACACTAATATGAGCAAAATGTAGCACAACCACGTCATTTACATTCCCATGCAAAAAGAATACAAGTGTTAAAGGAAATTGTGCACAACATTTACAAACCCAAGACTACATTAACAAAACAAAGTAAAGTCAACGTATGAAGTGAGTCAAGACAAAACTCCATCACGGAGACATGACTCAATTGGGTCTCAAAAAGGATGCCTCTTGAGGCTGACTCTAGGATTGTGCTCTATGCTGCAGATTACCTACATGTGCGTTCATGAAATTGGGTGAGCGAAGCTCAATAAGTAACAATACAGTAAAACATTGTAAATAAATAGTCATAAGATTCTCACAATACTCAAAATCGTATAAATAAATGGCCATAGGCTCAGTCATGCTTCAAGACGGCCTCGGGCCCAATATATAACAAAATGGCCTCAGGCCCAATCATATATCAAAACGGCCTCAAGCCCAATCATATAACAAAACGACATCGGGCCCAATCATATAACAAAACGACCTCGAGCCCAATCATATAACAAAACGGCCTCAGGCCCAATTATTTAGTACATGTCATATAATATCAATGAAGTTTCATCATTTCCAATCAATTCATAATGTTGGCATCAATCACCATTCATGGTTTAAGATACGCAACGAATAGTGTAAGTATACTATATTACTACTTACAGTGCGTTTAGTCTTGCGGCGTTGCCTCTGGCTCCTGACCTAAACAAAACATGTCACATACACATTCGATAAATCATTTGTTTCAATTTGTACACTTTTCTTTAATTTCTCTCAAGTGTTCAATGCTAATCTTCTCTACATGTGAACCGCATACAAAGCATGTTCCAAAGATGTACTTTAAAGGGCCCTAAATGTTCATGACTTAAATTAATGTTTCCTATAATAATTTCATATGTTTTTCGGTGAACATAACATGTTTACTTATTTCAGGTTTAAGGAAATAGCAAGAAGCGAAAGGAAACTAAGTTAGGGTAGGAAGTGGCATGAAACGGTTAAAAGAAAATAAGTAGCTTTCACTAATTTGAGCATAACTATTTTTGTACTTAGAATTTGGGTATGAGATCACCACCATTAGAAACTAGACTTCGAGGTCTTGAATTTAGGCTCAAAAATCGCTTAAAATGGAGTCCAAATGAAAAAGATATGCCTTTTTGAAGTTGGGCTGAAACAGGGGTTCCGCACATGCGGGGAGTCTTCACCGCTCGTGCGGCCCAAATCTGCTCAAGCGGAACTACCAGCTGCTCGAGCACCCAAGGAACATAATCAAAACTTTTTTTTTTTCTTCATATTCTGCTCGTGCGGTGCCCGTGTGTAGACAACCCATTTTTGACCGACCTTAAGACTCAGACGTCACCGATTGAGCGCTTGGTGATATTGCATAATGTGCTCGTTCAGAAGTTTCAGAGTCTTGGCCGTGAGCCCTGCCTCCGGATTTCCGAACCCTCTTCTGTGCCTTGCCTCGGTTGTGAATCAAACTCGGTTTTCTCTGTTTCTTTTCCTGAGGGGAGGGAGAGGTCCCGTAGACCATCTCTCGGTGGCCGTGGGCTACATTTTGTGGCTGTAGGCCATTTTGCCCATTTTGGAGTCCGGTTTCCGGTTTTTCGGGACCGTTGGCCGTGTGCCCCGGTTCGGGACCGCTTAACCATCTCCATTTGCTCTAATTTTTGGCATACATCTTATTGTCTCCCTTTTGAGGGACACTGGGGTCTGAGAAACCCACTTCGTGGCCGAATACCATTTTCGGTGTTTAACGGGCCCCCGAACTGCGTGTTTTGGCCCCCGAACATTCGTTTTGCAACGGTTTTCGTTCATTTTTGGCAGGTACCTCTGTTTTATCACCAGGGAGGTCACTGAAGGGTGGGAGGCCAGTAATTGTTGCAGCAACCAGTTATGCATCCTCCGACGCCCTCTGACGCCCGTTTTTCACACTTCCGGGCTAATGTTGAACACCTTGGGCCCATTTTCTTGAACTTTGAACCACATATTTGTGATGTACACACATGGGAGGACCCTAAAAGTTGGTGGCCGGCCATTAATGTTACTTGACCCTTTTGACCCCCTCCTTCCGGGCTAATGTTGAACACCTTGGGCCCATTCTCTTGAACTTTGAACCACATATTTGTGATGTACACACATGAGAGGACTCTAAAAGTTGGTGGCCGGCCAGTAATTCCACCTGACCCTTTTGAACCCCTCTTTCCGGGCTAATGTTGAACACCCTCGAGCCATTTTCTTGGACTTTTAATCACAGGGTTGTGTTGTACACACATAGGAGGACACCATCAGTTGGTGGCCGGCCACTAAATCAGCTTGACCCTTTTGACCCCTAGCTGGCCGGCTAGGGGGGGTGGCCGGCCGGCCACCTGCAGCAAAAGTAAGGGGCCGGCCATGTTCCTCATGCTTGGTACTTTACAGCTGTGCAGCTGTTTCCCCCAGAAAATATCCCAATCCGGGGGATATTTTGTGGGGGAAAGCTTACCTCCTTTTTGCCCCACCTTTACACCCCCTTTTGTCCATATAACCAGCTGGTGGCATCACATTTAGGGGTTAGAAAAAATTGTCTTCAAGCCTCAAGATCCATATCTCCCTCCATCCTTCTCATTTTCCTGAAAATCCTTAAGTCCTACACCTTGTTTTCTTCATCACCACCAAGCTCTACCATCACCACTTCATTTCCAGCAACAAGGAGGGCTTCTCAAAGGCTAAAGGAGCTGCAAATTGGTCCAAGAAGCAACAAAAGACTTGTCTCCAAGGGTGAGTTGCCATTTTCTCTTTTTTGAGCTTTTCTTGCAATATTTCTTAGCCTCTCCTTCTTATACATTTGAGCTCCGACCAGAACTGAAAGTACCCTTTTTTTGAGCTCATTTTCATGTCTCATTAAGGGCTCAACCCTGTTTGAGCCCTCCATCTTGCACTTGCTTCATTATCCCTCTAAAGTGTCATTTTCTTGCATGATATTTTTAGCTTGTGTGTGATTTATTTTGGAGCATGTTATAAACTGTAAGTAGGATTATTTTGAGCCCCTCTTCAACATCGAAGAAGGGCTCAACACTGTTTGGGACTTCCATGTTGTACTTCCCTTTATATCCTCTTTTTGGTCCCATTTTTGTATGCCTTGGCAACCCCTGATGTTGCTGTTTTTGGACCTTGGTCCGAACTAAAAGTGGCTTTATTTTGACCTCCTGAGAATGTTTTATTAAGGGTCTTTTCTTTTTTGATGAATGTTTTGTATACCTCATGTTATAGCCACTTTTGAGCCTCATTTTTGCATTGCATTTCTAGCATATTTGTGTACTGTTTTTGGGGCTTCCATAAACTGTAAATAGTCCTATTTTGGGTCCCTCTTCAACATTGTTGAAGGACCCTAACCTGTTTGGGGCCAGCAGCTATGAGTTTCTTTTTAATCTCATGTTTAGGGCCATTTCTTGCATGCTTGTTTTGCCCTATCTTGGTTTGCTGTTTGACCATGTTTTGTACTAGTAAAATGCTAATTTTGGGGCTTCCTTGCTTCTGTCTTTACATTCCATGTCCATATTGTGCACGCATTGCATAGCTATAGGCCATTTCGGGTGCCTAAATTCGCATTTCGGGACTATTCCATGCATTTGGTGTCATTTCGCCTCATTTCGGGGCTGTTTTCCCCCACATTTCAGTGCTTAAATTCTATTACCATGTTTGCATATCACTTCCCATGCCATAATTTGCATTTTTGCATTGCCTCGGTTTGCGTGCCCGTGTGCATGCATTTCGAGGCACTTCGTTTTCATCCATCGGCATCCTACGTGAGTGTGGCTGAGGCTCCCTCATGTTGGTATAAGCCCATATCATATTTTCATGTCATTTGCATTGCGCATGTCATTTTCTCGATTTGCGTGCCCGTGTGCACGCATTTCGAGGCATCTCATTTTCATAGCATTGCGCATACTAGGTTGTATCTTAGATCACATTCTGTCATTTTCTCGGTTTGCGTGCCCGTGTGTACGCATTTCGAGGCATCTCATTTTTACAGCATTGTGCATACTAGGTTGTATCTTAGATCACATTCCGTCATTTTCTCGGTCTGCGTGCCCGTGTGCACGCATTTCGAGGCATCTCATTTTTATAGCATTGTGTATGTTAGGATTGTATCTTAGTTGCATTTCATGCATGTCGTGCAAATTGCATCGTGTCCGGGATAGGAGTTAGCCCAAGCACGGGAAACGAGGTACATTCCGTACTCCGAGTGACGGAATGTGTCTCAATTCCCCAGTCACCGACACTCCGGATCACCCATGATGGAGTTAGGTTTTATTGTGTTTTCATCTGCATTCATCCTATATTGAATTGTGCAATTCGACTCCTCGGCCATCATGCCTCGGTATGCGTGATTGGTGGCACGAGAATCGGGACATGCATATATTTGTGCAAATACATTGCTATGCCCCTTTCCTGCTCTCTGTTGTAGCAAAACGAAGAATCAGCAACTTTTGGGGCTTGGCACGCATTTCAAGAACAGGTGTAAATAGAGGCTAATTGGGGCATTCCGGTGGATTTCCGCGCAAGACAACCCGGACATGCATCATCCATCAGAAGCAAGGCAGTCCCTGGCTTGCATGCCAGTTTTATTTATTTTCTTAGTTAATTTGTTAATTAATTAGGGTTTTGTAATATTTTGGACTGTAATATTCTTTTATTCGGGACTGTAATATTCGGACTGTATTATTTATTCGGACCCTCTGCGCGAGGGCACAACTGTAATAAGTGTGCGTGTGTGTGTTGTATGTCTTCCAACCCCACGTCTTTCTCCTTTTTATTTATCCGCTTTTGATGGTTAGATTAGGGCATGTTTAAATTAGCATACAGTATGACAGCATGTTTGCATCATTCATCTGTTTCGCATGCACCGGGCTCGGCGCATCATACTAACTGAATTGTATTTTCAAATTCCAAGATTGAATACATGTTAGCTGTAGCATTCCATATGCCATGTTTAGAATAGCCGAGCCTGCTATAGTTGCATTTTGTATGTGTTGCATTAGGCATTTCTGTATACTTAGGATCATGCATGATTTCTAACGTAGTTTCTATTTTGGCTTGGAGTACTCGGTAAGTTCTACGCTTTAGCATCCTTGCATGCGTGTAAGTGAATGCCATGAATAGCATGCTTACCATGAGGCTAATTGCTTATGTGATATATCTGCCTGAATGCCTGTGGGTGAAGGTTGGGTTACCGAAATTGGAATAAATCATCAAATGTTTCAAGCCTACCTGCGGGTAGCAAACCATTTTCAAAAAGCGAACATGAAATGTTTTGTTCCAATTCAGGCGACTCAGTCTATACTTGTATGCTGTGCGCATCACATAGTAACCTAGGCTAATAACCGGAATAAGAACTCACAATGTTTTCAAAAATAGATATCATGGTTAGTAGAGGCCGATCTTTGATCGGGCGAGCGGGGGTGCTCACGAAGTGACCTTCCCCAATCGTACCCAAGTTCCCGAGCCGAGGCAACTTTGGTGATGACGGACACGTGGCCTTTTGGCACCGAGTCAGGGTTTCCTAAATTTCCCAAAATAAAATATTTAGGTGGCGACTCTGTATCTGGCAAAGCAGTCCATGTTTGGCACTTCTTTCAAAAATCAGTTTTCTCAAAACGATTTGCCGGATTTGGACTCTTTGGTTCAGATTTAGAACCGTGACTACAAAAGTCGAGTCCGAGCTGTAGCGAGGTCCCCCGCGGGCAGGTTACACCGTGGCCGCTCGTGCAGTCTGGGCAAACTCAAACAGTCCGAAAATGGCCAAAAATGTAAAACCCTCCAAACTCAATTCCAAGCTCAAATCAAAGCAAAACTCACTCAAAATCATAATACATAAGCATGATACAAGTTTGATTCCACATTAAACATATCAATCTTGCATCAACAACAATTCCAAGGTCTCATCTTTTTCCCGTATTCACACATGACATAAACAAGTTCAAAATACATGATCCATGAGCAATCTTTCAACAAATCTTGTTTTCATGAATGATCAAGGGTTTGCTTCATGGGTCAATCACAAGAGTGAACTTAAATCAAACAAAGATGGAGAGATTAGGGTTCAACTTCATGCTTTAAGCTCAAACCACCATATAACTCAAAACCCTAGCTCAAATCCCTATTTTCTTCTTGATTTCTTGACAAAGATGAGTTAGAATCAAAGTTTGTGAGTAGTTTTCCATACCTTAGTTCCAATCTACGGTTTGCCCCTTGATTTCCTTCAACTCTCTAGCTTTCTCCTCTTCTTCTCTCTCTAACTCACACTCTAGGGCTCTCAAGCAACAATGAAGAACTAAAGGCAAAACACACATATATGACCAAACTCATAAAACATTATTTAATCATTACGAATCGTAATTTTTCAAAATCTCACTAAAGGCTCTAAAAATCATGCTAATCATAGATATGAAGTCGGTTTTTGTTTATCGCGCCTCAACGGCTCTCAATTTCAGTTCAAAGTTCCAATTGCAACAGATATTCCTACTTTCAATAAATATTTTTCCAAATTCACATATTTCCCATACTTAAACTTGCAAATTCATGTCAAACATATAATCACATACATACTTAAGCATAGTACGGGTTGGGTTATCACAGTCTTCCCCACTTTAGGAAGTTTGGTCCTCCAAACTTGTTTATCTCAAGTTGAAAACAATTCTGGATATCGTTGCCTTATTTCTTCTTCTCGTTCCCAAGTGGGTTCACTTCAATGATGTTCTCTCCATTCCACCTATACCATCAGAATAGTCTTGTTCCTTAATTGTTTAACTTGCCGATCAAGAATTCGAAGGGGTTTCTCCTCATAAGCCATATCTTCATCTAGCACAATTTGATGATAGTCAATAACATAAGAAGGGTCTCAAAGGTAGCCTCGCAACATTGATACATGAAACACATTGTGCACTTGCTCCATGCTCGGTGGTAAAGCAATCTGATAAGCCACTGGACACAGTCTTTTCAAAATCTGAAACGGCCCTATGTACCGGGGTGATAATTTCCCTTTCTTTCCAAATCTTGCGTGCCCTTTCATTAGAGTGACTTTGACAAAAACATGAGCCCCAACTTCAAACTCCAAGTCTCTCCTTCTTTGATCCGCATAGCTCTTTTGTCGACTTTGAGCAGTTTTTAATCTCTGTTGGATGATTCGAATCTTTTCCGTAGTAACTTGCACAATTTCAGGCCCAATCAATGACCTATCCCCAACCTCAGTCCAACAAGCTGGAGTTCGACATCTTCTCCCATACAAAGCTTCATATGGTGCCATCCCAATACTAGAGTGGAAACTGTTGTTATAAGCAAATTTCGTTAAAGGTAAACGAGCCTCCCAACTTTCCCGGAAATCCAAAACACACATTCGAAGCATGTCCTCCAACATTTGTATAGTCCTTTCGGATTGTCTATCAGTTTGTGGATGAAATGCGATACTGAACCTCAACTCGGTCCCCAATGCTTTTTGTAAGCTTTGCCAAAATCTCGATACAAACTTAGAGTCTCTATTTGACATAATGGAAACTGGAACACTGTGCAGTCGAATAATCTCCGCAATGTACACCGTAGCAAGTCTATCAGCATTATAAACAGTCTTCACAGGTAGAAAATGAGTAGACTTAGTCAATATATCCACCACAACCCATATAGAATCCATACCTCGGGGTGTTCGGGGTAAGCCTACAATAAAATCCATAGTTATATGCTCCCACTTCCATTTCGGAATAGGGAGAGATTGAAGTAACCCCGCCGGTCTTTGATGCTCCGCCTTTACTTGTTGACATTGAAGGCACCTTGAAATGAACTCCGCAATTTCTTTCTTCATATTAGGTCACCAAAAAGCTTGCTTGAGATCTTAGTACATTTTGGTATTCCCGGGATGCATAGCAAATCTAGACTTGTGAGCTTCCTCCAAGACTCTACCTTTAATTTCGAGAATATTAGGAACACACAATCTTCCCTTGAATTTCAACACTTAAGCTTCCAAAGAAAATCCCGATCTCTGTTTTTCTTCCATCTCATCATATACTTTCTTGAGGAATTTATCAAATTGCCTTTGTTTAATTTCCTCGATAATAGCCGGTTGTGCGGTTATTGCGGCCAACATTCCATCACGTTCATGAAGCACAATTTCCACCTCTATTCTTTCCAAGTCAAGTACTAGTTCATTCCACTCCGTAAGCAAACATGCCAAGTTTCCCGTTGACTTTCTACTAAGAGCATCCACTACCGTGTTGGCTTTACCGGGATGATAATGAATCTGCAAGTCATAATCCTTAATGAGTTCTAATCACCGTCTTTGCCGCATATTAAGCCCCTTTTGAGTAAGAAATACTTGAGGCTCTTGTGGTCGGTGTAGACTTCACATGTTTTTTTTTTGGGGGGAGGTGAATAAGTCATAAAATAAAACAAAGGATTTACAAGAATACAAGGGAAATACCCCAGGCCCTAACCCAGCTATACAAAAGAACCAAACAAAAGGCAGCCAAACACCAGCTGCAAACAAGACTACTAGATAACCACAAAAGAAAAAACACAATAACCACAAAAGCAGGACCGTAAGCTTCTACAGAGGGGCCACAACCTTGTTCACCGACCATATCTCAAACAAAAATAGGGGGAGAGAACAATGAAGGAGACCCAAAAACTACAACAGCCCGCAAACTAGAGCCTATCTACATCACAACAAAGGGCGAGAACAACATGGCCCAAAAGCACCTGAATTTGCAAAGCAACCACACCACGATACATACAGCAGGTGTAATAATGAATAACCCTACACACCCCAGAGGGATAGGAAAAACAGCAGGCGTATCTAGACAAAAAACCATTGAACAATTCGATACAGAACAAATAACTAAAGCAATAAGACTATTTAGTAAAAACAACATATTTTCCAACTTCACATGTTGCTCCATAAAGATAATACCGCCAAATCTTCAATACAAACACCACAGTAGCTAATTCTAAATCATGTGTAGGATAATTCTTTTCATGTGGCTTCAACTGTCGGGATGCATAAGCAATTACTCTTCCATTCTGCATAAGCATACACCCCATGTAACGACCCCAAAATGCGTATAAGAAGTCATCCTTATTTAACTAGGGGCTAATGTGTTTTAATTTAATTATATCTATTGGAATTGAAGAACTATCTGTTGAGTTACGACTTTAAAATTTAAATTATCGACCTTTATGGGTTCAGAAATCAAAATTGAGTACTTGTATATGTTAATGAGAATTTTTGGAACTATTTGGGAAAATTAATTGGAAATCTAATTTGTCTGATTCGTTAATGTACGTTTGGGTGGTTAACTTGGTACTGCAAATTGAAGGCCTTAGAGGCTTCAGAAACCAGAACAGGGGACATATTTATGATCAGCATGATTTTTAGAGTCATCTGGGACGTTTAATTAGAATTTGATTTTGTGCGATTCGTAAAGGCACGTTTGGTTTCCCCTATTATGATGAACTTATGTGTGTATTATATATGCATAGATATATGAGTTGTTGAACTCATCACTTTGGGTCAAATATCTAAGGGAGAGAGAAAGTAAACCGTGAGAGAGAGAGAGAGAGGCAAAACTCATCATCCATGGGGGATTTGAGGTTGATTGAAGAAAATAGAAGAGAGAGGAAGAAGATCAACAAAGAAACTTAGGAAAATTGAAGAGATTAAAGGGAAGAACAAGGATTTGGGTAAAGTATGTGGCTCTAACTATTATCCTTGTAGAGAATCCATCTACTACATGAAATCAAGGTTTAATTTGGTAGTTTCATATGTAAATAAGCAAGTGTGTTGAATTATGAATGGATTGGGTTGAATTCAAGGAATTAAACCATGCTTTCCTTAAATCGAAGTTATATTTACATGATTTGGGCATATATAATGGAAGGTTGGATATATAGAAAAAGATGAGATTCTATTTGATGATGTTAGTTGATTATGTTTTGGAAGGAATTATACATGTTTTTGAGTAATTAGACTTGAAATCAAGCTTAAAAAATTGATAGATTAAGCCTTGGGGTAAAAAAACCATTTTCGGATTGTTTGATTCTGCCCAGACTGCACGAGCGGCCACGGGCACCGCATGAGCGGACATGAAGAAAAAAAAGAGGTTTCCATTCTGCTTTTGGGCGCTCGAGCGGCCGGGTTCTACCGCTCGAGCAGATTTTGGCCGCACGAGCGGCCACCTCTGTTTCAACATGTGCTGGGTAACTTTGAATAAGCATATCTTTTGCATCCGAACTCCGTTTTGAGTGATTCTTGAGCCTAAAATCAAGCCCCGGAAGTCTAGTTTCCATTGGTGGTTGTCTCACTCCCAAATTCTATGTAAAAAAATAGTTATGCCCAAATTAGTGAGAGTTGCTCACTTTCTATCTACCGATTTTGTACCATTTCTTCACTTAAACTATGTTCCTATCGATTCCTCCTATTTTTTGAGGCATGGATTATAACCTATGGAGGACTAATGAATTTAGAACCACCATGGCTATTGATTAATGAATAAGAAAGAGATTGGTTTTATCCTCATAATCTGCTATGTACATTTTGTTTGTAGGTCAAGACGAGGACATCGTTCCACCGCTATCAGAAACCTACCACTGTGAGTAGTAGTACCGTGGTTGTACATTTACTTATCGTTAATGATTTTCGTTGTTAACATTCCGCTCTTTGCCAGTAATTATGTTAACATTATGTCGATTGGAAAATCTAAGAGCCTTATTGAGCATTATGGAACTACGGAATCTACGTATCTTTGGAATCGTTGAATCTGTAAAATGTGTATACTTCTGTATGCTTCTGATTAATAGATAATATCTATATTCTATTCTCCGTAAGTGAACTATGTCATTTCTTAATGAATAAAGAAAAGTTATGTTCATTCTTGAATAACGGTTTCTATGTGAATATGAGAGCATACTGATTTGCTATCAATAGGCCATGGGCCATTCAGTTCTGAGTTATCAAGTGTGGACACCTCCGAAGGATCAGGATAATTGGAAAAGATAGGTGTATCCTTATGAATCTGAAGTTATTTTCTTATGTTGCATATGGACCTGAGGTTGTTCAGAATCTATGACATAAATGCATCATTATGTGGCCCACGTTAGAAGGTGAGTTATTCTGTCTTTGTTAAGCATACGGTAATAACATGATACGACCAGAAATGCTCTATTTTCTAATATGTTATCTTTTCAATCAATGAATGATTGTCCATATATGTAAAAGTATTCATAGCGCCCTTAGCACATGGCCCTTGCCCGGGGGTGATAATACCGTGGTCTATGGCCCTTGCCCCTTGCCCCTTGCCCGGGGGTAATAATACCGTGGTTCAAGTATGTTACAAGTTCCCGATACTGGAGGTTCCTTTATGGAACTAACAAGTACACTCTATATTGATTTGTTAGCACTATTGGATGTACCATGTACACTCAAGCATGAACTCTGATTTCTGTTTATGATTCAAGCATAATTAAGAATATGCATAAATTTTTTCTGTTTATCAGCTCTGTTTACGCTATGTTATGACATGGTATGGATTGATCGGTCTTAAAGACCTAATGGTTTCTGATATGGAACAAAGTATTGTACGGAACTAAGTGCTGCAATGCGAGTCACCTCTAGAATCCGTGCGAGACACCTCTTGAGTCCATACATACATGAACTGGGCTTAAAGCCAATCTAGACATATGGCCATTCTGTGTGATCTGTTAAGCCTGAGGCCAGTATGTATTTTCTGGTATGAAACAAAGTGTTGTACGGAACTAAGTGCTACAATGTGAGTCACCTCTAGAATCCATGCGAGACACCTCTTGAGTTCATACATTCTGATAAGGGCTATATGCCATTCTGATAAGGGCTTAATGCCATTTTGATAAGGGCTCAACGCCACTCTGTTCAAGGGCTTAAAGCCGTTCTGATTAAAAACTAGGCCTATGACCGTTCTGAAAGCAACCACAGGATAAGATTAACTATAAGTTCTCTGCATTTATATACCTTGCGATTCAAGTTATTTATTGGATTATCACGTACTATTATTCACTGAGCCTTGCTCACTCTGTTTTTATGTATGTTTATGTAGGTGAGCCATCGGGGATTGACACTAGAATTGTATTGGGGTCAACCTGTTTGCTAAGCCGCCTAGGGTACGCCTCCGTGTTGAGGCCTTAATTTTGATTACTGGGACTTATGCAATTTTTGGAGTCTTATTTAAGTGTGTGTGAGATCTGCATAATTCTGTGATTGTATATGTAACTATGGGAATGTATGTAAATGCTGAAATAATTAAGCCATCATGTATGCACAAGCTCAATGGATGTTGTCTTTTATTGATATTGCTTCCGCTTAAGACCCCGTTTGTGATTAAATATTATTCTAAAATTCTGTTTTGAGGCCTATGTACAGGCCGGTCATGGACCAAACTTTTAGGGGCGGGTTTGGGTTATGACAGGTGGTATCAAAGCACGAGTTAAGATCTCACACACGTGTCCATTCAGCATTAGTGTCTAGAATGCATTTGAGTTGCACGTATCTAGTAACGAAAGGATATGATGTGCATTTTAAACAATGTATGTGAGCTTGTACAATACGTTGAGTATCGAGATTAAGGATGAGAATTCTCATGGACTTTGGGGTAATAAAAGAAGATTCATATGTTTTGTTTCATAGACTGAGTTTGTGTTTAAGGAAAATTAGATAATTGTTATGAAACGAGAATGGGTTACATAACGCTAAAGTTTGAAAGATGTAGAATATCGGTGTTCTTCGGCTATTCAAATTGATAAGTGTAAGTATGTTTGTGGAAATGTGTTGTGATTAGAGACTAAACTTAGCTTCTGTATGGACTATTTGTGAAATTAGACTAGGAGAAATTTTGGGGAAACTGAGGTTGTTGTGAATCAATGAAGTGTATTGCAATTGAGAAATACCATGATTAATAACGAGTGAGGGATTTGAGAATGGTTTGATATAAGAAGTGGAGATAAAGGGATTGCCCCACTCATATCCTTGTATGCTTGTGTGTGTTATGACTAAGTATGCGAAATTATGTATTATGGAGTAATTAGTGAATGATATGCGATGCGTTAACAGTCTGCATCTTATGATTCTAGGAGTATAGATGAAATGGAATATTAATAAATACAAGTATCATGATCTGTGATCACATAGTATTCGGTGGAATTTTATGGAAGTTTAGTAATACAGGGAAATTGAAATTTCGACTGGAATGTTGGTGGTGTTGAATATGTTAATTTGTAGAGGTAGAGCGTATGTTGAGGAAATTGAGATATGTATACTAGCGAAGGGAGATATTATCTGAAATCTTAAACCACAGAGTTAAATGACTTGGTATGATATTATGTATTAAGCCAATTTGTATTTAGTGTCTTGAGGGAAAGGTAGTAAGAATAAGGTGTTGCTTATGTTGTCCTACCACGTGTAAGAATATGAATGGACATTGTTAACGTAGTGAGGTGACATATTTGTTAATCAATTACTTGGGTTATTGATGTGGGTCATTGGTGAAAAGGAGGTCATGTTGTGAATCTTTCTAAGGGATGATAAGTGAAGTTTTGTTTCTCCTTTCAGTACGGACATATATTTTTGTGAATGAATGTAAATAAAAGGAAAATTGTGTTTCTTTTGTGGATTGCCATTTGTCTGAAATGCATAATTTTGTTTTGATGCGTTTTCTTCTGAACCTAACATGTTGTTATCATAAATTCACCATTATTGACTAAGGACGAAATATTTGTATGAGAATTAATTCAAGGCTGGTTCCTTTATTGTGATCTGGAATGAGTACTCATTGGAAAGGAACTTATGTGATCTGTGTTATTTAGAGGGATCATACCATCAATTACAGTCGATACTTCTAACATAGATGAATAATGTGTGATCCTGTGTGAGTTGACTATAGATCTAAATGAGTAATGTCTTTGTAAAGACACCTCTATATAAATGATTTTAAAAATGGTTATGCTATACGATGTTTAATGAAATCTATATTTTGGTTAGGAAATGTTCTATATGATAAGTATTTTCTGAAATGATAAAAATGCTATGAACTTCCGACATGTTTATGATATGATAAGCTTTCCGAATAATTTCCCCAAAATGACTAGATATGCTACGAAACTCCGAATGTTCAGGATGTGACAAGTTTTCTGAAAGAGATATTTTGCTATGCATGAATGAGTTTTCCATATGATAATTTATTGTGGCATACTTGATGAATGCTCTATGTTGAACTTGAAGTCATTCTGTCCTATCTGTTATAAGTTGGATCAGAGATTGTTCTGTCAAAGTTTAAATAAGTTCAATGCTATTGGGAATTATTCCATCATCTGATACTCTTTGAAAGATCTGATAAGTTTCTAAGTAATGTCTCTGAACAACGTATTGTGTGTAATTATGAAAGGTTTGATGGACTTTATGTATTACATATTTTTGGCAAATGTTTTTGTCCATGATAGGAACATTTTACTAAATATGGGACAAGAATATAATAGCTGTATGGTAAATGTATTATGTGCTTGATGTCATGATGTTGACTTTAAGATCTTCCAAGCAAACATGGATTTTAAATGATTATACCTTACCTTAATTTGGAAATTGTGACCATTAAGGTTTGATCCGTATTTGATTTTACTAATAATTTACTCTGAACATGCAATTTCTTGATTTGGGATTTGAGTTGTTATTTGGAGTCTGTTAAAAATCTGATTTGAACTGATGAGTCTAATTTTGATAGTGAGCAAAGAGCCACGAAATCGTTGATATAGAACTTATTTGTTATTCTGGATTTAATTGTTGTAAGAAGCATATGCCTTTGAAACATGATTATGTAGTAAATGTTTCCTTAACCTTTGAGAAATTATGATAATTGGGGTTGTTTGTAAACCTAAAGAGTTTTGAATTATGTTTGATAGCTTATGAGTCACGTGTAATCGAACACTTGAAGTGAATCCATTTTTGAATACCCTTAAATTGTTATAGTATTTGGAAGGTATGACTTTCAGAGTAATAAATTGAAACGTACAAGGGTTGTGAATAATGAGACGATGCTTTGATGTTATTAAGGATTATTATCAATTGGGTTACCAATTAGTCAGTAAAGACGAATTACTTGTGATTTTGGGAGCAAACTCCATTAAAATTGACTGTATAGAATTGTGAATGACTAAATGATTGAGAAATGTTATATGTCTAAGACGGAACAAGACTTGTGACAAAGTGAAACAAGTTTGGAGGACCAAACTTCTTAAGGTGGGGAGAATGTAACAACCCCAAAATGCGTATAAGAAGTCATCCTTATTTAACTAGGGGATAATGTGTTTTAATTTAATTATATCTATTGGAATTGAAGAACTATCTGTTGAGTTACGACTTTAAAATTTAAATTATCGACCTTTATGGGTTCAAAAATCAAAATTGAGTACTTGTATATGTTAATGAGAATTTTTGGAACTATTTGGGAAAATTAATTAGAAATCTAATTTGTCTGATTCGTTAATGTACGTTTGGGTGGTTAACTTGGTACTGCAAATTAATGACCTTAGAGGCTTCAGAAACCAGAACAGGGGACATATTTATGATCAGTATGAATTTTAGAGTCATCGGGGAAGTTTAATTAGAATTTGATTTTGTGCGATAAGTAAGGGCACGTTTGGTTTCCCCTATTATGATGAACTTATGTGTGTATTATATATGCATAGATATATGAGTTGTTGAACTCATCACTTTGGGTCAAATATCTAAGGGAGAGAGAAAGTAAACTGTGAGAGAGAGAGGGAGAGGCAAAACTCATCATCCATGGGGGATTTGAGGTTGATTGAAGAAAATAGAGGAGAGAGGAAGAAGATCAACCAAGAAGCTTAGGAAAATTAAAGGGAAGAACAAGGATTTGGGTAAGGTATGTGGCTCTAACTATTATCCTTGTAGAGAATCCATCTACTACATGAAATCAAGGTTTAATTTGGTAGTTTCATATGTAAATAAGCAAGTGTGTTGAATTATGAATGGATTGGGTTGAATTCAAGGAATTAAACCATGCTTTCCATAAATCTAAGTTATATTTACATGATTTGGGCATATATAATGGAAGGTTGGATATATAGAAAAAGATGAGATTCTATTTGATGATGTAAGTTGATTATGTTTTGGAAGGAATTATACATGTTTTTGAGTAATTAGACTTGAAATCAAGCTTAAAAAATTGATAGATTAAGTCTTGGGGCAAAAAAACCATTTTTGGATTGTTTGATTCTGCCCAGACCGCACGAGCGGCCACGAGCACCGCACGAGTTGACATGAAGAAAAAAAAAAGTTTTCATTCTGCTTTTGGGCGCTCGAGCGGCCGGGTTCTTCCGCTTGAGCGGATTTGGGCTGCACGAGCGGCCAAAGTGGGCGCACGAGCGGCCACCCCTGTTTCAGCATGTGCTGGGTAACTTTGAATAAGCATATCTTTTGTATCCGGACTCCGTTTTGAGTGATTCTTGAGCCTAAAATCAAGCCCCGGAAGTCTAGTTTCCATTGGTGGTGGTCTCACTCCCAAATACTATGTACAAAAATAGTTATGGCCAAATTAGTGAGAGTTTCTCACTTTCTGTCTACCGATTTTGTACCATTTCTTGACTTAAACTATGTTCCTATCGATTCCTCCTATTTTCTGAGGCATGGATTATAACCTATGGAGGACTAATGAATTTAGAACCACCATGGCTATTGATTAATGAATAAGAAAGAGATTGGTTTTATCCTCATAATCTACTATGTATATTTTGTTTGTAGGTCAAGACGAGGACATCGTTCCACCGCTATTAGAAGCCTACCACTGTGAGTAGTAGTACTATGGTTGTACATTTACTTATCGTTAATGATTTTCGTTGTTAACATTCTGTTCTTTGCAAGTAATTATGTTAACATTATGTCGATTGGAAAATCTAAGAGCCTTATTGAGCATTATGGAACTACGGAATCTACGTATCTTTGGAATCGTTGAATCTGTAAAATGTGTATACTTCTGTATGCTTCTGATTAATAGATAATATCTATATTCTATTCTCCGTAAGTGAACTACGTCATTTCTTAATGAATAAAGAAAAGTTATGTTCATTCTTGAATAACGGTTTCTATGTGAATATGAGAGCATACTGATTTGCTATCAATAGGCCATGGGCCATTCAGTTCTGAGTTATCAAGTGTGGACACCTCCGAAGAATCAGGATAATTGGAAAAGCTAGGTGTATCCTTATGAATCTGAAGTTTTTTTCTTATGTTGCATATGGACCTGAGGTTGTTCAGAATCTATGACATAAATGCATCATTATGTGGCCCACGTTAGAAGGTGAGTTATTCTGTCTTTGTTAAGCATACGGTAATAACATGATACGACCAGAAATGCTCTATTTTCTGATATGTTATGTTTTCAATCAATGAATGATTGTCCATATATGTAAAAGTATTCATAGCGTCCTTAGCACATGGCCCTTGCCTGGGGGTAATAATACCGTGGTCTATGGCCCTTGCCTGGGGGTAACAATACCGTGGTCTATGGCCCTTGCCCCTTGCCCGGGGGTAATAATACCGTGGTTTAAGTATGCTACAAGTTCCCGGTACCGGAGGTTCCTTTATGGAACTAACAAGTACACTCTATATTGATTTGTTAGCACTATTGGATGTACCATGTACACTCAAGCATGAACTCTGATTTCTATTTATGATTCAAGCATAATTAAGAATATGCATAAATTTGTTCTGTTTATCAGCTCTGTTTACGCTATGTTATGACATGGTATGGATTGATCGGTCTTAAAGACCTAATGGTTTCTGATATGGAACAAAGTATTGTACGAAACTAAGTGTTGCAATGCGAGTCACCTCTAGAATCCGTGCGAGACACCTCTTGAGTCCATACATACATGAACTGGGCTTAAAGCCAATCTAGACATATGGCCATTCTGTGTGATCTGTTAAGCCTGAGGCCAGTATGTATTTTCTGGTATGAAACAAAGTGTTGTACGGAACTAAGTGCTACAATGTGAGTCACCTCTAGAATCCATGCGAGACACCTCTTGAGTTCATACATTCTGATAAGGGCTATATGCCATTCTGATAAGGGCTTAATGCCATTTTGATAAGGGCTCAACGCCACTCTGTTCAAGGGCTTAAAGTCGTTCTGATTAAAAACTAGGCCTATGACCGTTCTGAAAGCAACCACAGGATAAGATTAACTATAAGTTCTCTGCATTTATATACCTTGCGATTCAAGTTATTTATTGGATTATCACGTACTATTATTCACTGAGCCTTGCTCACTCTGTTTTTATGTATGTTTATGTAGGTGAGCCATCGGGGATTGACACTAGAATTGTATTGGGGTCAACCTGTTTGCTAAGCCGCCTAGGGTACGCCTCCGTGTTGAGGCCTTAATTTTGATTACTGGGACTCATGCAATTTTTAGAGTCTTATTTAAGTGTGTGTGAGATCTGCATAATTCTGTGATTGTATATGTAACTATGGGAATGTATGTAAATGCTGAAATAATTAAGCCATCATGTATGCACAAGCTCAATGGATGTTGTCTTTTATTGATATTGCTTCCGCTTAAGACCCCGTATGTGATTAAATATTATTCTAAAATTCTGTTTTGAGGCCTATGTACAGGCCGGTCATGGACCAAACTTTTAGGGGCAGGTTTGGGTTATGACACCCCAAACCCTTATGAGATACATCACTATAAATCACAAACCCTTCTGTACCCGACGGTAAGGCAAGGACCGATGCTGTTGTGAGTCGTGTCTTTAATTCTTGAAAAGCGAACTCCCTCTGTTCTGTCCACTCAAATGGAACACCTTTTTGAGTCAATTGGGTAAGCGGCACCGCAATCTTAGAGAAATCTTTAACAAATCTTCGATAGTAACCGGCTAAACCCATAAAACTACGTACTTCCGTAACATTAGTAGAAGCAGGCCAATTCACAATAGCTTCTATCTTTTTCGGATCGACAGACACACTATCCTTGTTAATTACATGCCCCAAAAACACAACTTCATTCAACCAAAATTCACATTTCTTCAATTTAGCATATAACTTCTTGTCCCTAAGTGTTTGAAGAATTAGTCTCAAGGGCCTCTCATGTTCCTCCATACTCTTTGAATAAATAAGAATGTCATCAATGAATACCACCACAAACTCATCCAAGTACGGTTTGAAAACCCGATTCATTAAGTCCATAAAAGTTGTCGGTGCATTCGAAACCCCAAAAGGCATGACTAAAAATTCATAAAGTCCGTACCTGGTTCGAAAGGCGGTCTTCTCAACATCCTCTGCTTTGACTTTTAATTGATGGTACCCAGATCTCAAGTCGATCTTTGAAAACACTAGAGCCCCCTGTAATTGGTCCAACAAATCATCGATCTGAGGTAAAGGATATTTATTCTTTACCGTTACCTTATTAAGTTCTCGGTAATCAATACATAACCGAAAGATCCTATCCTTCTTCTTCACAAACAAAACGGGTGTGCCCCATGGCGATGTACTCGATCGGATGAACCTTTTGTCAAGCAGCTCTTGCAACTGCATTTTCAATCCCTTCATTTCTGCCGGGGACATTCTGTACGGAGCCTTGGAAATAGGTTGAGTACCTAGCACAATATCAATGACAAATTAAATCTCACAGTCTATCAAGTCCCCTGCTCTTCGGGAAATACATCAGGGAACTCACTAACAATCTGGATATTTTTAACACCCAACTCAGTTGACTCTGCATGCAGAATGCTACACAAATAACCCCTACAACCTTTCTGATGTAGTTTACAAGCTTTCATAGCTTATATCAAATAGGGTGGAGGGATCACCCCATGACCCACAAAGGTAAACTCATCTTGACCCAGTGGGTGGAACACAACTTGCTTAGATACACAATCGATGGTTACATGATACTTAGCTAACCAATCCATTCCCAAAATTATATCGAAGTGCACCATATCAAGAGGCATCAAATTAGCACATAATGGAATATCTCCAAGTAAAAGCTCACATGAGGATATATAGAAGCACATAACATATAGTCCCCGGATGGGAGGGACACGCACATTATATCGAAGTGCACCATATCAAGAGGCATCAAATTAGCACATAATGGAATATCTCCAAATAAAAGCTCACATGTAGGATATATAGAAGCACATAACATATAGTCCCCGGATGATAGGGACACGCACAACACATAATTAGGGTTCCATAGATCTATTCAAATTTGGAGCAAATGTTTTCGAAACAAAGGAATGAGTGGAACCCGAATCAAGTAGCACATGAGTAAGTTGGCCATTGATGGAAAGTGTACCTGAAACTACAACGTCTGAATTCTAGACATCACTCGGACCAAGGGCAAAGACCCTCCCTTGTCGAACATTGTCTCTAGAAGTAGTAGGCCTTGCCGGGGTCTTTGTTACAGGAGTGGAACCGGTTGAACTAGCAGTTGGCCTATTCCCTTTTTGTTGCCCAAACATAGGACAATCGCTCACCATATGCCCCGTCTTTCCATAATTAAAGCAAGCTCCTGATGCTCGATAACAAACCCCTCAGTGCTTCTTTCCACACTCCGAGCAAGTTGGTGCCGAATCACGAGTAGAACCTGAAGTGTTAGAAGTTCCCAAATTTTGTTTCTTATTTTGCAAAGACGCCAACCCTTTGTGCATATTGGAACCCTGCCTCTTGCCTTTCCAATTCGAGTACCGGTTGTGGTTAGCTTGGTTACCTTCCGCTATGATGGCCTTATCCAATATATCCACATATTTCTGTACTTGCAATACATTAATCTTCTCAAGAATGGAGTCTTGGAGACCTCCCTCAAACTTCCTCGCTTTTTTGTAGTCCGTATCGACCATGTACGGTGCGAAACGGGCCAATTCGGTAAATTGTGTTTCATACTCCGCCACTATCTTGTTTCCTTGCTTTAATTTTTCAAACTTCGCCACCTTCTTGTCTCGGATACTCTATAGAAAGTACTTCTCATAGAAGATCTCCAAAAACTAGCCCAATTCATCCCTTGATGTCCTTCTCGGATAAGCATCCACTAACGACGCGCCTCATCCTCTAGTGTAAAGGCAACTAGCAAGACTTTCTGTGCTTTTGTGCATGGAAAGACTTCAAACAATTTCTCGATACCAAGCACCCACGCCTCCGCCTTTGGTGGATCAATTCCTCCTTTGAACAAGGGTGGTTTCATCTTCTTAAATTCCTTTGTGAGAGCAATAGTTCGGTCATCGGCTTGGTGCACCATAGGTGGTGGTACTGGTATTGGTGGCGGTGGTGGTTGTTGCTGCTATTGTTGTTGCTATTGTCTATATCATTGCTTCCATCCTATCAAGTCATGTGGAGGTTGAATCCTCCCCATCTTCTGCCCTTGTTCTCACCATGATCTAGAGAAACATACATTATAACTTTCACAGATAGTATATACATAAGTCACGTATACAAATACATATTTGCATGTCATACTTGGTTATTGATGGATTATGGATGCAACTTAAACTCTCTCTAGACTTCTTATTGCTCTCATGGACTTGTGTGTGAGATATTAACTCGTGCTCTGATACCACTCTATCATGACCCGAACCCGCCCCTAAAAGTTTGGGTCATAACCGACCGGTAATCATTTGATTACCTTCAGCCTCAAACAAACATACAGAGTAATTATAGTAATGGGGCCAAAAGCGGAAGTATACATCAAAAGAATGAGCCCATTGAACTATACTAATATGAGCAAAATGTAGCACAACCATGTCATTTACATGCCCATGCAAAAAGAATATAAGTATCAAAGGAAATTGTGCACAATGTTTACAAACGTAAGACTACATTAACAAAACAAAGTAAAGTCAACGTATAAAGTGAGTCAAGACAAAACTCCATCACGGAGACATGAGTCAATTGGGTCTCAAAAAGGATGCCTCATGAAGCTGACTCTAGGGTTCTGCTCCATGCTGCGGATTACCTACATGTGCGTTCATGAAATTGGGTGAGCGAAGCTCAATGAGTAACAATACAGTAAAACATTATAAATAAATAGTCATAAGATTCTCACAATGCTCAAAATCGTATAAATAAACGGCCATAGGCCCAATCATGCTTCAAAATGGCCTCGGGCCCAACATATTTCAAAACGGCCTCGAGCCCAATATATAACAAAACGGCCTCAGGCCCAATCATTTATCGAAACGGTTTCAAGCCCAATATATAACAAAACGGCCTCAAGCCCAATCATATAACAAAACGACCTCGGGCCCAATATATAACAAAACGGCCTCGGGCCCAATATATAACAAAACAGCCTCAAGCATAATCTTATAACAAAACGGCCTCAGGCCCAATCATTTAGCACATGTCATATAATATCAATGAAGTTTCATCATTTCCAATCAATTCATAATGTTGGCATCAATCACCATTCATGGTTCAAGATACACAACGAATAGTGTAAGTATACTATATTACTACTCACAGTGCGTTTGGTCTTGCGGAGTTGCCTCCGGCTCCCGACCTACACAAAACATGTCACATATTTGATAAATCATTTTTTTCAATTCATACACTTTTCTTTAATTTCTCTCAAGTGTTCAATGCTAATCTTCTCTACATGTGAACCGCGTACAAAGCATGTTCCAAAGATGTACTTTAAACGGTCCTAAATGTTCATGACTTAAATTAATGTTTCCTACAATAATTTCATATGTTTTTCAATGAACATAACATGTTTACTTATTTCAGGTTTAAGGAAATAGCAAGAAGCGAAAGGAAACTAAGTTAGGGTAGGAAGTTGCATGAAACGGTTAAAAGAAAATAAGTAGCCTTCACTAATTTGAGCATAACTATTTTTGTACTTAGAATTTGGGTGCAAGATTACCACCATTAGAAACTAGACTTCGAGATCTTGAATTTAGGCTCAAGAATCGCTTACAATGGAGTCCAAATGAAAAAGATATGCCTTTTTGAAGTTGGGTTGAAACAGGGGTTCCGCACATGCGGGAAGTCTTCACCGCTCGTGCGGCCCAAATCTGCACAAGCGGAACTACCAGCTGCTCGAGCACCCAAGGAACATAATCAAAACTTATTTTTTTTTCTTCATATTCTACTCATGCGGTGCCCATGGCCGCACGTGCAGTCTGGGCAAACTCAAACAGTCCGAAAATGGCCAAAAATGTAAAACCCTCCAAACTCAATTCCAAGCTCAAATCAAAGCAAAACTCACTCAAAATCATGATACATAAGCATGATACAAGTGTGATTCCACATTAAACATATCAATCTTGCATCAACAACAATTCCAAGGTCTCATCTTTTTCCCATATTCACACATGACATAAACAAGTTCAAAATACATGATCCATGAGCAATCTTTCAACAAATCTTGTTTTCATGAATGATCAAGGGTTTGCTTCATGGGTCAATCACAAGAGTGAACTTAAATCAAACAAAGAGGGAGAGATTAGGGTTCAATTTTATGCTTTAAGCTCAAACCACCATATAACTCAAAACCCTAGCTCAAATCCCTATTTTTTTCTTGATTTCTTGACAAAGATGAGTTAGAATCAAAGTTTGTGAGTAGGTTTCCATACCTTAGTTCCAATCTATGGTTTGCCCCTTGATTTCCTTCAATTCTCTAGCTTTCTCCTCTTCTTCTCTCTCTAACTCACACTCTAGGGCTCTCAAGCAACAATGAAGAACTAAAGGCAAAACACACATATATGACCAAACTCAAAACATTATTTAATCATTACGAATCGTAATTTTTCAAAATCTCACTAAAGGCTCTAAAAATCATGCTAATCATAGATATGAAGTCGGTTTTTGTTTATCGCGCCTCAACGGCTCTCAATTTCAGTTCAAAGTTCCAATTGCAACAGATATTCCTACTTTCAATAAATATTTTTCCAAATTCACATATTTCCCATACTTAAACTTGTAAATTCATGTCAAACATATAATCACATACATAATTAAGCATAGTACGGGTTGGGTTATCGCAGTCGAACAGCCCTAGTGATGACAGTGATGCACCTCCTCCACAACCGAGGAGGAAGAGAGCGAGGATGGGCTACTGATGGCGATGATGATTTTGCTTTACTTTGCTTTTGTTTTTGTTTTATTATATAGTTATAAAACTAGCTTCGAATTGTCCTTTTGTTTTTTTCAAAACTTTCTTTTATTTTGGTTGTATAAAATGATGATCAGGGTCGGGCCCACTAGTCATGAAAAACAAGTTTTGTTGAATGATCTCTTTGCGCAATATGATAAACTGCATTACCTTTGCTTTTGTAATCTTCGGAACAATAAATGCCTTGCTTTTGAATTGATTGATGAACTGAATAATGACTTACAACCAATCAAAACATAAAATACAACTCTAAAGTGGAAAAACGGAATGAAAGCAACTCAAAAAAGCTAACAAACACATGGTACAAACAAAACAAAACTCAAAAGTACAATTGAAGTTCATTCAAACAAAGGTCAATTTTCTCTACAACAAATTTGCACTGGGCCAGCATCAAGACCTGGCCACGTTTCACTGATGCATAGCCGGCTATCACTGATGCGCGGCCAGCCATCAGTGCGATGTCCGTCAGTGCCATTCGTGTGTCATGCTCAGCTCCTTTCTGGACTTTATAAATAATGCTCCCATGCTGTTTTTCTGGCAAACTCACAAATCCTTGATATTTTGCTCTCAAAATGGAGATGTTACTTGTCAACAGGCTTTAGGACTGGATAGCCTCTTTGGATGGCTCAAAAAAGATGAATGTCCCTGGCTTCGGCCTAAACGGCCTTTTTCCTTTGAGCCGCACTTCTCTTTGCTCTCCATTCCTTCACGCCGCAGCTAGATATTGGAACCCAATCACGCATGTCTTTAGCTTCGGGGGACAAGAGATATGCCCAACAATTGAGGAATTTCAGGTGCTACTGGAATCCCAGTGCGATGAGGAAATCATACCTCAGCCCCGTTTTGGCCACATCCAAGCTTTGGGACGAATGTGCGGACTTACTCTACACGAGGCTCGATCCTTGGTTCACAACGGAGAGCTGGATATTCCTAGCCTGATTCGTTGATTTTCTGAGGCCAGAGACCAAGGTAATCTTCTTTGGCAGAGTTTTCGACAACACACCCTTTGTTTGTGTATGATAGCACATTTCCTTCTTGCCCCTAGTTTTGGCGGGTCTAGCATTCGGCTAATTAAGGTGGTGCAAGGCCTGAAAGAAGGCAAGAGTTGCATTGGCTTAGTGTTAGCCGAGACTTTGATGGGCTTGGACGCCTTCCATCGGCGAGAGGCTACCAAATTTGCGGGAAGTCGACTACTTCTTCAGGTAATGTTCCCACCCTTTCTAATATATGTTTCTCACATCACTCGGCATTCATGCTTTGTTTTTCTCTCAAAGCCCTTTTCTCACTTTTCTCTTAACATACATCTCTCTTTTCTTTCATCCCTTCCCAGATATGGCTAATGGACAAGTTGAAGGTAGTGGACTCTTGCCCTGCATACTCAGCTCGAGCATACTTTTTCCGCCAACAGCTAGTGGATTTCCTAAATAAAGGATGGTGGTGCCACTGGATGTGCAACAGGTCTGCTGCTGACATTAGTTGGCATTGCCCCTGGCTTAACCTGACCGAAATGAGCTACAGCATGACTAAGCAACCTGATATTGAGCTGACTGGCCTTACACATTATGTATTCCACCTTTCATTCTGATTCAGATGTCAGTTTGGACATGACCAGACTTGCCCAGAGGAGGGGGCAGAGTACTCGGTTTCATTCCCCATCCGAGATTCACATTTGGCTAGGTACCTCACTGCTTAGAAGACAAGAGAATTTTTGGCCTCTACCCCTAGTTTTAGCTATGCTCTTTTCGGCAAGTGCCTGATTTGGCTCGAAGATGAGGCACAAATCGGCCTACTTTGGCATTAGAAGCTTCCACAAGCACGAGCAGGGGACGCAGGAACACTTGACTCATCTATGCCCCTAATTTATTGCTTTCATCTTACTTTTCAAGTTTTATGAATGTAATAAGAGCAACTTTGATTGGTATCGAGAGTTGGAGAACTTTGTATTGAAACCAATGAAATTAACGTTGTGAGTACTGAAAATTTTCTTTTTGGTCCAAAAATGGTCTAAGTTGTAAAAGGCAAAATTTGAACAAAGTCAACTTTTATCAAAAATTTTCAAAACCATTTTCGATAAGGATCACCACTTGACACATGTGAAATCTATCCTCGAGATGTACAACCCCGAATCCAAATATCACAAATTGCCCCTTGACTGAATAGCACTACTCAGCACTGTAACCAGCTCTCAGAATAAAAATCACAATCGAACTCTTAGATGAAGAATAAACAAAGAACAAATGAAGATGACCTGATCAACACATGGACAGGACAATTGATCTGGAGGTGTTTACGGCCAAACTTCAGGATGAAGTTGCCTACGCATCCCGAAGATAGGAATCAAGCCTCACGTAGTCCAGTTCGGGTTCACTCGAGTATTAACTCTCTCCTTTTACGCTCTAACTTTTGCCAAGGCCACCATTTAGGTTTTTCAACCTTGCAAGCTCAATTTTTCTTTATTTCCAATTTTTGTGCTCTAACTTTTGCCTAGGTCGCCCTTACGAGTTTTCGACCTAGCGAGCCTCTCAGGGATAGTATTTCTTCAACTTGTCCATGTTGATCGGTTGGAAAAATTCTAGGCCATCCAGGTCCATGAGAATAACAGCTTCACTCGACCAGATAGTTTTGATGATGTAAGGACCAGTCCAATTGGGTCTAAACTTGCCTCTAGGGTCATGGATGGGAGTTCAGTTGTCTTTCAGCACCAAATCCCCTTCTTTGAGATTCCGGGACTTAACCTTCTTGTTAAAAGCCCTAGCTATCCTACGTTGATAACCCTAAACATGGTATAATGCTTTCAGCCTTCTCTCATCAAACAACATCAGTTCTTTGAACCTGCTCTACTATCAGTCCGCCTCTGCTATCTAACACTCAGCCATAACCCGCAACGACGGCGCTTCTATTTTGATTGGCAAAATAGCTTCCATACTATAAACAAGAAAGTAAGGGGTTGTCCTAGTAGACGTCCAAATTGAAGTTCTATAGCCCTAGAGTGCTAATGGCAATTTGTCTGGCTAATGCCTATAGGTCTCAACCATCTTCTACAAAATATGATTGATGTTCTTGTTAGCGACCTCCATAGCTCTGTTGGTTTGCGGCCGGTATGTAGATGACTTATGGAAAGCCACATTGTATTTCTCCAACAAGCCGATCATTTCTTTCTTGAAATGGGAGCCATTAGCTGATATGATCTCATTTGGGACTCCATATCGGCAAATGATGTTGTTTCGGATGAACTTAGCCATATGCGCTGCTTTCAACACTGCATAGGACTGAGCTTCCACCCACTTTGTGAAGTAACCAATTACCACCAGAATATATTCATGCCCATTTGACCCTTTCAGTGTGACTGCACTGATGACATCGATTCCCCAGATTGAGAAAGGCCATGGTGAAGTCATGTTATATAGCTTCGACGGTGGGATGTTCATGCGATTAGCATGAATTTGGCATTTGTGGCATCGCCGAACAAAATTGATACAATCCTCCTCCATAGTAGACCAAGAGTAACATTGCCTGAGAATCTTCCAGGCTAACATTACTCCATTCATGTGCACTCCGCACTCCCCTCCATGGATGGCCTCCATTAGGCGCTTTGATTCCTCTGCTTCGATACACAACTTATGCATTCCCAAATGACCCCTCTTGTTCAGTTTACCTCCACAGATGATAAATTGAATGGTCATCCGCCATATTGCCCTCTTGTCTTTGGCATTTTCCCCCGATGGATAATCCTCATTTTCCAAGAAGTTTCAGATATCATAGAACCAAGGGTTTTGATCTTGCACTTCATCTGTTGCAGTGATTGCCTCGTAGACCGGCGTATATCTCTACTCAATGATGATCGGATGCATTCAGACTCTAAAAGGGATGTCTATCATAGAAAATAGAGTTGATAAAGCGTCAAGGAACCTTTTGTTCTCTCGTAATAGATGCGTGAAAGTCAGCTTCTCAAACCTAGGAATCAGAACGTCCAAGGTCTGGTGATAGATCTTCATCTTTTCTTCTTTAACCTTCCAGTCTCCATTCGCTTGAGACACAACTAGGTTTGAGTCCCCAATCACGTCTGACCTTTTTGCCCCTAGTTCCAAGGCAGCTCCAAACTAGCGATACACGCCTCGTATTCTGTTTCGTTATTGGATACCTAGAACCAGAGTTTGAAGGCTAAAGGTATATGGGAATTGTCGGGTGCTATCAGCAACACATCTATCCCATAACCATATTGGTTAGACGCCCTGTCAAAGTACATTGTCCAAATCTCTTCCTCAACGTGTAGAATAGCTTCATCTGGGAACATGTATTCTACTACTTCATCCCCTTCTACTAGGTGATCCGCCATGAACTCCGCTACTGCTCTCCCCTTAACAGACTTGCGAGTGACATACTTCAGATCAAATTCAGAAAGGAAAAGCAACCAACGAGCTAGCCTACCCGTAAGTGCTGGTTTCTCGAAGAGATATTTGGTGGGATCTAATCTCGAAACCAGAATTACGACGTAAGTTAACAGATAGTGCCTCAACTTCCTGGTAGCCCATACCAAAGCTAAGCAAGCTTTCTCCAGCGAGATGTAACGGGTCTCATAATCTAGCATTTTCTTACTCAAGTAATAGATGGCTTTCTCCACCCTATCCTCAGATTCCTGAGCAAGCATACACCTCATCGTTGTGTCCGTGACTGACAGATATAGAATCAATGGCTTCCCCGGCTCTGACAGCGACAACACAAGTGGATTCTGAAGATATAGCTTAATCTGCTCAAAAAAGAAATGACACCGATCATCCCATCGAAACTTCTTTCCTTTCTTCAGGAGACCAAATAGTGGTTCACAAGTCAAGATTAATTTAGAAATAAACCGTCTTATGAATTGCACTTTACCCAGAAAGCCTCACACCTCCTTTTCAGTCCTTGGTGGTGGCATCTCTAGGATGGCCTTAATTTTGGAAGGATCTACCTCGATGCCCCTCTGTGTGATCAAGAAACCCAGCATTTTCCCTACTATTACGCCGAAAGTACATTTCTATGGATTCAACCTCAGTCTGTATTCTCTAATCCGTTGAAAGAATTTTTTCAAGGCGGTGTAGTGGCCCTCTCTTTCTTTGGACTTGACAATCATATCGTCCACGTACACATCGACCTCTTTATGGATCATATCATGTAGAATTGTGGTTGCCGCCCGTTGATAGGTAGCCCCAGCATTCTTCAGCCCAAACGGCATCACCCAATAACAGTAGGTTCCCCACGGCGTAGTGAAGGCAGTTTTCTCTCTGTCGTCAGGCGCCATCAAAATCTAGTTATACCCGAAAAATGCATCCATGAAGGAGAGTAATGCATGTCCCGCTGTGAAGTCCACTAACTCATCGATATGCGGCAAGGGAAAGTCGTCCTTCGGACTAGCCTTATTCAAATCCCTGAAGTCCACACACTCCCGAATTCTGCCATCTTTCTTCGACATTGGGACGATGTTGGCCAACCAAGTTGAATACTCAAATACTAGCAAAAATTCTGCGTCTATCTGCTTGGTGACCTACTCCTTAATCTTCAAAGCCCAATTCGGGCATTTCCTCCGTAACTTCTATTTGACAAGTCGGGCCTCAGGGTCAAGAGGGATCCGATGTTGTACAATCTCAGGATCGATTCTAGGCATGTCTTCGTAGGACCATGCGAAAACATCTTTGAGATATTTTAATAAAGTGACTAAGCGCTCGCACTCCTTCGAAGACAACGTAGACCCGATCTAGACCAAACGCGGATCCTTCTTAGTACCCACATTAAAAGCAATGATTTCATCAGCAAAGGATTTTGCAAACCTCTCCTCCTCCCAATTAATCAAATTTTTCAAAATCAGAGGAATTCCTTCCTCATCATTTTCATCAAAAATTTGAAAATCATGATCAATGCAATAAACAAGAGGCACAGAGAAATACTCAAAATCTGCAGTGGCATTCTCATTCACAAGGTCAAGCTCATCCAGTTCCTCGATTACAACCGACTCAAACGAAAAAAAAAAGGACAACCTGGACAAAACCTCGACATCCAAGTTATCAACCCCACAAATACCGGACCCAGACTCAGAAGAACCGGAATCTGATTCCAACTCCACAGACTTTGTGGAATCAGATTCTAGTTCATTACCCGACTCAGAACTTCTAGATAGGTAGCCCTCCTCCAGCTGCCAAACGAGGAATGGTGCGTCAGATGCATCTAAGATGCTGCTAGAAGGGTTCACACCTGGTTGGTCCTCGATCATGAAAACGGTCAGGTTATCCCCTGAGCTCTCTGAGTTGATCGGAGGATCCAAAAGGAGACATGCCAATGCTGCTCCTACTTCAAGCTTGTTGTTGTCGGAATCACTTTTTGTGCTCTTCGCAGCCTCAACAGTCAGTTCAACCATTTCCTCCTTATCACTGTCTTGCAACTGCAAGTCAAAGAAAATCTCAAAGCCAGGAACCTGTTGCCTCTCAGAGTTGAACCAAGGTTCAGGGAAATCACAGAATGGAAAGTCTTCTCCCTCCCAAACAAAATGACCATTCAGGGTTCCCCAGGTTGGTCTGTGCACAAGTTCATAGCACTTGTCGGTCTGCTTAGCTCTGGCTCTTCCTGTCATCTCTTTCCCTTTTCTAATCCAGTCTTCTTTGGTGGGCGTATAGCCAAGACCAAAGGCATGCGGGTTATGTGGCACATCGACCAATGCAGTGACGCCTTTCCAGCCACTCCTTTCCAATCCCATTCCTAGCACGTGTTGAAGCTTGTTCATGAAGTATACAGATTGGGTGCTAACATACAAGCCCTCATCCATAGCCAAGATATTCTACATTACCCGAGCCTCAGCCAAGGTAAACTCTGAAAGGAAAACATCCTCTTCGCCATGCACAATCCCCAGCACAGGTGTAGTTACCTCTGGCGAAGGATATATAGATGAATTCCCTAATACAATTGCCACCCCCTGCCTATGGGGGGTACTTCAGCATTTGGTAGAGGGTGGAAGAGACAGCTTTCACTCGGTGTAGCCAGGGTCGCCCAAGTAGTAAGTTGAAAGTGGCCGGAACATCCAAGACATGGAACTCAATATCGTGTTAAGCTGGGCCCACTTGAACTCTGATCTGCACTGTTCCCATCACCTCTCTGCTTGTATTGTCATACACCCAAATCTGCCGATCTCAGGCCAATAGCATAAGTCGTGTGTCAAGGAAAGACGTTGATTATTGACCCAATATCAACCAATACCATTGCTACCCACTTTTCTCGGCACTCCACTGATATGTATAGAGGCTTGTTGTGTGCAGAGCCTTCCGACGACAGTTCCTTGTCCGAGAAGGTTATAGGTTGCGCAGCGCCTCCTGGGAAGACTAATCCTACTAGTTGTTCTGGGGTAGTGTCGATGGACAACTTAGCTTTATCCATTGCCGACAGTACAGCCTGTCTGTGTACTCGCGAAGCCATAAGCAAACCCCAGATAGAAATATCAGCTTGAATCTTCTTCAACTATTTCAACACAGCCTCTTCTTCTAACTGTTTTTCCCTTTGCTTCTCGACTTCTTTATTCTTCTCGGATGCCTCGGGTTAGTCCAGATGCGGTGGTTTGAAATACCATCCACTTCTTGTCACATGGTCGACCTCTTCTACATACCAAGTGTTGTTGGGAAGATCTTCACCTCAATCGTCATCAGTATGAGCCATGTGTAGGTCGTCGTCATCCCACCAAATTCCTTCGGTAGCCGACAAGCATTTGTCTGGCTCTGCTCGGATCATCTTCCCGTCACAAATCTCCCTCGTAAGGTGTTGGGCTTTTCCAGCTCTCCAGTTGTTTTCACCCATTTCTTGCTCAAAACGCTTCAGTGTGGCTTCTTGCTCTGTATATACAACACTAACAATGCCCAATTCCAGAGCCAATTGTTCTACACTGATGTTTTTCGACAGTTTACTCTTCTCATCGGCCATTTCGGCCATTGCAACGATTCCTGCTTTCTATTCTTCTGGCTTCAATTCAGTTTCCTCATCTCTATCGGGTTCATCACTTAACCACCCAGAATTGTCTGTCACCCGTTCAGATCAAACCAATCAATATGCACGTCCCCTTGATCTTGCTCATCAAAGAACTGCAAATTGTCTATGTCCTCCTCTAGGTCAGCCAGATCATCTAATCCCTGACTTGGGCTATCCTCGCAAACTACACTGACCTCCATCCCAGCCAGCAACACCACTTCTGGCTTAGCTTGATTGATTGGCACAATATAGCAGTATGGGTTGTACACTTCTTCAGATAAGTCCTTAGAGCCCTCGGGCAACGGACTAACATTTTCCACCAAGGCCAACCTCCCTTCATCTACCACTGTCACCACCACGAGTTCAGGTTGGAGTGTAGATGTGTTCATCATGCACAAGCCTGTGCTCTCAGGGATGAACTATGTCAGTTTAGGTAAGTGGGAATGGGTGATATATATACTAGGGTTATAAGGGACGGCCAATGTGTGGATGAGGTTTACATGCCAGGGTGGAGGGACTTGATTATTTGGTGAGAGAGGATTTCTAATGACGTTGGGTTTTTGAGGAGGTTCTATCACCTTATTGTCAATGAGATCTTGAATCTAATGACACAGCCTATAGCATTGATCAATGTCATGATCGTGCTACTAGTGAAAAGCATAATATTTGGCTGGGTTATGTCTCGAGGGGAGAGGATCGGGTAAAGGGCGAGGCTCTAGTGGCTTAAGATGCCCCTTTTTGATCAGGACCCCTAGGGCTTTGGATAAAAACATGTAGAGCAGGGTAAAGACCCTTTGAGATCGAGCCTAGCTGGTTGAGGTTTGTGGATTCGTATTGGATGTATTGGCAAAAAGGTTGTCAGTTTTGGGTGTGGTGGTGACCACACTCACATCCGAAGGTCGTGCGGAGGTGCTACCACTCGTGGTTGCATTGGAACTGCATGTAAAGGGCCTCTTGGGTTGTTCCTTCTCATCGGCTATCAGCCCCTATTTCATCGCATCTTCAATCTAAATCCCTATCTCATGGAGCTCAGCGAATGTAAACAATGGCAAGACTATTATCTTCTGCAATAATCTCCCTTGCAAATTGCGGACCACCATTCTGATTTGATCCTTCTCGGATGTCCTGATAGTCATCATCGAGGCCTTAGCCCTCTATCAAGTCACAAAGTCTGAGAAGCCCTCATTTGGCTCCTAACGGGTCGCTTCAAGATCACGGGTTGTGACCTCAATCTGGGTATTATAGGAGTACTACGTGATGAAGGCCTCAGCCATTTCCTCCCAGCTCCATTTCACAGAGTCTTCCAACTTTGCATACTAGATGGCCGCTATACCCGACAGGGTCCGGCAAAAAAGTGACAGTTTTTGAAGTCTAGAGAGGCCCATTGGCCACAGGATGTCTAAGAATAACCACAAATGGACCGTGGGATCCCCAAAGCCATCGAACCGATCTATATGCGGCATCTTAAATTTGTCCAGCAAAGTTATTGCAGAGTCTGTGTATCCATCCTCGATGTTGGGGATTGAGTTCACACCCTGTGCCCGCTTAAAGAGCTTTTCTAGCTTGTTGACTTTCAGTGCAGTGGGGTCAACCTCGAATTCAAATGATGCCTCAGTTTGATACATTAGCGCCTTAGAGGTTTGAGGCGGGATCGGATCTACCGGCATGCCCAGGTTCTCTTAGACATTGACAGTGACTCCGGGTGCTAGAATACCCATTGGAGATGCATAGGAAGCAAAAGCCGCTACTTGTGGTGGTTGCTATTGCTGGAGCCTATTTATCACTTCTGCTTGGTGGGATGTGACCTCAACTTGGCAGGCAGCATCTAGCTGCATGGTTTCAATGGTCTATTAGAGATGACGAAGCATGTCCTCCATGCCAACCGAGGGATGTTGAGCCATCAGAACTGGCGAATAATCTCTCCCTGGAGTAGAAGTAGAAGACTGAGCCTGACTGGGCACCAGTGAAGTAAAAGGTGACTGCTGGACTGGTGAGTTATGCCTAACCCTCCTCCGTCTCGTAACTAGTGGAAATAAAGCAAATACTGGTTGTCCCCTGACAAGATCCCCGAATCTGTAAAGTCTTCTCACACGGGTCCAGAGTGCTTGGGGGGTAACAGGACTATCTGAAGCAATTGTGATCAACTACCTTGCAAAAAGAAATAAAGCAAAAAGAAAAAGAAAATCAGAAATTGCACAGCACCTCAGCTCAAATACGAACAAGGCACAGTTGTAATCAAAAGCTGCAGAACTACACTCAACACTGGATTTCTACCCCCCAAAATTGATACCCAAACTTGCAACTGATACGCACATTCCTGTAGAGTTTCACTCTACAAGCACATACCAATTAAGTGAGAGCCAAAAAAAACACCCCTATGATGGGGTAGGGTTACCCTGTCCTAATTTCGTCAAGAGCTAAGGTTAGCTATTCAAGCAATGCGGTTTCACGTAATCCTGCATTCAGGTAAGCAACCTGTCCTAGTTTGGAACAGTCTCTATGGTTTCTGACATGTAACTAGGCCGATTGATCAAAAAGGGTACCTCAGCAAGACTACCTAATATACCTCTTACACCTAACACCGAGAAGTGAAAGGAGAATCAAACGGTACAGCGATAGTCCAGATCCAAGGGTTGTGTTCCCATCGTGGCAGAGCCTGCAACCGATCAGCCTTTGGGCAAGCTTTTCCAAGCAAGCCTCCGGCAAACCGTTCAGGAATAGCAGATGGCAAACACAGTGACTTAGGCACACCAATGCAAATGCAAATGCAAAGAAACACATGAGTGTAAATAAAAAAGTCATATCATGAGTTCGAGTCAAGTTCTCTAATTCCCCAGCGGAGTTGCTAGAAATTGTAGCTCAGCTTTTTCGCGCCCTCTTTCAGAAGCTTGAAAGAAGCCCTACAGTTTGGACTCTCGCAGTTCTGAATCTAATCTCACAAGTGCAATGTGAAATCGATAAAAATCAAAGAGTCCAAATTTGGAAAATCGTTTTGAAAAATTGATTTTGAATAAAAAATGCCAAAATTGGACTGCTTTGCCAGATACAAAGTCACCACCTAAATATTTTATTTTTAGGAAAATTTAGGAAACCCATGACTCGTGTCAAAGGCCACGTGTCCGTCATCACCAAAGTTGCCTCAGCTCGGGAACTTAGGTACGAGAGGGAAAAGTCATGAATTGAGCACCCCCGCTCGCCCGATCAAAGATCGGCCTCTATTAATCATGATATGATTTATATAAACATTTTGTGTTCTTATTCTGATTATTAGGCTAGCTTTACTATGTGATGCGCACAAGCAAGTATAGACTAGTTTGCTCAAATTGAAAAAATTCAATTTCATGTTTGTTTTGTGAAAAGGGTTTGAATTTGCCACCTCAAATGGGCTTAAAGTTTGCGAATTTACCACTCAACAGAGTGGGTTTAAAAGCCGTGAATTTGCCACTAGATAGTAGACTTAAACATACATTCGTTGAATCGTTCCAATTCAAGTAACAAGCCTTCATCTACAGACATTAATACAATTTATCAAGTAAGCATTTAGCCTCATGGCAAGCATGCTAGTCATGGCAATCACTCACACTCATGCAAGTATGCTAAAGCATTAAAAACTCACCTAGTACTCCAAGCCAAGATAAAACAAAAGAGTTAGAAAAATATGCATGAGTCCTAACTATACCAAATGTCCAATGCAACACATACAAAGAATGCAATTAATAGGCTCGGCTACTAATGTGTCATATGGATCAATTTTGATAACATGCGGTTAAGCACGTATTCAAAGAAGTATTGAAATGAAAATGCAGTTTGAATGATGTGTGAGCCTCGGTGCATGCAATACAAATGAATGGATGCAAGCATAAAGCATGTGGTATGCTCATTGAAACATGTCCCTAATCTAACCATCGAAAGCGGGTAAATAAAAGGGAGAAAGACGTGAAGTTGGAAAACATACACATTATTACATTACGCTCTCACGAAGGAGAGTCTGAATGCATAAACTAGCTAACCGAGCTAAGCAAAGCTAATTAACTAATTATTACAACACTTGAAATGGGTAATTAACTAACTATCTAAGCTAATTAATTAAAAGAAATTAACTAGGCTAAGCTAATTAAATATTACAACACCAACTAATTAGCTACAACTAATTAGGCTAATTAAATATTACAACACAATTCATTATACTAATAAAACAATTAAACGATCAAACACATTCAATATGAGCACCAAGGAAGATGGATGAAGGTTGCATGCGCATCGCCTGAAAGCTACTCTGTCTGCCGAGCCCGTCTCTGTTTCACCTCCAGCCACTGCCTCTGTTTTTTGCAAAATTGCACTGCTGGCCACACACCAAGGACTAGCCATGCATTACTGATGGCCGGTCAGGCCTACAGAGGGCCAGTCGTGTATTGATTTGGTGCAAAACTCTGTTTCTGTGCTCTGAGGTGAAATCAGTGCAGATAGAGCATTTTCAAGCTCTGTTTGTCCTTTCTTTCTTCTCTATCATAGGAAAGCCTCAAGAGAAAGTTGGGATTAACTCCAAAACCATCAATGAGTGATATGATCTTGATGATCTCGGATATCATTTTGGACCAAAAATCAATGAATGTAATGCAAATGGACCACCCCTCCCTTTTTGTCATGGAATAAACTCAAAAAAGGAAGTTGAGATGCTTCAAGGACATCAAAAACACCATGAATTGATGCTTGATGACCCTTGACACAAGAAACTTGGCATAACGTCCGCCCAAGCTCAAGCTATTAAGTCGTTTTCTTTCAGTGTGTTGATCCAAGTTTTAAACCAATTGTTTAATCATTGCCATTCATTAGTCCATTTGTCCAAGATGATGATTAAGTCCTCTAAACAATAAGTGATGTCAAACAAGAGGTCCTTCTAAAACATGGGAAAGAGACTACACCGTTAACGATGAATCGCCGAAGAGATTAAGCCATTAAGTGTAGGTCTCCTTACATGCATTGAACAACCTCAATTAGTTGAAACCATTCTCAGGAATGAAAGATATGGAATGATAGATTGATTAGTAAACTTAGGCTCCAAACATGGAAAATAAACAAAGAAAGCATAACAAGTAACAAGTATGCCAACTTAATGAGACCACAAGTGTATTAAAGAAGGCATGAACCAATTGAAAAGACCTAGACATCCTCAAAACAGCCCTAAATGCATGAAAATCAGAGGTAAAACATGCATGAAAAAGGGTTGAAAAGCTAGACAATAAAGATGAGAATTAAGGCTAGTAAACAAAGAAAATGAGGGGTGGCTAACCCGTCCACTTTTGAAGCTTCAAAACATGGTTTTTAGCCTTTCAAAACCTCTGAAAATCAGTGTAAATACCAAAGGAAATGAGTGAAAATGAGAAGGTTTGAGTTATAAATAAAGGTATAAAAAAAAGCAAGCTCTCTCTACCATGTTGGTAACTCTTCAAACCCAACTCCAAACACTTCAAACAAGCTCAAAACAATCCAAAATAGCAAGAAGTATGAAGTCAATTATAGAAATGAAGGCAAGAGAAGAGAAGACAAGCTTATACCTTTCAAGAAGTAAGTTTGTTATGGATGCTTCAAACTTGGTTTCAATGCATTCTCAAGCTTGAATTACACTTCTACAAGATCAACCAAGGCTTTAGGGTGGTAAGACAAGGTTGTATATGATGTATATAGGTGGTGTAAGCAAGCTAGGTTAGCTCAAAGATGCCTTGCAATGGAAGAAGGAGTTAAGAGCTCTCAAGGTGTATATATCACTTCTAGAATTTTGTTTAACCCTCAAAACAATCCCAGAGCTTCAGTTTTGTAGAATTCAAGCTCAAAAGGTGATAAATATCTTCAAAAATGGACAACTGGTGGCCTCCCGCCCAAAGCAATGTTTATTGCCATCGAAGGCCAGCCAGCCATTCATAGCCACGGCCGGCCATCACTGATGCACGACCGGGCCTTGATGGCCTCCCCTATTTTTTTGGTTCAAACTCAGCTCAGGGTAGGAAAAGGTCCAAAAATGAAACTCATGGGTTCAAACAAGGTAAATGTTGAAGATGTGAGGTTATTTCAAAAGCCTGATTAATTCTGAATCGCTGCGAATTCATAATTCAACTTTCATCATTGAGTGCATTGAACCAAGCCTCTAAGTCTTGCGGGCGGTCAAAAATGAGGTGTCTACAGTAAGAGATTGGCTACTGCCTAGAGTCGCTAGAAAAGTTATGCCGACCGTAGGAGAAGACTATTGTCTTTTGAGGTAGAAGATCATGTCTTCTTGAAGATATCACCTAGGCGGGGTTTGACGAGGTTTAGGAAGAGTGGGAAGTTGTTCCCCAAATTTATTGGGTCTTTTGAGATCCTTGAACAGATTGGAGAGGTAACACATCGTTTGGCGTTGCTGCCACAGCTTTCCGGCATTTATGATGTGTTTCATATCTGTATACTTCGGTAGATGAGGATGCCTCATATGAGGAGAGACCGGTAAGAGTCTTAGATACTTGAGACCAAGTCTTGTGAGACAAGACAATTACCTTGGTTAAGGTATTATGGCAACATTACGGAGTTGAGAAAGCAACTTGGGAACATGAGTTGGAAGTCCGTGAGAAGTATCTGAACCTATTTGTTAATGTTTAAGCATGTATTGAAACTTTTGGTTGTGAATTAATATAAACATTATATTTGTTTTTGGAAATGTGAATTGTATATTCAATATTAAGAACTCGTTTATCATATTTATGAGAATGAATGACCGGTGAATGGGTGACCGGTGAATGGGTTATGGTATTGGAATTGATTGATTATCATTGTTGTAATTGATTTAAACATAGTTTTAAAGTTTGATTTATAATTTCGGGGATGAAATTCTTTAAGGGAGGAGATTATAGTGATTCTGGTTTAGACCTGAATGATTTGATGTTTTGGATTTGGGTTTCATTGCCTTGTATAGTCATTTATGTCTTATTTCCCTTATACCTCTTTGAGTTTGGCTATTGGGTTGTATTGGTTGCATTTGGAATAAGTTGATAGCTTGGTTTTCAAACTTTTGTTGCCCAGAATTTTGCTCCTACACTCGAGCATCACTTCTTACGCTCGAGCAGTCTTTGTGAACTCTTAGTACTTTTACAGGTTTGCAAAAGTAGTGAGAAGTGATATTCTACACTCGAGCGGGACTTATTGCGCTCGAGCTTTGATCTTCTGTCTATAAAAGTACTTGGAGTTTGTATTTCACACTCGAATGTTAACTTCTTGTGTTTGAGCAATCACATCTTTTGTGTCTGACGCTCGAGCATCTCTTCTTGCGCTCGAACGGACTGTGCGTATATCAGTCCGTAAAAATCACTGTTTACATCACTTTTTCATGTCTCTCTCTCTTTAAACATTTGAAAACCCTAATATCTCTCACTCTCTATCTTTAAAACTCACTTATTTCCCTCAAATACACCTAGATCTATCAATCTTTTCACTCGTGGGCCGTTATTAAAAAGATAGAGCTCGAAGAGGGATTCGTTCTAATCGGAGTAAAGTTGGTTTTTGGCGTCTTTGGATTTCCATCTCTTCCAATCATCTTCTAAGCTTGAGGTAGGAATTCTCCACACTCTTGTATAAGTTTTATCATAATTATTTGCTATTTCAATGGAATATAGTGTTTTGGGTTGTTTTGGTGAAACCTAAGATTTGAAATCAAAAATGTAAAAAAGGCGTTTTCAAATGGTTTCTTAAAAAAATAAAAAAATAAAAAATAAAAAATAAAAATAAAAACTTGTAGTTTTGAAATTGGAGTTGATATATGTTGAAATAAGGTATTTCTTACATTGAAATTGAATTCAAAGAGAAAGGAATTTTGCCCTAAAATGTGAATGTTTGAGATTGTATAGAGAAAATGGAATTGATGTTGATATGTATTATCACTCTTATTTTGAGAATTTAGAAAAGTGTATCTTTAATAAAATTTATTTATCTGTTTAGAGATATCTACTTTAGGCTATCATTGGAGGATAACTATGATTGTTGTAGAAATTGCATGAGAATTAGGTAAACTAAAACTAATTTCTCTTCCATGTACATTTAACATTGTTGCTTATTTATTACATTGAAAATGTATATAAGATTTTGAGAAAAATGCGTGAACGTTGGAAAGAGGTGTGTATCACAAAATCAAGTTGGCTTATGTGTCTAAGGTGAAAGTCCCGAAAAATACACGGATACATGGGTGCCGGTTCCCGTGGACGAAATAACTGTAGAATGGCAATAGTAGTGCTTGTATAGACTACGTTTACATGAGTGTTGTTTGATGGTCTCCTGCGGACAAAATATCTGTGAAAGGTTGTAATGGTTTGAGATTTCCCCCTTATTTTCTATTGTAAAGAGCATGACTTTGAGAATTGTAATATAGATTGGGTATGGCTTTGTTTTTGAAAAGAAATGTAAAACGATTTGATTTGGACATTGCATATCCATAAAACCTTATGACTTTGTTAAAATTTATACATTGTGTTGTAGTGTTTCTACTGGGCTTTGGCTCACCATATGTGGCAAAAACATTTCAGGTGCTGGTGATATGCCTCCACCAAGGGCTTGACTTGAGAGGACTATGGAGCTGAAGGCTCAATGTTATTATTTTGTATTTAATTTTGCACAAGTCTAGAGCTTTATCGGTATTGAGCTTGAGACTCACTTTTGATGTACCCAAGCATTGACTTGGAAAGATGTAAGCCTTTAGGGCATATGATTATCTTTTTAACTTTCATTTCTTTTCACAATCTTGTAATACATGCAGTAGATTCAGGATGTACTGTTTAGGAATGTATATTGCATGTATCACCTTTTGTATATCAAACTCTAATTAATAAAAGCTTATCAGTTCACTTATGTTGCCATCTATTGGTTATTACGAGATGGGTATATTGTATTAAATTTCGGGGCGATACAGTTTATGTATTTATTTTGTTTGCGAACTTCAATACATAACAATAGGAAAAATAAATCTGTGCAATGTTGGTGTTTCCACATTATATTGTTAGCACAACTAATTGTTATTGCTATATTGGTTGATGACTACAATTTGACTATTTGATTGTATATTTGTTAGTGTTTTCACTATAAATGCTACATTGGGTTGATGAGAGCAACTTTCCTTATGCAGATGGATGCTGGTCCCAGTCAACATCGGTCCTTAACAGCTTCGAGTAGAAGATTCCTTGAATTAGAGAATGTTAAATATGGACGTAGCCGTGGACATGCTCGAGTGCATGATGATGATGCACACATTGCTATGGATGATGATCCTATACATGATGCACCAGTTATGGAAAATATTGCTATGGATGATGACCCTACTAGTGATGATGTTGACATTGTTCATGAAGATATCCTTACTCAGCCATTTTCTGGAGGGCT
The DNA here is from genome assembly GCF_055761805.1 of Camellia sinensis. Classification (NCBI taxonomy): domain Eukaryota; kingdom Viridiplantae; phylum Streptophyta; class Magnoliopsida; order Ericales; family Theaceae; genus Camellia; species Camellia sinensis. The sequence goes on along the minus strand of NC_138966.1, from coordinate 28,408,793 downwards.
AACTAAGCCATCAATCCTTAAAAGTTTTAAAAGTCATGTCGTTGCAGCTATTTGGAATGGTGATAAAATGGGGCCCTTGAAATGTTATAATCACTCTTCTAAGATTCATTCGTGGCTATGGTGGGAACAAGGCAACAACGCTACATTTGTAAACATTATGCAGATGTCAGGGCTTGTACACTTAGCTCGTTGCACGTGAACAAAATTGTAGTGTCTAGCTTTGTTGAGAGATGGCAACCGGAGACCAACACCTTCCATTTGACTGTTGGAGAGATGACTATCACATTGGATGATGTCACCACTATCCTAGGGCTTCCCATTGTAAGCAAATCTATTAGCATGCGTAAGTTGTCAGAAATGCGGGTTGTTGCATTAGTAGTTAATACCTTGGAAATTGATGAGCAAGAGGTCAGACATGAGATATCTAGTGCTGGAGCAATTTAGTGAGGGCACACTTTCATAATGTTGCAGATAATGATTCAATAGAAAGAATTGCATGTGCAGGTAGAGCATACTTGCTATTTTTGTTGGGTTGTACACTTTTCAGTGACAAGATTAATACTAGAGTTCCCGTTGTTTATTTGAGTTTGTTGTCTGATTTGACGATCGTATCTTCATATGCTTGGGGTGCTACTGCATTGGCATACTTATACAGACAGTTGAGGTATGCTAGCAGGTCCAGTGCGAAACAAGTAGCCGGTTACATGACACTCCTTGAGAGATGGATTTATGAGCACTTTTGTGGATTCCGACCACACCTGAATATGAATTACACTCAAGACATGCCACATGTTCATTGTTGGACTTCTCGGACAGAGTATTGGGGAAAGACACAGTTGCAGGCTTTTCAAGAGGAGCTTGATAGGTTGGGTGTACATGATGTAAGTTAAAAAATCCTTCAAATTTGAAATTCTATTTCATATAAAATTTACAGTTGTCATATCTTACAGTTGTTATTGTTTGTAGGTTATTTAGGACCTATACCAGAGTTGTAGAGATGTCCATCCGTGTCACTCAGTTACGTTCTACCACGGTTGCCTAAAGTGTTTGAAGTAGTTGAACCATATCACCCTGATAAAGTTTTGAGACAGTTTGGCAGAGTGCAGACAATCCCTAATCCACTACTTGGCCCTATGCGTGCTTCTCGAGGAACCACAGCTCTACGCTATAATGTTATGTATGTATACTTCGACATCATTTGGAAGGCATGGGATAACCATGTGTTATCTGATCAAAGAAGGAGTACACCGGCACGGCAATCTTGGTTACATGGATTGGTACCAAACTATTACCCATATGTACGTTCAAAACCCAACGCGCCATTCTCAGTTGAACCCAAATATTCATCATTATCAGTATCCTAGCCAAAACGCACAGGTATCCTCTTTTTCATTTACATTACAAATCGTTTTTTTAAACTGTTACAGGTTTGTATATAATGTTGTATTTATTCTCGTAATGCAGCATATGTCACAGATATATCAGATTACTCATCTTTTTGTTGAGGCTGGCTATGAGGACAGTGTTCAACATCCTAATAGGCTTTACTACGCAATTAATGCAATTGAACAACTTCTTCAAGATCAGTACATTGGTGAAGCTACGCCCAACACATCTGCTTAAGGTCGGTCTGCACCGAGCTCTTCTACTGCACACCGTTTTGGAGCACATTACACTCGTCGATTACGTAGTTGATAGTAGTTCATAATGTTCGCACAAGTAGTTTATGATGGTGTTGGTGGATGTATAAGGAAACGAATATTAGTATTATCTTTGGATTGTATACTTGTTGGATACTTTGGTGAATTTAGTAGTAGGTATTTATCTATGGTACTCTTTCATATTATTATTACTCTTTGGATTATGTACAAGGAGACATGTATTTTGTAATGATGTAGATAGATTGAACTACTAATTAATATTATTATGTCTTTTTAGATACTTGTAGGTTAATATTATTACTCTTTAACAGTTGTTGTACTTGGTTAATATTATTTTCATTACGTTTTGTGTTCAAACAATGTAAACATAATATGATATCGATTATATAAATAAGAGAACTATAACTCATATGGTATTCTGTTTAAAAAAATGACCATTACAAAATCCAATGGCAAAATGATATCCATTTCATTACTCCATGCTAGTAAATCATAAAAACTAATGTCTTAAACCTCTCTTAACTGCTCTTTAATACATCAATCTATGTCAACTACATCAAATGTCTCTCGAGTAGCTACATTAGGTCCTATGTTGTCTTGGAATTTTTGAATGCAGCTAACATATGCATTCTCTCGTTCTGATGCACAAGGGTGATGTTGAACTCGCCAAAACATAGCAATGGAAGGAACTGGATGACCGGCCTCCAAAAATACCAGCACGTACATCCAATAAAAATTCAACCAAATTAATATAATTAAAAAAATTACATATTTTTACCAAATCCATCAAATTTGCAATTACACAAATATTAAATCCAATGTTAGGTTATTTTCATAGGTTATACCTGCACAAAATGATTTCCATTGACAAATCCGATGGCAATCTCGTGACGATCAACTGGGGTTATTGGTGGCAATCTCAAAGGTAAGAAAGTGAGACATTGTTGCAATGACAAGTGGTACAATACTACATTATAAAATGATGTAATAAAATGCCCCACGTCAAGCATAGTCATTCAACAATCAAAGCCTAGGCTATCTTCAAAATATGAAAGGATGTGTGTCAGCTCCTCAACCCTCTCATGCGACCCGTATAGTACGACATATTCATTTCTACGATTATTCAATGCATGTAGCAGATCAAGCCTAACTTGCACCTAGTCATTCTCTCCAAGACCAAGTAAACCCACAATAGTTCTAAAACAACAGTTTCTATCACCATCTACATCCTTCATCAACTTTATGAATGGTTTTGACATAGGCAGGAAGTCACCAGCATGTGCACTCAGTAAACTTGTTCTTATACTGTCACGATCCAAACCCACCCCTATGGGTTTAGCACCGTAACCGGCCAGTAATCCGAGATTACCGAAGGCCTGCTTAATAGTAATAACAGTAATACAGAGTACAGGGGCTGGCGGAAGCCAAAACAGTAATTAAAAGATGTCCAATGAGCTGTGACAGTCTGTATGCAAAAAGACTTTTCATATATATTCACATTCAGAAACAAAATAGTATATACATACATACATACATACATCATTTACAGGCGTTCAGGTTAAGGACCAAATCTCTACCATAACAGTACAGTACGGGTACACATGCCAGTCTATACAGTGTTACAAAACCAGATGCAAAAATGGGGAAAACTAAAACACCCCAAAAAGTCCTAGCTTGAAGGACTTGGAACCTCCCAGTGAGGCACGGTGGTTGGCTTTGACAAAACAGGAGCTTAGCCCAACGCTCCTAGCAACGGTCTGGTGCCAGTACACCTACATATATATATAAGCAGTGAGCTAAAGCCCAGTGAATAACATATGCGTAAAGAGGTTAAGAATGAATGTCCCTTCAGTATTGAAAATAGTCATTTATCAGTATATCAGTCGTTCAGTTTGTGGCTCATAATTCATGCCATAACAGTCATTCAAAAAATATAATAGTCATATGTGATACATCCGATAGCAAAACAGTACAATAGGTCTTAACAGACCGAGCAGTCAATGATGGCCATCAGTAATGGTTCCTAACATAGGAACCGACAGAGATCTTTGTAACAGTAGCAGTAACAGTTCAGTAACAGTAAATTGCTATGGATGCCACGAATACAGTTCACAAATGGGACAAACATTCATTCAGTAAACAGTGTCATTTCATAAAGCAGTACAGTCATTGTTCAGAAAATAATCTCAATTGAACATATCTTTACAACATTGTTACTCACAGAGTTCTGGGCTACAGATAAGCTAGTACGTGTCCTCGGATGTCAACCCTACACAGTTACAGAGTGAACACACACTAAGCTACACAGTGAGGAACTAATAACTTAATCCCTATCTTGACTCGGTGTGGTTCTACATCAATATCCTCATTAAGATGCCTTAAACTAGGCCTAGAAATGCCTAGGATGGAATGAGGATGCAAAGATGCACTTTAAAACACTTTTCAGAATTTTTAGAAAACAGGGTCCACGCTCGAGCGTGGCTTTCCCCGCTCGAGCGGTCATGCAGACAAAGGTTCCCCACTCGAGCGTCACTTTCCCCGCTCGAGCGGACTGTAAAACATGGCAAAAGTACTTGATGCACGAAATTCACGCTCGACAGGCTCTCGACCCCTGCTCGAGCGTGAGGCACAAGTCCTCCCTCGGGCGTGCATTCCCTCGCTCAAGCGAACTGTAAAAACATGCAAAGTACTGGAAACACGCATTTCACGCTCGAGCGTCACTTTTCCCGCTCGAGCGGACTGCATGAATTCAGTATGTACGCTCGAGCGTGGAATCCCCCACTCGAGCGTGAGTCCAAAATCTGGAAATTCCAGATTTGAACCTCAAGCTCAAAACTCAATTTTAATGCACCAAAATCGATCCTCCTGGGAAAATTTCCTGGAAAACACTTCAAAACCCATAATATTACATGTTTCAAAGGTCAATTTGAGAAATCAAAGCCTAAAGGTAGTTCAATTAAACACAAATTCAACAATAATTCAAGAACATGATGAACATGCAACATGCATGAATTTAACCAACTTCAAAGCTTCCAATTCATGCTCCTAAGAGCCAATTCTTTCAAAAACAAGATGAAATCATGGGCTATGGTCAAAATATGGACATGCATGAAGCAATTCCCATGAAAACAACCTCAAAACTTCAAGATATGCATATGCATGCATGAATCATGCTCCAATTCAACAATTTAATCCAATTCTTGACTCAACTCACTCAATTACCATGTACTATGCAAGAATCTACTAAATTTCATGATCAAGAAGGGAAATTCTCTACCTTATGTCTTAAGTTCAAGATGTAGAAGCTCAATATGCAATTATCCTTCAAATTCTCCAAGCAATCTTTGATGAATTCTATTTTCTCCCAATTCCCTCTCTCTCTAGTCTGTTTTTCTCTACGAAATGAGCTGAAGAAATGTTGTATCAACATGTATGAAGTGGAGAGGGGTTGCCTAGATAAATCCACTAGATGGCAATTTGGTGATTAAGGCCAACTCTTGCAATTTACTATTATTAAATCTAATTTAATCATACCCAATCACATTTCAATTAAATATACCATAAAATTACATAAATTCTAACGAGCATAAAACATTAAGCAATTTCGGATTTGGCCGCCGATAAGGCCTTCAATTAGCAGTTTAAACATAAAACAGGAACAGATAGTTTACTGACAAACAGATAGAAATGCATTCAAACTAATACGTTCAATCAATCAGTTCAGGATTTCAGTCAATCAGTCAGTTAACATGCTTAATCATAGATTCGCACTAATCAGTGGTCTTATCAGTAAACAGTGGCGAGGGTTGTCACATATACGATATGTCTTTGTCTTCGCATTCCATTTCTTCTCACGCACTTTTAAAACTCTCTTTTTCTTTGACTGACTGGGAGCTAATGTGCTCTGGCTATCATGGCCATCGTCAACCAACTCAAATGCACACGGGTCACGATAGCAAGATATATCAATTTTCTTATGTCCTCGACGTGTATTAGGCTTCACATCAGGCTTAATAAGGAAAGTGGTCGTTGGATTTGCAATTTCTCTCAACTTCTTCAACATATCCAATTGCGTAGCAATATCAGACTCATTGAACCACTTAAAAATCATCTCAAGTTCTGGGATACAAGTCAATTCCAATTTCTCAACCTTCGAATTATGCACACATATAGTAAGTCATGTCCAATGTACATGTATGCTACTGAGTGGAATATGACGGCCTTGTCTCATGTAATCTAGAATCTTGTGCCCACAAGGTAAACCATGTGTGCGCCTAAGAACACACCCACAAGCTGCAACATCAATTCCAATTGAATTTGTATCTTACTTTCTACCAACACATACTCTAATGCACAAATATACACATTACCCCGAAGCTCTCTGAATTGAGAAGGTTTGGATTGATGTTCCACAACAGTCAAACTCTTCTCGAATGATGCTTTTAGTTGAATGTACTGCAACTCAAGTAGACAATGTATTTTTAAAATGAAATCTCGAATGTCGTTTGACTTGAACTTAATTGCCTCTTCAATCTAGCATGAGCACTCTCAACCCTGTTCATATGGATGTAAACAAAAAATAGTCAAGCATAATAATTAAAAATAACAATATAATTTATAAGAAAATAAAAAATAAAAAAAAAAGAACAAATATTATCAATTGGTTATAACATTGCCAAAAATGTATACACATGTCTATATGTATCACAATGAATTTTTCTTTATACGGATTTAACCAACTCACAGTAATATACTTGATTGCCTCCGAATAGTTATTGAAATCCTTATGCAGTATTACAAGGTGATCATTGTACTCCTCCTCAGTCGATTACAATACTAAATAGTTCCATGTAGGGTTAAACTTCTCCCATTTTTCTTTTGTCTCAAATATTTTCTTGCATTTTGCCAATACATTTTTATTAATATGCCAACGACATAACAAACGTCAAGCATTCGAAAAGGTGTTACCAATGGCATTCATCAAAGCAAGCTCTCTATGTCTGTGATAATGACTTTAGGTAAAACACTGTTGTCCATAAGATCACGCAATGTTTGCAACGCCTACGCATAATTATCAACCCAGTCAGTTTGCAAGTATGTGAAAGCCACGGAGAATGTCATATGAGTTGATGTCACTCCCGCAATTTCAAGAAGAGCATGTCTATTCATCTTATATGTGCAATCCATAATCAACACACAAGGGAATGTACGAAGCAAATCCAAACTCACTGGATGTGTCCAAAATAAGTTCGTGACAGTCATAGAGCCTTCCTCACATCGATGACGCTCAATGTACTTATGTTTCGCTAATTTACCCAGTAGCTGTTGCATCTGGGATCTATCGGTAGATTCCTACATCGATGTCGTACATTGTGAAATGTCTTCATTGTGCTCATATTAAGGGCATCCCTCTGTTTAAATGTAATGAGTATCTCTTTTGGTCTTATTAGGCTCTTTGACATCTACTAACAATGACTTTTCATTGGCTGACTCTCCCTGCATATGAATGTCCTTGGAGATGCTCCGCAACTGGATGATTATGTAGTCCGCAAACTACATTCAATGTCCATTCGTCGTTTGTTTTCAACTTGTATGCTCTCAAATCAAATGGACATTCGCACTTCTTCGTACCAGTTTGTCTCAACAAGTCTTTCGAGCTATCTTTCAACTTCTTATGCAATCTATACTTCCCACTTTACTCACAAGCAAGATAAATTCTTGGTCTGTTGCGACCGCCACCATAGTCCAACGTTCTTATAAAAATGACAAAGTCATTTGTCCTTTCAATATCACGTACCCAAGTGAGCAATTCATCTTTGTTGTCGAAAACCTGTATATAATGTCACACAACTTTCATAAAAACAAACTAAACAAACTAACTAATAAAAATTATAAACTTACGAATTTCATGTTAAAGGTTACCTGTTTAGCTGTAAAATGACTAGTACAATCCACCATAATATCCGATCAAACCTCAGTTTCTTCAGTGCATGCCATCTAAAAAAGAAGGGAAAAAAAACTTGTATTCGGTTGTACAGAGCCGAAAATAATAATAACATTCGGCACTTAACTACCGAAATAAAATAACAAATTTTGTATTTAAGTATCGAAAAAAATTAAAAAATTCGGAACTTGACTATCGAACTTAATTATGTTTTTCGTATTTCAAGTATTGAAAGATAAATAATATTTTGGAAGTTGATTTCCAAATATAGTGATGAAATTTAGCACTGGTTAACCGTCTGAAAAAAAAAACAAAAAAAAAACAAAACAAAAAAAAAACAAAAAAAAACTAACCTTTTCATTACTGATTTTGCTGTCACCAGACATATTTTTGCTTGAGTTTGAACTTCTATTGGTTTGCAATTATTCCATATCAAAATCAAGTAAAAATTGTGAAACTAATAAGAAAATTATTTAAATAATAGAGTATAAACCTAGAGACTAAAAACAATATGAGAGATATTTTGAGAGTATTATTTTGTAAGCAATAAATGAGTTTAGAGTGTGTAACAAGCAAAGTGACAATAATGGAAAAATTAGTGTTTAATTTTTTTTAACTCAAAGGGTATTGAGATTTTTTTGATCTTAAAATATGTGTACGGAGAATTTTTCTACATAGTATTATGGGTGTTGCTAGATGTCTATTATGGTCATTTTTATTTAAGATATAATTATCATTAAATTAATATTTCATTAAGTGTGTGCCCTAAACTAATTAAATATGTGAATTTCCCAGAGAAAATAGAGTGATTTTCTATTTGTTATATATATATATATAATATTTTGGTCATTTTATTTACGCTGTGTTTGGTTCGGGGATTTGAGAAGGGATTTGGAAAGGGAAAGAAAAAAGCTAGGTGAAATGTGAATAAAATATACCTACATTTCACCTAGTTTCACACATCTTTTCCCTTTCTCATTTCAAATCCCTCTCTAAATCCCTCAACCAAACACAACATTAAGGTTATCCTTTTAAATAAAGTATTCCAGTGCATGAACTTTCGGCCTAACAAAATTGAAATTTAAATTTATAGACCAAGTGCCCTTTTCAAAAACGTCAAAATTTTACCTATCTTTGCATTGTTTTGTTCTTGCACTATTCAAGAACAAAGATAGAAGTGTGTCGCTTCATGGTGTTCAGTAGATCAAGAAAGCTGATTGACAGTTGTAAGTCTTCTCGTCTATTTTGTAATCATGATTCTCATAGTAAATTTTATTGGGATGTTGGTACCGTGATTTTTTTCTCTATTGGAGATTTTTTCAATTGGATTTTCTACATAAATTACTATGTTATTGTGTCAAGTATTTTATGGTTTGTCAAATTGAACAGAGTTCAAAATTAACTAATTAGTAGTAAAAAAATTTAAGAAAAAATTGGCCTACTCACACCCTTCAGGCATAATTAATTGAGACTTCAATATTAGTATTAGTTCGATCATTAGAGTTGATTCTTGTTTTCTTCTATATTAGATTCTATAATATAGTCTGAATGGAAAGAGAGACAAGTTTCTGTTTGAGATCACTAGAAATAATTTTCGCCCCTAACCAGAGCAATTTGGTGATCTTGATGCAAACTACTTCTTCCACCGAGGAAACTGCGATGCTAGAGTCCTATATTTCACCGTGTAATTGCAGAACCACTGTTATTGTTTTTATTTTTAAAACCGAAATACAATTTTTACAACGATTCTATTTTTAAAGTTATGCGAAAAGGAAAGTCACTAATATTGTGTTTAGTTAGAAAATTTGGAAAGGGATTTAGAAAGGGAAAGAAAAAAAGTATGTAAAACTAGATGAAATGTAAGCATTTTTTATTCACATTTCACCTAACTTTTTCCTTCTCCTTTCCAAATCCCTCTTCAAATATCCCAAATCCCCCAACCAAACACAGCGTAAGTGACCGGAACGGATGACTCCACAACACATAACAAGTGAAACAAATAAGAAGTGATGGGTAAAATTTGACCCCTCCAAACTACCGATTAAAAAACGAGAATCATTTAATTGATTGACATGCACATGCTACAACCAAAAAGCCCCATCGGATACGAGGTTGCTATTGTGCCTTCAAACTACACACCCTTTTGGTTGCCTCCATCCCAACTCCCTCTTTCCAACTTCCAACCAATTTTGTCACTCATGACCCCTTTTTCTTTTACATATAAAAGTATCCATTGAATGGGTCGTAAAACTTCAACCATTCTCATCTGTATTGTTTCAAGTTATGTCTACAAAGCACTTTTGAGTACTTCTAAAGCATTGAAAATATTACGGAAATTGATTTTGAAGCTGAAGATTCCCATTTCTTATATGTTCTATTTCCCTTTAATCTGAAACATTTTTTGACCTATATGAACTTATGGAAGATTCTGATCAGAGCACATGGGTGTAGATATGAAGAAGATACAAACATCTTTTGGCTAACAGGGACTTTTTCTAGCAGCAGCACAAAATGGTTTAGTCTTGAAGGCACAGAAGGCATGACAATATTCATGGTCAAAATTCACAAATCAAGATTACCAAGACAAGCAAGTGGGCTAGATCTTAGCAAGTAGCAAAACTACCAAACAACAACATATGCAACAATAAGTTGAAAAAGTGAATAAAAAATTTGGTACTGAGTATTCTGGAGAGACAATACCAGCAATAATACTAGACAAATTCAAACCGAACAAAATGAGACACATCATCCATGAAAAGAAATAGAGAAACATTATTTAAGGGGAGAACTAAGAGCTAATCTGTACTCTACCACTAGTAGCACATAGCAGCCACCCAATCCGCTTGACCAAGCACTGGCCACCCAAATAGTAGAATTTTGGATCAGAAGACACTTCCTTTGTAAGCTGAATTATCATTTGTAACAGGAGAGAATATCAAAATAATTCCTAAACAAGCCACACCATCACCAACAAGAATGCCCCAAGTTAATCTGCTCTCGACTGTCCAGCACGAGAAGAGAGGATAATGCCGACAATAAGGCCGTAGAGGGCAAGCGCTTCAGCAAAGATGAGAATGAGGATCATACCAACAAAAAGTTTTGGCTGCTGAGCATTGGCTCTGCAAAATACATTATTAGAATTAAAAAAGCTACTATTTACTCAAATAAAGGAAATAAGCAGTACAACCAACCAAAAAGTGTCACTTCCAATCAAATTTAAATCATGATGGTTTGGCTCAGCATTAAATGAAATTCAAAGAACAGTATGAAATATACAAAAATCTTCCCAATTCACAAGGAACAAGCAAGAGTAAGTGCAAACAACCACCGACGTAGAGATTTCGTTTAAATCTGTTTGCCAATAAAACAGTAATATAATTCATTTATGCTTACGGATGGTAAGATCTCACTGCATCCAAGTTTAAACAGTACAAGTTTCCTTTATTACAAGCCCTACTCCTATCATTCCTCCCTCACTTACTATCTATTCCACACAGCCTCAGCGTCATAGAAATCAAGCCACCCTAAGCACTCTCAATTCCCAAACTATACAAAACAACAATCTTTTTCAAATAAATGCAGCAGTTACAGAAAGCCTTTTAAAACAAATGTGAACAACCTAACCATAAACCATTAAGTGGGTTTTGCAGAGAGGGGGGCAAAGAATAATTTTACAAACTTTGGAGGGGTTAAGTAAAATTATTTAAATTTTAGGAGGGGCCAATATACTATTCCTTTAACATAAATACCCACACATATACATAAATATATAAGGCCCAGGTAAAAAATTACAACCATTGAAAGCATTGATCAACTCAAAAGATTGATACAACAGTACACAATATAATTAACAACACAGCTAAATCATTAGATTTGTTGAGTAGTGTGGATTATGATATGATGATAAGTATTGAACAATAACTACTCGACTCCAAATTTTTTACTAAAGGTAATTTTGGTATTTCACACTTGTACCATGTTGCCCTAATATAGTTGAAGTGTCGCATTTCTCTATACTGTAACCCTTTCAAATCAGAGTAAAACAGTGGGAGTGTTTGTTTAGATTTTTTTGAGCCAGCTTATAACTTCTATCTTTGAAAAAGCTATTTTGGACTGCTTGGTTAAACTTATTTCAAACAGTTTCTGATTCTAACAACTTATTTTAACTCAAAAAAACTGATTATGAAAAGTTGTTCACTCCTTACTTCTAATTATCAGCTTCTGCTATGAACATGTTAATTTATGATTATACTTAGATTTTTTTTATTTTTTTAAAAACAAAAAAAAAAATCCAAACGGATTATAGATTATTATTATTATTTTTTATGAGAACTGTAGATAAGTAATAAGTAATAAAAAATAAAAGTTAATTGAAAAAGTTACTTCAAAATTTATTTAACAAACACTACTCGAAAACTTAAATCTATAATCCTACAGTTACACCAAACAGATTAACAACTTCTTATTGAAGTCATAATTTATAATCTGTTAAATTATAATTTATAATCTGTTTCAACAACTACACCAAACGGGGCAAGTAGCAACCGTGGACGTAAACACATCCCGGCATGAACTACGTAAACCTTTTTGCAGATTCTTATTTTATTCACATTTGTGTCTGACCGATCCTGTTGATGTGAATCAATTCCTAACAAGATTCAGATCAAGACACTTGAAGCACCACAAATAACATACAAATTCATGTCATAATTCTTTTTAGTTTCTAGCAATCTTGTAACTTAATGAATCACAAGATATACAACATTCAGACTTTTTCAGTTGAACCAAGACGTCACAAATCAAGCAATTTGACAATGATACATGCTACAAATAATTAAAAAAGATAGAAACTTCAAAAATAAAACTACACGAATCTTTCATGAACAGTGATCTGGAAATACACACAATGAATCAATTAAAATTGTAGAGAGAGAGAGGAAGAAGTACCTAACACCGGCATCGCCGACGATGCCAATAGCCATACCAGCAGATAGACCAGCGAGGCCACAAGCAAGACCGGAAGAAAGATGAGCATAGCCATCAAAAAGGTAATAAGACTTGGCCTTAGGGTTAATACCAGTGCTGATGATCACAGCAATAATCAATCCATAGATACCCAACACACCAGCCATAACCACTGGAACAATCGACTTCATCACAAGCTCTGGCCTCATCACACCCATTGACGCCACTCCAACGCCACTCTTCGCTGTCCCATACGCAGCCCCCATACCTAAAAAACACATCCATATATAAGAATTGCAGATCCAAAAACAACAACAACAACAACAAGATCAGGTTCAAATTGAAATCGGACAAGGGAGACTGAGAGTTGGTGGTGTTACAGGAGAAGACTAGGGCTGCTGCAGCGCCGAGGAAGCCGAAGAACGGTGCCGTTTCATCGCCGCTGAAGGTTGAAGCCATTGTTGTTGTTTGTGGTTTCGAGGGTTTGGAATTTGCAGAGAAATCGATCGGATCTGAGAGAGAATTCTGTGAATTTCCTGTTTCTAGTTCTCTCTCCGCAGAACTGGGTTTGTTGTTCGATGCCTCTCTTCTCCTTTTCGTGTCTGTAATCTGCAAGAAAATTTTTAATATAAAATAAAATAAAGGGCAAATTACGTGGACAAGTAGGAGTATTTTAACCTTGGTGGCCACCATTAAATTTTAAATAGTGATGCTGTGAGTTATTTAATATATATATATATTTTTTTTTATAGATTTAAATATTCTATTTTAGTGTGAATTATATGAAAAATCAAATATAAACACATATATATATATATATATATATGTGTGTGTGTGTGTTGCGTGTTGAGAAATAAATATAAATTTTCTTATAATATTAAAATTATAAAACGTAATATTATTTTTTTTTAAAAATCTCTTTAATTATTTTTTTCATAAACGTAATATTTTAATATAATACTCTAAAAACATAACGCTTTAATGTAACACATTAAAAAATGAGATCTTTTTCAGTAAATTCATTATCTAAGAGTGTTATTCCATAAGACCCATAGTGTTTTATAATATTCCATTAGGTCCATTTCATACAAAAAGACCATAAAAACCCTCAAACAAACAGGCGGCTCTCTCTCTTTGAATGTAATAACCGTCTCTCTTCCTCTCCCTATTATTGCGCAGGAAATCACGCACAGTACCTCTATAGTCCAGAAATCAAAATCCATATTCCACATCGCCTCAACGCCCAGAAGACTGTGTTCGCTCCATCGTCGCAACGTCGCATCGCCTCATCATCTTCTCCGTCGTCCCTACGCCGAGAAGACTGTCTTCGTTCCATCGTCGCATCGTCTCATCGTCTTCTTCGTCGTCCCTACGCCCAGAAGACCGTCCTCGTTCCTTCGTCTCATCTTTTCGTGGTCTCATCATCTTCTTCGTCGAAATGGGCAAAAAACGTAAGCATTCTACTCATTCGTGTATTTAAACCGTAAACCTCTTTATCAACAACCAACATTGTGAACTTTTACAAATATCCCCTATTTCTATACATACAATATATAGGAGTCCATATTGTTCATACCCTAACATTTAATCTGAACCCCTCAATCGTAATCCCTAATTATATAGATTTTTTCAGTCAAAAACATTACAGTTGCCATTACATTGTGTTCACAACTGTGAACATTCCAAAATGTTTCTGTTGTAGTTGTTGTTATTGAAAGATATGAACATTCACATTGATTGAAAATAGTTGCATAATCAAGTTTTTCCAGATGTTATTCGGTTGTTGTTCAATGCTGTGAACATTTACATGATTTGGAAAATGTTTTGGCCAATTCTGTTTTTTGTTGCTGTTGATAAAAGATGTGAACATTCACATTGAGTGAAAATGTTTGGGTAACCAAGGATTAAAGTTGTTGTTGTTTTATGCTGTGAACATTCACATTGATTGAAAATGTTTGGCCAATTCTGTTGTTGTTCTTGTTGTTGAAAGATGTGAACATTCACATTGACTGGAAATTTTTTTGAAAATCATAAATTATTGGTGCTGTTGTTCTATACTGTGAACATTCACATGGATTGAAAATCATTTTATATGTTTATGTTAACATCCACAGGTTCTTCAATGGTGTTCATGGTCGTATAAAATACATTATTTTTCACCCACTCACACAATATGTATATTGTGTTTGTGCTGACACAATCAACATAGACATCTATGTACAGATGTGAATGTTCACATCCACACACAAAATCTGGTTATTCACACCCATGCACACAACTGTGAACATGCACATCAATGGCAATGCTGTGAATGTTCACATTTGTTCCACTATGCAAATCACATGAGCCTTGACTTAATTTTTTTAAAATGCTCTATTTTGCAGATGTTGCACAAAAGAAAACCTTAAAGAGGAAGAGAGAGGAGTACCATGTCAAGGAAGAAACCCCATAAACAAATACTAACACCAATGTCGACATGCGCCATGTGAACTATAGATCTAACATGACCGGACTGGTAAAATTAATGAAAAGCACCAAGTTCACTCAAGCACAGCTTGGCTGCCTGCAACAAACACCATTTTGGAATTTGTTAGATGCATTGAGAAACAATCAGATCGACCTTGACAAATGCATGAAGTATGATGATGATGTTGTGCATGTCCTACAAACATACAAAGCTTCAAAAGATGTCTTCTACATTGGGGAGAAGAAGATGAACATACACAACAGCGACATCAAGCTGATTTTTGGTGTCGACTGTGGCAGCAAGCCGATGGACATATCATATGGTGCGAAACCAAAGACTGGCATTATAAAAAAAAGATGCAAAAATGTCAGCCGGTTGACTTCAAAATGGATACACCCTTTTGACCGAGGCATTGAAAGGCAAAAAGAAAGATGACAACGAAGAAGTCGCCCGACTAGTGTGCATGTATACTTACCAAAAGCTTTTTTTCTTAACAAGCGGAGAGACAATAGGATGGGGCTACTACGCACATATGGTCTCATTGAAAAGCATGCAAGAATATGATTGGGCGAAGCAAATTAGAACAACGTTGACATCATCCATTTCCCAAAATGACAAAAAACCAACAAAAGTCACCGGCTGTGTCATGTTATTGATGGTAAGTACCCATGTTGTCAAATAATACCATTCACATGTAATTCAGTGTTGTTTATCTAAGCCAACTGTGAACATTCACAACAGTGCCACTGATGTGAATGTCCATAGGCACTTATGTTTCACAGATGTGAAAGTTCACATCTGAACCACTAATGCAAATGTTCACATTCACTCATAATATAGTACTATGAATGTTCACAACAATGCCACTGATGTGAATGTCTGTAGGCACTTTTGTTTCACAGATGTGAATGTTCACATCTGAACCACTGATGCGAATGTTCATATTCACTCATAAATATACTAATGTGAATGTTCACAACAGTGCCACTGATGTGAATGTCCATAGGCACTTATGTTTGACAGATGTGAATGTTCACATCTAAACCATTGATGTGAATGTTCACATTCGCTCATAATATACTACTGCGATATTCACAACAGTGCCACTATTATTAATGTTCACATATGTTGACATTACTATGCAAATGGTAAATAACAATATGTGTTTGTTATTTTATTGAAGTATTGGTTGTGTGAGCACACAACTATCCTACAACCTCACAAGCCCAATGCTTTTCCTCGTTGTGTGAAGTGGGATCTGACTGCTTTATAAAAGAAGATGAGAACCACCTCTTTGACTGATTTGGGTTTTAATGAGGTACAGCCTTCAACTACTGATCAAAACATTCACATTATAACACCACCCAAATATATACGTTAAGTAACATAATTTTTTAATTTTCAGGTTAATGCCGGTGAACTCTTTGAAATCCCAACAGAATTACAAAAGTTCAAGCGTAAAACATTGAAGGTAGAGCCTGAAATTTATGAACCAGCCACAACATCTCCCAACCTATCTAACATGAAGGAAGAACAACACGATGGCAACAACTCCCACTTTTCTGGAGATGGGGTCGAGCTAAAGGACAGTGATGAGGACATTCACATTCCGTTCAGCAACCCACATGACGACAGAGCTATTGTCATACCAAACACCAAACAACCTAATTTCATTGATGTGCTTATCAAAGAAAATCGGAAGGCTTGGGCCGTCATAAGGCAATGGGAAGCAAAGTACAAACACCTTCAATTTTCATGGGAGTTAAGAGCAAGAGTCATAGCTGATCTTGAACATAAATTGTTCAACCAGTCCAGCCCACCCAACATGAATACCAAAATAAAAAAGTGCATGGAGCAGAAGGATGAAGAAATAAAACACTTAACGCAGCTGGTCATCGACTTAGAATGCGAGAAAATAATGCTTCAGGACCTTTACGATAAACAATCAGTCCACATTGTTACACAGGCTGTGGCACAGAAGCAACCCCCTAGCCCAATGCAACACAATATCAGCCCACCTTCTAAGGTGAAGCGTATAAAGGAAAAATATCGAAAAGAACATCGCTTGCCTGACTTCCAGTACCCAGACTTACCTGGCCGAAAGCAGCCCCATACAGTCGAAATGGTTAAAGATGTCGAGAAACACCCACCAGCGAAGCAACCAAAAAAATTAACCCTGACCAACAAGTTCAAAGTTTAGAGCAAGATGTCCAAACAAGACAAGCAAAAGGTCCAAGCTTTACAAAAGAGTGGAGGCGATGAGTAAGTGGCTGTACAAACACCTCATGTTAACAATCACATTTCACAATTGTCAATATTCATCACTGTGCTTATTTGTTTTGGTTTGTTCAGATCTATGCAATGTAAATATTCACATTGGTTTGTTCATAATACACAGGCTGCTGGTGTGGAAAGGAGATTCAAAGGCTACACATGTGTATTTTGATGACATTGTCAACCTTATCAAGGAGGAATCGATACACAGCAATGTATGCCATTACAAAGATGATTTACTCTTCATGCATATACGCACAGAGACACACACACACCCAAAGCCACAGACACACATTCTTTACCCACCACAAATAAAATAATATGACCCATGTTTGTGCAGCTCATAGATGCATATGCCGAACTATTACATGAACAACAAGAGGTCGTCAACCCAACTTCGGATGAAGCGTCATTCATCTTCACGAGCATGTGTTTGGTAAAATCTATCATTCTATTATTTCTAATGTTAATATGAAACTTCACAGTCCATTAATTACTTGTCTAATGTGTACAGAAAGTGATACGAGAGTACCATCCTCCCAAAAGGAGTAAACACATTGATACACATGTCAAAAACTACCAAGGAGAGAGATACCTACTATTCCCATTGCATCATGAGTACCACTGGACGATAGTTGTGTATGATGCTAAAGACAATTTGTGGAGGCATTACAACTCATTGCGCCCAAGGACAAGCATACATGACCCACAAATCGACCAAGCACAGGAAGTTGTAAGTGGCTATTTTTGAACACAAATATGACTTGTTCTCATGCATCAAATGACTGTACACACACATATGTTTGTTGCTTCCTAATTTGAAATTCCCTACACAGAGGAAGTACATCGAGCATGTTGTGCACATTATTGGTGAGTCATCACTGCTATGCACTAAGTTAGGAGGCCAAAATCCATCACAACCAATCATAGCAGTTGATGTCTGTTCTCAGCAAGGCGACGACTCATAAGCCTCAATAACCATTATGCAAACATACATTTTTTACAAATCCTCCATAACCATTATGTAAACATACATGTCAACTACTAATCAAAACCATTTCGCTTTTACAGAGTGGACTACGGACCTGCAGTATGTTACATCATGCGGTCGCACATATACCATGAAAAAATTATGGGCAACCTCACTAGTGCAGAATGATGTGGACTACGAGATTTGTTAGTACATAGTTTTTTGAATCATAAGAAATCAGAGCATCATTAAAACCTATAGGTGGGGGGTGTCCACCTACAAACTAACCAACACTCGATATGAATGTTAATATGGAATCCTTTGACATTTTGACAAAACAACTGATTGTAAAACAGTGATACAACATCTATTAATGGGAAAAAGCCTCTTGCGAATTTTGAACTACCTTTGGTGTTGTTATGTTTTACAGATGTGAATGTTCACAGTTGCACCATTAATGTGAATGTTCACATTCACTTACGATATCCATACTGTTGTGTTGTTATGAGCGTAATTTATGTGATTGTTTGGACCCGATTGTTCTATAATACACAGATTTTGTGCAGGAGTGTACACTTGGTCTACATGACATCATTACAGATCACATACGCATGTGAATATTCCCATTTGTTCTTGTTTCTAACAGTTGTGAATGGTATTTTTTTCTGCCAAATGTGAACATTCACTTATGATATTCATATGCACTAATGTTTTACAGATGTGACTGTTCACAGTTGCAACACTGATGTAAATGTTTATACTCACTTATGATATTCATACTGCTGTGTTGTGATGAGCATAATATATGCGATGGTTTGAACCCGGTTGTTCTATAGTACACATTTTTTCTACAGTACACATTTTTTCTACAGGAATGTCTATATGACATCATTACGGATCATATACACATGTGTGAATATTCACATTTGTTCTTGTTTCTAACAGTTGTGAATGTTATTCTTCTCTGCCAAATGTGAACATTCACTTATGATATTCATATGCACTAATGTTTGCAGATGTGAATGTGCACAGTTACTATAATAATGTGAATGCTCATATTCACTTATGATATTCATAATGTCGTATTGTGATAAGCATAATTGATACGATTTTTGGAACCCGATTTTTCTGTAATACACATACTTTGTGCATGACTGTATACATTGTTTGCATGATATCATTACGGATAACATACACAGGTGTGAATATTCACATTTCTTTTCATTTATAACAGCTGTGAATGTTCATACCATGTCAATCTCTATGCATGTGAAAGTTCACATCACAGCTTATATTCATGTCAACATTGACAACAATAAGGTAAAAAAAATTCAACCCATGTGCAAGTTTTCACATAATATGATTCTTTTACGTAAGTGTGAATGTCCACATCATGAATTCATCATCACAACTTTAACAAAATATCAATTTCGTACCCAAAAAGAAAAAGAAAAAATACAAATGAATTACTAAGTTTGCCAAACCATTATTTTGCTTGCCAACACAACACAATGTTATTTCAAAAATGAATATAACAATCCAATGCAAAACACAATGTTCAAATGAAAAATGTACATCCTATATCGGCTCCTTGCATGATTTCTGATTATGGCTCCCCAACCTCTCACATCTCCTGCACCTTATTTGCTTCAGTTTCTCACCCCTTGATGGGATCCTATTCTTTTTTGGCCTTCCGGGTGGTCTTTTCACAGTTAGGGGGGTATATAATGAAGACTATCGGATCAAAAATCGGCTTCTCCACCGATGGTATAGGAAATATGGCACCCGAATAGGCTGCACGATATGTCTCTACATGAAAGTAATGTTCCACACAATCATTGAGATTGTAGCGGCTCTTCTGAATGGAAATAACAGCATGGTCACACGGGAATCCATTGATTTGCCATTTGAAGCAAGAACATGTACGCCTCGCAACATCAACTGTAACAGATGGTATCGAATGAACTTCAAACACATCCTCATTGGCTTTGCTGACTTACCAAGACCTGCTGTCGTTGAACGAATCCATAAGCCTTGTTTCGAATGTAGGACAAATAAGCTCATTCCATTTGTTTGCTTGGTCACGCCGTGCAGACATTTACCGCATCAACTGAGTACGAATTGTGTCCACCATTTGAGTTATAGGAAGATTACGTGCTTCTTTAATCCAGTTATTAAATGACTCCACCGCATTAGATGTCATCTCCCCATAACGCATGCCCCTGCATAATATCACAAACATTCTACAATACGAAATTTAACAGGTCTGAACATTAACGTTGACAAATGTGAGCATTAACATCATTCGCAGTGAACATTAACATCAACTTAAATGATAGACAGATGTGAACATTAACATCAACTTAAATGATAGACAGATTTGACTGTTAACAACAACAAAATATGACAGATGTGAATATTCAAATCTGTAATACATTGCATTACTGTTTGACAAATTAACAGATGTGAACATTCACATCTTTGACATCAATCATCATTAGCAGATCTGAACATTCACATCATTTACATTGAACATGAAATACAATTGGAAGATTGTTACCATTCTAAACTGAAAATTCACATCGCTACCATTCTAAACTTGACAAATGGAACACTTTAGGAAACTATTATTACCTGAAGTATGAATTTGCCCAGTGCTCAGGTGCCAAGTCCTTGAAAAAATTATGTGCTCGTTGTTTACCCTTCTCTTTTAATTTTGCAAGCTTTTCATGGAACCCTACCACAGTTGGCTCGTTAGCACAGTCACCCAAACTACTTACTAGGTGATCCCTGAATCCATTATCAATTCCTTTCATCCGATCTCTTAAATTTCTCTTCAAGTGTTGTAAGCAATTACCGTGATGAGCCGATGGGAACACCTTTGGCATAGCTTCTAACAAACCAAGATTACGATCCGAAATAAAAGTAATCTGGCGCTTACCATCAACAACCTTCCCAAGTTCATGCAAGAACCACGACCAATTGGCCGTGGTCTCTGAATCAGCAATCGCAAATGCAACATGAAATAGACCTACAACACAACACCAATATACAACTATTCACAATATTCGAAAGTGAATAGAAAACAATATAAATGAAACAGGTCATGTGAATGTTCATAACTACATTGCCCTATTACTATTGTTATTTTTGGATTCCAGTTCATAAACATCAATGACCTGAACATTCACATTAACGACCATTAATAATTCATTGTTGATTGTTGAGTCATTGATAATATGAACATTCACAGTACTGTTCACTAATGGATCAACTGACAGTAGTATACACTGATGTGAACATTCACATCAATGTATACTTATGTGAATGTTCACATTACTGCCATTAGCAGACACAGATGTGAACATTCACATCAGTGCATACTAATGTCAATGTTCACATTACTTATAATTTGTCAATCACTCATTTGTCCAGACTATGCTGCTCAATGTGAATATTGACATGAATAGACAGCTAAAAAAAATACTAACCATTGTTTCCGTCTTTCGCCGTTGCCGCAAGTAGCTGACCTTTGTACTTTCCTTTGAGGAATGTTCCATCCAGGAATAGTAAAGGCTGACAAGAATTGAACCCAGAAATACACGCAACGAATGACACAAAGAAATGACAAAACTGTAGACTACTCGCATCATAGTCAATATTAACATAACTCCCCAGATTGTACCGCATCACAGCATCCGAATACCACCACAGCTGGTCAAACGATAATGAGTGATCTCCATAAATACCAGCCTTTGCTTTCTCAACACCCAACCATATGGCATGGTAACTCACATCTAGCCCATTATCCCTCTTCAAAATAGTCACCACATCACACGGCCGAGTCAACGGCTTGTCCCTCACAATTTCAGATATGGTACTCAACACCAAATCCGAACTAACTCGCGGATTCTTCGATGTTCAGACATCCGTACCATAACTATGCACATCACTAAACCTCTTGATGTAGAAAAAACCATTTGCTCGTTGTGCTCTACAATGTATAGCCCACAAGCAGCCTTTCTCCTCCCACAGCGCACACACAGCAGTAACTCTTGTTGTCTCGTTCTTGGCGTACGTAAACTGAAACCCACATTGGATGGCATACTTACATAAAACCTTACGAAATTCTTGTGCACCTCCAACAAACCGTTGTCCCACATGCGTAATACCATTTGCCCACGGGGCAGACAACAACACCTTCTCCTTATGGTGGCAAAATCTACGTAGTGCATCAATTTCTTCCTCAACCCCCACACACAGCGATCCCGAGCTACTTGACTGCCCAATATCACTTTTCAACTCAACCACAACTTCTACATGTTGTACCCCCATTGATTTAGCAAGCAGTAACATGTTCTGAAATTCTTCCTCATTGTCCAAATCACACCTATTAATCCCAGGTAGTTTATAGAACAATGAAATAGAACCAGCAGACAACTCATCCCACTTTTCACACAAACACTCCACCAAACGAGAATAACACAATGCGCGGGCAACATTTATTACAGTTGTACTACAATCATATGTACACACCAACATCATAAAAGTATCCATCTCCTGTAAAAACACAAAACCACAACAACGAACAGTAATCAAAACCGATACAAACATTCACATTGCGCAAAAAATAGATGACTATGTGTACAGTTCAAGTGCTAATTTCATAATTCACATTAAGAGATGTGAACATTCACATTGATACATATACATATTCTTCGAATTATATCACCCACGCAGAGCCTCATAAAGCAAACATCAATGTAAAATGACACCATCAACAATCTTTACACAATATTAAAAAGATGTCGACATTTACATTGACACATATTGTGACGACCCCAAAATCTATATCTGAAATAACTTTTATGTCCTCGTGGGTTAATACATTTTAATTTAACGATATCTGTTCGAATTAAGGAATTATTGTTGAGTCGTAGGTTTAAAATTGAAATTACCGACCTTTATGGGTTCAGAAATCGAAATTGAGTGCTTGGTTATGCTAATGGGAATTTTTAGAACTAATTGGGAAAATTAATTAAAAATCTAATTCGTCTGATTCGTTAATGCACATTTGGGTGGTTAATTTTGTACTGCAAATTGAAAGCCTTAGAGGCTTCAGAAACCAGAATAGAGGGCATATTCATGATCAATGTAATTTTTAGAGTCATCTGAAAAGTTTAATTGAAATTTAATTTCGTACGATTCGTAAGGCCATGTTTGGCTCTCCCTTGTGTTAATCTTGTGTGTGTGTATATTATATACATTGATGCCTTAGGAGTTGTTGAACTCATCTATTTGAACCAATATATCTAGAGAAAGGGGAAGCCACGTGAGAGAGAGAGTTCTTGAGAGAACTCAAAGAGAAAGGAAGGAAAGCTTGGAGATCGAAGAGCTTTAAAGGGGAAATTCAAGAATTTGGGTTAAGGTATGTGGTTTTAACTATTATCTTTGTAAATGATTCAATTACTACATGAAATCAAGGATTAACTTGGAAGTTTAAAATGTAAATGAGCTAGTGTTTTGGGATTTTGGATGAAATGGGTTGAATTCAAGGAATTGAACTCTGCTTTCCTTAAATTTGTTTGATTTGGGGCCAATCTTAACAATGATTTGTGGAATAACAAGTTTTGGTGTGAAAATCAACCATATGTAAGATGTATTTTTATGATTTTGGAGTTTATATTTTGGAAGTTTGATTATATAGAAAGATGGGGCTTGAATTTTTAAATTGAGGCAAAGATTGATTTATTTGAGATGGGGTTATACTTAAGTGTTGATAGTTTATCACCTTGTGGGTCAATTCTATATGTTTTGGAGTGATTTATGTTTAGAACCAAACTTAAAATGGAAAGAACCAAGTGTTGGAGCAAATGAGTTATTTTCGGACTGGTTTTTTTGCCCAGACCGCACGAGTGGCCACGGGCACCGCATGAGCGGAGCATGGAGGAAAAAATAAGGTTTTCATTCTGCTTTTGGGCACTCGAGCGGCTGAATTTCTCCGCTCGAGCGGAATTGGGCCGCACGAGCGGCCAAAGTGGGCGCACGAGCGGCCAACCCTGTTTCAGCTTTATACCTTGTAACTTTGAACAAGCATATCTTTTGGATCCAGACTCCGTTTTAAGTGATTCTTGAGCCTAAAATCAAGCCCCGGAAGTCTAGTTTCCAACGGAGGTGATCCCACCCCAAAATTATAAGTACAGAAATAGTTATTCCCAAATTAGTGACGACTGTTCACTCTCTGTTTACCGAGTTTGTACCGTTTCTTCGTCTGAACCTTTCTCCTATCGATTCCTCCTATCGTTTGAGGCATGGGTTATAACCTATGGAGGACTAATGAGTCTAGAGCCACCATAGCTATTGAGTAAGGAATAAAAAGAGATTGGTTTTAATCTCATATTATGTGTTGTGTACTGTGTTTGTAGGTCGAGACGAGGACATCGTACCATTACTACCGGGAACCGATCACTGTGAGTAATAGTACTATAATCGCACATTTGATTACCGTTAATAATTCTTTTTATTAACGCTCTGTGCTTCAGACGTAGTTATGTTAATATTATGTTGATTGGGAAACAGTGTGGACATTGAAAGATTTTTGTGAACATTAGTATGACTTTGAACCTACGCTGTATTCTGGCTATGGCTAATGATTATCGTGAATGTACCATCCTATGAATTACTCATGATTCTGCATAAGAATTGCATACAAACTATTAACACTGTGAAGTTGGTTAATAGAAAGGAATTGAGTATCAATAACATTGTTACGTAATTCATGTTATGTTATGAACTGTTCTGACCTATTGATGTAATGGCACCTTTACCTTCAGACTATTGTTAATATTAATGTTCTGCTAATTACGAGACAAGTATGTCGACCTACAAAGAACCATGAGGAAATCTAAGTGCATCGTTGGATCATACGTTTTGTTTACTATTGATAGTTAATGTTGACATTCCATTATCTGTAAGTTAGTGGTATTGGTTCATGACAAGAAAATGGAATGTATGTGCATTATGGAACTATGGTATCTACGTATCTCTGGAATGTGGTTACCTTTTGCTAACAATAATCAGCAACGTTCTGTTAACTTACATTACCGATGGTAATTCATGTGAATAATGGGAAGAATGTATGTACTTTCTGTATGATTCTAAAGTTAATCTGTTCTGATGATTTCTGGTATGGAACAAAGTGCTGTACAGAACTAAGTGCTACACTTTGGTGGGAGCCACCTCTAGAATCCGTACGAGCCACCTCTTGAGTCCATACATATTTATTTCTGGGCCGCTAGGCCGTTCTTTTATTTTTGGGCCGTTAGGCCGTTCTGTTATTTCTGGGCCGTTAGGCCGTTCTGTTATTTCTGGGCCGTTAGGCCATTCTGTTATCTCTGGGCCGCTAGACCGTTCTGTTATTTCTGGGCCGATAGGCCGTTCTGTTATTTCTGGGTCGATGGCCGTTCTGTGTATTACTGGGCTTAAAGCCACTCTGTTAAGGAAATTGGGCCCATGGCCGTTCTAGAAATGACTACAGAATGTAATTAATCATGTGCCTTCACAGTTATATGCTTTGTTATTTAAGTTAACCATTACATTATTGATGTGCTATTATTCACTAAGTTTTACTCACTCTGTATTTTGTCTGTTTCTGTAGGTAACCAACTGGAAAGCCAGTTCTAACCCTTGAGACTTGTCTATCTCTTGTCAACCTCAGTGTGTCCAGGCACTTAAGATGGAACCCGTGCATTTTGTAAAGCTTTAACTAGGTTTTTGGTTTATGCTTTGGTTGTTTGCCTATGGTTGAATATAAATAACCCCTTTCTTCTTTAGTACTTTTGTATGAATGTGAATGACTGTAACTAAAGCTCGGGTGTATGCTTCCCGTGTATTATCTACCTAATGTAATGTTTGCGGTCTTGGCATAGTAGTGGTAGCTCTATGGATGATGTTTTATGTTATTTAATTTTATTAATGCTTCCGTCCAGGCCCCATATATTACGTATATCAGGTTAAGTGTCCGTTGCTGAATAAGTCATGCCCGAAACTTTTAGGGGCAGGTTTGGGGTGTGACAAGTGGTATCAAAGCACAAGTTGCCATCTCACACGCGAATCCATTAAGCTTTAGGATGTCTAGGAAAGACTTAAGCATCATGCATGACATCCTTAGTGCATATGAAAGGAATCGATGGCAATGATAATGGTACATGTAATATCGCTAACCGCAATGGTTACTATTTATGTCTGTTGTACATTCTTTGTATATATTGTGATTGATTGCTATGCAGAACATGGTAAGACATGCAGATGGGATTAAATCAATAAAGTTGCGCAGCAGAAGTGTGGTGAGAATTCGAGCTGGTCGGTAAGACAATTTATATGCAAATGATTAGATGAAATGTGTGTTATCGGTTGATAGTTATCTGTGGAAATAATGATAATATGATTGGGCTGTTAGCATCTGCTTAAGTGAATTAATTAAACTCTAAGTACGGAATATTTTTAAGATCAAAGGAAATGATATATGTGATACTTAACTTTTATGATATAGTTATATCCTTCTTGCCATAACAATGTTTAGATCGGTGATCCTGAGAAGCTACTGTATTGGAATATTTTGATAAGATGTGTTTTGTGTAATAATTGAGGTTGTGTTAAGCATGACCGGCCGTAAGAAAAACATCCTACATATAGTGCCCCTTTTAAAATTGTGAATTTGCTTTTTGCTGATGGTTTAAATAGATAAGCTATGCTGGAGAGTTGGTTATTGACCTTGAAACAATATGTAAGTAATATGATTTCGTGAACTAAGGAAATTACCGATGACTTCTGATAGGGAATTATTGATTGTGTCTAATGAGTATTGTTTATGTGTAATTGGGATGTGATTGCGAGAATCTGTATTCTGTACTCTGTACTCTAACCTCTGTAATCTGTAATCTGCAATCTAAAATCCGTAATTTGTAATCTATTCTGTTTATGTGTAACCTGTAATCTGTAATTGGGACTTCTTATAAGGAACAGGCGAATGACATGCGGAACCCCGCTTATGATACGTGTCTGTCCATATGACACTCGCAAAACAATAGAGAATCATTAACTAATTTGATATCACATCTAAATGATTGATATTCTGATAAGTTACTGCAAGAATTAGAATCCTGCTTCTGTGTAGTAATAATTTACGATTGAGGAATCATTTCTGTGATATAATTCTGTGTAGATATTTCAAATTGTCAAACTTATCCCTATTTCGTATTTAAAGGCTATAATGTAAACTGTTCTGCATGACACTGTGAAATATTTGTATGAAAATTAATTCAAGGCTTGTTCCTTTAATGTGATCTGCAAACGAGTGATTATCGGAATGAAACTTATGTGATTCATGTTATTTATAGATGTCATACCATCAATTAAATTCGGTACTTCCAACAGAAATGAATAATGTGTGATCTTGCGGGGGTTGACCATAGACCTAAATGAGTAATGTCTTGTAAAGATACTTCTGTATAAATGATTTTGAAAATGGTTATGCTATACGATGTTTAATAAAATCTATGTTTTGGTTAGGAAATGTTCTATATGATAAGTATTTTCTGAAATGATCAAATATGCTATGAATTTCCGACATGTTTATGATATGATGAGTTTTTCGAATAAGTTCACCCAAAATGGCTGGAGATACTTCGAAACTCCGATTGTTCAGGATATGACAAGTTTTCTGAAAAAGATATTTTGCTACGCATGGACGAGTTTCCCATTTGATAATTTATTGTGGCATGCTTAATGAATTCTCCATGAATAATATGTTGAACTTGAAGTCATTCTGTCTTATCTGTTATAAGGTGGACCAGAGGTTGTTCTGTCCAAATTTAAATACGTATAATGCTATTGGGAATTATCCCATCATCTGATAATTTTTGAAAGGTCTGATAAGTTTCTGAATAATGTCTCTGAACAATGTACTGTGTCTAATTATGAAAGGTTTGATGAATTTTATGTATTACATATTTTTGGAAAATGTTTTTGTCCATGGTAAGAATGTTTTACTAAATATGGATTTTAACTGATTACTACCTTATTGTAATTTGGGAATTGTGACAATTAAGGTTTGATCCGTATGTGATTTTACTAACAACTTATTTTGGAATTTAGGGTATTATCTGAAGTCTGTTAAGAATCTGATTCGAACTGATAAGTTTAATTATGATTACTGGGGCCCTCATTGAAGTGGAGGATCTGAATCTACATTTGGTTACTTAACACTTTAGGCCTCATTTATCTCATCCGCTAAGGAAACAAATAGCTTTGAAATATTTCAATTTCGACTTACCAGGACTATTGTTATAAAGACTTAACTTATTAGTGAGCAAGAATTATAAAGTTGTCAGTTAGAACTCATCTGTTTAATCTGGGTTTAAGTATTGTAGGATGTGTATGCTATTTGAAATACGGTGAAGTAGTGAATTTTCCTTAATCTCTGATGAATTACGATATTTGGGACTGTTGTAAAACTAAAGAATTTGAATTATGGTTGATAGCTTATGAGTCGCATGCAATCAAATACTATTTGAAAGACGTGACTTGTGAAGCAATAGATTGAAATGTGCAAGGGTCATGAATCATGAGATGATGTTTTGATGATATAGAGTATCATTATTAAGTGGATTACCAATTAGTCAGTAAAGATGAATTACTTTTGATTCTGGGAGCAATTCCATTGAAATTGACTGTATAGAATTGAGATTTGTTAAGTAATTGAGGAGTGTTGTATACCCAAGGCGAAACTTGACTTGTGACAAAGTGAATCAAGTTTGGAGGACCAAACTTCTTAAGGTGGGGAGAATGTGACGACCCCAAAATCTATATTTGAAATAACTTTTATGTCCTCGTGGGTTAATACATTTTAATTTAACGATATCTGTTCGAATTAAGGAATTATTGTTGAGTCGCAGGTTTAAAATTGAAATTACCGACCTTTATGGGTTCAGAAATCGAAATTGAGTGCTTGGTTATGCTAATGGGAATTTTTAGAACTAATTGGGAAAATTAATTGAAAATCTAATTCATCTGATTCGTTAATGCACGTTTGGGTGGTTAATTTTGTACTGCAAATTGAAAGCCTTAGAGGCTTCAGAAACCAGAATAGAGGGCATATTCATGATCAGTGTAATTTTTAGAGTCATCTGAAAAGTTTAATTGAAATTTAATTTCGTACGATTCGTAAGGCCATGTTTGGCTCTCCCTTGTGTTAATCTTGTGTGTGTGTATATTATATACATTGATGCCTTAGGAGTTGTTGAACTCATCTATTTGAACCAAAATATCTAGAGAAAGGGGAAGCCACGTGAGAGAGAGAGTTCTTGAGAGAACTCAAAGAGAAAGGAAGGAAAGCTTGGAGATCGAAGAGCTTTAAAGGGGAAATTCAAGAATTTGGTTAAGGTATGTGGTTTTAACTATTATCTTTGTAAATGATTCAATTACTACATGAAATCAAGGAATAACTTGGAAGTTTAAAATGTAAATGAGCTAGTGTTTTGGGATTTTGGATGAAATGGGTTGAATTCAAGGAATTGAACTCTACTTTCCTTAAATTTGTTTGATTTGGGGCCAATCTTAACAATGATTTGTGGAATAACAAGTTTTGGTGTGAAAATCAACCATATGTAAGATGTATTTTTATGATTTTGGAGTTTATATTTTAGAAGTTTGATTATATAGAAAGATGGGGCTTGAATTTTTAAATTGAGGCAAAGATTGATTTATTTGAGATGGGGTTATACTTAAGTGTTGATAGTTTATCACCTTGTGGGTCAATTCTATATGTTTTGGAGTGATTTATGTTTAGAACCAAACTTAAAATGGAAAGAACCAAGTGTTGGAGCAAATGAGTTATTTTCGGACTGGTTTTTTTGCCCAGACAGCAAGAGCGGAGCATGGAGGAAAAAAGAAGGTTTTCATTCTGCTTTTGGGTGCTCGAGCGGCCAAGTTTCTCCGCTCGAGCGGAATTGGGCCGCACGAGCGGCCAAAGTGGGCGCACGAGCGGCCAACCCTGTTTCAGCTTTATACCTTGTAACTTTGAACAAGCATATCTTTTGGATCCGGACTCCGTTTTAAGTGATTCTTGAGCCTAAAATCAAGCCCCGGAAGTCTAGTTTCCAATGGAGGTGGTCTCACCCCAAAATCATAAGGAAAGAAATAGTTATGCCCAAATTAGTGACGACTGTTCACTCTCTGTTTACCGAGTTTGTACTGTTTCTTCGTCTGAACCTTTCTCCTATCGATTCCTCCTATCTTTTGAGGCATGGGTTATAACCTATGGAGGACTAATGAGTCTAGCACCACCATAGCTATTGAGTAAGGAATAAAAAGAGATTGGTTTTAATCTCATATTATGTGTTGTGTACTGTGTTTGTAGGTCGAGACGAGGACATCGTACCATTACTACCGGGTACCGATCACTGTGAGTAATAGTACTATAATCGCACATTTGATTACCGTTAATAATTCTTTTTATTAACGCTCTGCGCTTCAGACGTAGTTATGTTAATATTATGTTGATTGGGAAACAGTGTGGACATTGAAAGATTTTTGTGAACATTAGTATGACTCTGAACCTACGCTGTATTCTGGCTATGGCTAATGATTATCGTGAATGTACCATCCTATGAATTACTCATGATTCTGCATAAGAATTGCCTACAAACTATTAACACTGTGAAGTTGGTTAATAGAAAGGAATTGAGTATCAATAACATTGTTACGTAATTCATGTTATGTTATGAACTGTTCTGACCTATTGATGTAATGGTACCTTTACCTTCAGACTATTGTTAATATTAATGTTCTGCTAATTACGAGACAAGTATGTCGACCTACAAAGAACCATGAGGAAATCTAAGTGCATCGTTGGATCATACGTTTTGTTTACTATTGATAGTTAATGTTGACATTCCATTATCTACAAGTTAGTGGTATTGGTTTATGACAAGCAAATGGGATGTGTGTGCATTATGGAACTATGGTATCTACGCATCTCTGGAATGTGGTTACCTTTTGCTAACAATAATCAGCAACGTTCTGTTAACTTACATTACCGATGGTAATTCATGTGAATAATGGGAAGAATGTATGTACTTTCTGTATGATTCTGAAGTTAATCTGTTCTGATGATTTCTGGTATGGAACAAAGTGTTGTACGGAACTAAGTGCTACACTTTGGTGGGAGCCACCTCTAGAATCCGTATGAGCCACCTCTTGAGTCCATACATATTTATTTATGGGCCGCTAGGCTGTTCTTTTATTTCTGGGCCGTTAGGCTGTTCTGTTATTTCTGGGCCGCTAGGCCGTTCTGTTATTTCTGGGCCGTTAGGCTATTCTGTTATTTCTGAGCCGATAGGCCATTCTGTTATTTCTGGGCCGCTAGGCCGTTCTGTTATTTCTGGGCCGTTAGGCTGTTCTGTTATCTC
Organism: Camellia sinensis; assembly: GCF_055761805.1. Classification (NCBI taxonomy): domain Eukaryota; kingdom Viridiplantae; phylum Streptophyta; class Magnoliopsida; order Ericales; family Theaceae; genus Camellia; species Camellia sinensis. Next base: position 28,377,043 of record NC_138966.1, on the reverse strand, counting down.
TGGGCCGCTAGGCCGTTCTGTTATTTCTGGGCCGATATGACGTTCTGTTATTTCTGGGTCGATGGCCGTTCTGTGTATTACTGGGCTTAAAGCCACTCTGTTAAGGAAATTGGGCCCATGGCCGTTTTAGAAATGACTACAGAATGTAATTAATCATATGCCTTCACAGTTATATGCTTTGTTATTTAAGTTAACCATTACATTATTTATGTGCTATTATTCACTGAGTTTTACTCACTCTGTATTTTGTCTGTTTCTGTAGGTAACCAACTGGAAAGCCAATCCTAACCCTTGAGACTTGTCTATCTCTTGGCAACCTCAGTGTGTCCAGGCACTTAAGATGGAACCCGTGCATTTTGTAAAGCTTTAACTAGGTTTTTGGTTTATGCTTTGGTTGTCTGCCTATGGTTGAATGTAAATAACCCCTTTCTTCTTTAGTACTTTTATATGAATGTGAATGACTATAACTAAAGCTCGGGTGTATGCTTCCCGTGTATTATCTACCTAATGTAATGTTTGCGGTCCTGGCATAGTAGTGGTAGCTCAATGGATGATGTTTTATGTTATTTAATTTTATTAATGCTTCCTTCCAGGCCCCATATATTACGTATATCAGGTTAAGTGTCCGTTTCTGAATAAGTCATGCCCGAAACTTTTAGGTACGGGTTTGGGCTGTGACACATGTACTCTGAATTATATCACACACACAGAGCCTCATTAAGCAAACATCAATTTAAAATGAGAACATCCACATTCTTCACATATTCCACATTAACAAAATATAAACATTCACATTGATACATATACTCTCAATTATATCATCCAGACAGAGCCTCATTATGGATACATCAAAATAAAATGAGAACTAAACATTCTTCACATAATCTGAATGAACTCCCTTCCACAGGACCACATAAAATGCATATAATTGAAAAAACAGAGCATCCGATCCATATCAACCAAAAACAGAGCAACTGATCCATCATACGAATGAACATGTATTCATAACCAAATTGATACTAACCTTAATCACGCAATCCTACAATCGTCCAAAAACTGGAAAAAAAAATTGATTTGAACTAGTTATAGTCCAGCAAATGTGACAACCGAACACCTTCCTCTTCGTCGTCTTCACTCGAAAATCATAGAAGCAGACTACAACAGCAAGAATAAAACCCTAGCACATCCAAGCCTTGGAACAAGCATGCAAAATAGAAACGTATCCCTTCGAAATGGAATAGTGATGAAAAGCGTAAAATAAAAACTGCCAAATTGAATCAGCGTGGAATCAAGCACGTAATATGTATTAACACTGTACATATATATATATATATATATATAGGGGGGCAAAATAGTCCAAGTAAACATAGTAAATTAGAAAAATGGACCTAATGGAATAAAAAGAAAAGTTTATGGGACTAATCAGGTTATAATATTCCTCTGTGGACCTAATGGGTTATAACAACTCTAAAACTGATTTATCAATAAAAATCTCTTAAAAAATTTCTTATTGTATTTTTCTCAAATATAATAACATAATATTTCTAAAAAAGCTCATTGGTGTTCTTTCTCCAAACGTAACACTCCAAAGTAACATGGCCTTATTTGGCAAAGGCTAAAATTTGGCCTTTTAAGCTAAAATTCACAAAATGACAAAATAGGCTAAAATAGTCAATAAAACAAAATGTCACATCAAACCCATAATTATTTTATTTTTTCTCTCACAAATATCACATCCAACTACAAAAAAATCCTCTCATCTTTCCAAACACAAAAATTTTAGCCTACTAAAATTGTCTACTAAAATAGCCAACTTCCCAAACAAGGCCATACTAAAAAATTCTTTAGTGTATTTTTCTCAAACGTAACAATGTAACATTTCAAAAAAACTTATTGGTGCTAATCAATCTAACACACAAAAACTCTATAGTATATATATATTTTTTCTTTCATATAACACTCCAATGTAACACCAAAAAATCACACGAATAGAAATATAGATTTTCACACTTGATAACCAATACTTTAGCCATCAGTCCCCCAAAAAGAATCTTTCAAACCTCACCTTTCCATTCTCATCCCAAAAACAAATTAGAAAATTGGAAAAATGAATCACAAAAGGGTATTCACTTAAACTCAAATGGCTCTTATGGAAGCAGAAATTGTCCCACATATATAAATCGAGAGATCAACGAAGAATTGAGTCGTATTGTTCCAAATCTACAAAAGAATAAACGGTTGGTGCCTCCTGACTGGCGATTACCGACTAGAGGACACTCCGACGATCAAGTTAGATAACATATATCAAAATGAATCTGAATAAGTAAATAGAATAGTTTAGGCATACCTCTTCTTGAAGTTGAAGATTACATCCTCTTATATAGGCTAACTTGCTACTTATTTTGTCCAATAAGCTTAAACTATTAATTTGGTCTAATGAAAATAAGTCATTTGTACGACCCAAAACCTTTATGATGCATGTATATCAGAGCAACTTGACAAGTTGCGAGTTGTATTGCAAGGTTTTTTTTTTTGGATTATTTGACAGGGCAGCAAAGTACTATTTTATTATCTTAATTTTATTTCCATGTAGGCATTGGGTGGGCCTACTTTACATGGGTTAATTTTTACCCCTCCACAACACCAAATCAAATAAATACAACTTTTAAAAACAAAAAATGACTAATTGGTTCATAAAAAAAAATTTTAGGACTAAATGGATCAATATTCCTCATATAGGATTTATGGATAAATTTTCCTTTAATCTTTGTGCCTTTGATTTTTTTAATTTTATTATTTTAAGTTTAATTTTAAATTTTAAATTTTGTCTTATAAGTGTTTATAATTATAACAGTTTTTAATAAAAAAATATGCATATAAGTGATATATATCATGTTTTTAGAAATAAAATTATAAATTTACTCAACTTAGTGAGCTAATCTCAACTAATTTAATTATCAATTTGACCAAATTGACACAAAATTTAAAATTAAGAATCAAAATTAAATCAATAAAAAGTATAAAGATCAAAATAGCATAAGAGACAAAATATAGGAAGTATCACTATAATTTGTTTTAAACTAAAAAACAAATAATATCAAAGCATAATTACTAATTTGCTCTCAATTTGAGGTGATTGTGCTTACTGGGACTGAATGCACAGCCCAGGGAAATTGTAGGTGTCACGACCCAAACCTGTCCCTAAAAGTTTAGGCTATGACCGATCTGCATTTAGGCCTCAAAGCAAAAATTAGAAATATTTAAATCATATTGGGGCCTAAAGCGAAAGCAAAATAAATAACAGAATGTCCATTGAGTAGTGCTTATATGCCAGGATTAATCATGCCATATAAAGAGTTCAAATTCATAGTTCTCCTGTATACAGGTCCAAGTCATATCGATATATATAGAAGGTTCACAACCCAAAATTTACATATTAACCCAGTGTTCAGCAAAAGCCATCAAAGAATTAACTAAAATGTGGCATCAAAGGAACTCTTCAAAAGGACAAAAGGCTCCAATTTTGGAGGCTTGGCAAAACAAGTCCCTCAAAAGTTTCCTGAAGCTGACCTAGGGCTAACCTCCGAGCTAATCACCTACATAAATTTATATATATATATATAAACAAAGTAAAGAGAATTCAATGAAGAGGTTTGAATTAAATAAGAGCATGTGACGTAAACCCAATATTTTCCAAGGCACAACATTTAGAGCATTCATCATAGTCATGTTAAGCATAGCATTATTCATAATCACAATTTCAGAATGGTCTCAGGCCCACTTATTGCGGAACGGCTTTGGGCCCACATGTAACAGAACGGCCTTAGGCCCAATCACGTGTTAACAGAACGGTCTCGAGCCCACATATGACAAAACGGCCTTAGGTCCATTTCATATTCCATCATATGCCATTGTGATCTAGTGTTCAATCATTTCCAATAAAACATAAGTTATATAAAACATGTCAAAGTACATAAACATCACATATAAACATAACATATTGTTACACTACTATTACTCACAATGGTTTTCCAAAAATGGTTGACCAGTCCTCGAATCTTGACCTGCAATCACAATGCACATAGCACAATATATTGAAACATAAAATTACTCTCTTGATCAAATTTAGTTCTCTTAATCTTTTCTTAATCAAATAAATAGATCCCTTACTTTTCTCTTTAACCAATTATTTATGTTGGTTCTAAACTTATTAGTTCTCAATGGGCCATAATCCATGCCTAGGAAAATAGGAAGAAACGAAAGGAAACTAGGTTAGGAGAGGAAATAGCATGAAACGGTTAGAAAGAAAGTGAACAACCTTCACGAATTTGAACATATCTATTTGTGTACTTTGAATTTGGATGTGGGACTACCACCATTAGAAACTAGACTTCCGAGGCTTGAATTTAGGCTCAAGAATCACTCAAAACGGAGTTTGGATGAGAGAGATATGCCTATTCGAAGTTGGGCTAAAAAAAAAGAGTTCCGCACGTGCGGGACCAAAACCGCATGTACGGGAGCACGTGCAATTATTTTAAAATACAAAATGTTGCTGGAAAGAGACTTCCGCATGTGTGGGAAGCCCCACTGCACGTGTGGCTCTGGGCAAAATTCTGCTGCTGAAAATATCTGTTAGTTCTAACACTTGCTCTTCCATTTTCCAAGCTAAGTTTCAACTCAAATCACTCAAAAACATGTAAAACTAATAGAAACCGTGAGACTGTGATTGTTTTTCTAAATCAAAACATCAAAAATACAATAAATCTTCAAACAAGAAAGATTAAAATCCTTGTTTTAGTTCTTTTCAAACTTTTCAGAACTTCTTCTTTCAAATTCACATAGATCTTCATTTCATATATAATTTAATGAGTTCAAACCATAAACCCTCATGATTAGGGCTCAACTTCTCACAATCAACTTCCTTTTACACAAATCAAGCCCCAAAACCTTTCAAACCATGTTGAATTAAATAATTCTAACTTCAATGAAAATTATGATTTCAAAGCAAAGCCAAAATTCCATTTACAAGCTCAAAGACTTAAAGTCAAGAACAAAATCAAAAGCTATACATGTGATGAGTTCTAATTCCAAAATCCATGGAGAAAGTCCCTTGAAATCTTTATGAATCTTAGAAATCATGCAAGAAAACAAGTTATAAACATGAATCTTAGGAAATCATGCTATGTTCTTGCCTTATGTGACAAAATACATGTAAAAACCTCCATAAAATTTCATAAATTCAACTCTTAATTCCTGATCTTCAAGGTTTGAGAGGTAAAATCTTCCCTAGAATCTTCATAGCTACTTAATCTTGCATAATCTTGATGTATTCTAGCTTGATCTTGAGCCTCTTCTTCCATCACTTTATTTCTCTCTCTATTTCTCTCTACTATTCTTCTCTTGGATGACTCACTAGAATTTTCCACTCACAAAATGAGAGAAGATGAGTTCAAAAAGGGGCTTATATCACATCTATATATGTATTTAGCTAGGACACTTGCCAAACACGCATTAACGAATCAGACTGAATCAATTTTCAATTAAACTTCCCAAATGGCTCTAAAAATTCCTATTAACATATTCCTGTACTCAATTTTGATTTCTAAACCCATTAAAGTCGTCAATTTCAGTTTACTTAAGGGTTTGGCTCAAATAAATCTAATTAATTCATTACGAATCAAATTTTTACAAAACTTTTTATTATACTCTAAAAATATTGCTAATCATAACAGTAAAGTCAATTTTGGTTTATCTCACCTCTAAGGCTTTCAATTTGCAGTCCAAAAGTCGTAATTTCAACAGATTTTCTTTTAACCAACAGATACAATCTCATAAGCACATAAGTCACACATTTAAACATGGAATTTCACATCAAACATATAATCACACAGATAATGAGGAAATTAGAGTATAAGCAGCATACGAGAGAGTTAGGTTATTACAGTGGGTTTGTGGATATAGTGAGATTTGGGGTTTGAATCTAAGCCTCCTAAGAGCATCTTTACTCAAATCTTTAAAATTAGATATGTTAAAATTTTTTTGAAGGTTTAAGTAGTAAATATATATATATATATATATTAACAAAGTTGTTGGGTAGCTTGAAAGTAAAGTGACTTGAGTGGCTCGAAATGGTTTTCCCTCCCAAAATATCATGCACGTGGGCTCCACATGATTGTTCAATAAATCACTCACTACATATTTTGAAATCAATCAATCAATCTCTCTCTACCTCTCTCTCTCTCTGTCTCTCTCTCTCATACAAGTGTTTTTGGAGCATTCATCAATGGCGAAAAACATAGTTCATTTCGTTGTAGCATTTCTAATTTCTTTCCTAATGGTTTGTGCTCTATGGTTCTTCATTGATCCTCGCTCTACCTTCCCAAAACCCCACTCCACCGCCTCAGACGGTGGCTTCACCGTCACATACAGTTGCACCACCGGTTTTCATGGTGCTAATTTGAGCCAAGACCTGCTGGAGAGAACTTTCTATGACAACCCATCTCTCAGCTACTCATTTGGGTTACTAGTGAGAAATTGGGATAAGAAAAGATGAGAGTGGCTAAAGCGCCACCGCGCACAACGACGTAGTAGTGGTGACCGGAAGTTAGCCACTGCTGTTAAAGAACCCAATCTACGATCACTTGCTGCTTCGATTGTTCAAGAACAATGTCGATTACCGTCGAATCAACGACTATGAAATTTTTTACAACAACGCATTTCTACACTAAAAAATGGTCGGTGTTTGGGCGAAACTCCCACCAGTTAGAGCGATGATGGTGGCATATCCGGAGGCTGAGTGGATCTGGTGGGTTGACTTAGACGCAGTAATCACCAACATGGAATTCAAGCTCCCAATGAAAAAGTATGAAAGTTACAATTTCATTATTAATGGTTAGGAAAACATGATTTACAAGAGAAAAAGTTGGTTTACGATGAACATGGTAGTCAGATGAGGGAGTGATGAGAGCAATAGGGTTTCCCAAAGAAGACAAAGAATGATGAGAAACAAAGAGATAGAGAGAGAGTTTGGGTCTGAGACTGAGAAACAGAGAGAAAGAGAGAGAGAGAGAGAGAGAGAGAGGGAGAGAGAGAGAGAAGGGTATTACGAGCGCGTGAGCCCACACTTTCAGGCCATTCGAGCTATAAACCATTTTTCATATATTAATTTGACATTTTATACAAGAAAGTTCTCAAATGAGTATGTTAATTTTGTTATTGTATTGTATTGCACTGTGCATCATTTGTTTTACCATTAGACTTCTTTTCCATAATGTTACTGTTGAACTTCATTAAAAAATAGGAAGAAAAAACAAAATGACAGGAGCTCTGGAGCATGTCAAAATTGACATGCCATGTTCATGCCAAAAGCCAAGTCACATTTTGCAGTATTGAGTGGAGTGTTTTTTTTTATATCAAATGTTATCTGTAGTATGCCACCATGGATTTGAATTAGTGGGTGGAGGTGCTTTAAGGCCTTGTTTGTTTTCGAAAATAGTGCATTGAATTGGGACTAATAATGTGATAACCCTATTTTGTGTTGAGCTAATCAATCATGATTATGTTGTGATTAATTTGAATTTGGGTGTTAATTACATGATTATATGTGATTTTGGCCTTATATCTGTTCACCGTAGGAAGATCTGTTCAACTTACTATTGTGAACTGAAAATTGAAAGCCTTATCGGCTATGGAAATCAAAATTGATTATGCCAATGTGATTAGCGTAATTTTTAGAGCTTACGGTGAAATTTAATTGAAAACTAATTCTGAGCGAATTAAATTAACTTTAATTAAATTAATTAAGCACCATTGATTAGTTCTAAATAAGTGTGATTAGGGAAAGCCTATATAAATGAGCTACGTATGCTTGAGCTCATATTTTTTAGTTCAAATCAGATTCTACACTCTAGAGAGAGAGAGAGGGTGAACCGAATTTAGAGAGAGAAATGAGCCATTCTTGAAGATTTTGCAAGAGAACTCAAGTTTTGGAAGGCTAGGGTCTAGAACTAGCTAAAATTGTGAAGATTGAAGCTTCTAAGTGAGTAATAGAGCATAAATTCGTGAGTTTGAGTTTGTAATTTTGTGAATTCAAAGTTAGATGGTAATCAAGAACAAGAGTTAAGTTGAATTTGATGAATTTGAAGTCATTAGAAACATGTATATGTAGACACCCCATTTTTGATTGACCTTAAGACTCAGACGTCATCGATTGAGCACTCGGTGATGGTGCATGTTGTGCTCGTTTAGAGGTTTCAGAGTTTTGGCTGAGGGCCTTGCCTCCGGGCCTCTGAACTCTTTGTGCTTTGGCTTGGTTTGTGGACCGAATCTTGTTTTCTCTTCCCGGAGGGAAGGAGAGGTCTTGTAGACCATCTCTTTGTGGTCGTAAACCACTTTTCCCGTTTGGAAACTAGTTTTCGATTTTTAGAGCCTTTGGCCGCGCGTCTTGTCTCGGGACCGCTTAACGCTCTCCGTTTGGCATGGTTTTTGAACCACACATTGTTGCCTTTGCCTAGAGGAACACTGTGGTCCGGGAGACCACTTTTGTGGTTGCATACCACTTTTGGTGCTCGTCAGCTAGTTTTCGGGGCTTTCGGCCGCGTGTTTTGCCTCCCGATCTCTTGTCTTGCATCCGTTTTGGTTTGTTTTTGGTACAAACCTTGTTTTCCTTGTTTGGAAGGTGGTACAAGGGAGGGAGACCAGTATTTCTCCTAGCCGACCACTTCTTCCTCCGCCAGCCAGTTTTCTGGTCAGACAACTGGCTTTCTTGATCTTTGGGGCATCTTTTCTGGTCGACCACCACACCACTGCATTGTTTTCATGCCATGGACTCTCTCCCACAATGGCCGACCAGTTTTTGCTCTCAGAGACCACTTGAAGTGGTCGGCCGACCACTTTAAGTAGCAGGCCGACCACTTCAAGTGGTCGGCTGCTTTTTGATACCTTTTTGGAGATATTTTCCTCCAGCTGCAGCTGGAGGACATTAGGGCCATCCTCCATACACGTGTATGGAGGGATTGCCTTGGTGCTTAGCTTCTCCTAGAAGCTTTGTCTTTCCTTTTCTATAAGAGAGAGGCTCCTCCTCCTTCCTCCAGGTTCAGAAACTTGAGGCTAGAGAGATAGATATAGCTTTGTATCTATATTGCCTTGTTTGCTTCATATTTGTGCCTTAAAGTGTTGTTTTGTCTTGTTTTTTCACACAAACACACACTCAAACACCTTCCTTTTGCTACTGAGGTGTTTAGGGCCTGGTTTTGGTGTTCTTGGGTGGCTTTAAGCTTGAAAAACCTGTTGGAGTTGCAGTTATAAAGAAGGTCTTCAAGGGTGAGTTTCTAACCCTTAAATCTCCCTTTCTTGCTTAAACTTTTAGCTTATCTTGCATGCTATTTTAAGCTTAACTCTTAACTGATAAAAGTTATGTTTTTGCATGCTTTTGATCTTTGTTTAAGGTCACTTTTGTGTTTGGGGTTGTTTACCCCCTCTTAGGCCTTGTTTGGCCTTATTTTTGTACCCTTTTTGTGAGCTTCGGGACCACCTTGTTTTGGCCTTCTCACCACTGAAATCCCTCTGGATTTCAGTGGTGAGGATGGTGTTTTGAGGTCCTAAATAGGAATGGGGCATCCCCTCTCCTTGTTGCCTTGTTTATTAGCTTCATATGCCTCATGTTTGAGCACCTTTGATAAGCTTGTGTTGGCTTATTCTTAGCATTTATTTGTGGTTATTTTGCTGAGGCATACCACTGTTTTTGCTTAGTTTGGTCACTCCATGCATGGTTAATACACTTGTAGTATAAATCACACAAACTAGCTTTATGTGCTTCATGAAATAGCATGTCATTCTAGCTTGATTTGAGTCCATTTCAACATGTTTTAGGTGATGTTATACCATGTCATACCTCTGTTTTGGTTTGGTTTGGTTGGCCCTTGCGTGCTCCATGCACTTGTAGTGCATTTTCATGAATTAGCTTAACATGCATCATGTTGTAACATGTCATTTTTGCATGCTTTTGGCTTAGCTCTGAGAAGACTTTGTTCATGTTTTAGCATGTTTAAGGTCTGATTTTAGTTGTTTTGATCATGCATGACTTGCTTTGTATAGCTATGGTTCAACCTAGCTTGTTAGCTTTGTGTGTTGAGTCCTCTAGCATGCATTACTTGGCCTATTTGAATGATTTAGCATCATTTATTATGTGATTTCAGTCCATGTTTTATGGTCATGCATTCACATTTGTCACTTATTCAATGCGTTGGAGGGTTTTCCCTTATATGCCTTAACATGAACCATTGTGTATGCCTTCATGCCATAGCTTGCGAGCAATCATTTCAGTACTTATTTGGGGTTATTATGCCATGATATAACTCTGATTTTTATTGGTTAAGTCATCTCATGCTTGGTCTTAATAGGTGTAGTGTAATCCGCCTTATTTGCCTTGTATGCATCATGTCTTATGCCCTTCATGCTAGCCTATTTGGGCTTCTTTCCATGCATGTCTTAGACTCATTTTAACATGTTCTAGGACTATTTTGGGTTGCCTTGGTCACATGCTTCATGTTTTGTATACTTGTAGTATAAGTGCCCTTGCTTGCCTCAAACTTTGAGCACCATTGCATGCTGCACTTGTGTTGTGTACATGATTTGGCATCACTTAACATGACATTTCAGAGCATTTAGCATTGCCATGTTCCTGCATCAATCATGCTTTAAGTGCCTTTAAGTGTTATGCATTGTTGGCTAGTTTATGCATTAGCTCGTATGCTTGCATGCTTAGGCCTTTGAGCCCTCATCTCAGCATGTTTAGGTCCTTATTTTGATCTACTTGAGCTCTGTCCATGCTTAGTTCATATATTTGTGCCATGTATTGCATGCCTCATGTGTAGTCCTCTTTGCTTGTCTTAAGCTTTAAGGACCATTGCATGCCATGCTTGTGTTTATTAAGTGATTTGGCATCATTTCTTGTCTAATTTCAGTGCACTTAGTGTTGCTACACTTCCATGCTTTTCACTCTTTAAGTGTTCTTGAGAGTTGCACGTTAGTGCCTTAGTTGGTGAGCCAATTGGCATGCATGTTTGTATGTGTTTTCGGTGCCTTCATTTTAGCATTATGGCCACTGTTTTGGCATGACTGAGGTCTGTCCATTTCGGTTTAAGTCCATCAAGTATATGGTTTGCATGTTGTTGCATGGTTACTGCATTGCACATTGTTGCCCTTGTTGCATTGCATTGTGCATGCATGCATTACATTGTGTTAAGAACCCACATGATTGTCTTGCATTGAGTATGTCATCTAGTTCTTAGCATTTAGCATTGTGTATGCCATGTTATGCCTTGCATTGTGTAGGCTAGGTTGCTAGTTGCATTGAGTACGCCATGTAGTTGCATGTTCACATGCTAAGGTTGCATTACATAGCATTGTGCATGCCATGTTTCTTGCTTGCATCGTGTTTGGAATAGGTGTTAGTCCAAATACGGGAAAAGATGGACGTTTCATACTTAAAGTGATGAAACGTGCCTTAATTCCCGGTCGCCGACACTCTTGATCATACATGATAGAGTTCTAGGCCTTATGTGTTTACTTGTGCATTCATTTTCATATTGAATTGTGCAACTTCGCCTCTCGGCCATCATGCATTAAAATGCGCGATTGGTGGCCCAAGGCTCGAGAACCTACACTCCCTTGAGTTCATGACATGATAGGGAGGGGTGGTTATGCACACATATTTTGCAAATACATTGCCATGCCCTTTCTTGCTCTCTATTACAGCAAATTGCAGTTTAGCAGCAACAACTGGCCGGCCAGTTAGAAAAACTAGCTGGCCGACCACTTTTCTGGTTTTTCAACAACCAAAAGTGGTCGGCCACCCTCCCACAAGACTCCCAAGGTGAAGTTTCAGCTTTCTGGAGCTTGGTGCAAGTTTCTGAGGACAAATGAAAACAGAGGCAAATCAGGGCATCGCATTGGATTTCCGAACGAGACGACCGAGCATGCATCTAGTCTTCTCCCTCCAAGAACCTCCTGTTTTACTGCTTTCCTTAGCTGCCATGCTTAGATAGCTAGTTTACGCTTTGGTTTGTACTCTTAATAGTTAATGCGTTAGCTATTCAATTTGTTCTGTAATAATTAGTTAACTAGGATTAGTTAATTAATTTGTGTTGTAATAATTAGTTTAATTAGCTTAGATTAGGTAGTTAATTTCTTATTCGGTTTCTCCCTCGAGAGAGCCAAGTGTTGTAACAAGCGTGCGTGTATGTGATGCATGTCTTCCAACCCCTATTTCTTTCTCCCTTTTACTTAACCGCTTATGATGGTTAGTTTTAGGGCATATTTCATTAAGCATACCTTATGCTCGCATGCGTGCAACCATTCATTTGTCTTGCATGCACCGGGCTCGGTGCATCATACTAATTGCATTGTATTTCAATTCCAATTTGAATACATTTACCAAGTTGCATTTCACATGACATGATTAGAATAGCTAAGCCTATTTTAATTGCATTTTTGCATGTGTTACATTAGTCATCTTAACATGAACTAGGATCATGCATGATTTCTAACTAGTTCTTTGTTTTGGCTCGGAGTACACTGTGAGTGTTTACGCTTTAGCATACTGCATGTGTGTTAATGTTGCCATGTTAGCATGTTTGCCATGAGGCTAATTGCTTATGTGATTAACTGCCAGAATGCCTGTGGGTGAAGGTTGGATTACTTGAATTGGAACAATTCATTGAAATCCGCATTTTAGCCTACTTGCGAGTAGCAAACTTCAAACCATTTTCCAAACAAACGGATATGCGATGCTTCGTTCCAAATTAGGCGATCTAGTCTATACTTGTTTGTTGTGCGCATCACGTAGTAAGACTAGCTAATTAATCGGAATAACAGCACATGTGTTTTCAAAAACAAGATATCATGCTTAGTACAGGCCGATCTTTGATCGGGCGAGCGGGGGTGCTCATTAAATGACCTTCCCCAATCGTACCCAAGTTCCCGAGCCGAGGAAACTTTGGTGATGACGGACACGTGGCCTTAGGCACAAGTCAGGGTTTCTCAAATTCTCCCAAAACAAAATATTTAGGTGGCGACTTTGTATCTGGCAAAGTAGTCCATGTTTGGCACTTCTTTATTAAAAATCCGTTTTCCAAAACGATTTGCCAGATTTGGACTCTTTGGTGATTTATCGGTCTCACATCGCACATTGTGAAATTAGATTCAGAACCGTGACATTTGAGTCCGAACTGTGGTAAGCCCAAATGAACGAAACGGGATCTTCCCGGGACGTTCGAGGCGCGTCCACAGTATATAAAGATTGCCATGGATTTGAATATTTGAGCATGAAACATATGATCCATGTTGAATTTTGATTAAGATTCATCCTTTTGATCATCTTTTGCATCACTTAAGTTGAGAATTGAAGTTATATTCCACATGCAAGCACAATTCATGGAGGTATAGGTTAAGGTTGCATGAATTTGAAGTATTGGAAATAAGTTTGGTATAAATTGAGTATGCATGTAATTAATTCATGGGAATTGAGCTTCATAATGTTGTAAATTTAGTATTTGTATCATGTTAGAAGACGTACAAATGAATTATGGGTCATGACATGCAAGTTATACCAATTGGAATGCAAATTTGAAGCTCAAACAACTTGCTGGAAATCCCAGAATTCGTCATCTCCGCACAAGCAAAGGAGTTGCCGCTCGAGCAGAGAATGCAAGCAACCAGAAGTTTTGCAGACAGAGATGTCCGCTCGAGTGAGAGGAGTTGTGCTCGAGTGGCCACTCACATGTTTTGACTTCTTACTCGAGCGACCAGGGTCACGCTCAAGTGTAAAAATAAAGTAACTAGTACTTTTGCAAACCAAAGGGGTCCGCTCGAGCGACCAAAGCTGTGCTTGAGCAAAGAGTCCTGTTTCAAAAATTTTGAAAAGGTGTTTTATGATTTTTTTTTTTTTTTTTTTCCGTTCTCTTTCATTTCTAAGCAATCTTAGACATGCATTGAGTATTGTAAATGGACTAAGAAGATAAGAAAGAGGCCTAAGAGGAATAAATAAATTAAAGAACAGATTGAATCGCTTGTAACCCAATGTGTTATGAAATGTGTAGGGTCAAGTACAAGGACAAATCATCCGACAGATCACTGTGAGTAATATCTTAATAAAGATATGTTTAAGTACGTTATTTTCCACAACGTTACTTCTATATGAACCTTATGGATCTGTATTTTGAATTATGGATGAATAATCTAAATGCCAGTTTTTTGTATAAGACTAATTGAATACAAATGTGATTATGATTATAGGTATAACACACATGAATACGAATATGGAAATGAATGATGGGCCAAAGGTCGTTTGACATGAATGATTGGGCCAAAGGCCGTTTGACATGAATGATTGAACCAAAGGCCGTTTGACACGAACGAATTGGGCCCAAGGTCGTTTGATAAGAATGAATTGAGCCCGAGGCCGTTTCATGTATTAGATGGAAACTTAAATGGGCCTATGGTCATTTGATATGTTTGCTACAAATTTCATTCATGTAACTCCTTTATTTTGATATTATTCACTGGGATATCGCTCACTCTCATTTATATGTATGTAGGTGAACAAAGAGATGTTCAATCCCAGCCTCACTGAAAGACATGAGAGAAGTCGAGTTTTTGTAGAGTCAGCCCGAACATCTCACGCGTGAGACTTGTTTTGTTTTTTTTTGTTTCTCTTTGTTACCTTGGTGAATATGTTGGATCACCATGTACATAAGCTTTTTGTTTGGCTGAATTGTATGTTTGAAAGTTCCTGGGCATGTAAGATGTTAATTTTGTCTATATGTGTGAGTTATTATGAAATGTTTGCTTTACCATGTAAGCACAGCTCATTGGACAAAATTTTTGAGTGTGCTTCTGTTCGGCCCCATTATTGTTATAAATATGTCTGATTTTGATTGAGGTCGTAGGTAATCCCTTGATTATTGGCCAGTTATGACCTTAACCCATAGGGACGGGTTTGGGTCATGACAAACAATGAGTAGGACTTATTAATATTGTGTTTGTTTGTAAGTAGTTTTAACGGATTATTAGTTCTAATGGAATGTGAATTTCATGAATGGAGGAGATTAACAAAGGCTAAGGAAACTTGGTATTGAGATTTAATCCATTGGAATTAGCTTGTAAAAGACTATTTTGTCCTCTTGTTAGCCTATTTGATTTACTTACTCTACTCGATTAGTATAGTTTTCCTTCTACCTTTTTTTTTAAAAATATTTTTCCACCATTCTTTATAAAAAATAATTTAATAAAAAAATAACTTTTAATGTTAAAATATAATAGAATAATAATATATTTACACCCAATATAGTACCAAAAAAATAAAATATTTATAAAATATAATTTTTAATATTAAAATATATTAAAAATATCAAGGGTATTTTTCATATAGTTATTCTCATCTAGAGGTGAAAAATGGATGGATCAAAAAGGGTTATGAATTTAAAGTAATCCAATTCAAACTTGATTTAATAAAAGAGTTTAAATAAATTGGGTAAAATTAGATAAGGATTGGACAAATGAGAACCCAACCAACTTATCTATTTCATCTCTTATTATTATTATTTTTTAAAATTTATTTTTTATTTTTAATTTTATGACGATGATGGCGGTGGCAAAGTGATGGTGGAGTGGCGACGATGGTGGTGGTGGCAAAGTGATGATGGAGTGGCGACGGTAGTGGTGGTGACCGTGGTAGTGCATCGACGATAGTGGTGGTGGAATAGCAGTGGGAGAGGAGGTGGTGGAGTGGCAACGATGGTGGAGGCGGTAGAAGTGGTGTGTATTTAGACGAACTTAAATGAGTACTCATGTTCAACCATGTAAACTTAATTTTAATTGGGTTGACAATGAATAACTAATTTAAGCCCATTTATTGATTTGGACAAATTTATATGGGTTTTAAATAAATATAATTGAGTGAGGTCATAAGTTTGAGCTGTGTTTGCCACCTCTAATCTCATCCTAAAATGACAAAACAGCAGATAGACCAGCGAGGCCACAAGCAAGACCAGAAGAAAGATGAGCATAACCATCAAAAAGGTAATAAAACTTGGCCTTAGGGTTAATACAAGTACTAATGATCACAGCGATAATCAATCCATAGATGCCCAACACACCAACCATAACCACTAGAACAATCGACTTCATCACAAACTTTGGCCTCATTGTTGGAGAAAAATGGTTGAATAAGAAATTGCCTCATAAATGTGTATATAACTCACACATTTAAGGCTCATCAGTTTTACAAAATTGATTGGGCAGTTTTGCTAGCATTGGTTGCCAGCCTTGATGGCTAGAGGCTCCTCCCCTCTCCCCCATGGTGTATAAAAGGAGGCCCTATTCCTTGAAAAGAGATATAGAATTTTTCCTTGACATCCATACACTGTCAGTCTACTTCTCCTATAATTTTCTTCTTGGAAGAGAGTGCTGCCGTTGTCCATTCACTAAGCTAATCAGAAGGTGCTTCTGTTGTAACTGGTAAAAACCGTCGTATCCTGGGAAGTAGACATCGGCGTACCTCCAGCACCTAACGGTGAGGCGGCGAATCTATTTTAAGGAGACTGTGGTATCACACAGGCTTCAGTTTGCTTCCTTTAACCATTTTATATTTTATCTGTATTTTATTCAGCATGTTATTTTCCTGGGATTGAAGGTTTGTTTTGTTCATCTCATAATTTTGCGATATGCAATGTGAAATTATGTAATGTGAGTAGTTTTTCCCAACAAGCTTAAAATAGATTCGCCATTTATCGTAGAATTAGATTAATAGATTCATAGGTGTGTGTAATAATTTTGCATGTAATTGGCCACTGGTAGTACTAGCGAGTTAATTGGTTTATTAGATGCATGTACACAGGGTTAAGCTTTTGATTTTGCCATTTTGTGTATGCTACTGTTTGGTCTTCCCATGGCATGGAATAGGCCACTGTTATCAATAGGGAAAAAGAGTTCCATTGGTGCAACGTTAATTCACTGTATTTTCTGATTAATTTATTAATTTATGGTGTACCGGTTCATGCCTTGTATTTCTAGATTTACATGCTTCTAGTTCACATGCTTCTAGTTTACAATATAAATTACATGTTCATTCGGGTTTAATCTTTAGTGTAATTTACATTTCTAGCATGTTTATTAGGTAGTAAATTATCATGTAATTGTACCTATTAATCTTTAATTTAGGTGTGGAGTTGTAAAGTTTATAACTTGCCTATATTTAAATTCATGTTAATTTCTCTAGAATTATTTGCATGTTAATCATGTCATTTGCAATTCTTGCCTAGTAATGTGATTTAAGTATTTAGGAGTTATAAAATGTTTGTAACTTGCCTCAATTAATTACATGTTTAGTGTACCATAAGTTCATATGTAACCTTTACCAAGTTAAAATATGGTTTAATTATATTTAATTTAGGTCTGTAACTTATATAGTTAATTACATGTTTATTATGTAATTAATTTTTTACAGTTTTTTTTAGTTTAAATTCTAGATGTGTAACTTAAGGGTTGGTTTTAATCTTTACTTACAGTTATTTATTAGTTTGTTTGCTAGTACCCTCCCCTTCAATCACTACTTTGCCAAAAGCAAAGAAAAACTGAAGGAGGTTTTGTTGTATTTTACTGCTAACTCTTTATTGCAGGAATACCTATGGAAATGGGAAAAAGGATTAATTTGGACTAAATATTTGAGGCAATTGTTTGCTTGAGTGTTCATTTGTGGTTATTCACCAATATGTAAAGCACGTTTTATTTGCTTGTAATTATTGTAGCAATTTTGTTGTAATTGCTTGTACAGTTTGGAACTTGGTGTGTTTAACATAGTTTATCCCTTGGAAAATTTAATTCTTAAAGTTGTTTCCCATGGACTAGGAGTCAACATGCTCTTGAAAGTTTTGTCTAAGGTTAACTGGGTTTTAAGTGGGACCGGTGTGATCCCTCCAGTCTTCCTGGAAACTTTCCTGACCATGTTCGATTCTAGGTTGCGTGGTGAGACTAGTTTTGAATTAAATTTCCAATTGTGGGATTTTCTAGTGTTAAGTTTGATTTCTGGAAATACAGAATAGTGAAAATTCTGCTGTAATTTTTTCGAAATGGCAATTTCTGATGCTGCTACTGCTGCTGCTAATGTTCGTGGGGATCCGAACCCCGGGGTGACTAGCTTGCCAACCCCTGCTGTGACCTCTGTGGTCAATCCTCCTGTTATTACTCCGGCTGTTCCGGGAGGACCATTCAATCATCACAAGCGCCCGAAGAAGTTCACGGGAGTGAATTCCAAGAGATGGCAGCAGAAGATGCTGTTTTATTTGACTACTCTAAGCCTTGCGAGGTTTCTGAGTGAAGATGTACCAGCCGTAGAGGAGAATGAGCAAGATAAACAAAAGCTCATGGCTCTGGACGCTTGGAAATAAGCAAACTTCTTATGCCGGAATTACATTCTGAACGGCTTGGCGGATCCGCTTTTCAACGTGTTCTATGCCAAGAAATCGGCTAAGGAGTTGGAGGATGCCTTGGACAAAAGTACAAGATCGAGGATGCTGGGGTAAAGAAATTTATCATCGGCCGGTTCCTGGACTTCAAGATGGTGGACTCTAAAACTGTCCTGAGTCAAGTCCAAGAGTTCCAAGTGATTCTGCACGAGATACATGCAGAAGGGATGGTCCTAAGTGAGTCATTCCAGGCAGCTGCTTTGATTGAGAAGCTGCCTAACGGCTGGAAAGACTTCAAGAACTACTTGGAGCACAAATGAAAGGAGATGACAGTCGAAGAGCTCGTTGTCAGGCTCCGGATTGAAGAGGACAACAGGAAGAAGGGAGGGAGTACCTCCACTGTCAAAGCCAACATGGTTGAGCATGGCGAGTCCTCGGGGGCGAGGAAAAAACCACCGACAGGCAAAAGCTCAAAGTTGGGGGCTAGAGGAGGAATCTCCAAAAGGCCAGCCTACAAGCCAAAGGAGCCTACTTTTAGGTTCGATGGCAAATGCTTCAACTGTGGAAGTGACGGGCATCAGGCAGTTAATTGTCTAAAGAAGAAGCCCTACAGGAAAAACCCTCCCCAGCACAAAAACCAGGCACATATGGCTGAAATGGAGGAATTGTCACACGATGTGGACGACATGCATCTGTCAGCCATCGTGTCAGAAGTGAACATGGTGGGGTCAAACCCGAGGGAGTGGTGGGTGGACACTGGGGCCACTCGACATATTTGTGCAGAGAAGAGAATGTTCACAACTTTCGAACCGGTTTCAAACGGGGAGAACTTGTTTATGGGAAACTCTGCAACCTCAGCTGTTGAGGGTAAAGGCAAGGTGATCTTGAAGATGACTTCAGGAAAAGAACTAACTTTGAACGATGTCCTTTTTGTGCCGGACATTCGTAAGAACCTTGTCTTGGGGTCTCTCCTAAGCAAGCATGGCTTCTGCATGGTGTTTGAATCAGACAAGGTCGTGTTGACCAAGGGCGGGGTCTATATAGGGAAGGGATATATGTCAGGTGGTATGTTTAAATTGAATGTAATGACACTTATCCCTAAGATTAATAAGAAAGCTTCTTCTTCTGCTTATATGTTTGAGTCCCCTAATTTATGGTGTGGTAGATTGGGTCATGTAAATTTTGACTCTTTACGTAGATTAATCAAGTTAGATCACATACCATCTTTCAAGATTAATCCACAACACAAGTGTGAAACTTGTGTAGAAGCAAAATTGACAAGGTCTTCTTTTCATTCTATTGAAAGAAGTACCCAGCCTTTGGGTTTAGTGCATAATAATGTGTGTGACTTGAAAGTTGTACAATCACGTGGTGGCAACAAGTACTTCATCACGTTTGTTGATGATTGCACTAAATACTGTTATGTGTATTTGCTTAAAAGCAAAGACGAGGCTATTGATAAATTTATTCTTTTTAAGAATGAAGTTGAGAATCAATTAAGCGGGATAATCAAGGCATTGAGAAGTGATCGTGGTGGTGAATATGAATCCCCGTTTGCCGAGACTTGTGCTCAATTTGGGATTATTCACCAAACCACAGCGCCTTATTCACCTCAGTCAAATGGTGTTGCTAAGCGGAAGAACAGGCCGCTGAAAGAGATGATGAATGCAATGTTGATAAGTTCTGGGTTGCCACAGAACTTATGGGGGGAAGCAATTCTCTCCGCGAATTATATTCTTAATAGAATACCACAGAAGAAAGTGGACAAGACTCCATATGAGTTGTGGAAAGGTCACAAGCCTTCATATAAATACCTACGAATGTGGGGGTGTCTTGCAAAAGTGGCGGTACCTACACCCAAGCGGGTTAGGATAGGTCCGAAAACCGTGGATTGTATTTTCATTGGTTATGCACAAAATAGTAGTGCATATAGATTTCTTGTGCACAAGTCTGATATTTCAGATATACACAAGAATACTATCATGGAATCTAGAAGTGCATCTTTTTTTGAAGATGTATTTCCGTGTCGTCCCCAAGACAAGGTTCCGAGTTCCATGAAAGAAATAGATGATCACGAAGACGATCACATAGATGATCACATGGATGATCAAACAGCTGATTAAACAACTGATCAAGTAGATGATCAAGCTGATGAAGTAGATGAGCCAAGAAGGAGTAAAAGGGCTAGAACCACAAAGTCTTTTGGTCCAGACTTCTTGACTTATATGTTAGAGGGAGAATCTCGAACGTTCCATGAAGCTGTGACTTCACCTGAAAGTCCTTTATGGAAAGAAGCAATTAAGAGTGAGATTGACTCCATCTTACAGAACCATACTTGGGAGTTGGTTGATCTACCCCCAGGCAGTAAGGCCTTGGGGAGTAAGTGGATCTTTCAAAGAAAGATGAAAGCGGATGGGTCAATTGACAAATATAAAGCTCGGCTAGTTATCAAAGGATACAGACAGCGAGAAGGCCTGGATTACTTTGATACGTATTCACCTGTGACAAGGATTACATCCATTCGTATGGTGATTGCAATAGCAGTTTTACGTGGTTTAGAAATACATCAGATGGATGTAAAGACAGCTTTCTTAAATGGAGATTTAGATGAAGAAATCTACATGGAGCAACCCGAGGGGTTTTCAGCTCCAGGAAAAAATAAGAAAGTCTGTAAGCTTGTCAAGTCATTGTATGGTTTGAAGCAAGCTCCCAAACAATGGCATGAGAAGTTTGACAGTGCTATGTTGTCAAATGGGTTTCGAATCAATGAGTGTGATAAGTGCGTATATGTTAAAGACACTGACAAAGGTTATGTCATTTTGTGTCTATACGTTGATGACATACTCATTGTTGGTAGCAATGATGAAATGATTAAAGCTACCAAAAGATTGTTAAACTCTAAGTTTGACATGAAGGATATGGGCCTTGCAGATGTCATTCTAGGTGTTAAGATCACCAGAATATCTGGTGGTATTGTACTTTCTCAAGCTCATTATGTTAATAAAATACTTGAGAAATTTGAAAAGTCGGATACAAGTATGTTTAGGACACCGGTAGACTTAAGTCTATATTTGACCAAGAATAATGGTGAGAGTGTCTCTCAACTAGAATATTCTCGGGTCATTGGGAGTTTGATGTATCTGATGAGTTGTACAAGGCCGGATATCGCCTACGCTATTAGTAGGCTAAGTAGATACACGAGTAATCCTAATGCTACTCATTGGAAGGGCATTATGCAGGTGTTGGCGTATATCCGTTACACCCTGGATTATGGGCTGCATTATACCAGATACCCAGCAGTACTAGAAGGGTATAGTGACGCAAATTGGATATCTGATATATAAAAGATTCCAAATCCACTAGTGGTTATGTGTTTACCCTCAGAGGGGCAGCCGTGTCTTGGAAATCTGCCAAGCAAACGTGTATCTCGAGATCAATGATGGAATCTGAGTTTATTGATTTAGATAAAGCAACTGAAGAAGCTGAATGGCTTCGCCAGTTTGTTGAGGATATTCCACGTTGGCCGAAACCTGTGCCAGCTATCAGTATTCATTGCGATAGCCAATCAGCGATTGCTCGGGCACAGAGTAATATATATAATGGAAAGTCTAGACATATCCATCGTAGACATAATTCCATACGACAACTACTCTCAAATGGAGTTGTCTCTCTAGACTATGTCAAGTCTAAGGACAACATTGCGGATCTGCTAACCAAAGGGTTAACTCGAGAGTTAGTAGAAAAGCCGTCAAGAGGAATGGGGTTAAGGCCTTTAGTAAAGGTTATCGGAACGGAAAACCCAACCTAGTTGACTGGAGATCCCAAGATCTAGGTTCAAAGGGACAACCTAACTTCGTGTAACGGGTGAGTCACTGAAGAGGTAAATCCTCTTGCCCATTCTTTATACAGTGATGCCCGGTGGGGGTGGAAGGTTAAGCTAATGCTTTTAATGACCTTAGTGATGTGGTATAATGAAATACCGTATCTAGGTCATCTATGTGAGTGCGAAGTGGGGCTGCTTCTTTAAGAATTGCCAAGGCCGAATTCTTTAAAAACACTCACAGAACCAGGCTAGTGTTCCAGGGCCATACCGGCACACCAGTGAGAACAAGAACAATGGTTGGACTAACTCCTATGTGAGGTCTATTGTCTCGGTTTACATAAACGGCAGAACAGTTCAAGACATCACGTTCACTGGTCAGCCAGTAAATCCGATAGGCTTTCACTACGAAAGGTTCAAGGCCAACAGCTACCTTTTCTGATGCAGGGTTAGTCTATGTGCTCTCTCTCTTTCCGAGTCTTTGTTAATAAACGTTGAGCGTTTCCTGTATTCGGTCAATTTTTATTCATGTGGGGGATTGTTGGAGAAAAATGGTTGAATAAGAAATTGCCTCATAAATGTGTATATAACTCACACATTTAAGGCTCATCAGTTTTACAAAATTGATTGGGCTGTTTTGCTAGCATTGGTTGCCAGCCTTGATGGCTAGAGGCTCCTCCCCTCTCCCCTATGGTGTATAAAAGGAGGCCCTATTCCTTGAAAAGAGATATAGAATTTTTCCTTGACATCCATACACTGTCAGTCTACTTCTCCTATAATTTTCTTCCTGAGAGAGAGTGCTGCCGTTGTCCGTTCGCTAAGCTAATCAGAAGGTGATTCTGTTGTAGCTGGTAAAAACCGTCGTATCCTGGGAAGTAGACGCCGGCGTACCTCCAGCACCCAACGATGAGGCGGCGAATCTATTTTAAGGAGACTGTGGTATCACACAGGCTTCGGTTTGCTTCTTTTAACCATTTTATATTTTATCTGTATTTTATTCAGCATGTTATTTTTCCTGGGATTGAAGGTTTGTTTTGTTCATCTCATAATTTTGTGATATGCAATGTGAAATTGTGTAATGTGAGTAGTTTTTCCCAACACTCATCACACCCATTGACTCCACTCCAACGCCACTCTTCACTGTCCCATACGCAGCCCCCATACCTAAAAAACACATCCATATATAAGAATTGCAGATCCAAAAACAAGAAGAAGAAGAAGAAGAAAAAGAAGAAGAAGAAGATCAGGTTCAAATTGAAATTGGACAAGGGAGATTGAGAGTTGGTGGTGTTACAGAAGAAGACTAGGGCAGCTGCAGCGCCGAGGAAGCCGAAGAACGGTGCCGTTTCATCGCCATTGAAGGTTGAAGCCATTGTTGTTGTTGTTTGTGGTTTCGAGGGTTTGGAATTTGCAGAGAAATCGATCGGATCTAAGAGAGAATTCTGTGAGTTTCCTGTTTCTAGCTTCCTCTCTCCGTAGAACTGGGTTTGTTGTTCGATGCCTCTCTTCTCCTTTTCGTGTCTGTAATCTGCAAGAAAAATTTAAATGTAAAATAAAATAAAGGGCAAATTACGTGGACAAGTAGGAGTATTTTATTGGTGACCACCATGATGCCGTGAATTATTTAAATTTTTTTTTTATATAGATTCAAATATTCTATTTTAGTGTGACTTATATGAAAGATCAAATAAAAGCACATATGTGTTGTGTGTTGAGAAATAAATATAAATTTTCTCATAATATTAAAATTATAAAGTGTAGTATTATTTTTTTTAAAAATTCTTTAATTATTTTTTTTATAAGCGTAACACTCCAATATACACTTTAAAAACATAATGCTCTAATGTAATACACTAAAAAATTTCTTAGTGTATTTTTCTCAAATATAACAACCTATTATTTTCAAAAAAGCTCATTAGTGTACTTTCCCCAAATATAACAATCCAAAGTAACACACTAAAAAATTCTTTAGTGTATTTTTCTCAAACGTAACAATGTAACATTTCAAAAAAACTTGTTTGTGCTAATCAATCTAACACACAAAAACTCTATAGTATACTCTCTCTTTATATATATATATATATATAACACTCCAATGTAACAGCAGAAAATCACACTAATAAAAATATACATTTTCACACTTGACAACCAATACTATAGCCATCAGTTCTCCAAAAAGAATCTTTCACACCTCACCTTTCCATTCTCATCCCAAAAATAAATTAGAAAATTAAAAAAATGAATCACAAAAGGGTATTCACTTAAATTCAAATGGCACCTATAGAAGCAGAAATTGTCCCACATACATAAATCGAGAGATCAACGAAGAATTGAGTCGTATTGTTTCGAATCTACAAAAGAATAAACGGTTAGCACCTCCGGACTAGCGATTATCGACCGAAGGGCACTCAACGATCAAGTTAGATAACATATATCAAAATGAATTAGAATAAGTAAATAGAACAGTTTAGGCATACCTCTCCTTGAAGTTGAAGATTACATCCTTTTATATACGCCAACTTGCTACTTATTTTCTCCAAAAAGCTTAAGCTATTAATTTGGTCTAATGAAAATAAGTTATTTGTATGGCCCAAAACCTTTATGATACATGTATATCAAAGTAACTTGACAAGTTGCAAGTTGTGTTGCAAGGTTTTTTTTTTTTTTTTTTTGGGTTATTTGACGAGGTATTTTATCCAATAAGCTTAAGCTATTAATTTGGTCTAATGAAAATAAGTTATTTGTATGGCCCAAAACCTTTATGATACATGTGTATCAAAGCAACTTGACAAGTTACAAGTTGTATTGCAAGGTTTTTTTTTTTTTTTTGGTTATTTGACAAGGCAACAAGGTATTATTTTATTATCTTAATTTTATTTCCATGTAGGCATTGGATGGGCCCACTTTACATGGGTTAATTTTTATCCCTCCACAACACCAAATCAAATAAATACAACTTTCTAAAACAAAAAATGACTAATTGATTCATAAAAAAAATTTAGGACTAAATAGATCAATATTCCTTATATAAGATTTATGGATAAATTTTCCTTTAATCTTTGTGTCATTTTGACTTTTTTTAATTTTATTATTTTAACTTTAATTTTAAATTTATAATTTTGTCTTATAAGTGTTTATAATTATTAACATTTTTTAATAAAAAAAATATGTATATAAATGATATATATATATATATCATGCTTTTAGAGATAAAATTACTCAACTCAGTGAGTTAATCTCAACTAATTTAATTATTAGTTTTTGTCAAAAACACTAACGACGTTATTAATTTAATCAAATTGACACAAAATTTAAAATTAAAAATCAAAATTAAGTCAATTAAAAGTATAAAGATCAAAATAACATAAGAGAAAAAAAAGTAGGAAATATCACTATAATTTGTTTTAAAATAAAAAAACAAATAATATCAAAGCATAATTACTAATTTGCCCTCAATTTGAGGTGATTGTGCTTACTGGGATTGAATGCACAGCCCACGAAAATTGTCAGTGTCACGACCTAAACTTGTCCCTAAAAGTTTAGGCCATGACTGACCTGCATTTAGGCCACAAATCAAAAGTTCAAAATATTTAAATCATATTGGGACCTAAAGTGGAAGCAAAATAAATAACAGAACGTCCATTGAGTAGTACTTATATGTCAGGATTAATCATGCCATATAAAGAGTTCACATTCACAGTTCTCCTGTATATAGGTCCAAGTCATATCGATATATATAGAAGGTTCACAACCCAAAATTTACATATTAACCCAGTGTTCAACAAAAGTCATCAAAGACTTAACTAAAATGTGGCATCAAAGGAACTTTTTAAAAGGACAAAAGGCTCCAATTTTGGAGGTTTAGCAAAACAGGTCCTTCAAAAGTTTCCTGAAGCTTACCTAGTATTGACCTCTGAGCTGATCACCTACATAAATATATATATAAAAACAAAGTGAGCGAAACTCAGTGAATAATAGTAATGTAAAGAGAATTCAATGAAGATGTTTGAATTAAATAAGAACATGTGATGTAAAACCAATATTTTCCAAGGTACAACATTTAGAGCATTCATCATAGTCACGTTAAGCATAGCGTTATTCATAATCACAATTTTAGAACAGCCTCAGGCCCACTTATTGCGGAACGACTTCAGGCCTACATGTAACAGAACGACCTCAGGCCCAATCACGTGTTAACAGAATGGCCTCAGGCCCACATATGATAGAACAGCCTCGAGCCCAATCACATGGTAACAAAACGACCTCGGGCCCAATCATAATAATAGAACGGCCTCGAGCCCAATCATAATAACATAACAGCTTCAGGCCGAATCATAATAATAGAACGCCCTCAGTTCCATTTCATATGCCATTGTGATCCAGTGTTCAATCATTTCCAATAAAACATAAGTTGTATAAAACATGTCAAAGTACATAAACATAACATATAAGCATAACATATCGTTACACTACTATTACTCACAGTAGTTTTCTAGAAATGGTTTACCAGTCCTCGAATCTTGACCTGCAATCACAATGCACATAGCACAACGTATCGGGACATAGAATTACTCTCTTGATCAAATTTACTTATCTTAATCTTTTCTTAATCAAATAAATCGATACCTTACTTTGCTCTTTAACCAATTATTTATGTTGGTTCTAAACTTGTTAGTTCTCAATGGGTCATAATCTGTGTCTAGGAAAATAGGAAGAGACGAAAGGAAACTGGGTTAGGAGAGGAAATAACATGAAACGGTTTGAAAGAAAGTGAACAGCCTTCACGAATTTGAACATATCTATTTGTGTACTTTGAATTTGGATGTGGGACTAGCACCATTAGAAACAAGACTTCTGGGGCTTGAATTTAGGCTCAAGAATCACTTAAAACGGAGTCTGGATGAGAGAGATATAACTATTCGAAGTTAGGCTGAAATAAGGAAGTTTCGTACATGCGAGACCAAAACCTCACGTGTGGGAGAGACAGGGCACGTGCGGGAGCACGTGCAATTATTTCAGAATACAAAATGTTGTTGGAAAGAGACTTTCGCATGTGAGGAAAGCCCCACCGTACGTGCGGCTCTGGGCAAAATTCTACCACCGAAAATATTTGTTGGTTTTAACACTTGCTCTTTCATTTTCCAAGCTAGGTTTCAACTCAAATCACTTAAAAACATGTAAAACTAATAGAAAACGTGAGATTATGATTGTTTTCTAAATCAAAACATCAAAAATACAATGAATTTTCAAACAAGAAAGATCAAAATCCTTGTTTTAGTTCTTTTTCAAACTTTCAAAACTTCTTTCAAATTCACATAGATCTTCATTTCACATATTGTAATGCCCTCAAAATTAGGCATAATGACAATCACACATAAGATCCATAATCATAAAGAAATGATACATTTTCATTCATCAGAGTCCTCTTACAAATGATAGCACATGTTAATAACAAAAGAATGCCCTCCGGGCTTACATCTTTCCAAGTGAAACGTGGTTACAACAAAAGACGAGTACTAACTCTTTACATATAAAGCCCTCGGCTTGAATTTACATGTAATTACCAACAAACCAAAAATAACAAAACACGGAGCCTTCAACTCCTAAACCTTCTAAGCTAAGACCTTGGAGGTGGCATGTCCCCTATACCTAAAAATTGTGTCCCAAGAAGGGTGAGCCAAAGCCCAGTAGAGATATGCTAAACCAAATATGAGAAATAACTAAAACATTAGCATCTGATAAATGTTCAACCCATGTACATCGATTCACATCATTTCTATAATCCATCAACATTGATATTCATCTTTCAACCCGGTTTCATTTCTATTTTCATTTCACTTTGTTAACATGGTTCGTTTATCCAAATAATTCAAATGAGACTACAACTCATAAAAACAACACTTCAATTCATCGACAATTCAAAATGAGACTACAACTCATATTATCAACACTTCAATCATCAACATCATTCAGATGTATATAGGGTTTCGGGACTTTCACCCTGGACACTCCGGCCAACTTAATTATCAATGGAGTACATCCCCTATCTTCTCCAAAACAGTGGAGTACATCCCTTATCTCCTCCCAAACCATGGAGTACATCCCCTATCTCCTCCCAAACAAAGATACATATGCAATGTATTTAAACACCTTATCATATACAATGATCAATTAATGCACATATTCAATGTGTTATTCTAACCATCGTATTCAATGACATATTCCAATTGATTAGTTTTGGTTTACCTAATCATCATGCAATTCTATAACAATCATGGTTATCCTCCACCGATAGCCCAACACAGTTATTTCTAAACAGAAAAATAAATTTACTAAACAAATAAATTATTATATTTTCCACAAGTGAGTGATTTATCAATCCAACTACACCATTCAATCTCATTTTTTTTCCCAGTTCCATAATTTCCAAACCAATTTCATATTTCCCCAATGTTTCATAATTTACACAAATAATTTATATAGCTCAAATTAGGGTGTTATCCTCCATTTCTCAAAACTTGCAATCAAGGCCAAATTTCTTTCATTCTACATAACTATTTCCATTATTAAGACCTCATACACACAATGGAACCCAAACATGGAAAACCCCTCTTTCAACATTTCAAATTTCAAACCCTAACTTCCAAAAATTTCTAAATCTCACCATTTAAACAAAATGACTAATATTTATGTTAAAACTCATAAGGAGGAGTAGTTTATCTCTACCTCAAATGGAGAAGATGAACCACACAAGAGACAAACTCCAAAAGTGCCGAAATCCACTTCTTTTCGGATCAAAGTGAAGACCTTGACAAGCTCTATCTTTTTCTCAAAGGCACAAGGGTGGAAATCCTAACGGATCTAGATGAAATCTAAGAGAGAAGGTAAAATGTAGAGAGAGAAGCTCAAGAACAAGTCTTTTGGAAAGTCTTAGAGAGAGAGAGAGAGAAGAAAAAATGGTTCAAAATAACCTCTTCTCGGACTGAAATACGCGCAGTCCGCTCAAGCATGGGAATCCCCGCTCGAGCGTGAAACTGGACGCTCGAGCGTTGAAAGCACACTTCCAGCATCTGCAGATCTGCAAAAATGCTGAAGGCTGAAGAATCCCGCTCGAGCGTGGGAAGTCCTGTTCGAGTGGGGAGACCAAAATCTGGGCAACACAGGTTTTAAAAAGAAAGCAACCAACCTGTTCCAAACTCACCCAACACAACCCAAAATTCTAATACAAAGAATAAATGATGGAAATAAGGTATAGACAACAACATACAACCATGGAATCCAAGTACAGGATACAATAAATAACGGGGAAGACCGGGATGGCTATACATATAATTTAATGAGTTCAAACCATACAAAACCTCAAGATTAAGACTCAACTTCTCACAATCAACTTCATTTTACACAAATCAAGCCCCAAAACCTTTCAAACCATGTTGAATTAAACAATTCTAACTTCAATGAAAATCATGATTTCAAAGCAAAGCCAAAATTCCATTTACAAGCTCAAAGACTTAAAGTCAAGAACAAAATCAAAAGCTATACATGTGATGAGTTCTAATTCCAAAATCCATGGAGAAAGTCCCTTGAAATCTTTATGAATCTTAGAAATCATGCAAGAAAACAAGTTATAAACATGAATTTTAGGAAATCATGCTATGTTCTTGCTTTATGTGACAAAATACATGTAAAAGCCTCCATAAAATTTCATAAATCCAACTCTTAATTCCTGATCTTCAAGGTTTGAGAGTTAAATCTTACCTAGAATCTTCATAGCTACTTAATCTTGCATAATTTTGATGTACTCTAGCTTGATCTTGAGCCTCTTCTTCCATCTCTTCATTTCTCTCTCTATTTCTCTATACTCTTCTTCTCTTGGATGACTCTCCAGAATTTTCTACTCACAAAATGAGAGAAGATGAGTTCAAAAAGGGGCTTATATCATATCTATATATGTATTTAGCTAGGACACTTGCCAAACATGCCTTAACGAATAAGACTAAATCAATTTTCAATTAAACTTCCCAAATGACTCTAAAAATTCCCATTAGCATATTCATGTACTCAATTTCGGTTTCTGAACCTATTAAAATCGTCAATGTCAGCTTACTTAAGGGTTTGGCTTAAATAAATCTAATTAATTCATTGCAAATTAGATTTTTATAAAACTTCTTATTATACTCTAAAATCATGCTAATCATAACTGTAAAGTCAATTTCGGTTTATCACACCTCTAAGGCTTTCAACTTGCAATCCAAAAGTTGTAATTTCAACATATTTTCTTATAACTGACAGATACAATCTCATAAGCACATAATTCACACATTTAAACATGGAATTTTACATCAAACATATAATCACATAGATAATGAGGGAATTAGAGTATAAGCAGCATATGAGAAAGTCGGATTATTACAGTGGGTTTGTAGAGATAGTGAGATTTGGGGTTTGAATCTAAGCCTCTTAAGAGTATCTTTACTCAAATCTTTAAAATTTGATATGTTAAATGTTTTTGAAGGTTTAAGTAGTAAATTGATATATATTAACAAAGTTGTTGGGTAGCTCGAAAGTGAAGTGGCCCGAATGGCTCGAAATGGTTTTCCTTCCCAAAATATCATGCACGTGGGTTCCACATGATTGTTCAATAAATCACTCACTGCATATTTTGAAATCAATCAATCAATCGCTCTCTCTCTCTCTCTCTTGTACAAGTGTTTTTGCTGAGCATTCATCAATGGTGAAAAACATAGTTCATTTCCTTCTAGCATTTTTAATTTCTTTCCTAATGGTTTATGCTCTATGGTTCTTTATTGACCCTCGCTCTACCTTCCCAAAACCCCACTCCACTACCTCAGATGGTGGCATCACCGTCACATACAGTTGCACCACCAGTTTCCATGGTGCTAATTTGAGCCAAGACCCACCGGAGAGAACTTTCTACAACAACCTATCTCTCAACTACTCATTTGGGTTACTAGTGAAAAACTGGGATAATAAGAGACAAGAGTTGCTAAAGCACCACCCATCGTTCGCCGCCGCGCAACGACATAGTGATGGTGACTAGAAGTTAGCCGCTGCTATTAAAGAACCCAATCGGCGATCACTTATTGTTTCGATTGTTCAAGAACAATGTCGATTACTGTCGAATCAACGACTATGGAATTTTTTACAACAACGCATTTCTACACTCAAAAATGGTTAGTGTTTGGGCAAAACTCCCACCAGTTAGAGCGGCGATGGTGGCGCATCTGGAGGCAGAGTGGATCTAGTGGGTTAGCTCGGACGCAGTAACCACCGACATGGAATTCAAGCTCCCATTGAAAAAGTGTGAAAGCTACAATTTCATCAATGGTTGGGAAAACATGATTTATGAGAGAAAAAGTTGGTTCGTGATGAACACGGTAGTCGGATGAGGGAGTGATGAGAGCAATAGGGTTTTCTAGAGAAGACAAAGAATGATGAGACATAGAGAGATGGAGAGGGAGTTTGGGTCTGAGACTGAGAAACAGAGAGATAGAGAGAGAGGGGTATTATGGGTGCGTGAGCCCACACTTTTAGGCCATTTGAGCATTCACTTTCGAGCTATAAATCATTTTTCATATATTAATTTGACATTTTATACAAGAAAGTTCTCAAATGAGTATGTTAATTTTATTATTGTATTGTATTGTATTATGCATCATTTTTTTTTACCATTAGACTTCTTTTCCATAATGTTACTGTTGAACTTCAGTAAAAAACAGGAAAAAAAAAAAGAAAGAAAAAAAGAAAATGAGAGGAGCTCTGGAGCATGCCAAAATTGGCATGCCATGTTCATGCCAAAAACCAAGTCAGATTTTGCAGTATTGAGTGGAGTGTTTATTTGATGTCAAATGTTGTCTGTAGTATGCCACCATGGATTTGAATTAGTGGGTGGAGGTGATCTAAGGCCTTGTTTGTTTTCAAAAATAGTGCATTGAATTGGGACTAATAATGAGTAGGACTTATTAATATTCTGTTTGTTTTAACTTATTGTTAGTTCTAATGGAATGTGAATTTCATGGATGGAGGAGATTAACAAAGGCTAAGGAAACTTGGTATTGAGATTTAATTTATTGGAATTAGCTTGTAAAAGACTATTTTGTCCTCTTGTTAGCCTATTTAATTTACTTACTCTACTTGATTAGTATAGTTTTTCTTTTACCATTTTTTTAAAAATATTTTTCCACCATTCTTTATAAAAAAAATAATTTAATATAAAAATAACTTTTAATATTAAAATATAATAGTATAATAATATATTTATACCCAATATAGTACCAAATAAATAAATATATTTATAAAATATAATTTTTAATATTAAAATATATCATAAATATCAAGGGTATTTTTCATATAGTTATTCTCATCTAGAGGTGAAAAATGGGTGGGTCAAAAAGGGTTATGAATTTAAAGTAATCAAATTCAAACTTGCCGATTTAATAAATGAGGTTAAATAAGTTGGGTTAAATTAGATAAGGATTAGACAAATGAGAACCCAACCAACTTATTTATTTCATCTCTTTTTATTATTATTTTTTAAATTTTAATTTTAATTTTTAATTTTATGATGATGATGGCGGTGGCGGAATGGAGGTAGTGGTGGCAAAGTGATGGTGGAGTGGCGGTGGTGATGGTGGTGGCGGTGGTAGTGCATCGACGATAGTGGTGGTGGAATGACATGGTAGAGGAGGTGGTAGAGTGACAATAGTGGAGGTGGTAGAAGTGGTGTGTATTTATATGGACTTAAATGAGTACTTATGTTCAACCCATGTAAACTCAATTTTAATTGGGTTGACAATTAACAACTCATTTAAGCCCATTTTTTGGTTTAGACAAATTTATATGGGTTTTAAATAAGTATAATTGAGTGGGATCATTAGTTTGAGCTGTGTTTGTCACCTCTAATCTCATCATAAAATGACAAAAATAAACAATAATTATTACTAGTTCGGCAATCATCAAGCAAATATAATTTTTGTTAACGGTGGTGTTACATGCACCAATTAGTATACTAACTATAGTTATGACATGATTATTGACCCCACTTATTATATAAATTACAAATACCAAAAATCTCTTAAATTATGTCACATCATCAATTGATACATTAATTAGTACACTAACTAGTGCATATAGCATTATTCTTTTGCTAATCCCCTCACTCAACTCACAACACTAATAATCTCTTCACTAACAATTCTTATACTAACAATTCCATTCAATCTAACTATAAAAACAATTCAAAATGTGTGGATAAAATTAAGCCCCGTTTGTTGATTTAATCAAAAAGCTATAAAAATATTAAATAAGTTTAAAAAGTCAAAATTTCATGTCACCCAATCATCGTTTTTTTTTTACAACTATCTATTTATGATATTTGCTAAATGTGTATGCCATATATACAATAATACAAGTTATGACATTTATTGTATTACTTATTACAAATATCCTAACTTATTCTCACTCATAACTAAAAATTAGGAGAACTTACTTGTAAGTTTCATATACAAAATTCAAAAGACATCTAATTCCAAAACAAATCACTTACATTAATTAGTCCTAAATATTTTTAATTGTTACAAAAAGATTCTATTTTTTTTTTTAAATTTACTGACTTTGCTACATCTCACCATCGTCGGACTTCCATCAATGGTCATCGGAAACTTGTCGGAATGTTTAACATCATCGAAAAAGTTGTCGGAGGTTTGCAAGAGTATCGCTGGAATGTTTTGAACGTCACTCGAAGTCGCTGGAATGTCCAGAACATTTGCTGGATGTTAAGAATATCGTCGGAGATTCATCGGAATGTTCAAAATATTCTCAAAAAAAAATAAATAGAGAAATTATAGCGAAAAAATTAAGCAAGATGTGCTAAATATTAATGATTAACTGGGAAAAAAAATATGTAACAATAACAATAGGAAAAAAAAACATATGTCATTTTTCAATTTTTGTAGTGTTTAAGCAAATAATCTCTAATATTGATCAAATTGAAAAGCAAGCTTTGAAACTATAACACAAAAATCTATTATGAAACTGTATTATGAAACTGTAAAATTTTATAATTCTAAAAAATTTCATGAAATTGAAAAATTTTGCAATTCTAAAAAATATTATGAAATTGTAAAATTTTACAGTTTTAAAACATGATTAATTTCGACACCAAAAAATTTAAAATTGTAAATTTCTACAGTTTTCACCGCCTGTAACTAAACTAAAAAACAACTTGTTCATAATTTGAAAATTTTTTCCATTAAAACAAGAAAAGAGAAGTGTGTAGCAAAAAAAAAAAAAATGCAGAAAAATTGAGAGATCGAAGGATAGAAATAGATTTAGAGAGGATTGTATTCCAGTAATTATTTTTGGTTTAGATTTAGTCGGATCTGATGTAGATTTGAGTAGATCTACATCACATTTGAGTAAATCTACCCATCTTCTTCTTCGGAAACTTACCTCCTTTGTTGTCGGTGAGGGTGAAATAAGGAGTCGGTGGTTAGTGGTTAGTGGTTGCCGGTGAGCCCCAATCAATAGTGGTTATTGGTTGCTAGTGACTATATATCAGAAAGAGAAAGATAAGAAGCAAAACATGATCACGGTCCTCGATCGCCAATTGTTGGAAATCAAGAAAAGAAAGACAGAAGAACAAAAATAGAGAAGAAGAAAAATGCTACAAGACTTTTGGGTATAAACCAAAGGTTGTGGGATTAAATAGGCTGCACCTCTTTCAAAGAGGACTTGTTGGTAATTTGCCCAAGCAACTATAATTAGGAAAAACTTCTTATTTAGTTCATATCGAATTAGAGGGTGTTATTGGGTCTCTGTGGGCTCATTGCGGAGTCTGCTGATCTAAATTGTTGAATGTGTAGAGCTCGTGGAGTGTTTTGTTCCTATAAAAAATTACGTTGATTAAATATCGATAGTCACTTGATCAAAAATAAATTGTTGATACAAATGTATTTTGATCAATTGGCTATCG
Organism: Camellia sinensis; assembly: GCF_055761805.1. Taxonomy (NCBI): domain Eukaryota; kingdom Viridiplantae; phylum Streptophyta; class Magnoliopsida; order Ericales; family Theaceae; genus Camellia; species Camellia sinensis. The sequence goes on along the minus strand of NC_138966.1, from coordinate 28,341,765 downwards.
CTATCTGATCAACTAATTTTTTTTAGAAGAATAAAATATTAAATGAGTTCTATACATTAAACAATTTAAATATATATATATATATATATAAATTTTGTGATAAGTTCACGAAAATCCAACAACACTCTCTAACTGAGAATCCAACTAAAACAATTCCTCTTCCTATAAATAAGAATAATGTTAAAGACCTTAAAAATGCTAACAAAAATTTTATTAAATGTCTCACATGAATGTACCCCAAAAATTCTACCAAAAATTTTATGTGTGAGATATTTGATAAAATTTTTAGTAAAATTTTTAAAATTTCTAACATTTTTACATAAATAAACACAACCTTAAGTTATGATTAATTTTTTTAATTATAATTAAAATAACAAAAATAATTGAGACCTCCATTGTTTAGGACTCCTATAACCTCCAAAATAATTTGAACTACTCATATATTTGTGTGTTTTTTTTTTCTCTCTCTTGATCATCTCTCTCACATGAGTAATATCATTTTGGGTCATAACAATTCTCAAAATTGAGGTCTCATTGTTGTTAAAATAATATGGTCACTGTAATACCGCAATAAGACAAATTCTCCAGAGTATGGGACTTTTCCCAAATTAAGCCAAATTAGTAACCTATTTCCCAAACTAGACCTAGTTTGGACGGAATTCCCAAACTAGGTTAAAACGTTATTACAAATCACACTTTCACTGCTTGGAGCTGCAAATTTGATGAATAGTGAAAGCGTTATTATAAACCACGCTTTTAATTAAGAAAGCGTGGTTACAAACCACGCTTTTAAGGTAAGTTTGTTTTCTGAAGAAAACGTGGTTCCAAACCACGCTTTCACTGTGCATATATTTTCTGAAGAAAATGTGGTTTCAAACCACGCTTTCAACACTGCCCCAAACACACAAACACTACACTCACAAACACTCTCTCTCTCTCTCTGTGTGTGTCTCTCTCTCACTCTGACACAAATACAAACAAACACAAACATGACTCAAACACACGACTCACACACACACTCACACTCAATATATATATAAATTTTAATATATATTTATAATTTAATATATATATAAATTTTATTTCATAAAATTGAAATCAATATTAAATATATATAATAATTTATAATAACAAATAATAATCAACTATATAAAATGATTACTTTTTTATTTTAATTCTTAATTTTTTTTATTTTACGGATAAAATTTATTTTTTTTATTTTAGGGTTTAAGGTTTAATTCTTATTTTTTTTTTATTTTAGGGTTTAGGATTTATAAAAAAAATAAATTTTAAGAATTAAACTATAAATTCTAAACTCTAAATCGTAAACCCTAAAATAAAAATAAATAAATTTTAAGAATTAAACCCTAAACCCTAAAATAAAAAATAAATAAATTTTATCCCTAAACACTAAGGTAGTGTTTGGTAACATTTACGTTTTTGGTTTATGTTTACAAAAATTTTATAAACTGGTTTTTGTTTATTTTTAGAAAAACATAAATTACAAACGTATTTGGTCTGAACAAAATGTTTAAAAAAAATTTAAAACATAAACTAAAAAATATGTTTGTTCAAGCCTAAAATATCTATATTTATATTTATGACAATGGGATCACACATATTATAATTGAAAAAAAAATTAATTAAAAAAAATATTTGAAAAAAATTTAATTGGAAAAAACGTGGTTTGTAAAAATTATTGAAATTTTTTTTTTGGAAAAATCGTTGGTTTATAAATGGTTGTCTCAATTTATAAATTTGAGGAAAAAACGTAAACTCAAAAAATGAGTTTACGTTTTCAGTTTTCAATTTTTTTTGAAAAATATATTTTTTTTCAATTAAATTTTTTTGCAATTATTTTTTTAATTAATTTTTTTTTCAACTATAATATGTGTGATTCCATTGTCATAAATAATAAATATAAACCACATTTTTTTTCAATAATTTTTACAAACCACGTTTTTTCCAATTAAATTTTTTTCAAATATTTTTTTTAATTAATTTTTTTTTCACTTATAATATGTGTGATCCCATTGTCATAAATAATAAATATAAATATAAATATTTTAAGCTTGAACAAACATATTTTTTAGTTTATGTTTTAAATTTTTTTTAAACATTTTGTTCAAACCAAACACGTTTGTAATTTATATTTTTCTAAAAATAAACAGAAACCAGTTTATAAAATTTTTATAAACATAAACCAAAAACGTAAATGTTACCAAACGCTACCTTAGTGTTTAGGAATAAAATTTATTTATTTATTTTAGGATTTAGGGTTTAATTCTTAAAATTTATTTATTTTTATTTTAGGGTTTTGGATTTAGAGTTTAGAATTTATAGTTTAATTTTTAAAATTTATTTTTTTTTATAAATCCTAAACCCTAAAATAAAAAAAATAAAATTTAAGAATTAAACCTTAAACCCTAAAATAAAAAAAATAAATTTTATCCGTAAAATAAAAAAAATTAAGAATTAAAATAAAAAAGTAATCATTTTATATAATAGATTATTATTTATTATTATAAATTATTATATATATTTAATATTGATTTCAATTTTATGAAATAAAATTTATAGATATACTAAATTATAAATATATATTAAAATTTATATACATATATTGAGTATGAGTGTGTATGTGAATCGTGTGTGTGGGAGTCATGTTTGTGTCAGAGTGAGAGAGAGTGTGTTTGTGACTGTAGTGTTTGTGTGTTTGGGGCAATGTAAAAATCACGTTTTCTTTACAACACAGTGAAAGCGTGGTTTAGAACCACGTTTTCTTTAGAAAATGTATGCACAGTGAAATCGTAATTTGAAATCACGTTTTCTTTAAAAAAAAACAAACTTATCTTAAAAGTCTTTCTTAATTAAAAACGTAATTTGTAATATCACTTTTACTATTCATCAAATTTTTAATTTCAAATAATAAAACCGTGATTTGTAATAACAGTTTAACTTAATTTAAAAATTTCGTCCAAACTAGAGGGAAATAAGTAAATTCGCTTAATATCGGAAAAAGCCCCCCCGGAGTATTCTGGAGAGGAAAACGAAGAGAGAGACAGAATGAGTGAGAGTGAGAGTGAGTGAGACGACTGAAAGGAAGACAGAAGACAGAAAACGCTGAGCGAGAAAAGGGCGAAGAGAGGATCATCATTTCTTGTTCATCAATGGCAGTCACGTCTCTTCTTCTTCTCCACCCGGGTTTCAGCTCTGTTTCCTTCACCAATTGCACTGGCTCCTTCCCTCACCATTATTCCCGTCCTTGCAACCAAAAGCTCTACGCCCACAGAAGCTCAAGTTTCAACCTCCATGAACCCAGAATTGTGGGACCCTTCAGGATTCGAGCCATGTCTGCTTCTTTCGGCTCTCGATTGGAGGATTCCGTCAAGAAGACCATCTTTGAAAACCCAGTTGTTGTCTACTCCAAATCATGGTGTTCGTGAGTCCCCCAACCCAAATCTCTTCAATCTTTGATTGATTTCATTTCATTTGATGATAATTACAGTAACTTTTTTTGGTGAATTACGTTTCAAATTATTCTTTTTTTGATTAGATTTGATTTGATTTATATGGTTGTTTAATTTTGCGGTGAAGGTATTCCTCCGAGGTGAAATCTTTGTTTAAACGGCTTGGTGTGCAGCCACTCGTTATTGAATTGGACCAAATGGGTGCGCTTTCTCCATCCTTTTATATGCTATTTTGCAATTTAATCATTGATAATAAGCTAGTGTTTGGTTCACTGGAAATGAACTGGAATGGAATGATCATTCCATCAAAAATTTCATTACCATGTTTGGTTTGACTAAAAAGATAATGAAAAATGTATTGCAAATGGAATCATTCCATAGGAGTGCCAAAGCAATCATCATTCCATTATATTCCAGTGAACCAAATACAGCATAACTGTTAAATTAAAACTACGAGCTTGTAAAGGGCATCTAACTCATCATCATTCAAAAAATTTAGGTTCCTTAATGAATAGATGAAGTCAGACTTTCCTTTTTGTATGTTATTGCTTACTGCATATATAAAGGGATCTATATATTTTCTATAGACATAAATGTGCACCTATGAAGCACATGTAGTATGAGTATGGGTACTGGTATGATACAGGTATATCAATACGGTAAAATCTAAAAAAAGGTAGGGTACAGGTACGACTGGGTATGTTTGTAAAAAATATTTGTTTTTAATTTAAAGTAACACAAAAATTAGTTAAATGACTTAGTTTGTTGAGATCCAACCTACAATTCACATTTAATGCCAAAAAGTAAAGATATAAACCAAAATTAAATATCATTATATTAAATAACTTACAAATTATAACTTACTTTTAAAATCATACTAAGCATTAAAATAAATACATAAATAAAGTCTAATGAAACTAATTTTACTTTTGTATTAGAAGAAAATATTGTTTCGACTAAGGTACGGTACAACTTGGGTATACACTGGATACGTTTGGGGTATGACAAAAATTACCAACCAATCAACTAACCAAACTAAGCCTTAAGTCCCATCAAATGGGGTCGGCTACATGAATCTTTCGTCTCAACTCGACTCTATCAAAGGTCATTTGGTTAGTCAAATTAAGGAGATTCATATATCTATTTACTACACTAGCCCACGTCAATCTAGGTATGCCCCTTCCCCTAATACTTCCATTTACTGTCACTGTATTGCATTTCTTCATTACTGTCTCTGTTGATCTCCGTTGTATATGACCAAACCATCTCAATCTGTTCTCTCTCAGCTTATCTTCTATCGGTACTACTCTTACTCATTCACGAATATATTCATTCCTAATTCTGTCTTTTCTAGTCTTGCTATACATCTACCTTAGCATCCTCATCTCAGCAACACTCCTCCTATCCAAGGTTGTTGAGATCGGGATCGTACACAGGATCGTTTTGGGGGTTTGTCGGATCGGATTGTAAGATCGAATCGAGGATCGTAAGATCCTACTAAAATGATAAAAAAATACAATAATTTTTATATGACTAACTAATACTATCAAAATATATATAGAATAAGTCCCAAAAAAAGAAATATAACAATTCAAGGTAGCATTCAAACATTTTTTTTTCAAAAAAAGAAGTCAAAAACATAATAAAAGCAAATACCAACACTTGCACACCATTGTCATTGTTTCTTAATGAAAACAAAACAAACTAAATAAAGGAAGAACAAATAAAGGACTAAAATAAGTCATCATGAGCGCCGAAATTATCATCATTATTGCCACAATCAACATTAATCATTGCCACATCATCATCATCATCACCACCACCCACGGTGCCATCCAAGTCCTCAATGTCTTCACCAATAGTAGCATCTTCAAAGTCATGATCAAAATCCCTTCGAGCATCCATGTTTTGATCCATAACATTATCATCACTTACTTCATGAACTTCATCATGTTCTCCACCAATATGATCACGACCTAAGTTGGAGTAAACAAAAAAATTGAAGTTATAATTTCTAATTAAAACTAAAAGATGTGTACATAAACTTAAAAGCTTGTTCCAAATTCCTTGCAAGGGCCTTCATTTCGTCTTCATCCGAATCACATCCATGTCGAGCATTCCTATCAAGCACACTCAACCAATTTCCTTCTTGGAAGAGTCGGAGTCTCTCTCTCTGTTATCCTTTCATCGTTTGATGGGACATCATCCAAATATAATGGATTCATGATTGCTTGTCTATTCATGTGTCGTTGTCTCAATTTCAAATTGTACATGACAAACACTAAGTCATTCATTCTCTTTTGGTGCAAACGATTCCTCCGCTTTGAATGTGCCATCTCAAAAGCACTCCAATTGCGCTCACACCCCGATGAACTGCATGTTAAACTTAATATCCGAATTGCACAGCTCTTCAACTCAGGGCATTCATCACCAAAAGAGTTCCACCAATCAGCCACATGAAAGTTTAGTTATAAATTTAAAATTGATGAAATGAAAACAAATAATAAGATATTAAAAATGATACAAATCAACTTATAGTAAAAATAAAAAAACACCTGGAGATTTCTTTTTTCTAGTCATGATTGCATTTTGTATGCCAAAGAGTCCTCTTGCACTCTTGAATGCATCAATTTGCAATTCTATCTTCACCCTCTCATTAGGGAACCATTCTTTCAAGACATTTGTACAGCCTAATTTTAACCTCAGCATCGGGCTGAAAATTGGGATTGTAATGAAACTGAGGGTTCAAGAAGTATGCTGCAGCATGCAATAGGTGATGGAGTTGGGATTCCCATCTTCTATCAATGATGGTCCATATAGGATTCATAGCTAACACCATTGAATAAAGAGTATTAATAAACAAATAAAAAGTTTAGGGAAATATAGTAGTAAAGTAAATAAGTTTAACTAAATAAAAGTTTACCATGAGAAAACATTATTAAAATTGCTTTGAATTTCCTCTTTCGCATGATCCATTGCCTCGTAAATGAATCCCATCGCCGGATGCTCTTCCGAATCCACCAATCTAAGTACTTTAATGAGAGGTACCGCAACCTTCAAGCACATAGAAACACCCTTCCAAAAAAATACGATTATCTAAAAACAATATCTTCAATTTTTTTACCCTTTTCTAACCTTGCAAATCGACTATTCCTCCACTTGGATGATGTAAACAAAGAGAACAATGCACTCTTTTGCTCATGAAGGCCTCTCAAGGTCAAGTAAGATGTGGCAAACCGAGTTACCTCGGGCCTAATAAGTTCAATACCTGTGGTGAACTCCTTTATCAAGTGAATAAGATTTGTTCTTGCCACAATTCTTTTTCCTTTTTTAATTGTAACTCGATGAAGTTGGATTTGCTTCTCAAAATCCTCTGACATCAAATCTATACAATGAGCGGCACAAGGCGTCCAAAACAAGCTCTTCCTCTTATCCGTTAACATTTCTCCCGCCAACTTATAATTAGAAGCATTGTTGGTCACCATTTGCACAACATACCTCATCCAACATCTCAAAAACCTTTTCACCGGTTTTTGAAATGTCGGATGTATCCAATGATGATAGAAAGATAGTTCCATTAGGGCTATTGACAAGAAAATTACAAATTGATCTTCTCTTTCTATCTGACCATCCATCGGACATAATTGTACACCCGGTCTTTTTTCCATTGTTCCTTGAACTCGTCAAGTAATTTCAATGTCTCACGTACTTCTGTTTTTAAAAATGTCACCCTAATTTCATGGAAAGATGGTGGCACAATGCCTTTTCCATAATCTCCAATTTTCTTAACCATAAGTGAAAATATAGGGTTGTTGACACAATTAAAAGGAATTGCACTAGTGTAAAAAAACTGGGCAATTGTTTGACAAACATCATCTCTCTCTTCTTTCTTAAATAATTGATTGATAGTTTTTTTATTTTGGTGCCGAGACTTGTTCACCACAAATTTATCCATACGCCCGTAATGTTTTTGTTTGTTTTCATGGCCAACATGCAATAATTTCACTTCTCATAAATTTTTCTCTTACATCTTCCGGAACTTGGTGACATGGTTCAACATTTTGATGAGTGCGCGCCAAATGGTGTTTTAATCTATATATTTCTCTAGAACGAGTAACATTACAGTATTTGCATTTTACCTTTTTGCTTGCAGCATCCATTTCAATGCCGTGTTTCCAACTAGGATTAGATCTGTGACCAGCAGCATTTTTCCTCTTCCTCCCTCTTGCTGAATTAGAGGCTGACATTGTGTGCTGCAATTGCAAATTGTGAAAATTAAAAGTAGTTTTTTTAGCAAAGTTTAGGGATAAAGCAACAAAGAAGAACAACAATAGCATAGTAGCAAAGAAGAACCAAGAAAAATGAAGAACAAAAAAAAAGAAAAAAGAGAAACAGAACAAGAGAACTCATTGTTTGACAAGCTTAAATTGGTTAGATTTGGTAGTGAATCAAACCAATGAGGGAAGGTACCATTGAAGAAATTTCCATCTAGTTTGAGAGTTTGAAGCTTCACCATTCTAGAAATCTGAGGAGGAACAGAACCAAATATAAAATTTGAACTCAAATCCAAATGTTCAAGTGATCAACACATCATTCATACAAAAATATATATAATATATAATTTACAGAAAAAAAATAATGAGCACAAAAAAAAAAAAAGTAGCGAATTTGGTATATATATATATATAATATACAAAAACAGAACAAAATGAGAGCAATGAAGAAAGAAAAAAAACAGTAGCAAAGAAAGAGCTGAGCAGCGAAGAAGCTGATTAGTGAAGAGAAAGGAAGAGGAGCTAAGCAGCAAAGAAAGAAAAAAGAAGAGAAGATTGAAGAACAACAACAAAGAGAGAGGAAGAACATCGAAGAAAAAGAAAAAAAAAGTAGGTCAGACTTGAAGAACAACAACGAAGAGAGAGGAAGATTAGAAGAAGAAGAAGAAGAAGCGTTCCTAGTTTGTGGCTGCAAATTTTGAAATTTGATATTGAATTTCTCTTTCCCCAAGTTGTATTGCCCTAATTGTAGGTCCGGCTTCTCTGCTTGCTTTGCTTCTCTGCTTCTCTTCCTTTTTTGCTCCCGATTTTGCTTTTAAGTTGCCAAAAAACCCTTCAAATCTGGATCGCATGGAGTTGCGATCCAGATACGATCCCAACGATTCTTCCACGATCCCACCACGATCCTGATCTGGGATCGATCCAAAGCACGAGTCGGATTGAATGATGTATATTGGATCGTAGGATCGTAAGATCCTACGATCCGGATTGGGATCTTAACAACTTTGATCTTATCTACACGTTCTTTCTTAGTTACCTAACATTCCGTCCCATACAACATCGCTGGTCTAATAGTTGTTCTATAGAACTTTCCTTTTAGTCTAGTGGGTATTCGTTGATCGCATAGTACCTCAGATGCACCCTCCATTTAAGCCACCCTGCTTTAATTTTATGGATCACATTTGCTCCAATCTCCCCAACCATTGCGATAATCGATTCTAAATAACAAAAACATTCACTCTTAGGTAGTTCTTGATTCTTAAGCTGCACTTTTCCTATGTTTTCATTGTTACTGTTACTAAAGTTACACTCCATGTATTCTGTCTTAATTCTGCTTATCCTAAATCCTTTAGATTCAAGTGCTTTTCTCCAAGTCTCCAGCTTAGTGTTAACTCCTTTTCTAGTCTCATCCATTAACACGATATCATTTGCAAAAAGCATACACAATGGTACATCATCCTGAATATTTCTCGTCAACTCATTCATAACTAAAGTAAAAAGATAAAGACTTAAGGTTGATTCTTGGTGTAATCTCATAGTAATTGAAAATTCACTTGTCTCTTCAGCTGGCAATCTAATAGTGGTCATCACACTTTTATACATGTCTCTAATCACATCAATGTAGCCTTTGTCACCGCTTTCTTTTTTAATACTCACCAGATTATATCCTGAGACACTCTATCATATGCTTCTCAAGATCGATAAAAACTATATGAATGTCTCTTTTCTTTTATCTATACTTTCCTATTATTTTCCTCAAAAAATAAATTGCTTTCATTGTTGACCTACCGGGCATAAATCCAAATTGACTCTCTAACATCTCTGTTATATCTCGCAATCAACGGTCCATCACTCTCTCACACACTTTCATTATATGACATATCAACTTGATTCCTCTATAGTTGTTGCAATTCTGGACATCTATTTTATTCTTATAGATTGGCACTAAAATACTCTTCCTCCACTCTGACATTTTTCTAGTCAACAAAATTTTACTAAATAACCTAGTCAACCAAGCAATCTTTTCTTACCCAAACATTTCGAAGCTTCAATAGGGGTATCATCGGGTCCTAAAGCCTTATTTGATTTCATCTTTTTAAGCGTAATTTCCACGTTAAAGTTTCTAATCCTGTGATAGAATCTGTAGTCTTGGTTTTACTTATTACTGGCTACGTCCTCTCCTTTTGACCTCCTTCAATGTTCTTCATTTAATAGCTTCTCAAAATAGTTCTTTCACCTCTCCTTAATCTCTTCGTCTTTCACCAGCACCTTGGAGTCCTTATTCTTGATACATTTAAACTGATTAAAATCTCTTGGTACGTGTTTCGTGTACGGAATACATATGCGGAAATACCATACGAAGTATTGGTAGTACTCGGTACGGGTACGGTATGTTTGTCAAAGTACCCATGCTTCATAGATGTGCACAATAAGAAAGGACATAAACATATTGAGGGTGTTGCCTTACATTTTTTGGTGTTGATATTTTTAAGAAATGCAAAATTCTTTGAAAATAATAGTTTGCCTGCCTCTTTGCATACATGTAGTATATAGTAGGAGTCATAAACTATAATATTTATGGATGTTGATAATTTTGTCAGTGTCTTGTTTGCTTATATAGCAAAAGACTGAAGCTTGAGTACTTTGAAAATATTACCGTATTAGTACTGGGTACTTACCTGGTAAAGGCGTACGCAAAATATGTCTCTGGTACAGCTCGGATATGGCATGGGTACGGTATGCTAAAAAGCATGGACACGGATACGTGACACGACACGGATACGACACGGACACGCTGACACGTTAATTTTCAAAAAATGAAGGACACGACACGTAGGGGACACGCGTGAAATATGTAATTTTATATATTTATTATATGTTATATATATTAATATATCATTCAAAGATAATAAAAAATGCAATATGATACTAATTCTTATAAATTTATATGATTTTTGTTTTATTATTGTATCTTAAGTTATTTTGTTTAAACTTATAATTAGTTTCACATGTATCCAATCGATAGACACGTGTGTTTATGTGATTGACATGTGTGTCTTCTAAATATCCAAAGAGTGTTCGGCTGTTTAAAAAAATTTAAAAATTAGGACATGTTTTGAAGAGTGTCGGACACGTGTCCTAAGAGTGTCCAAAGAGTGTCGGTGTCCGACACGGACACGACACGGATACGTCACCTTCTTAGAAGTGTCCGTGCTTCTTAGACGGTATGGGTACGGCTCAAGTATGGGACGGGTATGTTTCAGGTATAGAATGGTACATTTTTGGTACTTTTGTGGGTAATTTGGGGTGTAAATGTAATTTTATTTAAAAAAAATATAGGGTTTTTTGCAATTATAAAAATATAAAAAATACTTAAGGTTCTATTTTTTTTAACATTAAAAAAAACTTTAATTATTTTTTGCATTTAATTCTTTAATTGTTATATGTCATGTACTACTACAATTACAAACTATAAAATTATATTTTTTGTTTTGGACTGACCAGTAACCGGACTATAACCATATCCTAGCTTTTTAAGTTTTACCATATCTGTGTACATACCTACCCGCACACATGCTTCCTAGGCAAGAGATGTTTTTGTTTCATTAATCCTAGATACCTTCTCTTAAAGAAGTTGTCATCAACTTGTGCATTTACTATCCGGGCAGCTCCTTATCCTTCCTTTTAAAGGTAGGAAAAGAAGTTTTATTAGTGGACTGAGCCAGTGGAAAAATATTTTCCGATCTTTCATATACACTGTTTTAATTCATTTATGTAATTTGATTTTGTACCTACGAATCTATCACAAAATTTTGGTTATGTATACCTTTTGCCATTTGATGGAAGATGGGATTGAAGTAAGCATTGATTTTGCTACCATGATTCAAAATGCATCTCTTTAATTCATAGTTTTGCTTATGCCTGAGAATTTCTTCTGACTTTCAGGTCCTCAAGGACCACAAATGCAGAAGGTTCTAGAAAGGCTAACTGGACAACACACTGTCCCAAATGTTTTTATTGGTAAGAAGTGCTTTTAGAATGCTGAATATTTGCTTCAACATATCTGTACTCTCCTTTGAATATAGAATGTAGTTAATCTTGGTTCTGTAAATCCTGGTTTAAAGCAAACTGTTGAGTTACGAATTCATAATTGATGAACTATCATTCTGCAATGACATGCTTAACAAAGCAGAAAAATGGTTGTTGTCTGAGTGAATAAACCTAAAATACTAGGTTAGAACTGCATGCATACGAGTGTTGCTCGTAAATGATATAACAAGCTGTAAGAAATAATGTATAGAGAAAGAGAGAGAATAAATTGTATGTATTATTATTGATTGATATGTTGTTGATTTCTATTACAATGATTCATGATTCCTATATATAGAAGAGGGTGAGTGTGTAGTAGGTAAGAAGTAGGTGAAGTGGAGGTGGTAGTGGTGTAGTGGGTTAGGTTTAGTGGAGTAGGTGAGGTGGTAGAGGTGTAGTGGGTTAGGTTTAGTGGAGTAGGTGAGGTGGTAGTGGTGGTAGGTGATGGTAAATTCTAACAGCCCCCCGCAAACTCAAGGAGGATAGAAACTAACCAACTTGAGTTTGAAGAGAGAAACAAAACAAGAAAATACATAAAAAATAAAAAAAGGATAGGAGACACTGTATGGTCGTGTCAGACCGTTGGTGAAGACACTGAATGGTTGTGTCATAACGGTGTAGAGGACACTGTATGGGGGTGTCATAACCATGTAGAGGACAGTTTATGGGGTCATATCGGACCGTTGTAGAAGACAGTTTATGGGGTCATGTCGGACCGGTGTAGAAGACAGTTTACGGGGTCATGTCGGACCGTTGTAGCAGACAGTTTACGGGGTCATGTCGGACCGTTGTAGCAGACACTATTGTGACAGTTGTGGTGACAGTTTACGGAGTCTTGCTGGACCCTTGTAGAAACTAACCGGAATCTATGTCGGGACAGTTTACAAAGTCTTGTCGGACCCATGAAGGAGCTAACCGGAATCAATGAGTCTTGTCGGACCCTTGTAGAAACTAACCGGAATCGATGTCGGGACAGTTTACAGAGTCTTGTCGGACCCTTGTAGAAACTAACCGGAATCTATGTCGGGACAGTTTACAGAGTCTTGTCGGACCCATAAAGGAGCTAACCGGAATCAATGTCGGGACAGTTTACAGAGTCTTGTCGGACCCTTAAAAAGTCGCACCCTCAAAAGGTGTGCCCAATCTTTCAAAAGGCGTGCCATCAAAAGGCGTGCCCAATCCATAAAAAGATGTGCCGGACATGATGGCGAGGCACGTGAGTGCCTTGGCTGGCGCGCCCGTTTGTCGTCTGGCGTCAAGTGGCGCGCGATACGCGTGGCTGCCTCGCTATTTAACCAAGGTTGATGCTGAGGTTGAGGCAGACAAAAAACTTCTGAAAATCCTCTGAAAAAACTCTTCCTTTGCTGAGAGAGAAACTCTGTAATACTCTGTATCCAACCCTTCTCGGAAACACTCAGCAACCCAAAAAACATGGCCTCTTTTTCCCGTTCAGCTACCCAGAATATGGCCTCTTCATCCCGTGGTCTACTCACTCTCTTTCCTGACCTCAATGAGTTAACAAGAGAGAGAACTGGTGCGGTGGCCAGTGAACCTCAACCAAACACCTCTGGTTTTGCTCCGTTGAACTTTCCGATGCGGTCTGTGGAGCAAAGAATGGCAGTGCAGTCGGATGTGGAAGCCAATCAGTATACATTGAAGTCATGTGTGGAAACCATGACTGCGGTTACAAACTTGTCGAACCGGCTGCAGAGTAGGACAAATGAGGTGCAGCAGTTAAACGCCCAACTGGCTCTGCTCCAGCGCATGTATAAGGATGCGCGAGCAGAGATAAGTGTGCTAAAGGCAGAAAACAAGGAGCTGAAGCGGAAGGCCTCCGTGATGTTCCGATTTGGAGGGCCGCCATATGCTGCAGTGGAGGAGCAGGGAGTAGTGATTGTGCCCAGTGGAGTGGGAAACACGGAGGCAACACCGTCAAGGACCGCCCAGGACGGAGGCAAGAAGAAAAGACCGGCGGAATAGGCGAGAAGAAAAATCCCACTGTTCCGATTTGTGTTGGTTGTGTTTTGTTTTGTTTTGTGTTTTTTTTTTTATTTTTATTTTTTATGGTGTAAAATGCTGATCGGGGTTGATCCCCGGCATGAAGAAATGACAAGTTTGTAAAATGTTGTTTTTTTTTTTTTTGTTTTTTTTTTTTTTGTTTTTGTTTTGGGAGTGTTTTGTTGAAAAAAAAAAAATAAAATGAAAGAAAACAAGGGAGAAAGAAAATAGATAAAAAATATTTATAGATGGATTATATGAAAAACATCAGTGCGATTGTTTCAAAATAAAGTGGGGTATTTAAAAAAGAGGAAAAGTGATTTGGAAAAAATAAATAAAAATAAGTGATTTTTGAAATCAAATGGAGGAGAGAGAGGGACAAACCCATGTGATAAAGTGGAGAGAGAGTCGGTGAGTGGGGTGCAAAAGGTGAAGGAGAAATGATGGATTGAAAATGGTTTGGGTCAAAAGTGGACACTGTTAGTGGGGAACATGAGTGCATTGATTATTTGATATAATAATAATAATAATAAAAATAAAAAGTTAGAACAGTTGGAGAGAATGAGTGGAGTATGGTAAGGGTTTCATCCAAAGCCAAAATTCCTGCAGCGAATCACTTCGCAAATCCTAGCATGAGCTTTTTCTCTTTCCAGGCTTATTCATGAATTTCCTGGTGATTTCAAGAGCCTCTGGTGGCATTGTGGCAGAGAACACCCCAACCTGGATTTTGGGTGGCAGCAACTGAGAACACCCCAACCTGGATTTTGGGTGGCAGCAACTGGAAAATATCATAGATCTGATTTTTAAAAACCTCGTGACAGCATTTCATCAGCTTCATCCAAGACAAACATTTTGATGCAAACAGGGCGAAGTGATTGTCTCCGCAACATGTCAAACACACGACCAGGAGTACCAACAACAACATGAACCCCACTGGAGAGAATGCGCTGATCTTCGCGCACACTAGTCCCTCCAACACAAGCATGAACCTTCACACTTTGCTGGGCAAGTTCAAGAGTGGGTGGAAGAACCAAAGGTTGGCACTCAACCAAGCTATAATCTAGCTGCTGCAGAATTCCAGAGCAGAATGTTGCAGTGTTTCCAGTTCCAGACTGTCTCGTCATATGAGGTGAAGAATTCGTCTCCATCAGCCTCACACATGACTACAGTTGCACAAATCTTTGTTGATTTTATCAGCGGAATAGGTTGAGGTCCGGCGGGCGGCTAAGGTGAGGTTGCCGCCCGCCGGGGAAGCGAAAATACTAGGTTTTAAACCAGCTCTGATACCATGTAAGAAATAATGTATAGAGAAAGAGAGAGAATAAATTGTATGTATTATTATTGATTGATATGTTGTTGATTTCTATTACAATGATTCATGATTCCTATATATAGAAGAGGGTGAGTGTGTAGTAGGTAAGAAGTAGGTGAAGTGGAGGTGGTAGTGGTGTAGTGGGTTAGGTTTAGTGGAGTAGGTGAGGTGGTAGAGGTGTAGTGGGTTAGGTTTAGTGGAGTAGGTGAGGTGGTAGTGGTGGTAGGTGATGGTAAATTCTAACACAAGCATTTATTTCAAGACTGATTATATATTATGTTATGGTACTTTTGGTAGAATTGCACCTCTCATGCAGTCCTACTCGCTGCTGCTTGAGACTAAGGCCAACTGCTTTATACAACTTAGTATTTTCTAAAGAGAATGTATCATGCTAAGTATTAAAGCTTGCTATTGCCACTGCTTCTTCCCTTAAGCTTTGTCAAAATGTTTTAGAGAGTTGGAAGTTTCAGTATGCTTAGTTGCTCTTAGAATGTAGTTTGATGAGGTATTGGTGATGAATAAATCTGTAGCCCAAAGTGTTTTCGGAGTTTCTCATTGTGATTCTACATAGAACATGATATTCACAACAATATTGCTTACCTTGCTGCTATGAAGCATAGACACTTCAAAAAGGTGCTGTAGCGTGTCCTTTATTTAATTAATTTGTTTTCAAGGGAAACGCTGAGGACACAACCACTAGTTTTTTCTCCCTCTTCTTTAGTGCTTTTGATGGATATTGAATGTTTATTATTTTTTGCTTAGATTTAAATAATTAATAGATTATCCTAAGAGTGAGTTTTTGTTTTTATTTTTTGTTTTTTGGTTTGGTTTGGTTTGGTTTTGTTTTGTTTTGTCTTTTTTTATTAATTTTGATTGTTTGTAGATATAATATTAAGGGGACATTACAACTCATGGTATAGGATAAATAAATAAATAAAAATAGTAAAAAACATGGGGGGTGCAACTCACAAAGAGGCTGGGTGCAACTCAAACACTGGGGATGTTTGTGATTTTTTTGTCTGTTCGACTGTACTGGAATTCCCTCGAATATTAATCTATATAACCAAAAAAAAAAAAAATTTATTGCCGTGATTGTGTCTTTTTTTTGGAATTCCTCGTGTCCCCTGTCCGCATTCGTGTTTGTGACCATGCTTCTCTTAGCCCTACTGCAATGGATGGGACTTTTATTCTGGTGGTTGAGAGATTGACATATGCTCTTGGAAAATTACTTAGTTTTAATATTATCAATTTTCACGTTAGTTATTCTATTTTCTCTAGTTTCGTGTTCAATTTTCAAGGATCTTTGGTGGGGCAAATATCCACCGAAATTTCTCATTTTGTGAATTTTTCTCCTCATTCAACCTCCTTCCATCCATCCATCCATCTTGGGGTTTTTCTCTCAAGTTGTGTTAGATGTTATGGTTTATTTGAGTCCAAGAGCTTATGGTATTGATTGATGGTAAATTGTAATTGTCTATTCATATAAATACATGGGTCTAAGAGGAGAAGCCTAATTTTTTGGATTGTCTTTCGCATTTACCGTATACTGTGTATTCTCATTTTCCTCCTCTCTTCTTTATTTTTCTACTGTAAATTTGACATGGTATTAGAGAGACATCCTCATACTTGAAGATATTTCCCCCCCTTCTAGTTTGGCTTATTTTTTCCTCGGATTGTAAAAAATACAATAAAATAAAATTCCACCATGATCGACTAAGGATGGGTAGTTCACCATATTTTTCATTTAACCTTCTACAAAGCCTTTGTTATTTTTTCCATCTTTTTAGTGAGTTTTTTCACAACTCTTTGATCAAGCCCATTCAATTTTTTTGCTTGTAGTCAGTGCCTTCCCTTCCATGGGTGCCGACTAGATGTTTCAAGGGACCTTGCTGTCATTTTCTTCGAAGTATTTTTTCGGTTCCACTTCGATTCACATACCGTGGGTTCCAATTGATTGAGTTTGCATGCCATGGTTTTGTTAGATTGCTTAGAATCTGCGTGGTTTTGCCTTGTTTTTGACTTCTAGAGGTGTTACAGCTGTAAAGGTTTTTTTGGTTTTTTTATTTTCTGGTATTGTCGATTTCTTGAGTCATTATTGGCCTTGTGATCTCTTTGCAGTGGTTATTGTTTGTGCTATACCTCCATTAATATGGCTGATAGTAGTAAGGCACCCAAGGGCAGTGAGGAGAGTGGATTGAGTTGTGTTGTGACTCTTGGGGATAGCCCCTCACTTCAAATTAGTCTTGTTAAGCTTGATGGTACCAACTACTTGATTTGGGCTCGCTTTTGTAGTTTGGCTATCACTGTACATGTTTGACTAGCTATATCACTAGAGTACTCATGAAACTTGTTGAAGATGGACCTCTGTGTACTCAATGGCTTTCATAGAATGCTTTGGTTATTACTTGGCTCATTAATCCCGTGCAGCCTACTATCCTTCAGTCTTTTCTATTACTGGACACAACTTACCAGATTTGTGCAACTGCAACATAGATTCACTCTTAGAAGGGTGATGATGCCCAGGCATATGAATTGAGGAAGAAGATCCGGACTTGGATTAGAAGGATTGATCTCTCGTTGAGTACTATGCTGAGTTAAGTAGCTTGTGGCAAGAACTTGATTATTACCAAAGCTTTCAGGCTATCTGTTCCAAGGACGGAACTTTGTTTCAACAATTAGTGGAGGAGTACGTTTATGACTTTCTTGCTGGCCTTAATTTGGAGTACAATCAGATTTGGGTTCAAGTGTTGATTCGCTCTTCTTTTCCTACTTTGCAGGAGGCTTAGCTCTTGTTCAGGAGGAGGAGAGTTGGCGTAGTGCCGTGGTGCATTCCTCTAGTGAGGATTGGTCTACTTTGGTTGTTAGAGCTATAACAGGCTTGGGGTATCAAAATGCCGTCATTAAGTCAGAGCCATGACTCTCATGAAGATGGAGAATGCGAGATCTAAAAGCAAGGAGTCTCCTTCCCATAGATGAGATTACCTAGGCCAAAGGAGCTTACCCCAATCGCGATGGAAGGTCCTGAGAAGTTCTTGAGGCTTGGTGTGCGGCATAGTGTAGCTGATACAAGGCTGCTCTGTGACCTTTTATTGGGACACTTAGGAAGCTTGTGGCTTGGTGGTTAAGAGTAGGGGTTCACTGAAGTGCTTGCGAGTTTGGTTGACACAAGGTTACACTTCTTAAATAAGGTCCTACTGAGTAGGGGTGAAACTAGGAAGAAAGAGGTATTAAGCAAGTCCAAGCAGCCAAGTCAAGTTTAAACAAGTCCAAACGGTTTGGTCAGGATTTAAACGACTCAAATAATTATAAAAATTAACAAATTTATATGAAAATAAGTCAATAAACAATAACACTCTAAATTTGTTTCAAGAACTTGAACTTTGATGATTCACCACTATAAAAATGCAAATTAGAAGTAATATCACAAGCAAAGAATATATTTCACATAATTCACCTAACACATGAACGGTAATGAGTTATAAATTGCAGTGTACACTCATACCAATAAGTGAAATAGAGAAATAATTAAGCAAATATGGGACAAAGCAAGGGGATGGATGCCAGGGTTAGAGCTACAAAAGGAGTTCAGAGCAAGGGGACAAAGGAGAAGGCTTGGGAAAGGAAAACAGGGGTGAACTGAGGAAGAAAGTTTATTGATTTGTTCACTGAGAATCGAATGGGCAATTTAAGGGCTGATATGGAGCGGGCGGTAGTCTCTGTAAGATGTGATTTTTCCAGCAGCTGGGCTCAAATTGAAAAGGAATTGAGCAAATATTTAAAAAAGTCTATTGCACTTCGGCCATTTCAAATCAATAGAGCTCTGTTCTGGGTAAGTAATAGAGAGGAAGCGAATTTTATTGGAAACAAGGGACTGAGGTTCTTCAACAAAGGTGTGGCGATCAGTTTGGAAAAGTGGTCAGAGGTGAAGCATGTTAAACCAGAGGTGATTCTCTTATGGAAGGTGGATTGCAGTGTGTGACTTGCCATTTACCCTTTGGAATGAAAAGGTATTCCAGTACATAGGTCAAAGATGTGATGGTTTGTTGGAAGTGGATAGAAGAACTGTCTCTTTGGAAAATCTATTTGAAGTAAGATTGAAAGTCAGAGGCTTTGATTGTGGTTTTCTGCCAGCTTGTATGGAGATCAACGAGGGAGATCGATCTTCTATGGTGTGTCTCAAGCCATTGTCCAAGTCAATGCACAGAATGGGGATGTTTGGCCAACGATCTTCTGGCAACAGTCTTCTGGTGAATCTTTCGCCTACGACGAGGAAGACAAAGGGAGGGACAGCCAGGGTGGACACGTGGCGGCTTCGAAGGGGAAAATCGAAGGGGTGCAGAAGTCAAAAGGGCTGGGGTTAGCTCCCGTGCGGTGGCTGAGATGGAGGGAAGGTCAAGGGATAAGGGGCTTGGGGAGGCTCCAACTGGGCCAGTGGGGCGTAGTGGGCCAACTTTTATTTTGGGCCCAAGTGATTTTTACAATAAGGGCCAGAGGTTTATGAATCAACAGCCTAGGTTTTATTCTCCAAGAGCTGGGCCAGTCTATAAGCAGCAAATGGTTTGTAATGTTGGGTCTCAAAGTGTGGATGTGGTCTATTCAACTGATTTGGGCCCAGTGGGTCAATTGAAAGGGATTCATGGTTCAGAAGAGAGGATCCGTGATGCTGATCCACCCGATTTGCTTGTAGAGGAGAGACGATCCATTGGGGAAGAGGCTCAGCGCCGGCAGCCGTCTAGGGTGCGAGAGGCTGTGGATGTGGATCGCGAGATGAATTCTTCGAGGACTAATTAGTTTCAACTAACGAGGGACAAGATTCAGCTAGGATTAGCTGATTTCGTGAATGGTTCTGTCGAGGATCTGCAGAAAACAGAGGGGAATATGGAGGAGTGGGTCGATGAAAAGACAGAGAATGTGAACGATGCTGATTTGTTGAGTCGCAAGGTTGATGATGGATGTTTCGAGCCTAACGAAGTGCTGCAAGCTTTGGAAATGTATGGGTCTAAGAGGAGCTCTGAGTTTGTCTCTGGTTCAGAAGGCGATGGAGGTGATCAAGAAGAGTAAGATTTTCAGCTGTGTAATTTCTTTAAGGAACAAGGCATTGTTGAGAATGAGGAGGCTGAGGGTGTCTCTGAAACTATGGATCATGTCAGTGACACTGTTATCTAAGATCCCATAGCTCCAGCATCTGAGAGGGGTAACACTGCTAGCCAAATCTTTTCTTCTCTTGGGGATGGGGTAGGGGGATCTCAGAGTCAGGGTCTTGATGGTTCTGTTAGGGGAATGGATGATCAAGGAGTCTGCCGGATATTTCCAGAGCCATGATGATTGGCTCTCCCAATTAATCCTGTGTCCTATAATGCTAACATTCCTGTAGGCCAAGTAAATGATGCTCAAGTAGGAGATTTTGTTAATCATATGCCCAGGAGAAGCTGTGTTTTTAGTGGAGTGAGGGATAGTGAGGTTGAAACAGAGCATTGGTTGATGGAGTTAAGCAAGTATGCGTCTTGTCCTATTGAGGAAAATGAAGTACCTCTTTTCAAGCATTTACTTCAAGTTATGGGGCTTTCGTTAGTAAGGTTAAATGGAAGGAAGGGGGGTAGTGGAAAGGAACTTAGTGTCTCCAGGGGGGAGTGTGTTAGAAGGGGAGGGGCTTTGGTTAGAAGGGGGGCTAGGGAGTTAAGGAACTTGGTGAGCACAATTAATTATGATAGGAGACATGAGGAGGTTAGGGGTGGCAATGTTTGTCAATGAAGATTGTTAGTTGGAATGTGAGGGGTTTGGGCTCCCGGAAGAAGAGGGGGGTCATTAGGGATTTTTTGAGGAAGCAGCAACCTAATATAGTCATTTTTCAGGAAACTAAAGTGGAAGCTTGTGATAGGAATTTCATTACAAGTGTTTGGGGAGTTAGGCATAAAAAGTGGGCTTTTGTACCATCAATGGGAAGGTTTGGAGGTCTTTTATGTATTTGGGATGAGAGGGTGGTTTTTGAGTGTGACTTATTAGTTGGAGAGTTTTCATTATCTGTTAGGTTCAGGAATTTGGATAATAGTGAGTGGTGGTTGTCGGGGGTATATGGCCCAAATTGCCCTGCTAAGAGACAGGCTTTGTGGGAGGAGTTAGGTGGGTTATATGGACTATGCTACCCCAACTGGTGTTTAGGGGGGATTTCAATTTGGTTAGGAAGGTTTCAGAGAAGCTTAATGGGGGTAGAATCAATAGGAGTATGAGAGATTTTGATGGGTTCATTAAAGGATGTGAGTTGGTGGATCCTCCTTTATTTAATGCAAGATTCACATGGTCTAATCTTAAGGAAAGCAGGTATGTTCTAGACTGGATAGATTTTTATTTTCTTTGGGTTGGGAGGGGGTTTTCCCCAATGTGAGACAGGAGGCGTTTCCAAAATTGGTGTCCTATCATTGTCCCATTATGATCAAGAGTTGTCCTTTTAGGTGGGGTCCGGCCCCATTTAGGTTTGAGAATATGTAGTTGGATCATCATTTATTTAAGGAGAACTTTACGGGGTGGTGGAATAATGCTAGATGTCACGGGTGGGAGGGTTTTAAATTCATGAGAAAGTTGAAGGTCATTAAAGAGTGAGTGAAACTTTGGAATAGGGAGGTGTTTGGAAATTTGGAATTATCTAAACTTCATGTTATGGGTAGAATGGAGGAGATAGATTCTTTGGAGATGCAGGGAAATGAGGTCGAGGATTTGAGGGGAGAAAGGAGGGAGCTAGGCGTGAAGTTGGAAGAGTTGACTCTTATAGAGCAGATTTTTTGGGCACAAAAAGCAAAGGTGAGGTGGTTAAGGAAGGGGGATGTTAGTTCAAAATTCTTTCATAGGGTTGCAGATGGAAAAAGGAAGAAAAAGTTCATTAAGAGGTTGGAAGTAAGGCCAGGGGTAGTGGTGGACTCAGAGGAGCAAATAGTCCCAGGGATTTTTAATTTTTACTCAAAATTGTTTTCGAAGGATGCGATAGTCAGGCCTGGGATAGAAGGGATTGAGTGGAGGCCTATTGATCAGGAAAGTGCCATCTAGTTAGAGAGTCCTTTTGAGGAAATGGAGATTGAGGATGCAGTTTTTGAGTGCAAGAGGGACAAGGCTCCAAGCCCCGACGGGTTTTTAATGGCAGTTTTTCAAGATTGTTGGGAGGTGGTGAAGGAGGATTTGGTGAGACAGGGGTGGTGTCAGAATTTATGTATTATTGATTGATATATTGATGTTGTTGTGTTTATTACAATTACAAGGATTCCTATTATATAGGAGTGTGTTTGGGAGTAGGTGGAGAGTAGGTGAAGTGGAGGTGGTAGTGGTGTAGTGGGTTAGGTTTAGTGGAGTAGGTGAGGTGGTAGTGGTGGTAGGTTTATGGTACATTCTAACAGCCCCCCGCAAACTCAAGGGGGATAGGAACTAACCAACTTGAGTTTGGAGAGAGTTACAAAACAAGAAAATACATAAAAATAAAAGAGGATAGGAGACACTGTATGGTCGTGTCAGACCATTGGTGAAGACACTGGATGGTGGTGTCATAACGTTGTAGAGGACACTGTATGGTGGTGTCATAACGTTGTAGAGGACACTGTATGGGGGTGTCATAACGTGGTAGAGGACACTTTATGGGGTCATGTCGGACCGATGTAGAAGACAGTTTACGGGGTCATGTCGGACCGTTGTAACAGACACTGTTGTGACAGTTGTTGTGACAGTTTACGGAGTCTTGCTGGACCCTTGTAGAAACTAACCGGAATCAATGTCGGGACAGTTTACAGAGTCTTGTCGGACCCTTGAAGGAGCTAACCGGAATCAATGTCGGGACAGTTTACAGAGTCTTGTCGGACCCCTGAAGGAGCTAACCGGAATCAATGTCGGGACAGTTTACAGAGTCTTGTCGGACCCTTAAAAAATGCACCCTCAAAAGGTGTGCCCAATTTTTCAAAAGGCGTGCCATCAAAAGGCGTGCCCAATCCATAAAAAGGTGTGCCGAACATGATGATGGCGAGGCACGTGGGCGCCTTGGCTTGCGCGCCCGTTTGTCGTCTGTCGGTAAGAGGCGCGCGATGCGCGTGGCTGCCTTGGCTATAAGACGGAGGCTGAGGCTGAGGCAAAAAACCTGCGAGAGATATTCTGAGAGAGATTTCTGAGAGAGATTCTGTAACACTCTGTTTTCTGAGAGAGATTGCTGAGAGAGATACTGTGTAACACTCTGTTGCCTAGAAAATGGCTGCTTCGTCTTCCCGCGGGCTGCTCACCCTCTTTCCCGACCTCAACGAGTCAACAAGAGAGAGAACTGGTGCGGTGGCACTGGAAACTCAACCAAGCGCCCCGGAGTTTGCTCCGTTGAACTTTCCGATGCGGTCTGTGGAGCAAAGAATGGCAGTACAGTCGGATGTGGAGGCCAATCAGTATACTTTGAAGTCATGTGTAGAAACCATGACGGCGGTCACTAACTTGTCGCACCGTCTGCAGAGTAGGGCAAATGAGGTGCAGCAATTAAACGCCCAACTGGCTCTGCTCCAACGCATGTATAAGGATGCGCGAGCAAAGATAAGCGTGCTAAAGACGGAAAACAAGGAGCTGAAGCGGAAGGCCACCGTGATGTTCCGATTTGGAGGGCCGCCATATGCTGCAGTGGAGGAGTATGGGGGAGTGAACATGCTCGGCGGCGTGGAAAACACGGAGGTAGCACCGTCAAGGACTGTCCAAGACGGAGGCAAGAAGAAGAGACCTGCAGCAGAGTAGAGAAGAAAAATCCCACTGTGGAGGTGGATGTTTTTTTTTTTTTTTTTTTTTTTTTTGTGTTGTTGTAAAATGGTGATCGGGGTTGATCCCGAGATGAATAAAATGAGTGTATTGTGCAAATCCAAATGGCGTGAAGGGACAAGACGGAGCAAAAAAATTAGATGGAATGAATAGAAGTTTATTTATTTATTTTTATTTTTTTTTTAAATTTTTTTTTTTTTTTTTTAAGAAAAAATAAAAAGTTAAGCTTCAGGAAAAGTGGGGCGGTGGAAAGAAGAAAAAGAGAAAAAATAAAAAATAAAAAATAAAAAATATAATGATGGTGGTGGATGGAAAATATATTAAAATGGAAAAGTATATATATATAATAATAAGAAGAATAGTGAATTCAGTGGCCCGAGAGGTTCAATGCATTTGCTGATTTATTTATTTATTTATTTTATTTGTTTTGGGTAGAGTGGATCACATGGGTGAGGAATGATAATAAACACAATGCATATTTGTTTATGATTTGAATAAGATAGAGCTAGGACCAGAAGAGATACCATTCATTCCCCTGGGCCCATTTTGACTGATGAGGGTAATGAAAATCATGGAGATGATATGGGCAGTTATGTTGGTTGAGATCCGGCGGGCGGTCAAGGCAAGGTTGCCGCCCGCCGGAAGGCGAAGAACACCAAGATCTTTAACCTTGCTCTGATACCATGTCAGAATTTATGTATTATTGATTGATATATTGATGTTGTTGTTGTGTTTATTACAATTACAAGGATTCCTATTATATAGGAGTGTGTTTGGGAGTAGGTGGAGAGTAGGTGAAGTGGAGGTGGTAGTGGTGTAGTGGGTTAGGTTTAGTGGAGTAGGTGAGGTGGTAGTGGTGGTAGGTTTATGGTACATTCTAACAGGTGGTTAATTTTATGAGACAGGGGTGGTTAATTTATGTGCTAATGCCACGTTTATTTGTTTGATTCCTAAGAGGGATGGAGCCATCCGAATTGGTGATTTTAGACCAATTAGTTTGGTGACATCACTCTACAAGATTTTGGGGAAGGTTTCGTCAAAAAGGTTGAGGGCTTCTTTAGGGGATACAATCTCTTCGGCTCAAGGGGCTTTTTGTGCAAGGTAGATAGATTCTAGATGTGGTTCTGGTGGCGAATGAGGTGGTTGAGGAGTGTAGAAAGCCTGGAAAGAGAGGTCTTGTGTTTAAGGCAGATTTTGAAAAAGCGTATGATTATGTAGATTGGCATTTTTTGGATTTTGTGATAGAAAGGAAAGGGTATGGTGAGAGATGGAGGTCCTGGATTAGGGGATGTTTGGCGTCTTGCAATATGTCGGTGATAGTCAATGGTAAACCAGGGCAGACTTTTAAGGCAACTCGAGGGTTGAGACAGGGCGATCCTTTATCTCCTTTTCTCTTCATCATGGTAGTAGACGTGTTAGGAAGGATGGTGGATAGGGCTAAAGAGGTTGGTCTGTTTGAAGGCTTACAGGTCGGTAGAGATAAGATTAGTGTGACACATCTGCAGTTTGTGGATGACACTATTTTCTTCTTTGAGGGGGACGAGAGCCAAATGTTGAATCTCTTTTTGATGGTTAAGCTTTTTGGGGTGCTCTCTAGTCTCAGGATGAATTTAGCGAAGAGTAGGGTTGCGGTTATTAATGTTGATTCAGAGAGTGGCTGGGTTAATTGGGTGTGGTATAGAGACATTTCCGATGATGTATTTGGGGCTTTCGCTGGGAGGTAACTCAAGGGGTGAAGTGTTTTGGAATCCGGTTGTGGAAAAGATAGGAAAGAGGTTAGAAGGGTGGAGTAGGGCTTTACTATCCCGTGGGGGTAGGTACACTCTGGTTAAGACAGTGCTAAGTGGAATTTCAATTTATTTCATGTCTATGTTTAAGATTCCAGTCAAGATAGCAAAATCTATTGAAAAGTTAATGAGAGATTTTCTATGGGAAGGGAAAGATGAGGGAAGGGAGGATCATTTGGTGAACTGGGAAACGGTGTCCTTATCTAAGGAGAAGGGGGGTTTGGCCATTGGTAATATAATGGCTAGAAACATGGCTCTGCTGGGCAAGTGGTTATGGTGATTCCCCAATGAGTGTGGTTCATTATAGCATGTGGTTATTAAAAGTAAATATGGGATTCAGGTTAATGTAGGGACTCTCAGGTGGTCTCGAGGGGTAGCGGGCGTGCTCCTTGGAAGTCCATTTCTCAGATTTTTCCAGTTTGGTCCCGATTCATTTCTGTGAGGGTGGGTAATGGAGAAATGGTCAAATTATGGGAGGATGTTTGGGTGGGCTCGACGTCTTTGGCTGAGTCCTATCCACTTCTGTATGGCGTTTCTCAGTCTCATAATTGTTCTGTTGCATCTATGGCGGGTTCTTTGGTGGTTCCTTTTGTAGTTTTGGAGAAGAGACAAGTTAGAGGTATGAGTCCTATCTCATCCCCTTTTATATTAGATCATTAGTAAAATTATAGGAGCCCTCTAAGGCATAAATAAATATACTAAATATAAATAAGAATGAAATAGGAAATATTCCTAATACATTCTAACACTCTCCCTCAAACTGGTGCGAAGATATCTCTCATGCCTAGCTTGGAAAAAATGTCATGAAATGGTTTATTCCCTAATCCTTTGGTGAAAACATCAACCAGTTGAAGTGGCGTACATATAGTGCCATTAGTGAGCTTTTCCTTGATAAAATGCCTGTCAATCTCCACATGCTTGGTCATGTCATGCTGAACCGGATTATGAGTTATGTTGATTGCGGCCTTGTTGTCATAGTATAATCTCATGGAATCAATCTGATGTATTCCCAAGTCTCCCAACAATAGTCTAATCCATAGTAACTCACATACATGTTGAGCCATGGCCCTGAATTCTGCCTCAGCACTAGATCGAGCAACCACATTTTGTTTCTTATTGTGCCACGTGACTAGGTTGCCTCCAACAAATGTGCAATATCCTGAAGTTGATCGTTTGTCAGTGACGGATCCAACCCAATCTGCATCAGTGAATGCTTCCATGCTGAGATGTCCATGTTTTGAGAAATAGAGGCCCTTTCCAGGAGAGGCCTTCAGGTTTCTCAAGATTTTCATAACTGCCTCTAATTGCGAATTTCTAGTAGCATGCATAAACTGGCTAACTATTCTCACTGCAATGGCAATGTCTGGACGTGAGTGAGATAAATATATAAGCTTAACCACTAGTCGTTGGTATCTCCCCTTGTCCACTAGATTTCCCTCTTGATCCTCACTTAGTTTCTGGCCCGAGTCTAGAGGTGTGTCACACGGTCTACCTCCAAGCTGCCAGTTTCCTTTAGCAAGTCAAGTACATACTTCCGTTGGCATATGAAGACGCCATTCTTGGACCGAGCTACTTCAATGCCCAACAAATACTTCAAATTGCCTAAGTTTTTGATTTCAAACTCCATGGCTAAGTATTCCTTCAAACGAGGAATCTCCTCAACATCATCTCCTGTCAGAACAATATCATCAACGTAGACAATAAGAGCCGTGATCTTACCATGGGAGGAGTGTTTCACAAATAAGGTATGGTCAGCTTGACTTTGCTTGAATCCATATTTCAGCATTGCTTGAGCAAACCTTTCAAACCAAGCCCTAGGAGACTGTTCTAGCCCATAAAGCGACTTTTGGAGCTTGCATACTTTACCTT
Organism: Camellia sinensis; assembly: GCF_055761805.1. Classification (NCBI taxonomy): domain Eukaryota; kingdom Viridiplantae; phylum Streptophyta; class Magnoliopsida; order Ericales; family Theaceae; genus Camellia; species Camellia sinensis. Next base: position 28,314,206 of record NC_138966.1, on the reverse strand, counting down.
TGGACTTAGTATCTGCAAAACTAGGGGGAATATCTATATAGATCTCCTCTGCGAGGTCTCCATGAAGGAAGGAATTCTTCAGATCAAACTGATGAAGTGGCCAATCCAAATTTGCAGCAAGAGAGAGTAAGATTCTCACGGAGTTCATCTTAGCAACCGGTGCAAATGTCTCCTGATAATCTATCCCATAAGTCTGAGTAAAGCCCTTAGCAACTAGTCTTCCCTACTACCTCTCTATGGAACCATCTGCTTTGTGTTTGACTGTGTACACCCACTTACACCCAACTGGATTTTTGCCTCTAGGTAACTCTACTAACTCCCAAGTGCCATTCTTGCTGAGAGCTCTCATTTCTTCCATCATGGCATGTTTTCATTTTGGAATAGAGAGAGCATCTTGAAAATTGGTAGGTAGACTCACAGAAGACACTTTAGACAGAAAGGCTTTATATGAGGAAGACATATTAGAATAAGATACATGATTAGTAATAGGATGCTGAGTACATGTCCTAACCCCCTTCCTAGTAGCAATGGGAACATCAAGATCGGAAAACTCAGGAATACTAGAATTAGAATTACCTGGACTCTTAAGAGAGGAGAGTGACTCTGGACACTCATCTGGAGAAGAAGTTGGCAGTAAAGGAGGGAAAGTAGGCTCTTGCATCCAGGGAACTTGTTGTCTGTCCTTATCCCTGATATAAACTTTGCTTGCTTCTTTTTCCTTAACAACGGCTGGCTCACCATCCTCTCTTATCGGAAGTGGAACAGGAATCTCTTCACAGGAAGGCTCCTTCTGAAGGGATGACTGGGATACCGAGGAGGTCGGAAAGTAAGGCAGAGACTCAAAAAAAGTGACATCCATGGAGACAAACCATTTTTGAGTGGGAGGATGATAACACTTATAACCTTTTTGGGTAGCAGAATAACCCAGAAAAACACACTTAAGAGACCTAGGATCTAATTTACCACGAGTGGGTGAATGATTATGAACAAAGCAAACACAGCCATTGGTCTTAGGGGAAATAGAGAACTTGGAAGAGGTGGATCTGAACAAAACTTGAAGAGGTGATTATTTTTGAAGGACTTGGGTAGGAAGACGATTAATCAAATGAACGGCTGTAAGAACCACTTCCCCCCAATAGGATCAAGGAACCCGCATCTCAAAGGATAGACAACGGGCGACATCAAGGAGATGGCGATTTTTGCATTCGGCAACACTATTTTGTTGAGGGGTATTAGTGCAGGAAGTCTGGTGAATAATGCCATGAGTGGCAAAGTGGCAAGACTAGAGTCAATATATTCCCCCCTCCATTATCAGAACGTAGAATTTGGACAACCGCTCCAAACTGAGTTCAAACCATTTTATGGAAGTTTTAAAACATAGAAAACACCTTACTTTTATCTTTTATCAAATATACCCAAGTGGTCTGGGAACAATCATCTATGAAGGTAACAAACCATTTGTGACTAGTGACAGACACAAAACGAGAAGGACCCCATACATCAGAATGAATCAAAGAAAATGGAACTGAACTTTTATTACTAGAAGGAGCAAAAGAGGCTTTGTGTGGTTTTCCAAGTTGACAAGACTCACATTGAAAATCCTACACATTATTTTTCTCAAAAACAGAAGGAAATAAATGCTTAAGTAATAAAAAAGAGGGATGTCTTAAGCGATGGTGCCACAGCCAAATATCGTCCTTGGTGGATGGTAACTGAATAGATGAATGAGTCAGCTTGTCTATCTAATCTAGAATGTAGAGACCATGCTCTTCTCTACCACTGCCAATCTTCTTCCTTGTAATGAGGTCTTGAAAAAGGCAATGATCAGGAAAAAAACGTAACGTTAAAATTTAAGTCACGGGTAATACGATTCAAAGATAAAAGATTAACACCAAAATTTGGAACATGGAGGACAGAGGACAAAGGGAGGGAAGAGGTAGCATGAATTAAACCTTTCCCGGACACCGACGACATAGTACCATCAGCAATACGTACTTTATCCTGACCTAATAAGGGGTTATACTCTGAAAATAAATTAGAGGAGCCAAACATATGGTTGGAAGCACCAGAATCAATAATCCATGGTACAGTCGTATGAGAGAGTAATGCACACGGGGAGGAAGCCAAGTTACTTGAATGGGCAAAAGAAGAAGAGGGTGCACCTGTAGCAGAAGTGGAGGCTCAATGGTTCAGTAAGTGGCGAAGAGCAATCTCAAAATCCGAGGCAAATAATCCCGAAACATCAGTAGCAGGGGAGACAACTGAAGAAGAAGATGATGGCTCAATAGTGTTTGAATGATGTGCCCGAGCATTGGCCCCTCGGCCTCTAGACTAACCAGACCTACCCCTTTGAGTACCAGGATCGTCTCCTCGGCCACCAGAAGGAGTTCCATGTAGCTTCCAACAGGTCTCTCGTGTGTGGCGAGGTCGATGGCAGTAGTCACAGAAAATATTATCCTTCTTAGAGAAAGAACGAGAACCACGAGTCACACGATCGCCATCGCGAGGAGGGGCAGAGACCAAGGCCGAGTGATCAGGAGTGGCAGAAAGAAGCATCGCAGAGCGGCGACTCTCCTCATTCTGTACAAAAGCAAAGGCTTCCTGGAGAGAAAGAAGTACATCCATGCCAAGGACTCTGCTTCGCACTGGATCATACTCCACATTGAGGCCTTCCAAGAACTTGAAGACCCGCTCTTGTGCCACAAACTTCTGGTAATCCACGGAATCAGTGGGACAGACTGGTCTGTAATCCTGAAGATGATCAAGTCGTTTTCACCCATTGTTAAGGAAGGTAAAATACTGAGGGATAGTCATCTCACCTTGTACCGACCTTTCAATGGAGCAACGTGACTCAAAGCCTGGGAGAAGTTCACCTTCCAGGAGTAAGTGGTAGTCACGGTCTCCTAAGTATCCTGTGCAGTGTCCATAGAGAGATAGCCCTCTCCAATCTTGGGGACCATAGAATGGATCAGCCAACCCATAATGAGGGAGTTGGTGATCTCCCACTAATCATAACTCGGGTCCGTGGTGGTGGGTACTGGTATCTGGCCATCAACATAACCCATATTCCCTCTGCTCTTCAAGAAAATAGTCATACTCTGCGACCACGCCAGATAGTTCTGACCATTGAATAGAGAAGTGGTGATTTTAAGGCCAGGGTTGAAAGTATCAATCATAGTAGAAGGGAGCAGGGAGCTCTCACTCTTAAGTGGCTGAGAAGTGGTTGACTCACTAGTAAACTCTGCCATGAATATTCTACTAAGTAACCTTCAAACTCAGGACCAAACACAAACTCGGAAGATAATAGTGGAGAAAAGGCACAATTATCCTATGAAAGCATAAAGAATAAAAGATTTTTTTTTTAATTTTTTTTTTTGTTTTTACGACAAGAATAGAGTTATTGTTTTATATAGAGAAGACAAGATCAGCAACTAATATTTACAGGAGTGAGGCGAGCTGACCAACTAGGGAGCACCGACCAACGAGAGAGCACCGAAGGCCCTAGTCAACCATCAAGGAAGCCACGACGGCCCTAGTCGAACAAGTCAGGGCTGCCGATGAGCCTAGGTACACCAGCGGTGGAGAGGAACCTTGCCAACAAACCCCTAGAAGGCCAGAGAGGCTGTCGGCAAGGCCTAAGAGGCTGTCAGACGGCACAGGAAGGCTGCCGATGGTCTAAACAAGAGAGAGTGAGATTCGGATGGATTGTAGAGGGGCTGGGTGATAGGCTACAATAGTCGACTGAGAAGGGAGACAGCCGACAGAGGTAAGGGTTAGGGTTTTGGCTCTGATACCATGTAGTTTTGGAGAAAAGAAAAGTTAGAGGTATGAGTCCTATCTCATCCCCTTTTATATTAGATCATTAGCAAAATTACAAGAGCCCTCTAAGGCATAAATAAATATACTAAATATAAACAAGAATGAAATAGGAAATATTCCAAATACATTCTAACACCTTTATCTTGGAATTTTAATTTCCGTCAGAATCTTCATGACAAGGAAATTCCGGAATTGATTTCTCTTTTGTCAAGGCTCGAAAATGTTTCTTTGTCTCCAATGTTGAAGGATAGGTTGGTTTGGAATATTCATTCGTCGGATTCTTTTACTTGTAAGTCCTTTCTTGATAAAATCATTGATACTTCTCATGTTCCTCAATTTCTATTTCATAACAAGATTTGGAAGGCGTGTGCTCCTCTCAAGGTGAAAGTGTTCATGTGGATCTTGGTTCATGGGAGCACTCTGACAAATGATTCATTGCAAAAGAAGAGACCTTTGCGGTATCTTAATCCTCAATGGTGCATCATGTGTTGTAAAAGTGGAGAATCTCTGGATCATCTCTTTTTGCATTGCTCGGTGGCTAGGTGGTTATGGCATAGGGTGTTTGGATTGGGTAGTGTGATGTGGGTGCCCCCAAAAGGATGTGCTCAAATGTTATTATTTGATTTTCAAGTTTTTGGAAGGCCGAAGAGGGCTAAAGTACTTTGGAGTGATGTCGTCTTTGCAATTTTCTGGGTTGTTTGGTTGGAAAGAAATGCTCGTGTTTTTGAAGGAGTTGCCTGGGATATAGACTACTTATGGGATAGGGTGAGATACTTGGCGTCTTTTTGGGCCTCGGCGAGCTCAGTATTCCAAGGGATTCTGCTTTTTTTGCTTGCTACCGATTGGGTGTCAGCTTGTTCTGTGTAGTAGTTTTTGAGTTTGGTATTTTTGGTTTTTGAGTTTGATATTTTTGTATTTTCTTTTTTCTCTTTTTGGTTTTTCCATTTCTCTTGTAACAGGATGCCTTATCTTCTTTTTTCTTGGCCTTGAGCCTTAATAAATCTTTGTTTGTTGCTGATAAAAAAAAAAAAGAAAAAAAGAAAAGAAATAATTAAGCAAATGTGTCACACCCCACCCAGAAGATAGTTAGCAAATCTCCTCTGGATAGGGTGAAACCTATACACTTGCCACATACACATTAAGGACAATAATAAGAGATAAACAAAAACACCGGCCAAGTGTAAAGAAAATTCAACTTCATCCCACTACATATATACAAAATTTAGTACGGAAAACATTTACTCAAAAACATTTGCAAACTAGGGTGTAATTCCCACCTATGTACATATATAATATTTACACACATCTCTCAAACAGACTTCTCAACATAAAATCTAGACTTGGCAGTGAACCCATATATCTCTTGCACACCTGAAACAAAAGCACGATAGGAGTGTGAGCTATCAACAAGCTCAATGAATGTACTAATTCATAATAATAACTGAAAAGAGAAATAAAAAGCTTAATAGCAATTAACGTTCACTTAAGTACATCTCATACATGTTATGCATCGGCCCTAGGCCATCGATAATATATAATTAGCCTCAAGGCATCGTCCCCAGGACAGTGTATTAAACGTCTCTAAGACAATGTAATATAACGTCCCCTGGACAATAAGATGTAGCATCTCCAAGACAATGCAAATAATCGGCCCAAAGCCAAATGAATTTGTTACATCCATTAACAAGCATCACATGAATAATCCAATTAGTACTAAATATGAATTTATACACTCACCTCAAGGATCAATACTAAGAACCACTCACAAGGTTATTTCTTAAGTGAAGTTAGAGTACTTTTTGCTGCTTCAGTACCTAATATATTTAGCACACTTAAATAGATGAAAAATATGATAATTTAAATGCTCATAATATTGCATCATGATGAAAGAGAGAAGTCATAATACTATTTAAGATAAATTGGATTTGAAATCAAGGTTTGAACAATGACACTATGACATAGGTGCATGTTAGAAAAATACTTTTAAAATACTGAACATTTAAATGTGACATTGATACATTGAAAAGTGAACTTAAATTGCTTCAGAACTATAGCGCGTGAGAAGAGAACAAAGTTCGGACAACAAAGTTGTGTCCCCCCGAAGTATGTTTAATAACAGAGTTCTAGATGCAGTTTTTGGGTCAACTCTGTACTCAAATCTGTATTCACTCGGCTGGAATTAAAATGCAAGGCCTACACCATTTGAAAGATATCCGAGTCCAGTTTCTATCCCAAAAAAAAAAAAAGAATGGTGCGTGATTTCGAGTTTTCTAGAGAAAGTTACGCCCGTTTTCCCTCGGCTTGACAGTGCTACCTATTCTATGCAGGTTTCAAATTCAAACATTGTTTTCACTCTCTTTCCAAGTTTTTAAGCTTCATTTTGATACCTGCAAACTTGTTTCAACATAAAAAACATTCTATTCCCAGCAAATCAATGAAAACACAGCTCAAGTTATAGCAATTAGTTGTCAATTTTCAATGCCTAAAATAATTTCAGCAATTAAACACAATTTTCCAGAACTTGCAAAGAAATTGTTGCTGTTAAGTAGTATTCTAATTTGTATTCACTAATTACCTACTGCTACATAACAAATTCAGCATTTGAAGCTTCAATTTCAAACACTAGATATAAATAAATTATCTATTTGATAATTTCCAGCCTTAACACTCACACCATAAACAAATTCTCATTCAATTGAAATTTAAAAATTGATTTAATATAACTACTAAAGAACAAGAATAAATTCTTACCGATGTGATTCCATTTCATAATATAATCCCAACCCAGCCAAACATTTAATTGGATTGAACAATAATCATATAAGAACTATTCTCTATAATCAGGTATATATATACACACGCATGTATATATATAACCACAAGATTCAAAAACCACAAGATTCAAAACCTTAAAGCAATTCAGTTCATTGAATTATAATTTCTGCACAAACATGGTTAATATATTTAATGGATAAATAATGGGAATTACTTACAGATTCTAAAGCTACCCCTTTTTCCTTTCCTTTCTTTCCCTTTTCCTTTTCTCTTCGTTCCAGCCTTCTTCTGTCTTCTTCTTTTTTGTTTTTTGTTTTTTTTGTATTTTTGTTTAAGAGTAGTTCAGCCAAAGTAATAAGAAAACAGAGGGTTGCTAGGTGTGAGGCATGCAAGGGTTTGCACGTGACCTGCTAAGAATTTGAAATCAATCCTAAGTCTTTTCCTTTATTTGCATTCTCCTCCCTTACTACTTAAATTACACTTAAACCAACCGTAGTTTATCATAACAACTATAATAACCCCTCTTAATATTTTATAATCATAACTAATAGGTTCAATTAAATTATAAACCTCTCTATCTAGAATGCGAATATTACAGAAGGTGAGTAAGACCAAAGAGGGAAAAGGGGAAAAAAAAAAAATGAAGACAAATTTAGGTGAGGAAAAAAGGGAGTTGTTTGTCAATTGAATGATGTGGATCAATGTGGACTTTTCACTTTAAAATAAAACACCTATAAAGTTGACTTAAATTATAAAAAATACAATGCCACATAATTATTGTGTTGTTTTTTGTTGAGTTTTTTGTATGAATAAAAATTTTCTTTTAAATATAGTAAATGAGTGAAATATACAAGAAATTTGGGAGGGCCAAGTAGAATTATATTATATGAATTCCAACTATCTTATACATATTACATGAGGCTTGTAGAATTGAGCAACGGCCAGGCTCCCTACCCCCTGCCTCTGCCCTTGCTATCAAGGGACTTTCAAGGTCCTGAGATGGAAAGACCAAGGGAAGCACACATCCACTGAGGCCTGGCATCTAGGGAAAGGAATATTCCCACGTGACTCCTGAGACACATGGCATCACCCTATTGGCTACTTGGCCACCTGTGAGCCAAGGAAATGCCTATAAATAAGGCTCATTTTCCATAGTTCAAGGGTGATGATTTTGGGGATACACATAGCTTGAAAAAGCGATTCTAGGGTTCCCATAGCTCGTTAGAAATTGATATTGGGATTCCTATAAGCTTGAGAGAGTGATTTTGGGATCCTCCTAGCCCAATAAGAGAGTGAAAATGGGGAAAACGGAAGCGTTTCCATTGCCATTACCTTTCCTGATTTGCTTGCTCTACTCTCACCTAACTACTCTCTTCTCCATCTCTGACTTACTGTTCACATTATTCGCCTCTTTGGTGATGCGACTTCTCATACAAACACCATACATCAGGCTATGAGGATCCCAAAGTGTCTCTCAAGCTTTTGGGAGCCCCAAGATCGCTTTGTATCGAGATATGGGAGCACCCTAGAATTGCTCTCTCAAGATATGGGAATCTTCTAAATTATCACCCTTGAGCTGTGGGAAATGAGCCCTATTTATAGGGGTGTGTTTCCTTAGCTCACAGGTGGTCAAGTAGCCAATAGGGTGATGCCACGTGTCTTACGGATCATGAGGGAATATTTTTTCCCTTGCTGCTAGGCCTCGATGTGTGAGTGCTTCCCTTGGTCTTTCCATCTCAGGACTTTACTCAGGAAGTATAGCATTGTATCAGCCAAACTCGCAGCCACTTCAATGAATCCCTACTCTTAGCTACCAAGCAATAAGCTTCCCATCATCCCGACAAAGGGTCATAATGCAGCCATGTATAAGCTGGGCTATGCCATGCACCAAGCCTTAGGGACTTCTCGGGTCTTGCCATTACAACTGGATGGTCTCCTTTGGCCTGGATAATTTTATTTTATCTATGGGAAGGAGACTAATTGCTTTCAGATCTTGCATTCTCCATCTTTGTAAGAGTCATGGTTCTGACTTATTCACGATATTTCAATACCCTAATTCTGCTATCAGTCCCAAGGGGATCTTGCCCTTAGGGGATTTGGTTTACCTCAAGGGCTACACTCACCTTAGAGGGTTTTGCCTCAGTTGTCCTCACCTTGGCTAGTTGTGCCTTAGTTGGTCTTATCTCAGCTGGTTGTACCTCAGCTGGTCTTACCTCAGATGGTTGTAGCTCGGTTGGTTTTTCCTCACCCTTTGGGGCCATCTCAGTGAGTTCATTTTGCTAGTTTTGGGGATAATCTTCTTGCCTTGACTAGCTCGTTGAAGGTCTTATGATTCGCATGGTGGATCTCATGCGGGTCGATTCATGCACTAATTGTGGTTTACTTTTGATTAATTTCTGTTAGGATTGTGCCTATCTTCCCTTTTTCAAAAGTGTTCTTCTGGCCAAGGCAATTTGGGTTGTGTTTTCATATTTCAAATATGACCCTCCTGCAGTCTTTAATTGTGGTATTTTTTACTTCGGAAATTTTAAATTAGGGTTTTTTTTTTGGTTGCCTAAAATAGGACATTATGTTTCAACTGGGCAAACTTGAATTAAGAATATTATTATTGACTATTGAGATTTAGTTTATTCTTTGGGTGTGGTTTGCTCTTTCATTTACATTATTTTTATTTTTTGCTGTCCTACATCAAATAGTTTTATGTCTTTTCATGATCAAAATACAGCAGCAAATTTCTTTCATATAATAATAGCTGTTTGAATGTAGCACTCAAAATATGTCCTTGTATTGGAGAATCCTAGTGATTCTCTCTACTTGTAAGGGGACAAAAAGGGCAGGAGGATATTTGTTTTTCATCATTCTCTGTTTAATGGATTGAAAACTTTTTGGTAGTAGAAGAGATCTATGTTACATGAACTTGGGTATAGTTGATGGTAAGGGTACGTATCTAGAGGTCAGGCCTATCAAAACTCAAATTTAAGGGCATACAGACTTGGCAAAAAGAAGTGTTATTTTTTTGTGTTCTAATCCATTATGTGATGTGTTCAATGGAAAATATAGGACACATCCCACACTCTCGTCCAAGTGTTGGGTGTCCAACACATCTAATATTTGATTTATTTTTCAAGAATCCATGTAACATAGGAGGAGATGACTTTGGAAGTTGGTAACTTTGGTGTTTCTTGTGTAATGTTGCAATAATCATAATAAAAAATAAACATGCGATTTGGTTGCAAAATTAGTAATTATGTTGACATGGATGTATAGATCAATTTAAAAGAAATCAATTTTCCTTTCTTCTTCTTTATTAATATTTCCCCTAAAAGTGAAGTAAATTCTTGTAGACAGATTGTTATGTATCTGCCCCAATGGGTTGTGGTTTTTGGTTTCTTTAATTGTTTCTCTTCTCTGTGATTGCTTCTTTCTCTTTCTCCATGAGTGTGTCTCCTCTCCTCCTTTGACCTCCACCTTTATCCTCATAAATTTACATCATGCCTTTTTTTGTTGTAGAAGTCTTAAAGTTAAAAGGTCAATTCTATTATGTACAAGAACCTATATGAATGTAACATTGAAAGTATGTGTTTGCTTTTTTGCTTGGACATTCAAGAAAATAATTGCTGAATCATCTATGTCTTTTCCATGACCAGGGGGCAATCACGTTGGCGGTTGTACAGGTACCTTGTTTAACTCCCTTATTATTATTATTTTTTTAATGACCATGCCATTTATCAGAACTTATCAGTTGGTTTATTATATTTATTTATTTATTATTATTATTATTATGGTCCTTAATTTGTACAAGTTTTATTGAGGTTGTGGATCTTAATTATATGATATGACTAATGATTAAAGTGATTTGCTTTATAGGGTCATGTCATTTGTTTTGTGCATTAGAAATTGTTCATTGTTTTTTGGATAGTGGTAAGGAGACTCGACTTGAGTCTTTTAATTGGGTTAATGCGTGCTGGGTTGTCCTAGGGGGATTAATAAGTAATAATTGTATTTTTTTTTTAATGATTGGATGTTTAGGCTAGTTTACGCGCACCTTGACTAATCTCGGAACCCACACAAAGTGCCCCCTCCACATGGTCGGGCAGATCTCGGGTAGAGTCCGCGCCCCGAGGGGTTGATAGCATTTAGGGGTGGTTTGGCATCTCCTATATAATCCATCTTTTTATCTTTTTATCTTTTTTCCATCACATCATCTCTCTACTTTTCTGCACATCTTTTCGTAAAAAGACAAAAAGTGCACTTATTTAGATCATCCCAAACAATCCCTTAGTGGGAGTTGAACTTGAGACCTGGAGGGAGCACACCTTTAGGTCCTAAGTTGCACCCACTAGGTCAATCCCTTGGAGTTATCATTGTAATTTGTCTTCTTAGACTCTGAAACCTGTTCCATTTCTTTTTGATTTGGTAAATGTTGTAATAAATCAATACTTCCAACTTTTACACCATATTGGGTAGTTATAATAATGAGAAATTTGGGGGTAAATTACACTTTGCACCAAATTTCACTTTGGTCCTTACACATGAAATTGTGAGAGTCAACCCCCTGCACTTCCAGTCAAATCTCACTTTGGTCCTTACACATAAAATCGTGACAGTCAATCCTTTACACTTCTGGTCAAGTGTCAATGTCCTCCCTAACCGTATAAGTCTTTAATAGAAATCAGTAATGTGACAAGCATACATGACTATAAAATGAGGACAAAAGAAGAAAATCATCCAAATTTTCTGTCTTTACACATTTCGTCCCAAATTTTACATCAATTTTTGATGGTATTCAGTTAAAACAAAATGTAGATTGTGGGCGATTAAGGAGATGAACTCGGGTTTTGCAAAAGTTGGAATCACGAGACTTCGTTTTCCACAGTGACACAATCTTTTGTCTATTCCTCTTCATTTCTCTTCTTCTTTTTTTTTTTTTTTTTTTTTTTCCGGAAGTTTTATTTTCTTGCTTCTTCGTCTCAATTTTCAGCATATGAACATATATATATATATATATATATTGTATTATATAACTTTCACATAGACAAAGTGTATATTAGTGGGAAATGAGGATGATTCTCCTTTCTTGTTCTCATTTCGTAGTCACATGCTTATCACATGACTAGATTCTGGTAAAGACTTAAACCATGGAGTATCAGAATGGAAAAATTGACACGGAAGTGTAGGGGGTTGACTGTCACGATTTCATGTGTACGGACTAAAGTGAGATTTGGTGCAAAGTGTAATTATCCAAAATTTGGCCTTCCTGGCTATATATATGTAAATATACTCCCTTGTATCTGCTTCAGTGCCTGGCAATTTACATGGTCAGATCTAGAAGATTGATTGTGTGATTCATATTGTTATTAAAACTGAAATGTACAAGAATTAGATAAAATTTTTGACTCTCGTGTTGCTTTTTTTTTGTTTTTTTCCTCACAGATACTGTTAAACTATATCGGAAAGGGGAGCTTGAACCTTTGCTCTCAGAATCTGGTGCTGCGAAAACAGAGAGCTAGTTTTCTTTAGTTCTTATCCTTTGAAAGATTGGCTTTCCTTGCTATCTGTGGACTTCATAACAATTTATGTGCCAATTTCTGTCTATCAAAAATGAAAAATTCTTTTTATTGACATCATTTAATTCCTTCTCATGTTCCAGAAGTGATATTTATGCATCTTCCTAATGAAATTGTATAGAGGATTCATTTTAAAGGCCAACGTAGATTGCATATGAGCCTTGTTTCATTGTTTATTTGCACAACCTTTCAGATTGGATATTGGATGCATGGCTTGTGGAGCTGTAAAATGCTGTATTATGTTTAGATGAACTGTCAATCTTTTGATTGTATTAATGAGCTTTGCTGCTTATTTGCTCTATGCACTGGATTTGTAAATGACCCGTTTAATGAAAGAAATGTTGCCAATTGTGTTCACACTAAACTCATTTTGCAAATAATGTGGGAATTCCAAAATATTTGCTGAGATTAGGATCTTTGAAAGGAGAGCAATTTTAACCCCTTAGATGTTTTAAACTCCACAACAGTAACCCATCTACGTAGAAACGTAGAGGAATCAATATAACCGCATGTATAATCTATTTTATTTTTTGTGATTTTTGTCGAGAACTCTCCCTCATTCCAAAGCCACTATGACCTTGGTTAGTGTGATTTGCATCCGTAGCTATGACGCGTGCAACCATGTTGTGTATTTGAACGAAGACAATAGGTTCTATTAAATAGGAAGTGAGAAATCACATTATTAAAATTTGAGGTAACTTGGTGTGCAATTTACAGAAACAACTGGTATCAATTTAGTGGTCTTTTGGCAACATAATTAAAAGCTGCGTTTTGCAGCCAAAAACGCAGCCAAAAAGCTATATGAGTATTTGGGATGTTTGCAAAACGCCAAGGGTGGAATTACATGACTATCCTCCTTGTTTCAACAAGGAGTTAAATGAGCCAAAAATGGGTCAAACAGTAAATTTCTGAAGTTAGGTGGATATTTTGGTCATTTTATTGTGATGTGACATTATAAATAAATATTAATTTAAAAAATAAAAAATAATTTTTTACTAATTTTTTAAATCACTTTTTAAAAAAGTCAAAAAATTTAATAAAAAATAAAAAATTAATTTTTTATCAATTTTTTAAAATACTCCTTAGTGTCAAAGTCGGTACTTATTGACAAGAGTGTCTATTGTTAAGACTAAAGGATGTAGTGTATAGCAGTTGTCTTTTCCAAGTTTGTAGGTATAATGATTAAAGTTGAATGTGAAAAGACCACACTTTACGCATCATGATGATAAAGCAAAAAGTTTGATAAAGCAATGTGAGAGGCTTTTTCTCATATCAAGTCAAATTACTATCTTAATTTTCAAATTAGGTCTAATTTGGACGGAATTCTCAAGATAGGCTAAAGCGATATTACAAATCACGCTTTCACTGTTTGAAGCAGAAAATTTGATGAATAGTGAAAGCGCTATTACAAAACACGCTTTTAATTAAGAAAACGTGGTTACAAATCACGCTTTTAAGATAAGTTTGTTTTCTGAAGTAAACGTGGTTCCAAATCACGCTTTCACTGTATATATTGTTTAAATTTTATTTTCTAAAGAAAACGTGGTTTCAAACCACGCTTTCACTGTGCATATTTGTTTTCTTAAGAAAACTTTTAAAATATATTAAAATGTGATCAAAATAAAACTTGAGTTCTTTGTAGTTCAAATTGTAGTACATTTGTTTTGCACCGCAGAGCTGCGGGTTCAGTCCACAGCAACTCCAAACGGTTGTCACCTTTCAAATTAAATTCAATTCTTTTTTTTTTTTCCTTCCACTCACTTTATACTTTATATATTTATTATGTAATTTTTTTATCCAAAAAAAAGTAAAATGTTTGTTTGGTTAACTAAATTTTTTTTCTATAAAATACATTTTTTTTCAAAATGTCAACATAATTGTTTAAAAAGTATTCAGTGTATTTGGTTTGAGTTTTTTGGATTTAGTTATTTAAAAACTGAGTTTTTTGATTTTCGTATTTTTTTGTTTTTAGGGAATATTTTAAAAATTTTAAACATTTTTTATTTTACTTTTTTAGATTCACCTTAGTTAGATGTATCTAAAAAGTAAAAAAATTGTGAAAAAATATTTTAAAAAATTAATAAATACATAAAAATACAAAAAATGTACTGAAAAAATATTTTTAGTATTTTTTCAGCAAATTATCATTTTTTTCAGCAAAATGTACTCAAAAAAATATGCACAGTGAAAGCGTACTCAAAAAATGTTTTTTCTGCAAAATGTATGCTTTTAAAATGTACTAAAATATTTTAAAAGCGTACATTTTTTGAGTACATTTTGCTGAAAAAATTAATATTTTGTATTAATTTTTTCAATACATTTTTGTATTTTTGTATTTTTTGTATTTTTCCACTCACTCTATACTTCATATATTTATGAAAAAATTAAAAAATGTATGCTTTTAAAATATTTTAGTACATTTTAAAAGCGTACATTTTGCTGAAAAAACATTTTTTGAGTACGCTTTCACTGTGCATATTTTTTTGAGTACATTTTGCTAAAAAAATTAATATTTTGCTGAAAAAAATACTAAAAATACAAAAAAAAAAAAAATTCAGTACATTTTATTTTTATTTTTATGCATTTATTAATTTTTTAAAATATTTTTTCACAATTTTTTTATGTTTTAGATACATCTAACTAAGGTGCATCTAAAAAAGTAAAAAAAAAATATTTAAAATTTTAAAAATATTCACTAAAAACAAAAAAAATACGAAAATAAAAAAAACTTAGCTTTCAAATAACTAAATCCAAAAAATTCAAACCAAATACACTGAATACTTTTTAAACAATTATGTTGACATTTTGAAAAAAATTATATTTTATAGAAAAAATTTTTAGTTAACCAAACAAACATTTTATTTTTTTTTTATAAAAAATTACATAATAAATATATAAAGTATAAAGTGAGTGGAAGGGAAAAAAAAAAAGAGTTGAATTTAATTTGAAAGGAGGCAACCGTTTGGAATTGCCGTGGATTGAACCCGCACCTCTGCGGTGCAAAACAAATATACTACCATTTGAGTTACAGAGAACTCAAGTTTTATTTTGATCACATTTTAATATATTTTAAAAGTTTTTTTAAGAAAACAAATATGCATAGTGAAAGCGTGGTTTGGAACCATTTTCTTCAGAAAACAAAATTTAAACAATATGCACAGTGACGTTTTCTTCAGAAAACAAATTTATCTTAAAAGCGTAGTTTGTAACCACGCTTTCTTAATTAAAAGCGTGTTTTGTAATAGCACTTTCACTATTCATCAAATTTTCTGCTCCAAATAGTGAAAGCGTGATTTGTAATAGCGCTTTAGCTTAGTTTGAGAATTTCGTCCAAACTAGGCCTAGTTTAGGGATTAAGTTGCTAATTTGGCTTAATTTGGACAAAGCCCCGCAAATGTCATATGATGACATGGCAAGTCATTGAGATAGGACGCCATTGAAAAAAGCAATGTCTAATAAACTCGATGCTTGTAAACATGTAATGACAAGTCATTGCAATAGATGACTGTACGGGGAGCAAATATTCCGGTGAGCCCGTACTCCTTTCTTCCAAGCTCCCTGTCCGTCCGATCGATCTGCGAACACAACGGGGGTGAGCTACCCGGCGGTGCGTGGCCGGAAACCCCTCCGACGGTCAAGTTAGCACACACTCAGGGATAGAGAGAGAGAGAGAAGGGAGTTGAATGTCTAAGTTTATCTCACCAAATGATCACCTGCCTCAGCGTGGGGGGTGCAGACACGCTTATATACCTTCTGCGCCCCAAATCTACTCCCATTAGTCTCTTGGCATGTGGTGCTGCTATCCCATCTGTTAGCACAAATCCAGCAATCACCACCTAACCAAACTGTCAGGATATCTTGGCGGAGCCCAGCAGTCCGGCGGAACCACCTCGGCTTCTTATGACCGCGCTGCGCGGCATATCTGAGTGATCCACTCTCCGAGCCCCAGAATGACCGAGCTTGGTTGCATTCCGGCAAGCCGAGCTCAAGGTAGGTCAAACCGGTTGGCTGTAGGCCTTCCTGCCGAGCTGAACGCACAAACCGTGGAATCCGAAATGGCAGCCAGTTATCTCGGTCGAGCAACTTCAAGTAGCCCGATTTCTACACAAACGAGCCCAAGTAGCTCGGTCCAACATGGCCCTTTTGCCTTAACCAAGCAAAACCTCTCTGGACAAGCTCAAGCTACCGCGACCCAAACGTGTTCGGCACTCAACTTGCCCGGCCTTTGCCATGGCCCATTTCAGCTCATAAAATCTCCCTCTCAATGACAATTAAACAGGACAAGTCACGAAAGTGGTGGATTGCCAAAAAAAACAAAAACAATAAATGTTGGCAAGTTGTTGTTGTCACCATAGTAATTAAACACGTAGCTTACTGCAACTTGTCCCTTGATTTAATGGACAATAACACTAGACTTGAGGTTACAATTATCCCTAGTCATCCTCGGGTAAACACAATGATGCAGCCTTTCAAACTTTCTTATCTCAAAAGAAGTCTTTATTCTTCAGCTTCGTTGCTCGGACCGTCCAGTTGCAGTCGTGCTTGCACTTTGACACCCAACTTCTTTCTTTCGATTCAACAACCACGCCTTCCTGATTACACTTTACGTTATACAAATAAACAACATGCCTCAGGCTTGCTTTATCCTTGAAAACCATCCCTTTCTCCAATTCAGCTGTTTTAGAGCTCCACAATGGCCAACATTCGACGACATGATAGAACCATCTTTGGAAAATCAACAATATGGTAGAAAGGTATACTTGGGTGTGACCCATGGATGTCACCATGCCCTCTAGCTTCATCATCCCAATATAAATCCTCTTCATCCTCATATATTTCAATTATGGATAAAATTATGAATAATTTTTTTATGTAGCATGATTGGTTTTTGAATATATTGGCTTCATTTCCTGAAATGATGAAACAATACTAGTATCAATCTTGGAGGCCTTGACAGAAAATAAACACAGTAAAATAAAGACTGTCAGTCTACATATCTACTCATAAATACAAATAAAGAGCACATCATATATGAATGATTTCAGTGAACTTACTTGTAACGGTTAGAAAAGCATTTCTACATTTTATCTTCATCTTAGAGCATCTCGAAGGCTTCATCAAATTTTTTATTATATCTGAGTAAAAATTTGATGAGAAATTTGATCTAATATGATGCACTCTAATAGTAAATTTAAAATTTTCATCACACCTTGTTACAAGTTTGGTTGTTTGGGCAGACGTCTAGCCATGAGTGAAAATTGACATTTGGAATGATAAAAAAATAAGAAATTGTGAAAATCGTGATATTGTGAGAATAAAAAACAGAGCATTGTTATTTATAGGCAGAGCAACATCTGTAATCTGCAAAATTTAAAGTCCAACGACTATCTATAAAATTTGATGAAATGATAAAACTCCTTTGATTTGATAAAAAATTTAACTCTCCATTCATTTGATATCAATTTGATGAAATAGTTGAAAATAAGTTTTAATGCGCTTTTCATCAAATTTAAATTTGATGGAATATTTGATGAAGAATTGGAGGTGGCCTTATAGGTAAATGCCTGAAATCAAATCTATTTCTCAAATAACATTTACAAGTATTCCTTCACATTGAGCGAAACTTTAATTGAGATTTCTCACTTTATAAGCATTCCCTAACATCGAGCAAATCTTGAATAATGATTTTTTTTTTTTTCAAAAATACACACACATACACTATCACTTCTTATGATTTTTAAAAATATAACTCAACTATTCTTTTATTTTTCAAACCCCAAAATCACCATGTCTATGATTTGAAATAAAATCTAACCTCCCTCCAAAAAAATAAAAAATAAAAAGGCAAAAATCAACAAAGAAGTAGAAGTAGCATTTTATAGAGTGTTGACAACGTAAGTTGCCAAGTAGAGAGGGGAAGGAAGGGAGTGGTGGTTGTGGTTGGTGTTGTCGAAAGTACTTTCCCGACAATTAGCTTTCCCGACAATTCTTCCACGACTAATGCTGCGACCAAATAATTTAGTCGCTAAAGCCTTTTGGTGACTAAAAATTGACTTTTGGCGACTAAAAATTTAATTGCCAAAAGTGAAAATTCTTGTAGTGAGAGGAAGGCACGATTTTGCAAGGGAAAAAAAAAGAAGATAAATTAAATGGAGGGAGAGAGTCGTAACATTCAAGTTTGGGTTTTATAAAAAATGTATCTTGAAAGACTCTGCTAGTAAGAACGTTTTTAATATTTTGAAAAAGTGTTATAATGTTCAAGTGTGGGAAAAAAAGTGAATTTTGAGAAACTCTATTAGTAAGAAAGTTTTTCAATTTGTTTTGAAAAACTTTGTTAATTAATTAGAAGTTTTTTAGCCAGAATTTTTTTAAAACTTTGATAGTAAAGACATTTTTTATATGAATGAATGACACTTTATTTCCAATCATGTTTTTGTTTAGGAAAACAAATTAGTAACCACTCTTTGTAATTAAATTAAAAACGTGATAATAACAAAGTTTTTCTGTTAGTAAAATGTTAATATTAATATTAAATGTGGAATTCCAAACTGTTTGGGCATTTAACCAAAGGTGAATTAATTATAATGCAATGAAGGGTCATGGTCATTATAACATTCATGTTGAACGTGCAAGTGGTTCTATTCATGTGAATGAGCTATTTGCATAATAGTATCATGGTGATTTATTGTCTGTATTTTCATCTCCAAGTGGTCATTATCTAAATGTGCATATAAATATGGAGTAAAGTATTTCAGCAATGAGTGAGTAAGGGGTGTTTTGGAAAGTTGGTAAAAAGCTGGCTTTTGATTTTTTACCAAACTTTTTAGCTTTTTGGAAAGTGATTTGGGAAGTTGGTAAAAAGCTGGCTTTTGGCTTTTTGGTATCATTTCTTTTATAGAGTTGTGTATCATTTCTTTTATATATTTTTATAGTGTTTCTATAGAGATTATTAGTTAACCTATAAAGGTGTTTCTATGGTGGAGTTTTGGACTCAATCGCTTGTGCAGGGTTGCTTTGAATCAACACAACTATGAGTCTGGTTGTTGTATCTTGGAAGAGATAGTCCAATGAAATATTCTATTGCATCAAGAGTGATGATTTTGCCAACCGAGAAGGACTTAAATCTCCTTAAAATTGGCATGGAAATCTCCCTCTCTTTAAGGAGATTCAAGCCCTTCTCAATTGGGAAAATCATAACTCCACGGTGTGGCTGAATATCTCATATGGCATGTTTCTCTTCTTCCTCTCATAGGACTCACCGTGATCGCTCTCGGTCGTAGAGGACACTCCTATCCAACTATGACACTTTAAATGATAAGATTTAAGTAAACAACAGAACTTTGAATTTGAAAAGATTCTCAGAAATAACAAACTAGTATTTATCTCTAATAGGAAGGATTAGGGTGAATTAACTATATTATCAAGTGAAAAAAAATATGTCAGCAAAATTTGTATTTACCATTTTAATTGTTATTTGGGAAAATTAGTCTAAAGCCCCTCTCCCATTTTTAGTAATAGAAAAGATCCATAATATTATTTTATGATGTCTAAGGTCCCTCAACCCCACATCCATATATCACAAAGAAATTTGACTTGTAAAATCAAACCCCATTTCTCTCTCTACCTTCTCTATTTCATCTCTCTCTCTCTCTCTCTCTCTCTAAATTCAAGCTTCACTGCACTCCCTTCAATGGCTGCTTCCTCTGCCTCCACCACCGTGAGACTGGGTGACAACAATCGCAACCCCAATCGACAACTCAGACATGATCGTCGCATCCTCTCGCAACAAATTCCTCATAGTCTAGCACCTTACCAAGGAAGACAGAGTCTACGGCCTCCATCGCCTCCACCTCACCGGCCACTCTCACTTCGTCGAAGATGTTGTCTTCTCTTCCGACGGTCAGTTCGGTCTCTCCGGCAGCTGGGACTCCAAGCTCCTCCTCTAGGACCTCTCTACCAGCATCACTGCTCGTTGTTCGTCGGCCACTCCAAAGACATCCTCTCCGTCACTTTCTCCTTCGATAATCACTCCAAAGACATCGTCTCGGCTTCCCGAGACCGTTCAATCAAGCTGTGGATCTCAAGGTTGTGTCGTTTGAATCCATATTTTAGTCCATGAATTACAAAGTGTAGTACTTCCTCATAGCATTTTGAGTCATTTAGATCTGAGTTAAAATTTTGGGAATGATATTTGGAATCTCTATCTCGGATGGCTTTGAGGCCTTTGCTAATTCCAAAGCTTAATGCTTGCCTCAGTAGGAACACTGAGCCAGGACCTATTAATTTTCTCTGTGTTATTCAATTTTCTTTGAATTTCTCTAGTTTGAACTCAAAGAAATTTCTCTGGGTTAGAGTGGGATTTTCTCCAAGTTTGAGTGAATTTCTCTAGGTTTGAGGGTGATTTTCTTTGGATTTGAGTTTTGAAATTTTCTTTCACTGCAACAAGGGCTTTGCTCTTAACTTCCAAAGGATTAGTTTTAAAGGATTTCCATGAAAGAAGAGCTCTCAAGGTATTGTGATTATCCAACTGACTCCCACTTACCCTCTTGTTATTACCCAGTTATGTCTTTAAATTTCTTTCAATGGATTGTATGGCTTTTGAGAAAATCAGAATTTCTCTAGGATGGATCCAGAATTTCTTTGGGAACAAAATTTCTCTGGGATGGATCTAGAATTTCTCTGGAGAGAATTTCTCTGGGATCAAATTTTCTCTGGATTGATGTTGAGGGATCTTAGACATTATGAAAATATTAGATGTCCTTTATGCTATAAAATCTTAATGCCAAGGACCCTAGAAAAAAAAATCTCCTTGTTATTTTGAATCTCAAAAAGAGTGATTTACATATTAAATTTTCAAATTAAATTATTAAATATAAGAAACTTATTTAAAATCATCCCTTGAACATCTTAAATTATCTTTAGCAGGATGTGATTGATTAAAATCTCTTTCTTCAAATTGGAGCCCCCAAATCAAAATCCTAATTTCGCCCGTGTTTTTTAAAAAACTGATAAAGAAAAAAAAAAGAAGAAGAAAGAAAGTGCATAACATACATTATTTATTTAAGTACTCATAGAATCCAATCTTTAATGAGAAATTTGGCCATAAACCTCTCTTAGCTTCCTTTTCTTGTTAAAAGGACAAAAAACAATTTAATACTTTCAAAACCCCTTTCATCATTATAAAGTTATGTATGAATGACAAAATTTGTTATTTGAATATTTTATTTGACCATTATACTTTCTCTTTCTTTTCTGTCTTTTACAATACTCTCTCTTTTCACCAACTTGATGGTTGTTCATCGCCTTTACCATCTTCATCATCTGCTGGCGTCGCTTATTCACCATCGGTCGACGACTACCAATTTTACTGTCAAACCACCAGCATCTCAGATTTGGGACTTACGAACTTAGATTTAAGATCAATATCTTCAGATATGAGATAAATGAAGTTAGATTTGATTAAAAAGAAAAAAGAAATCGAGAGATTACAATGAAAAATCAAGAGCTTTTTGTTTGTTCATAGATCTAAAAGTAAAATTTAACTCTGGTTAGTTCATTATGCACTATGTTTTTTGTAACAGTAAAATTTTACTCTAATTATAACGACATGCTAATATGTTTAATGACACTAAAATTCTACTTCGAATCATAGTAAATTTTACTTTGATTCAATGTAAAATTTTATTTTGTAACACACTGTGAGGATGGCTTTACAAGAGAGGGCTGCATCATGAACCAGAGTAAAATTTTACTGTTCGAAGGACAGATAATCATGAGAAGAAGAGATAGATAGGGAGATAGAGTTCGAAAACAAACATCATGAGGAGAAGAAGAAGAAGAAGAAGAAGAGAGAAAGAGAGAGAGAGAGAGCACAAATGGTGAGTGACACACACACAGAGAGAACAAAAACCGTTAGAACTAGATGGAAAGAGAGTGAAGGATCTCAGATCTGAGGTTACGAACCTCAAATTGTCATTTTCCATTGATGACGATGGTGAATGATCTCAGATCTGAGGTCGTGGACATGAAAAGCGACAGTGGCGATGAAGATGGTGGAGAAAGAGTTCCATGGAAAGCGACGGTGGCATCGGTAGAGAGTGTGGTGGCACCAATGGAGAGCAACGGTGGTAAAAAGAGCGAGACAGAGAGAAGAGAGATTGAGATGAGATGAGAGAGAGAGAGAGAGAGTGTGTGTGTGTGTGCTTGCAAATCTAATACATATATATATATATATATATATGAAGGTAGTATAGTATAAGCGATAAGTTTTAAAATATTAGGGGGTTATAAAAGGATCCATATAATTCTAATTAGACAGTGAGGGGTGTATCACAAAATCCTTCATTTTTAATTACGAAGTGCTCCATATAAAGCGTAATTCCATATAATCATGGAGACCAAACTTTAAATGTGATGTGTTTTAACTGAATCAAGATAGGAAGAACTTAAACTTTTTACAACATAAAAATAAAATAATAAAATTAAATTAAAAATCAAAATCAAAATACAAATAGAATACCATTGCTTGAAGAAATAACTAACTCAAAATCAGAAAGTTTAGCCAACTCAAAAAATTTATGATCTTGTTAATATATGTGCGTGTTAAGAGAATTTGAAAATATTGTACGTTCTATAATACATTCACTTTCATGCATATTGTACAATCTTTTTATGCATCTTACTATGTGTCCTAAAGATGCACATTAACAAAAATCTAAAAATTTATACCAAGGTTCACTGAAGTGCTAATTGTATAACTTCAAATCAAAAGACCTTTTCATCACACTTCAAAAAACAAACTCTTTGGAATCTGAACTATGCTTATATCTAGATATATGGTAACATTATCTCTTGAACTACTTCTTAATTGATTGCATAACCAGTGAATTGTGGTAGAAAAATTCTTTTGTTCAGGTAATCATGGATCTTATTTCAAAAACTTATTATCTTAAATCATTTTTGGTTGCAATGAATTCCCACAAAATTGTCCATCTAATTTATAATTTATTTCATCTGCAATCTATGTTTTGATTTTATGGGTATGGCACATGGTGTTGTGAATTTATATGAATTCTGTTTTGTTTCATTTAGTTTCTTCATTGAAAACTTTTGTTATTAGTCTCTTTCTTCATTTGTCAATGTCTAAAAATTTTACTTTGTTTTAATAGACTATATGCTGATGTGGTGTTTCAATACTGTTATGTTTCATTGTTCGAAAGTTTCTCCATTGAATTTTTTTGTTATTAGTTTCCTTTTTCATTTGTCATTGTGTCTATAATTTTACTTTGATTTGACAGACTATATGTGTGTATAGTGTTTGATGAAATGTCTATGCAAATTGTGAGGATAGAATGTTAAAATAGTTAACATGTTGTTGGATATGAATGACCCATTCACAATCAGTTGGACTACCTATGGTGCTCTTTTTTGAGTTTTGTTTGTTTCTTTTTCTTTTTCATTTCTTTTCCCCCTCCCTGGTTTGGGGTTGTTCATCCATGTGTTTATGGTTTTGTCCTTTTGCTTCTAAATCTGTTCTTTTTACAAAAACAAACTGTGTGTTCAATGATTTTTCATTGAAATTTTTATGTGATTATCATTAAAAAGCAACACAAGCTCATAGATAAATCTAACCATAAACCTTTACAAATAACTCACAAATTACTTTTCCATCCACTTTCTTTCAAATAACTTTTGCATAATTTTTACATAAACCATGACACTTGTGAATAATACCATATTCCTCATATCATACAGGATGTTCAATGAAAATGAAACTATCAGGATAAATTATGGGCACTTCAAATGTGAAATTGATGAAACAAGATTAGTGTAAATATTATAGATTTAAGTTGTATTGTTTTTGGTATTTTAGATAGTAAGATTACACATAATAATTTATGTCATTCTAGATAGTAACGTTATGAATAATTAATACTATTTCAAAGTGGATGCATTCATATGGAAAGAAAAAAAAAAAAAAAATTCAGAAACTTCATATCATTAATTTGTACGCCGAAGAACTTATTCATATCATAAATTTCATATCAATTTTTTTTATATGGTTATAAGAAATTTATTATTTAAAAAATATGATTATATTAGATGAAACACCACATGCAACGCACGTGATCACCACTATTGTAGTTAAAAATGTATATGCAGTTTTACCTTATTGATTTTATTTTTGGTGGTGTTATTAGTTTTTAAGTTAGATTTAGTTTTAGGTGTTTAAACTCATTTCACGACAAAAGGTTTAAAAGGTTATTGTTGATGTACTACAAAAATTTAAGTTTTTTGTGACGGCAAAATGTCGTTGCTAATACTCCTAATGCCGTCTCAAAAAACTTTTAGCGAAGGCAAAAGGGGGGGGGGGGTCACAACAGAGGGCGTTGCTAAAACATTTTAGCGACGGTTGGCGGATTATAAATTTTAAAGTTTAAACTGCAGTTAATGGTTAGAGCAGTGCGGATTGATGCGGATCAGTGCGGTTTTAGCAGATTGGGCAGTATTTTGCACAAATATAAGAGCAAACTTTTCACATGAAACCCTTTAATTTTTGTATAGAATTTTCAATACATAATGGTGTGGCTTCTTGTGATCCGCTCATTTCCAAATGAAAACAAGTACAATTGTCCTCAAAATTTCACAAATAACA
The DNA here is from genome assembly GCF_055761805.1 of Camellia sinensis. NCBI lineage: Eukaryota > Viridiplantae > Streptophyta > Magnoliopsida > Ericales > Theaceae > Camellia > Camellia sinensis. Next base: position 28,289,390 of record NC_138966.1, on the reverse strand, counting down.
CTGCCACATCATTTTTGTCATGAATTTTGTATAAAAATTATATAAGAATATGATTTTTGAACTGGTAATTATAATAAGACTACATGCAAATGTAAAGTCAGCAGCAGCCATGAGATTCAAACCGAACAACAAAAGCTCAAGATAAAAAACTGAAGACAGATAATATGTTCAAAACACATGTTCTATAAGCTCCATACCATAAGTTACTAACTTTCTTTTCTGAAAAAACAAACACACCATAAGTTTCTGACTTTCTTTAAAAAAAGAAAGTATATTGCTCTATCTATAACCACTATCCATACCCAATAAAGTCTTTTTTTTGCGACGGCAAATGTTGTCTTTTGCGACGGCATTTTACTATCTCCTATAATATGTCAAAAATTGAGATCTTTTGCGACAACAATGTTGTACTGCCGCTAAAAGTTTTATTTGAGACGACAAAAAATGATGTCGCAAAATGTTTTTTGTTGCGACGGCATGACCTCTGTCGTTAATTTCTTTTGCGACGGCATTACCCATGTCGCCAAAAAAAATACATTTTAGTTCAAATGTTTTTTGTGACAATGTGGTGACGTTCCAAAAAAAAAAATAAAACTGCAATAAAATTATTAAAATTACCTGTATTAAATTTAAAAAAAAATTAAAAAAGAAACCAATAATTACATAATTATATAAAAATTCCTGTATAGAAATAACAATTTCTCCACAATAAAAATATTATTGCATTCATAATTACACATCAACAAAATTACCCCACTACATAATGTCTCGTAATGCGTATATAATGTTTAATTTCACAAATAACACTGCCAGATCATTTTTGTCATGAATTTTGTATAAAAATTATATAAGAATATCATATTTGAACTGGTAATTATAATAAGCCTACTTGCAAATGTAAAGTCAGCAGCAGCCATGAGATTCAAACCGAACAACAAAAGCTCAAGATAAAAACTGAAGACAGATACTATGTTCAAAACACATGTTCTCTAAGCTCCATACCGTACTTGACTTTCTTTTTTGAAAAAAAAAAACACACCATAAGTTTCTGACTTTCTTTAAAAAAAGAAAAATGAAAAAAAAAAGAAAGTATATTGCTCTGTCTATAACCACTATCCATACCCAATCAATCCTTTTTTTTTTGCGCCTGCAAATGTTGTCTTTTGCGACGGCATTTTACTATCGCCTATAATATGTAAAAAATTGAGATCTTTTGCGACGACAATGTTGTACCGTCGCTAAAAGTTTTATTTGAGACGGCAAAAAAATGCTGTCGCAAAATGTTTTTTGTTGTGACGGCATTGCCTATGTCGCCAAAAAAAATATATTTTAGTTCAAATGTTTTTTGTTCCAAAAAAAAAAAAAAAAACCTACAATAAAATTATTAATATTACCTATATTAAATTAAAAAAAATTGAAAAAGAAACCAATAATTGCATAATAATATAAAAATTCCTGTATAGAAATAACAATTTCTCCATAATAAAAATATTACTGCATTCATAATTACAAATCATCAAAATTATCCCACTACATAATATCCCATAATGCGTATATAATGTTTAATTTCACAAATAACACTGCCACATCATTTTTGTCACGAATTTTGTATAAAAATTATATAAGAATATCATTTTTGAACAGGTAATTATAATAAGCCTACTTGCAAATGTAAAGTCAGCAGCAACCATGAGATTCAAACCGAACAACAAAAGCTCAAGATAAAAAATTGAAGACAGATACTATGTTCAAAACACAAGTTCTCAAAGCTCCATACCATAAGTTCCTGACTTTCTTTTTTGAAAAAACAAACACACCATAAGTTTCTGACTTTCTTTGAAAAAAGAAAAATGGAAAAAAAGAAAGTATATTGCTCTGTCTATAACCACTATCCATACCTAATCAAGCCTTTTTTTTTTGCGACAGCAAATGTTGTCTTTTGCGACGGCATAGCTCCTATAATATGTAAAAAATTGAGTTCTTTTGTGACAGCAATGTTGTACCACCGCTAAAAGTTTATTTGAGATGGCAAAAAAATGCTGTCGCAAAATGTTTTTGTTGCGACGGCTTGACCTCTGTCGCGAATTTCTTTTGCAATGGTGTGGTGACGTTGCAAAAAATAAAAATTAAAAACCTGCAATAAAATTATTAAAATTACCTATATTAAATTAAAAAAATTGAAAAAGATACCAATAATTGCATAATAATATAAAAATTCCTGTATAGAAATAACAATTTCTCCATAATAAAAATATTATTGCATTCATAATTACACATCAACAAAATTACCCCAACACGTAATGTCCCATAATGTGTATATAATGTTTAATTTCACAAATAACACTGCCATATCATTTTTGTCATGAATTTTGTATAAAAATTATATATGAATATCATTTTTGAACTGGTAATTATAATAAGCCTACTTGCAAATGTAAAGTCAGCAGCAGCCATGTGATTCAAACCAAACAACAAAAGCTCAAAATAAAAAACTGAAGACAGATACTATGTTCATAACATATGTTCTCTAAGCTCCATACCCTAAGCTCCATACCATAAGTTCCTGACTTTCTTTTTTGAAAAAAACAAACACACCATAAGTTTCTGACTTTCTTTAAAAAAAGAAAGTACATTGCTCTATCTATAACCACTATCCATACCCAATGAAGCCGTTTTTTTGCGATGGCAAATGCTGTCTTTTGCGACAGCATTTTCTATCGCTTATAAGATGTAAAAATTGAGATCTTTTACGACGGCAATGTTGTACCGTCACTAAAAGTTTTATTTGAGACGGCAAAAAAAATGCTATTGCAAAATGTTTTTTGTTGTGACGCCATGACCTCTGTCACCAATTTATTTTGCGACAGCATTGCCTATGTCCCCCCAAAAAATACATTTTAGTTCAAATGTTTTTTGCGACGGTGAGGTGACGTTGCAAAAAAAAAAAAAAAAAAATACCTGCAATAAAATTATTAAAATTACCTGTATTAAATTAATAAAATTAAAAAAGAAACCAATAATTGCATAATAAAATAAAAATTCCTGTATAGAAATAACAATTTCTCCATAATAAAAATATTCTTGCATTTATAATTACACATCAAAAAAATTACCCCACTACATAATGTCCCATAATGCGTATATATTGTTTAATTTCACAAATAACACTGCCACATCATTTTTGTCATGAATTTTGTTTAAAAATTATATAAGAATATCATTTTTGAACTCGTAATTATAATAAGCCCACTTGCAAATATAAAGTCAGCAGCAGCCATGAGATTCAAACCGAACAATAGAAGCTCAAGATAAAAAACTGAAGACAGATACTATGTTCAAAACACATGTTCTCTAAGCTCCATACCATAATTTCCTGACTTTCCTTTTGAAAAAACAAACACACAATAAGTTTCTGACTTTCTTTAAAAAAAGAAAAATGGAAAAAAAGAAAGTATATTGCTCTGTCTATAACCACTATCCATACTTAATCAAGCCTTTTTTTGCGACGGCAAAGGTTGTCTTTGGCGATGGCATTTTACTATTGCCTATAATATGTAAAAAATTGAGATCTTTTGCGACGGCAACGTTGTACCATCGCTAAAAGTTTTATTTGAGACGGCAAAAAAATGCTGTCACAAAATGTTTTTTGCTGCGACAGCATGACCTCTGTCTCCAATTTATTTTGCGACGGTGTGGTGACGTTGCCAAAAAAAAAAAAAAAAACTGCAACAAAATTATTAAAATTTCCCGTATTGAATTAAAAAAAAATTGAAAAAGAAACCAATAATTGCATAATAATATAAAAATTCCTGTATAGAAATAACAATTTCTCCATAATAAAAATATTACTGCATTTATAATTACACATCAAAAAAATTATCCCACTACATAATGTCCCATAATGCGTATATAATGTTTAATTTCACAAATAACACTGCCACATCATTTTTGTCACGAATTTTGAATATAAATTATATAAGAATATCATTTTTGAACTGGTAATTATAATAAGCCTACTTGCAAATGTAAAGTCAGCAGCAACCATGAGATTCAAACCGAACAACAAAAGCTCAAGATAAAAAACTGAAGACAGATACTATGTTCAAAACACAAGTTCTCAATGCTCCATACCATAAGCTCCTGACTTTCTTTTTTGAAAAAACAAACACACCATAAGTTTCTGACTTTCTTTAAAAAAAGAAAAATGGAAAAAAAAGAAAGTATATTGCTCTGTCTATAACCACTATCCATACCCAATCAAACCTTTTTTTTTGCGCCTACAAATGTTGTCTTTTGCGACGACAATGTTGTACCATCGTTAAAAGTTTTATTTGAGACGGCAAAAAATGCTGTCGCAAAATGTTTTTTGTTGCGACGGCATGACCTTTGTCGCCAATTTCTTTTGCGACGGCATTGCCTATGTCGCAAAAAAAAAAAAAAAAAAATACATTTTAGTTCAAATGTTTTTTGTGATGGTGTGGTGACGTTCCAAAAAAAAACTGCAATAAAATTATTAAAATTACCTGTATTAAATTAAAAAAAATTGAAAAAGAAACCAATAATTGCATAATACTATAAAAATTCCTGCATAGAAATAACAATTTCTCTATATTAAAACTATTATTGCATTCATAATTACACACCAACAAAATTACCCCACTACATAATGTCCCGTAATGCCTATATAATGTTTAATTTCACAAATAACACTGCCACATCATTTTTGTCATGAATTTTGTATAAAAATTATATAAGAATATCATTTTTGAACTGGTAATTATAATAAGCCTACTTGCAAATGTAAAGTCAGCAGCAGCCATGAGATTCAAACCGAACAACAAAAGCTCAAGATAAAAAACTGAAGACAGATACTATGTTCAAAACACATGTTCTCTAAGCTCCATACCATAAGTTCCTGACTTTCTTTTTTGAAAAAACAAACACTCCGCAAGTTTCTGACTTTATTTAAAAAAAGAAAAATGGAATAAAAGAAAGTATATTGCTCTGTCTATAACCACTATCCATACGCAATCAGGCCTTTTTTTTTTGACGGCAAATGTTGTCTTTGGTGACGGCATTTTACCATTACCTACAATATGTAAAAAATTGAGATTTTTTACGACGGCAATGTTGTACCGTCGCTAAAAGTTTTATTTGAGACGGCAAAAAAGTGCTGTCACAAAATGTTTTTTGTTGCGACGGCATGACCACTGTCGCCAATTTCTTTTGCGACGGCATTGCCTAGGTCGCCAAAAAAAATACATTTTAGTTCAAATGTTTTTTGCGACGGTGTGATGATGTTGCCAAAAAAAAAAAAAACTGCAATAAAATTATTAAAATTACCTGTATTAAATTAAAAAAAATTGAAAAAGAAACCAATAATTGCTTAATAATATAAAAATTCCTGTATAGAAATAACAATTTCTCCATAATAAAAATATTACTGCATTCATAATTACACATCAACAAAATTACCCCACTACATAATGTCCCATAATGCGTATATAATGTTTAATTTCACAAATAACACTGCCACATCATTTTTGTCATGAATTTTGTATAAAAATTATATAAGAATATCATTTTTGAACTGGTAATTATAATAAGCCTACTTGCAAATGTAAAGTTAGCAGCAGCCATGAGATTCAAACCGAACAACAAATGCTCAAGATAAAAAATTGAAGACAGATACTATGTTCAAAACACATGTTCTCTAAGCTCTATACCATAAGTTCCTGACTTTCTTTTTTGAAAAAACAAACAAACCATAAGTTTTTGACTTTCTTTAAAAAAAGAGAAATGGAAAAAAAGAAAGTATATTGCTCTGTGTATAACCACTATCCATACCCAATCAAGCCTTTTTTTGCGACGGCAAATGTTGTCTTTTGCAACGGCATTTTACTATTGCCTATAATATGTAAAAAATTGAGATCTTTTGCGACGGCAATGTTGTACCGTCGCTAAAAGTTTTATTTGAGACGGCAAAAAAGTGCTGTCACAAAATGTTTTTTGTTGCGACGGCATGACCACTGCCGCCAATTTCTTTTGCAACGGCATTGCCTATGTCGCCAAAAAAAATACATTTTAGTTCAAATGTTTTTTGCGACGGTGTGATGACGTTGCCAAAAAAAAAAAAAAAAACTGCAATAAAATTATTAAAATTACCTGTATTAAATTAAAAAAAAATTGAAAAAGAAACCAATAATTGCTTAATAATATAAAAATTCCTGTATAGAAATAACAATTTCTCCATAATAAAAATATTACTGCATTCATAATTACACATCAACAAAATTACCCCACTACATAATGTCCCATAATTCGTATATAATGTTTAATTTCACAAACACTGGCAGATCATTTTTGTCATGAATTTTGTATAAAAATTATATAAGAATATCATTTTTGAACTGGTAATTATAATAAGCCTACTTGCAAATGTAAAGTTAGCAGCATCCATGAGATTCAAACCGAACAACAAATGCTCAAGATAAAAAATTGAAGACAGATACTATGTTCAAAACACATGTTCTCTAAGCTCTATACCATAAGTTCCTGACTTTCTTTTTTGAAAAAACAAACACACCATAAGTTTCTGACTTTCTTTAAAAAAAGAAAAATGGAAAAAAAAAGAAAGTACACTGCTCTGTGTATAACCACTATCCATACCCAATCAAGCCTTTTTTTTACGACGGCAAATGTTCTCTTTTGCGACGGCATTTTACTATTGCCTATAATATGTAAAAAATTGAGATCTTTTGCGACGGCAATGTTGTACCGTCGCTAAAAGTTTTATTTGAGACGGCAAAAAAATGCTGCCGCAAAATGTTTTTTGTTGCGACGTCATGACCTCTCTCACCAATTTCTTTTGCGACGGTGAAAAAAAAAATTTTAGTTCAAATGTTTTTTGCGACGGTGTGATGACGTTGCCAAAAAAAAAAAAAAACTGCAATAAAATTATTAAAATTACCTGTATTAAATTAAAAAAAATTGAAAAAGAAACCAATAATTGCTTAATAATATAAAAATTCCTGTATAGAAACAACAATTTCTCCATAATAAAAATATTACGACATTCAAAATTACACATCAACAAAATTACCCCAATACATAATGTCACATAAAGCGTATATAATGTTTAGATAAATTATGTTGTTCACAATTCAAAATAACATAAGTCAATAACAAAAGTTTTCCTCATCATTCTCCGTCGGTAACGAAAACAAATGTTAGTAGTATTCTTCACGGGCATGCATTCCACAAAAAGCGAACTCCTACTCGAGAAATATTTGAAAAGAAAAATAATTAATGAAAATATAATTATGTGTTAGTATGCTAATTACAAAAAAACATAAAAATTTAACTACTACAAATTACAAAGATAATCAAGTAAATAATTTTGTCTAGAACGAAATCCGGCTCTAACTCTCAAATCGGGAACCCGATTCGAGTCCCGATTTAACCCACAAGTCTCTCGTGCCAAGGCAGTCATGTGTGCCAAGTTTCGTGCTAATCCGACGCCGTTTGGTGATTTTGGGGCGTCAACACCTCGAATTCTAAGTTTCTTAAGGAACTAGTTTGCCTTGACCGAAATTTGGCTCTAACTCCTAAACCGGGAACCCGATTCAAGTGCCGTCTTCTCCCACAAGTCTCTCGTGCCTAGGTGGTCGTGTGTGCCAAGTTTCCTGCTAATCCGACGCCGTTTGGTGATTTTGGGGCATCAACACCTCGAATTCTATGTTTCTTAAGGAACTAGTTTGCCTAGACCGAAATCTGGCTCTAACTCCCAAATCGGGAACTCGATTCCAGTCCCATCATCTCCCACAAGTCTCTTGTGCCTAGGCGGTCGTGAGTTCCAAGTTTCGTGTTAATCCGACGCTGTTTAGTGATTTTGGGGCATCAACACCTCGAATTTTAAGTTGATTAAGGAACTAGTTTGTCTAGATCGAAATCCAACTCTTACTCCCAAACCGAGAACCCGATTCGGGTCTCATCTTCTCCGACAAGTCTCTCGTGCCAAGGCGGTCGTGTGTACCAAGTTTCATGCTAATTCGACACCGTTTGGTGATTTTGGGATGTCAACACCTCAAATTTTAAGTATCTTAAGAAACTAGTTTGCCTAGACTGAAATCCAACTATAACTCCAAAACCGGGAACCTGATTGGAGTCCTGTCTTCTCCCACAAGTCTCTCGTGCCTAGGCAGTCGTGTGTACCAAGTTTCGTGCTAATCCGACACCGTTTGGTGATTTGGGGTGTCAGCACCACGAATTCTAAGTTTTTTAAAGAACTTGTTTACCTAGATCGAAATCCGGCTTTAACTCCCAAACCGGTAATCCGATTCGAGTCTCGTTTCTCCCACAAGTCTCTCATGCCTAGGCGGTCGTGTGTGCCAAGTTTCGTACTAATTCGATGCCGTTTGGTGATTTTGGGCTGTCAACACCTCGAATTCTAAGTTTCTCAAGGAACTAGTTTGCCTAGACCGAAATCCGACTCTAACTCGATAACCGGGAACCCGATTCGGCTCTTGTCTTCTCCCACAAGTCTTTCGTGCCTAGGTGGTCGTGTGTGCCAAGTTTCGTGTTAATCCGACGCCGTTTAGTGATTTTGGGGCTTCAGCACCTCGAAATTTAAGTTTATTAAGGAACTAGTTTGTCTAGACTGAAATCCAGCTTTAACTCCCAAACCGAGAACCCGATTCGGGTCTCGTCTTCTCCCACAAGTCTCTCGTGCCAAGGCGGTTGTGTGTACCAAGTTTCATGCTAATCCAATGCCGTTTGGTGATTTTGGGGTGTCAACACCTCGAATTCTAAGCTTCTTAAGGAACTAGTTTGCCTAGACTGAAATCCAGCTATAACTCCCAAATTGGGAACCCGGTTGGAGTCCTGTCTTCTCCCACAAGTCTCTCGTGCCTAGGCGGTCGTGTGTATCAAGTTTCATGCTAATCTGACACCGTTTGGTGATTTGGGGTGTCAACACCACGAATTCTAAGTTTCTTAAGGAACTAGTTTGCCTAGACCGAAATCCGGCTTTAACTCCCAAACCAGGAACCCGATTTGAGTCCCGTCTTCTCCCACAAGACTCTCTTGCCTAAGCGGTCGTGTGTGCCGGGTTTCGTGCTAATCCGATGCTGTTTGGTGATTTTGGGGTGTCAACACCTCGAATTCTAAGTTTCTCAAGGAACTAGTTTGCCTAGACCAAAATTCGACTCTAACTTGTAAACCGGGAACCCGATTCAGTTTTTGTCTTCTCCCACAAGTCTCTCGTGGCTAGGTGGTTGTATGTGCCATGTTTCGTGCTAATCTAACGCCGTTTGGTGATTTTGGGGCGTCAATACCTCGAATTCTAAGTTTCTTAAGGAACAAGTTTGCCTAGTCCGAATCGGGAACCCGATTTGTGTCCTGTTTTCTTCCATAAGTCTCTTGCACCTAGGTGGTTGTGTGTGCCAAGTTTCATGCTAGTCCGATGTCGTTTGGTGATTTTGGGGCGTCAACACCTCGAATTCTAAGTTTATTAAGGAACTAGTTCGCCTAGACCGAAATCCTGCTCTAACTACCAAACCGGGAACCCGATTCCAGTCCTATCTTCTCCCACAAGTCTCTCGTTCCTAGGTGGTCGTGTGTGCCATGTTTCATGCTAATCCGATGCTGTTTGGTGATTTTGGGGTGTCAACACCTCGAATTCTAAGTTTATTAAGGAACTAGTTTGCCTAGACCTAAATCCGACTCTAACTCGCAAACCGGGAACTCGATTTGGGTCTTGTCTTCTGCTGCAAGTCTCTCGTGCCTAGGTGATCTTGTGTACTAAGTTTCGTGCTAATCCGACGCCGTTTGGTGATTTTGGGGCGTCAACACCTAGAATTCTAAGTTTCTTAAGAACTAGTTTGCCTAGATCAAAATCCGTCTCTAACTCCCAAACCGGGAACTCGATTCGAGTTCTGTCTTCTCCTACAAGTCTCTCGTGCCTAGGCGGTCATGTGTGCCAAGTTTCATGCTAATCTGATGCCATTTGGTGATTTTGGGGCGTCCGCACTCGAATTTTAAGTTTATTAAGGAACTAGTTTGTCTAGACCGAAATCCAACTCTAACTCCCAAACCGAGAACCCGATTCGGGTCTCATCTTCTCCCACAGGTCTCTCGTGCCAAGGCGGTCGTGTGTACCAAGTTTCATGCTAATTCGACGCCGTTTGGTGATTTTGGGATGTCAACACCTCAAATTTTAAGTTTTTTAATAAACTAGTTTGCCTAGACTGAAATCCAACTATAACTCCAAAACCAGGAACCCGATTGGAGTCCTGTCTTCTCCCACAAGTCTCTCGTGCCTAGGCAGTCGTGTGTACCAAGTTTCGTGCTAATCCGACACCGTTTGGTGATTTGGGGTGTCAGCACCACGAATTCTAAGTTTTTTAAGGAACTTGTTTGCCTAGACCGAAATCCGGCTTTAACTCCCAAACCGGTAATCCGATTCGAGTCTCGTTTCTCCCACAAGTCTCTCATGCCTAGGCAGTCGTGTGTGCCAAGTTTCGTACTAATTCGATGCCGTTTGGTGATTTTGGGCTGTCAACACCTCGAATTCTAAGTTTCTCAAGGAACTAGTTTGCCTAGACCGAAATCCAACTCTAACTCGATAACCGGGAACCCGATTCGGCTCTTGTCTTCTCCCACAAGTCTTTCGTGCCTAGGTGGTCGTGTGTGCCAAGTTTCGTGTTAATCCGACGCCGTTTAGTGATTTTGGGGCTTCAGCACCTCGAAATTTAAGTTTATTAAGGAACTAGTTTGTCTAGACCGAAATCCAGCTCTAACTCCCAAACCGAGAACCCGATTCGGGTCTCGTCTTCTCCCACAAGTCTCTCGTGCCAAGGCGGTTGTGTGTACCAAGTTTCATGCTAATCCAATGCCGTTTGGTGATTTTGAGGTGTCAACACCTCGAATTCTAAGCTTCTTAAGGAACTAGTTTGCCTAGACTGAAATCCAGCTATAACTCCCAAATTGGGAACCCGGTTGGAGTCCCGTCTTCTCCCACAAGTCTCTCGTGCCTAGGCGGTCGTGTGTATCAAGTTTCATGCTAATCTGACACCGTTTGGTGATTTGGGGTGTCAACACCACGAATTCTAAGTTTCTTAAGGAACTAGTTTGCCTAGACCGAAATCCGGCTTTAACTCCCAAACCAGGAACCCGATTTGAGTCCCGTCTTCTCCCACAAGTCTCTCTTGCCTAAGCGGTCGTGTGTGCCGGGTTTCGTGCTAATCCGATGCCGTTTGGTGATTTTGGGGTGTCAACACCTCGAATTCTAAGTTTCTCAAGGAACTAGTTTGCCTAGACCAAAATTCGACTCTAACTTGTAAACCGGGAACCCGATTCAGTTTTTGTCTTCTCCCACAAGTCTCTCGTGGCTAGGTGGCTGTATGTGCCATGTTTCGTGCTAATCTAACGCCGTTTGGTAATTTTAGGGCGTCAACACCTCGAATTCTAAGTTTCTTAAGGAACAAGTTTGCCTAGTCCGAATCGGGAACCCGATTTGTGTCCTGTTTTCTTCCATAAGTCTCTTGCGCCTAGGTGGTTGTGTGTGCCAAGTTTCATGCTAGTCCGATGTCGTTTGGTGATTTTGGGGCGTCAACACCTCGAATTCTAAGTTTATTAAGGAACTAGTTCGCCTAGACCGAAATCCAGCTCTAACTACCAAACCGGGAACCTGATTCCAGCCCTATCTTTTCCCACAAGTCTCTCGTTCCTAGGTGGTCGTGTGTGCCATGTTTCATGCTAATCCGATGTCGTTTGGTGATTTTGGGGTGTCAACACCTCGAATTCTAAGTTTATTAAGGAACTAGTTTGCCTAGACCTAAATCTGACTCTAACTCGCAAACCGGGAACTCGATTTGGGTCTTGTCTTCTGCTGCAAGTCTCTCGTGCCCAGGTGATCTTGTGTACTAAGTTTTGTGCTAATCCGACGCCGTTTGGTGATTTTGGGGCGTCAACACCTCGAATTCTAAGTTTCTTAAGAACTAGTTTGCCTAGATCAAAATCCGTCTCTAACTCCCAAACCGGGAACTCGATTCGAGTTCTGTCTTCTCCTACAAGTCTCTCGTGCCTAGGCGGTCATGTATGCCAAGTTTCATGCTAATCTGATGCCATTTGGTGATTTTGGGGCGTCCGCACTCGGATTTTAAGTTTATTAAGGAACTAGTTTGTCTAGACTGAAATCCAACTTTAACTCCCAAACCGAGAACCCGATTTGGGTCTCATCTTCTCCCACAAGTCTCTCGTGCCAAGGCGTTCGTGTGTACCAAGTTTCATGCTAATTCGACGCCGTTTGGTGATTTTGGGGTGTCAACACCTCAAATTTTAAGTTTCTTAAGAAACTAGTTTGCCTAGACTGAAATCCAACTATAACTCCAAAACTGGGAACCCGATTGGAGTCCTGTCTTCTCCCACAAGTCTCTCGGGCCTAGGCGGTCGTGTGTACCAAGTTTTGTGCTAATCCGACACCGTTTGGTGATTTGGGGTGTCAGCACCACGAATTCTAAGTTTTTTAAGGAACTTGTTTGCCTAGACCGAAATCCGGCTTTAACTCCCAAACCGGTAATCCGATTCGAGTCTCGTTTCTCCCACAAGTCTCTCATGCCTAGGCAGTCGTGTGTGTCAAGTTTCGTACTAATTCGATGCCGTTTGGTGATTTTGGGCTGTCAACACCTCGAATTCTAAGTTTCTCAAGGAACTAGTTTGCCTAGACCGAAATCCGACTCTAACTCGCAAACCGGGAACCCGATTCGGCTCTTGTCTTCTCCCACAAGTCTTTCGTGCCTAGGTGGTCGTGTGTGCCAAGTTTCGTGTTAATCCGACGCCGTTTAGTGATTTTGGGGCTTCAGCACCTCGAAATTTAAGTTTATTAAGGAACTAGTTTGTCTAGACCGAAATCCAGCTCTAACTGCCAAACCGAGAACCCGATTCGGGTCTCGTCTTCTCCCACAAGTCTCTCATGCCAAGGCGGTTGTGTGTACCAAGTTTCATGCTAATCCAATGCCGTTTGGTGATTTTGGGGTGTCAACACCTCGAATTCTAAGCTTCTTAAGGAACTAGTTTGCCTAGACTGAAATCCAGCTATAACTCCCAAATTGGGAACCCGGTTGGAGTCCCGTCTTCTCCCACAAGTCTCTCATGCCTAGGCGGTCGTGTGTATCAAGTTTCATGCTAATCCGACACCGTTTGGTGATTTGGGGTGTCAACACCACGAATTCTAAGTTTCTTAGGGAACTAGTTTGCCTAGACCGAAATCCGGCTTTAACTCCCAAACCAGGAACCCGATTTGAGTCCCGTCTTCTCCCACAAGTCTCTCTTGCCTAAGCGGTCATGTGTGCCGGGTTTCGTGCTAATCCGATGCTGTTTGGTGATTTTGGGGTGTCAACACCTCGAATTCTAAGTTTCTCAAGGAACTAGTTTGCCTAGACCAAAATTCGACTCTAACTTGTAAACTGGGAACCCGATTTAGTTTTTGTCTTCTCCCACAAGTCTCTCGTGGCTAGGTGGTTGTATGTGCCATGTTTCGTGCTAAGCTAACGCCGTTTGGTGATTTTGGGGCGTCAATACCTCGAATTCTAAGTTTCTTAAGGAACAAGTTTGCCTAGTCCGAATCGGGAACCCGATTTGTGTCCTGTTTTCTTCCATAAGTCTCTTGCGCCTAGGTGGTTGTGTGTGCCAAGTTTCATGCTAGTCCGATGTCGTTTGGTGATTTTGGGGCGTCAACACCTCGAATTCTAAGTTTATTAAGGAACTAGTTCGCCTAGATCGAAATCCAGCTCTAACTACCAAACCGGGAACTCGATTCCAGTCCTATCTTCTCCCACAAGTCTCTCGTTCCTAGGTGGTTGTGTGTGCCATGTTTCATGCTAATCCGATGCCGTTTGGTGATTTTGGGGTGTCAACACCTCGAATTCTAAGTTTATTAAGGAACTAGTTTGCCTAGACCTAAATCTGACTCTAACTCGCAAACCGGGAACTCGATTTGGGTCTTGTCTTCTGCTGCAAGTCTCTCGTGCCTAGGTGATCTTGTGTACTAAGTTTCGTGCTAATCCGACGCCGTTTGGTGATTTTGGGGCGTCAACACCTCGAATTCTAAGTTTCTTAAGAACTAGTTTGCCTAGATCAAAATCCGTCTCTAACTCCCAAACCAGGAACTCGATTCTAGTTCTGTCTTCTCCTACAAGTCTCTCGTGCCTAGGCGGTCATGTGTGCCAAGTTTCATGCTAATCTGATGCCATTTGGTGATTTTGCGGCGTCCGCACTCGAATTTTAAGTTTATTAAGGAACTAGTTTGTCTAGACCGAAATCCAACTCTAACTCCCAAACCGAGAACCCGATTCGGGTCTTATCTTCTCCCACAAGTCTCTCGTGCCAAGGCGGTCTTGTGTACCAAGTTTCATGCTAATTCGACGCCGTTTGGTGATTTTGGGATGTCAACACCTCAAATTTTAAGTTTCTTAAGAAACTAGTTTGCCTAGACTGAAATCCAACTATAACTCCCAAACCGGGAACCCGATTGGAGTCCTGTCTTCTCCCACAAGTCTCTCGTGCCTAGGCGGTCGTGTGTACCATGTTTCGTGCTAATCCGACGTCGTTTGGTGATTTTGTGGCGTCAAAACCTCGAATTCTAAGTTTTTTAAGGAACTAGTTTGCTTAGACCGAAATCTAGCTCTGACTACCAAACCGGGAACCCAATTCCAGTCTTGTCTTCTCTCAAAAGTCTCTCATTCCTAGGCAGCCATGTGTGCCAAGTTTCGAACTAGTCCGACGTCGTTTGGTGATTTTGGGCCGTCAACACCTCGAATTCTAAGTTTGTTAAGGAACTAGTTTGCCTAGACCGAAATCCAGCTTTAACTTCCAAACCGGAAACCCGATTCAAGTGCCGTCTTCTCCCACAAGTCTCTCGTGCCTAGGCGGTCATGTGTGCCAAGTTTCGTGCTAATCCGACATCGTTTGGTGATTTTGGGGCATCAACACCTCGAATTCTAAGTTTCTTAAGGAACTAGTTTGCCTAGACCGAAATCCGGCTCTAACTACCAAACCGGGAACCCGATTCCAGTCCTGTCTTGTCCCACAAGTCTCTCGTTCCTAGGCGGTCGTGTGTGCCAAGTTTCATCCTAATCCGATGCCGTTTGGTGATTTTGGAGCGTCAACACCTAGAATTCTAAGTTTATTAAGGAACTAGTTTACCTAGACCGACATCCAGCTCTCACTCCCAAACCGAGAACCCGATTCCAGTTTCGTCTTCTCCCACAAGTCTCTTGTGCCAAGGTAGTTGTGTGTGCCAAGTTTTGTGTTAATTCGACGCCGTTTGGTGATTTTGGGATGTCAACACCTTGAATTCTAGGTTTCTCAAGAAACTAGTTTGCCTAGACCGAAATCCAGCTATAACTCCCAAACCAGGAATCTGATTCGAGTCCTGTCTTCTCCCACAAGTCTCTCGTGCCTAGGCGGTCATATGTGGCAAGTTTCATGCTAATCCGACGCCATTTGGTGATTTTGGGGCGTCAACACCACGAATTGTAAGTTTATTAAGGAACTAGTTTGCCTAGACCGAAATTCGGCTATATCTCCCAAACTGGGAACCCGATTTAAGTCCCTTCTTCTCCCACAAGTCTCTCTTGTGTAGGCGGTTGTGTGTGCCAAGTTTTGTGTTAATCCGATGCCGTTTGGTGATTTTGGGGCGTCAACACCTCAAATTCTAAGTTTCTCAAGGAACTAGTTTGTCTGGACTGAAATCTGGCTCTAACTTCCAAACCGGGAACCTGATTTGAGTGCCGTCTTCTCCGACAAGTCTCTTGTGCCTAGGTGGTCGTGTGTGCCAAGTTTCGTGCTAATCCAATGTCGTTTGGTGATTTTGGGGTGTCAACACCTCGAATTCTAAGTTTCTTTAAGAACTAGTTTGCCTAGACCGAACTTCGGCTCTAACTCCCAAATTGGGAACCCAATTCGAGTGTCGTCTTCTCCCACAAGTCTCTCGTGCCTAGGCGGTCGTGTGTGCCAAGTTTCATGCTAATCAAAAATTGTTTGGTGATTTTGGGGCGTCAACATCTCGAATTCTAAGTTTTTTTTAATGCAATGACATCTTAATTAAGATCAAAAGACGTTTTAATCTCCAATGTAATTATGAATCTTAAACTTTAAATCCTTGAACTATTTCATATAGCATTTATAAGAAAATCTAGTTGAGACCTACCTTCATGTATTGAGATAGGTCTTTTCTCCTTATAAACAACTTCATAACGTTTTTTCTGGATTTATAAAATTATAACAGCAACACAATGTGTCAAGTGTTTCCAAAACATCTCTTTTGGGTTTCAAGAATCCATCCCTAGATGTTTGCCAATAACATGTAGGGTAAAAAATCCTAAATTGCCTTTGTTGTTTGGAAAGAGAGTTTTGGGTAACTTTGGTGCAAACTAGAGAAACATCAACATGGATAGTGAATACAAGCACATAGAAGATAACTAAAGCATCACAGTTAGAAATGGGCTTACATCTATATCAAGTGATGGGTACTTCTTTCTGAGTGTGTGTACCTAAAAACCACATTTATGGACTGTGGAAATGAGAAGGATGGAATAACAACATCAATATAAATAACAATGGTTTACGCACCTTATCCATCATTTTTGGCATGAACTTACCATTTCCATAGGATTTTCACCATCAAGCTGTGGAGTAGGAAAGAGGAAATAACTGCTAAATGCAAGGCATCAAACAATCTTTATTTTAATTACGATGTAACTTTACTCCGTTAGAGAAGCATGCATTTTGTTTCTACTTTCCAACACATGTATCAAATAATCTTTAGTTTAAATACTTCAGTTTAACTCCACTTCATTAAAGGGAAAATGCCAAGTAAATAGCGAAACTTGAGAACTTAAAAGAACAATAAATAGGGCAAATTGTTACCAATGGATACACATCTTCAATAGGAGTTCCAGGCTTTAATGCCACAGCAGGCCTCATGCCCTTTGACTTAATCTGCTGGACAAGTTCTTGCCAATTGTCTGTAAAAGGTAACCATGTGACCATTCCATTACCAAAATATTGAAAAACAAAAGTAGAAAATAAAACTAATCAGGTGGGATCAAAATGGAAAATATTTCACTGTTTACAAATCAATATAGGTAACATTTCTTTCAACAAAGAAATATGTGTCAAAAAGCTAATACCAAAGGAAAAGCATAAGTACAATAACACTGTACACATAACTCATGCTAACTTAGCACTCAAGTTGCAAACAAGATCATCATGAGCAACTTGCATAAGAGACAAACAAATTAGGGTTTTCAAATAAAAATACAGGCCAGCAAACCCCAAATCAAACCCAAAAATTCAGTCCCCAAATCAAACCCAAAAATTTAATCCCAAATCAGTCCCCAAATCAAGCCCTATTGTGATACATTCAAGCCCCATGGTATCAAAGACAAACCCCAAATCAATGAGCAATACTTGATAAAAATATAGAGGGAAAAAAAATCAAGCAAGAATAAAGAGAGGTAACCCAAAATCAAACCCAAGAATCAATCCCAAATCAAACCCCAAATGATGTCCCAATGTGATATATTGTGCAAAGCAAAATTAGGGAACAATCACAAACTCTGTATATCATAAGAGAAGAAGGCTTACCAAAGAGAAGAACAAGCACAAAAAAACAAAAACACTCGCAAAGTAGCGAGGAAGACCCAATGTCGACCACGGTGAATGACCTAACGACAAAGGTATCGGCAAAGGTATCTGAGACGTCGCACCACCACTACTGCTGTCACTACTAGTCGTCGTCACTCGCTGCTTGTCATTGTCCTCCCTTGCTGCTGCACTACCGTTGCTTACTGTCGTGAGAGAGAGATATATATATATATATATATAGTATCGTATTTTGGGGATTTTTTGTTTAAGGGATTGGGGATTTGAGATTGTGAGAAACAAAAGGGGTCGGATAGAAAAAGCGAGAAAACGAAAAGAAAAAAAAGAAAAGGAGAGTAAGGATAGGTGGAGTGAATGACGTCGTTTTATTTATTTATTGTTAAAATAAATTTATTTTTTTGTAGTTAATGATTTTTTTTTTGATTTTTCATTTTTTTTTAGTTACTAAGGTTGAAAATTTATTTCCTTCATTTTTATTTTAATGAAAAAAAATTATTATTATTTTTTATTTGGTAGAAGTAGAGGTAATATTTTAATGAAAAATATTTTTCATTAAAATAAAGTTAATTTTTTGTGGTCAATGAAAAATACTTTTCTACAGTCCATTTTTTTTGGTTATTAAAAATGAGGAACTAATTTTTTGTGGTGGAGGAGAGGGAGCGACAATAGTGGTGAAGTTGGTAGATAAGAGGTGATGGTGGTGGTGGTGGTGGTGGTGGTGAAGGAGATTAGTGGTGAAGTTGTGGTAGTGGTAGAAGAGATAGAGTGGCGGTGGTGGAGGAGAGGTAGTGGTAGTAGTAGTGGCAGTAGTGGTAGTGGTGATAGTGAAGTGGTGGCGATGGTAGTAGTAATGGTAGTCGTAGAGGTGGAGTGGCAACAGTGGTAGTAGTGGTTGTAGTGGAATAGCATTTGCAGTAGTGGTGAAGGTGGCAGAGGAGATGGGTGGTGAGAGAGAGAGATGCGTGACAGACAGATAAAGAAGAGAGATAGAGAAAGAGAGAGAGAGACTGAGTGATGAGAGAGAGAGACAGACAGATAGAGACAAAGTGGTCTCTAAAAGTGCATTTCTTGTAGTGGATCGATAAATCGAGAGAGAGCTTGGTAAATAGAGAAGAGGAGAGGGAGAGAGTGAGTAAGGCGAACACAGTGGGGGAGAAAAAGAGAGACATACAAATAGACAGGTAGACAGAGAGAGAAAGAGAGAGAGAAGAGAGAAGAGTGATGAGTGAGAGAGAGACAGAGACAAAGAGAGAAAAAGATAGAGAGAGAGAGAGAGACAAAAAAAAAGAGAAACAAGAGATGAGTGAGAGATAGACAAAGAGAGAGAGAGAGAGTGAAAAGAGATGAACGAGAGAGAGAGACATAGAAAAAGAGAGAGATGGAGAGAGAAAGAAGAGAGATGAGCGAGAGAGACAGAGAGAAGAGAGATGAGCGAGAGAGACAGAGAGATAAGAGAGATAGAAAGAAGAGAGATAGAGAGAGAAGAAAGATGAGCGAGAGACACAAAGAGAGAGAGAGAGAGAGAGACAGGAAGATGAAAAAATGAGCGAAAAGAGAAATGTTATATCAAAAGAGTAAGACGACATCGTTTTTAAATTTTTTTTTTTTTTTTTTTTTTTGGTGACAGAAAAACACCGTTGCATTTATTCAAACCATTTTGTGACTGTATATATATGAAGCCGTCTCAAAGCCACAATATTTTTTTTTACTTTTTTTTTTTTTTTGCAATGGTACCTATTATAGTCGCAAAAAACTCACTTTTTTTTTTTGTGCTACTACAGCTGGTGCCATCTCAAAAACTCTATTTTTTATCGACAACAATCTTTGCCATCGCAAATACTCTCCTTTTTTCATGACAGCATTTTCTGCCGTGGCAAATACTCTATTTTTCCGTGATAGCAAATTGTGTCATAGCAAAAACTCACCTTTTTTCACGACAGCAAGTTGTGTCATTGCAAAAACTTACCTTTTTCATGATAGCAAGTTGTGCCGTCGCAAAAAGTCACTTTTTGAGACGGCAAGTGTGCCGTCGCAAATGCTTCCGTCTTTTAAGCCCACTTTTCTTGTAGTGATGCAAAAACCTATTATTTAGTTTTTCAATTAATAACTATTATCTTATCGTGAAAATTTAATGATAGTTGTTCTTTACTTTTGTCTAGTATCTTTAGCTTGGGATTTGAAGTGGAATTCAGTTTCAGATGTTTGAATTCACTTCATCACAAATAGTTTAAAGGGTTGTTATCAACAAAAATCTATCATTCGTTTTTCAATTACTAACTGTTGTCGTGCCACGAAAGTTTAAATGGTAATTGTTGTCCCTTCTTGGTAAGGGTCCCGTGGTTGGGATCCAAATGTGTGATTTAGTTTTAGGTATTTAAGCTCACTCCCTGACAAAAAAAGCTTTAAAAGATTATTGCTATTATTTATTCTTTAGTTACTAAGTGTTACCTTTCCACAAAAGTTTAAATGATAATTGATTTTCCATTTTGTCGAGTGTTTTGAGCTTGGGATTTGAGGTGGGATTTAGTTTTAGGTGTTTAAACTCACTTCACAATAAAAAATTTAAAGCATTTTTGTACACAAAAATGTAGCATTTTTGTTTGGTTACTAACTATTGTCTTACTGCGAAAGTTTAAATGGTAGTTGTTCTCCCTTTTTGGTAAGTGTCTCAAGCTGGAGATCTGAAGGTGAGATTTAATTTTAAGTGCTTAAGTTCACTTCACGACAAAAAATTTAAAAAGGTTGTCGCTGCCAATAAAAAATTACCATATGTTTTTTAGTCAATAACCATTGTCTTTCGTGCAAAATTTTAAATGGTAAAGAAATTTTGTTTGTCATTTATTCATTATCGAGTCATTGTGAAATTTAAAATGTAGTTGAGGTTAACGATCAAATTTATTTAAGCCAACTTCATGGCAAAAAAAAAAAAAAAAGGTTTAAAAGGTAGTTGGAAATGTTGCCAACAAAAATTTGTAAGTTGTGTTGCAGTTACTAGTTGTTGTCTTTTGCCAAAATTTAAATGGTAGTTAAACTTTTAAGTCGTTTATTCATTTATTGTCTCACTAACAAATTTAAAAGACAATTGAAGTTAACGATCAAACTTATGATTTAAATTTAAAAGTAGTTAAGATTATAATTTAATATGCTTAGGTTAAGTTAGCATTATATATAGTATTTTATAATGACCTTATAATCAAAATTGTGAGGATATGTATTATTTTCACTATTCACTTATTGCTTAAGTTTGAAACCTAATAAAAATATTTTTTTATTATTATAACTCAGGGCATATATTTTATACTTACGATAAAATTCTAAAAAAATAAAAAAAAAAATTCTATTATCCAACACATTACCTCACATTGGCAATATAAAAAAATATTCAAATGTAACTTCATGCTTGTTTTATTGTGAAATTCAGGGTAATACATTTTGATTTTGTTGGATTGGATACAAATTATTTATTTTCTCTATTTTATTGATTTATTGAAAATAAAAATATCACTAAAGCTGAACAAGGAGGGAGGCATTCATGGCATTAAAAAAATTGCCACTACAAGTCAATGTTGACGTCAGTTGCAGAACATAATTTGTTGCCGCCAAAGATTGATATGATTGTTTTGAATGTCACTAAAAGTATTAGTGTGGCGTTTGAAAGCATTGTTTTCAAACCCGGACCGGACCGGCCGGTCGGACCGGTTGAACCGGGAACCGGGCCTTGTTCCGGTCCGGTCAACCCCCTAAACCCGGATTGGGGCCAAAACCGGGAAAACCCGGTGACCCAGTGGTCGAACCGGTAAAACCGGTGACCCAGTGGTCGAACCGGCCAGAACCGGTCTATTTTTTTTTTTTTTTTCTGGGTTTTACTTTTTTTTTTTATTTTCTTTCTTTCTTTCTTTTCTCTTTCTTTCTTATATATATATATATATATATATATATAAATATATTTCAAAATTTTGACTAAAAATTCTTATTTCAAGAGTCTCCTCTCGTAAGAAAGAGTCTCATTGAAAGCTTGAGAAGATTATGAAAGTCTATTCCTATTTATAGGAAAAGATTTTTAAAGAGAACCTACAAAATTCTATGTGGGATTCAATCAAATTATTTGAAACATATTGATTGGAGGGAGAGTTGAAAATTTCATTTCCCTCCAAAATTAAATCTAGCATTCAATCAATTTATTTGGAGGGAATGTTTAAAAAATTTAATTTCTTTGAAATAAGTGACTTTTTTTTTTATCAATTATGACTTTATTAAATATTATTAATAAATATTATGCAACAATTTTTATTTTTATTTGATTATTTATATATATTTTTATTTATTTATAATTTATAATTATATTTTTTAATTATATAATATTAATTATGACGTCACGGTTCGACCGCTTTGACCCGACGGTTGAACCGGTGACCCGTCCACCCGGTCCCTTTTCCGGTTCGCTCACCGGTCCGGTTTTGAAAACATTGTTTGAAAGCATCCCTAACCTAAAATGGCGGGCACATGGTCAACTTGTTATAAACATCTAAATTGTTAGTGGGGTTTTTACTTGTTTTAGTGGCTTTTTGAAATGCCTAAAAATACCAAATCTTCTATAGTGATGGCAAGATGCCTTCTTTGTTAAAAATCAAATTTTCAATCAATGGTTAACAAACATAACTTTAGGTTCAATCTTTTATTGGTGTGCAAATTATGTTTTTGTTGCATGCTCCTGCCCAACAATTATTATGCTATCAATATATATCAAACTAACATTTTCCCCATAATTTATTTGTTATTAACCGTCAATATCGTTTCCCTCACTCACAATAACATGCATACATAATAATACAAACTCCTGAACTAATAAAACTTCATAAACTGTTTTGTGGGGATATATTTTCTGAATACCAACACGTGGCATGGTGACGCCGACGTGTCAGCCGAGGTGCCACGTGTCCTGGTAGTTACGCCGAGGTGATCTCGGAGTTGCCGAGGTTATCTCCAAAGATATCGGAATCCGAGATAGGTAGATAGGGGACAAGAGTCCTAAGACGAAGAGGGGACTTAACCTAGATAAGGGTAAAGCTCTTAGCGAGTTTATCTTTATCTCTTAAAGAGTCCAAAGTAAACATTGATATGAAGTTCATAGAAGTCATATTTCTAGTGGGAGTTGGATTGAGTATATTATAAAAGAGAGGCACCCCCGTGGGTCTAAGGTATGCAATTTATGTTTTGAGTATTCAGTTTAGCACTTGATTATCCTTGAGAGATATACTGACTTGATCGTCGGAGTGCCCCCGGGTGGAAGAACCACCGCCGGAGCTTTTTCTTTCTGTTGCAAGTTGCTAAAGCCATCTATTCTGCCTGTGCTCTACAGCTGATCACTAAACGGGCAGTGTGGTCAGATTTTCACCCACACAATTTGGCGCCGTCTGTGGGAACGAAGGAAGAATAGATGGCCAGTAACGGACAGCAGGAAAATATTGGGGATGACGCTCCCACTGGGAGTGGCAGACCAATTGACTTTGACATTGAAGGAGACAACCACAATACAGAAGCCCGTGACCAGGGTCACAGAGAGAACAACGCCATCCCGGAAGGCGACACGTCAAAAAGAACAAACCAAGGAAAGTACTACAATGAAGATAACCTCCAGGTATGGAGGGACAGGTGCCTACGGAGGGATGAGGAAGTAAAAGAATTGGCGAACAAGTTGGCAGACCTTCAGTCAGTCGTCAACTTCATGATGCAGAATAATGTTATGCAGCCACCATACCCGCTGCAAGATACGCCGATGCCAGCAACCAACACCCAAAAGGGCGGAAGAAAAACAATCCCCGAGGTCCCTCAGCATACCAGGAGCGGAAGGCATTCTCACCGGCCTTCCAGGGAAGTCGGACGGGAAAAGCCGAGGCAAGAAGAGTCCCGAAGGACGCACCACATGAAGAATCCAGAGCCCAAAGAGCATCGACATGTTCAGGGGCAGGTACTCCACTTTGACGAAACCCATGAAGAAAGATCCAAACGGACCCACCACGAGGCCGAAAGCAGTGTACCAAAAAGACTAAAATCCAAAGACAGCCGAGCTCCAGGGAGGAGCAAAGAAGACCTGAGAGACTACCTCAAAAGGAGGTAGCAGAATGCTGAAGCCGAGGTAAACTCCCCAGTAAAACCAAAGACAGCCTTCTCGGTGGAACTGGACAAATTCGAACCACCCAAGAGATTCAGTATGCCGAGGTTTCAAATCTATGATGGTAAGTCAGATCCAAACTTTCATGTTGGACTATACCTGAATTCAATGGCATTATATAGCGGAAACGAGCCGTTGCTCTGCAAAGTATTCCCCTCATCCTTTGGGGAAATTGCATCTGATTGGTTCCATAAATTACCAAAAGGAAGCATAAAGACATGGGAAGGCCTGGCCGAGATGTTTGTGGCTAGGTTCGTGACCAACAAGCTGCAACCCCTGAGGGTTGATGCTTTGATGGCTCTAAGAATCACCAAGGAAGAAGGCCTTAGGGCCTATGCGAAGAGGTACTACGAGGTGTTCAACCGAATACCCGAATGCAACCAGGAAGTAGCAGTCGTGTCTTTCAAGAACGGCCTGAAAGATGACTGCCCACTACGGAAGTCTCTGGCAAAAACATTGCCAAAAAGCATGGAAAAACTCATGGCAAGAATTGAGAAATACGCCAGGGCTGAAGAAGATACATCGGGAAACAAAGAGATAAAGCAAGAAAAAGGAAACGGCTCACCAAAGCGAGGCCGAGTCAACAATGGGCCGACCAAACAAGAAACAAAATTGAGAAATAAGCAAGCGGTAACGACGGTATTCCGGATCCCAATCCATAAAGTCTTAGATCAGATTCGAAATCAGCCTTATTTCAGGGCTCCGGCAAGAGCACCAGGGGAATTCATGGGAAGGAACGTTGGTAGACGTTGTGCCTACCACAATGAAGAAGGGCACCCAACTCAAGGCTGCAGAGCCTTGAAAGCACACTTGGAGGACCTGGTAAGACAAGGCCTTCTGAGGGACCTGGTCGATGAGGCCAGGACAAGGGAAGAACAGGCAAGGTTGCCTCAAGCACCAGCAGCACCGCCTCCCCCAGCACAACTACCACAAGCAGGAGGACCGAGGGTGGTTAATGTGATCCACTCAAGGGTCAACGAAAACGAAGTCAGAGGAGAAACCCAGAGGGTAAGACATTTGCAGCAAATCTACCAAGTCGGGGAGAAGAGACATCGGCCAGAAGAATGCCAAGGCCCGATGATAACCTTTACTGAAGCCGACCTGGAATGGGTCCAACATCCGCATAATGATGCCTTGGTAGTATCCCTCCAGGTTGGGGAATGCCAAGTGAAACGCATCCTAATAGATCAAGGCAGCTCCTGTGACATCATGTATGTCAGATGTTACAAAGAGCTGGGCCTTCACCCTGATGACTTAGAACAATCCAGCGGCCCGATGGTCAGCTTTAATGGAACGCCGACATGGCCACTGGGCGCAACAAGCTTGGAGGTACAAGCCGGCACTAAGAAGATCCGGACGGAATTTCTGGTAATCGACACACCCTCACCGTACAACATCATCTTGGGAAGGCCGTGGTTGCATGCAATGGGGGCAGTTCCCTCAACGTTGCATCAATTACTGCGGTTCCCAACAGAGCATGGAATTGAAGAAGTTAGAGGGGATCAACTACAAGCAAAAAATTGCTCCATGGTAGCAATAAAGTCCACCTGTAGTATACGGGAGCCAAAGAAAGCAGAAGTTGAAGACGAGGACATGGAAGTCCTAGAAGACGTCGGGAAGGAACCAGCCGAAAAGAGCGAAGAGGCGCTAAAAAAAGTTTTCGTCCAAGAGGACGACGAAGAGCGTTTCTTTCTTCTCGGTTCAGGATTAAGTAGAGAAGAAGAGAAAGAACTGGAAGATTTTTTAAGGGCAAACATAGAGGTGTTCGCCTGGACACCTTATGAAATGCCAGGCATCGACCCCGAGGTCACTTGCCACAGACTGAATGTCGACAGATCGGCAAAACCTGTGATTCAACGAGCCAGAAGACCGACGTTGATGCACGTCGAAGCAGTAGAAGAAGAGGTAGACAGACTCCTGGAGGCCAGGGCCATCCGAGAAGTTCAGTACCCAACATGGCTGTCCAACACAGTAGTAGTAAAAAAGAAGAATGGCAAATGGAGGGTTTGTGTAGACTTTACCAGCCTCAACAAAGCCTGTCCCAAAGACAGCTTTCCCCTACCAAAGATCGACCAACTGGTAGATGCTACTTCAGGACATGAAAGGATGAGTTTTCTAGATGCATACAGAGGGTACCACCAGATTGCCATGTACCCTCCAGACGAGGAGAAGACCGCGTTCATCACCCCTAAAGGCATGTACTGTTACAAGGTAATGCCTTTTGGGTTGAAAAACGCAGGAGCAACCTATCAGAGGTTAGTAACAAAGATGTTTAAGCACCTAATTGGTAAAACAGTAGAAGTTTACATCGATGACATGGTCGTAAAGACCAAGGAATCAAAGGGTCATCTTGCCGACCTAAAAGAGGTCTTCGACATACTCAAAAGATATTGGCTCCGACTCAACGCCTCGAAGTGCGCCTTCGGAGTTGGATCGGGCAAATTTTTAGGGTATCTGGTAACAAGAAAGGGCATTGAGGCCAGCCCAGACCAAATCAAGGCCATCCTAGAACTACAGAGCCCGACATTGGCAAAGGGAGACACCCCATTTTTGACCGTCCTCAAGACTTGGACGTCACTGTTTGAACACACGGTGATCTTCCATGTTTGTGTTCGTTTGGAGTTCCCGGAGGTCTCGGCTCGCGCGCCTTGCCTCAGGATCCCCGAACTCGACTGTTTAGTGTCTGGTTTTGCACCAAACACTTTTGTTTTGCCTTAGAGGGGCAGGGAATGCCTTGTGAGACATCCCCATACACCACCGGCAGTGGCTGGAGGCCACCGGCTGGTCTTTTTCTTCCATCGGCAATTTTGTTTGCCGGTCGGCACACTTTATTGCCGGTCGGCATAATATGTTGCCGGTCGGCACTGTTTTTTGCCGGAATAGCATTTTTGGGCAGCCGACCACTGTTCCTCCACTTTATGGAGATATTTTGTGCCAGCTGTGATAGCTGGCACCAACTCCTTTCCCCTCCATACACGTGTATGGAGGGATTTCCCTCTAGCCAAGCTTGTTGAATAAGCTTTGCAAGAGGGAGTCCTATAAGAGAGAGGCTTTCCTCTTGGTTCTAGGTTAGAAAAACAGAAGCAAAAATCAGCCTTTAGAGATATAGATACATATTATCTATATACCTCTCTCCCTCTCCCTTCTTGTGTGTGTTTCTTGGCCCAAAAGGTGTGTTTTACCTTACTTTTGCACCATTACACACACCATTACACCTTATTCCGAGATTGAGGGACTTAGAGGAGTTGTTTCTTGAGTTTTGGACTGGTTTTGATCCAAAGAAGGAGGCTAGACCATTTGTTCTTCAAGGGTTCTTCAAGGGTGAGCATCTTCCCTTTTATTCCCCAAACTTGCATTGGTTTTCTACCTATTTTGTTTATTGTTTTGGCTCTTGTGTATAACATAAAAAAGGCTCATATTTTCCTGCTCTAGCACTTTCATTAAGGTCACTTTGTGTTTAGAGTGCAAACTCATCCTCATAAGGCCTTGTTTGGTCTATTTTGGTGCCTCTTTGATAAGGTTTTGTTCATTTCAGCACTTTGATCTTTTCATCACTAAAAATCAGTGTATTTTAGTGTCAAAAAAGTTGGTTTGAAGTCTTGCATAGGGGAGGGACACCCCTCTCCCTTTATGGTTTTGTTTCCTTGCTTTTTGGGCTCAAGAGGGTAGCATGTGTGCTTGATGTTTCTTGGCTTCATTCCAGCATTTTTTTAGGCATCTTAGGTCATATATAACCTCTGTTTTTGGTCGGATTTGGGCCTCTTTGTATGCTTGTAATATTTGCTTTGTATTGCTCCATCTTGCTTATAAGTGCATATCATGATTAGGCCATGATTCTTGTGAGAATTGGTTTAGTTCCATGAAGTTCTTAGTGTTGTTTTTCCATGTTTAAGGTTTGTTGGTTATCCATTTAGTTATGCTTGACATGTGTGTTAAGGTTGTTTTGTATTTTAGCTTAAAAGCTTTGAGCATGTTGACCTCTAATATGTATGTTTGTGATTAACCCTCATGATTCAACATCATCTAAGGACCACATTTTAGCCCAAGAATCATGCTTGTATGTGTGCATGCATGGCCTCTTTAATGCCTTGGGGGTGTGTCCTCTTATGCCTAAGAATGAGCCTTAGTGCATATGCTTTATGGGAGATGTTTTAGCTGCCATATTAGGAGTCTTGGGGTCCTTTTTTTTGCATGCACAAATTCTGTTTTTGCTTGGCTTTGATCATGCCATGAGAGGTCGTGTTGGTGGGGGTAAGTTGTCTCTTTGTGCGCCTTAGCTTTGGGACCATGAGTTTGCTTGTTAACATGAGTTGATTGTCTATCATTCTGAGCACTCTTGGCCACTGTTTTGAGAAGGGTGAGGGCCTGCCCCCTTTGCCATTTTAAGCCCTCTTGCATGTTTGCTCCATGTTTGTTGCATAGTTGTTCCATTAAGCTTTGTAGCACATCAATCCCATAGTCAATTTGGTCCATGTTTATATCATGTTTGTACCTTGTATGCTTGATATTATACATTTACCATGTTGGTTGCATAATGCTTGTTGTGCTTTACATCTTGATGGCATGATACATTTGAGCCTTGTTGAGCATTACATGCATTGCATTTACTTGGTTTGGGGTGTCAAACTAAGTGTGGGAATCAAGGACCATTCATACTTCAAGTGATGCAATGTGCCTCGATTCCCGGTCATCGGGACCTTTGACTCCATCTTGATAAGGCCCCGGTTTTCATGTTGTTTGTTGCATACATTTTCATATCAAATGGCAAATTCGATCTTTTGACCCACCATGTACCATTGGTGGTTCAAGGATCGAAAGTCATGCTTCTTTGAGTTCAAAACATGATAAGAAGTAGGACCATGCTTACATGTGTCCAAAAACTCCATGCTATGCACTGTCTGTTCTCTGTTTGCTGTCAAATTGTCTTCCGCAGGAAGTTTCTGCCGACCGGCAGAATTTAGTGCCGACCGGCACTATCTGGAATGCCGATGAATCCGATAAAGTGCCGATGGGAATTTTGAAGTGCCGGTGGCAATTCTGTCTGGCCGGTGGTGCTCTGCAGGATGCAAGGAGCTTGTTCCAGTACTTTGGCAATTTTTCAGAAAGACAAGGCAGTACAAACAGAGGCGACAAGAGTATAGTACGGGTTTTCCGGGCAGGACGGACTCGAGCATGCATCATCCGCGCACCCCGAGGCAGAGGCTGTGGCCACCCTCTTCTTTCCTTTTGCTTCCTTTCTTTTAATTAATTAGAGAAATTTTGTAATAATTTTGTTTGTTCATTATTTTGGGACTGTAATATTAATTCGAACCCTCTGAGTGAGGGTAAACATGTAATAAGTGTGGGTGAGTGTGTGTATGTCTTCCAATCCCCATTTCTTTCTTCCCTTTTATTTATCTGCTTATAATGGTAGATTAGGGCATTTTTGAGATTAGCACACCTTATGATATGCATGCGTGCATTCATGCATCTGTTGGCATGCACCGGGCTCGGTACATCATACTAACCGCATTCGTATTTTCAAATTCCAAAATTGAATACATGAAACAGTTGGTTGCATATCATATGCCATATTTAGGTTAACCGAGCCTAACTAAAATTGCATCTTGTATGTGTTGCATTAGGCAAAATAACATGAACTAGGACACGCACATTTGCTAACTAGTTTATTGTTTTGGCACGGAGTACAATGTAAGTGGTTATGCTTTAGCATCTCGCATGCGTGTGAATGTTAACATGACAGTATGATTACCATGAGGCTAGCTGCTTATGTGATATAACTGCTTGAATGCCTGTGGATGGAGGTTGAATTACCTAAATTGGAATAATGCATTAAAACTGTGAATTTTAAGCCCACTAGATAGTGGCAAAATCATCTTTTCGAAAAGCCCACTTGAGGGTGGCAAAATTTGCATTTTAGCCTACTTGCGAGTAGCAAACCATTTTCAAAACAAACATGAAATGTTTTGTTCCAATTTGGGCGATTTGGTCTATACTTGTTTGCTGCGCGCATAACATAGTAATTCTAGGCTAATAATCGGGATAAGAACGCATAACGTTTTCAAAACAAGATATCACGGTTAGTAGAGGCCGATCTTCGGACCGGGCGAAAGGGGGTGCTCATAGCTGACCTTCCCCGATCGTACCCAAGCTCCCGAGCCGAGACAACTCCGGTGATGACGGACATGTGGCCTTCGGCACCGAGTCAGGGTTTCCTAAATTCTCCCATAAAAAAATATTTAGGTGGCGACTCTGTATCTGGCAAAACAGTCCATGTTTGGCACTTCTTTTTCAAAAATCTATTTCTCAAAACGATTTGCCAGATTTGGACTCTTTGGTTCAGATTTAGAACCGTGACACAAATCGAGTCCGAACCGTAGCGTGAGGCCCACGCGGGCGCGTCTACACAAAGCAAGTTCAAATGCTTACTGGAAGGGCCGCAGCCCTAAACAGATTCATCAGCAGAAGCTCAGATAAGTGCAGACCCTTCTTTAACCTGGTGAAAAAAGCCACAGAGTTCCTATGGACAGAAGAATGTGAAGATGCCTTAACCGACCTAAAAAAGTACTTGACCTCAACCCCGGTTCTTTCCAACCCAGTTCCAGGAGAGGAGTTGTTTTTGTACTTAGCAGTCTCAGAACACGCAGTCAGTGCAGTACTAATCCGAGAGGAAAAGGCTGTCTATTATGTAAGTAAAACTCTGGCCGACGCAGAAACAAGATACCTACCATTGGAAAAATTAATGCTGGCCTTAGTAATGGCTTCAAAGAAATTAAGCCATTACTTTCAGGCACACAAGATTGTGGTCCTAACAGAACACCCACTGAAGTCCTTGTTGCAACAAGGAGACTTAACAGGAAGGATAGCAAAATGGGCAGTAACCCTGGGCCAGTTTGACCTGGAGTTTAGACCGAGAACAGCAATAAAGGGCCAAGTTTTGGCCGACTTCGTCGCAGAACTCACACCTGAAGCCATCGCACATCGGGCTCCGTCGAGCCAAGATGAGCATTATCCCAACAAGCAAAAAAAATCCCAGCCAAAGAATAAAAAGCAAGAGAAAGAGAAGCTCAGACCCTGCAGCATCTACATCGGCGATTCATTCAAACTATTTGTCGATGGAAGTTCAAACCGCCAGGGAGCAGGGGCAGGAGTACTGCTGATATCTCCAGATGGAGAAATAATAGAACAGTCCATTCGTTTGGGATTCAAAGCCTCAAACAATGAAGCAGAATATGAAGCATTAATCGCAGGGCTAAAGCTGGCAGCAGCAGCAGAAGCAGATGAGGTAATTGTTTTTTGTGATTCACAACTCATTGTTAACCAGTCAACAGGAGAATTTGCAGCCAGGGACGAAAGAATGTCGGCATATGCAAAGGAAGTCATTAGACTGGCAGCCCTATTTCAGAACTGCAGATTACTCCAAGTTGGCCGAGATGACAACACCCACACCGACGCGTTGGCTAACCTGGCCAGTTCAATTCAAACTGGAAAAACAAGGACAATTGTGATCGACTACATGTCGGCCCCAAGCATAGATAAACAGAGCACCGAACAAGAAGCAATGTGCGTGGACTTGGGACCAAGCTCGATGGATGCAATCATTGCATTCCTAAAAGAGGAGAAGCTACCAGAAGACCATAAGGAAGCACATAAAATTAGACTGAAGTCAGCCAGATACAGTCTAACAGCAGAAGGCCATCTCTACAGGAGGTCCTTCACGGGACCGCTCTTAAGGTGCGTACATCCTTTGCAGGTTGAAGATTTTCTCTACGAAATTCATGAAGGAATCTGTGGAAGCCATACTGGGGGCAGATCATTAGCCCACAGGGCAATTACCCAGGGGTATTGGTGGCCCTACATGCAAAAGGATGCCGAAGCCTATGTAAAGAAGTGTGAACAATGCCAAAGGTTTGCACCTTTGATACATCAGCCAGCTGCTGACCTGAACCCAGTATCCAGCCCTTGGCCGTTTGCCCAATGGGGCATGGATCTGGTTGGACAACTTCCCCAGGCAACTGGGCAGAGAAAATACTTGCTGGTAGCAACAGACTACTTTACAAAATGGATAGAGGCAGAACCTCTTGCAAAAATCTGAGATGTGGACGTCAAGAATTTCATATGGAGAAACATCATCACCAGATTTGGGATTCCAAGAGCAATAGTTGCCGACAACGGAACACAGTTTGACAGCAAGCTCATCAAGAACTTTTGTGCAAAATTCAAGATCAAGAATTATTTCTCAACACTAAGTTTTCCTCAAAGCAATGGGCAAGCAGAGGCATTCAACAAAGTAATCCTGGACGGAATAAAGAAGAGACTGCAGGCAGCAAAAGGAAAGTGGGTAGACGAGTTGCCCAACGTACTTTGGGCATATCGGACTACGCCGAGAAGATCAACGGGAGAATCCCCCTTTGCCATGGCTTATGGCACAGAAGCAGTCATCCCATTGGAAATCGGCATCCCAGGGATCAGAACCCAGGGAGTAGAAAATGGCACCAATGACATACTCTTAGCCCGAGATCTGGATTTATTGGAAGAACGAAGAGAGAAAGCTGCAATTCAGCTTGCAGTATACCAGCAACAGCTTGCCAGAACTTACAACAAGAAGGTTAATCCAAGAGATTTTCAAGTCGGCGACCTAGTACTAAGGAAAGTCGTCGGGAACAAGAAGGATCCCAGGGAAGGCAAGCTTGGCCCAAACTGGGAAGGACCCTACAGAATTACTTTAGTATTAGGCAATGGAGCTTATCGGCTTGAGGATAATGAGGGCAAAGCACTACCCAGACCTTGGAATACTTGTAATTTGAAATATTTCTATCATTAAGATGTGCATCATTTTTTGACCGACGTCATCAATAAAGTCTCTTCAGAATTCTTTCAACACATATGATTGATAAAGTTATGCATTGTTACGTAATTAATGTGAACCCAAGTCAAACTCAAGTTCACATTGGGGGCAAAGAATAAACCGAGATTATTCCTTAAATCACTTGTTGAAATTTGTAGCAATTTACAAGTTGGAATTAAGCTGATTCCTTATCTTCACTTGTTGAAATTTGTAGCAATTTACAAGTTGAAGTTAAGCCGAGATTATTCCTTAATTCACTTGTTGAAATTTGTAGCAATTTACAAGTTGGAATTAAGCTGATTCCTTATCTTCACTTGTTGAAATTTGTAGCAATTTACAAGTTGAAGTTAAGCCGAGATTATTCCTTAATTCACTTGTTGAAATTTGTAGCAATTTACAAGTTGGAATTAAGCTGATTCCTTATCTTCACTTGTTGAAATTTGTAGCAATTTGCAAGTTGAAGCTAAGCCGAGATTATTCCTTAATTCACTTGTTGAAATTTGTAGCAATTTACAAGTTGGAATTAAGCTGATTCCTTATCTTCACTTGTTGAAATTTGTAGCAATTTACAAGTAGGATAGATCGAGATTACTGTTTGAAACTTACTTGAGAACAAACTTGCAAAGTTTGCAGGTCAGTATCTTGCCGAAGTAAAAGTTTTGTAGTTATACCCGAGGTATGAAACCCCGAGAAGATTGCACAAAGGAAGCAACATGAAGAAGCATGCAAAAAAAATTTTAAGTACAAGACTATGCAGAAGCAGTCAACAGAACATCACAAGATTAAAACATCCAAAGGAAGAACAGTTGCAGTTACATATTGAAAAAAGCCACGTCGGCCATAAGAAGGAGTTTTGCATTATCCAGAAATTAAAAGAGTACAAATGCAAAAAACAGAAAAAGAAGGAAAAAGGTACAAAAGACATTTTTTCAAGATTCTTCAGTATTAGCCGCTGCTAGAACTGGGACCTCGGACGATTCTGGTGGAACCTCCTCGGTAACCCTTTCTGCTTCAATATCAGCATCAATCTCAGCCAGCGTATTATCCACATTTCTTTCGGCCAAAAGAAGGTCGGATGATAGTTGCCCGATGGCAATCTCCTTAGGTGCCTCCCCAACCTCATCACCCTCCTCATCCAGGGTTAGATCCATAACTTGCTCAGCAGGAGGAAGGGACTTGGCTTCAACAGCATCCTTGGGTCTCCTCACCAAGGCTTCATCTTCATTTTTTTCTCCATCCTCATCCTCGACATCGGCCTTAGTCTCTGATTCGTTTTCAACCTGACTTGGAGGAGGAAATGGTAAGGGGATGGCATCAGCATTCCGAAGGGGCGAGTCAACAGGGAGATCAAGCTTCTTTATCAGGGACATCCAACCAAGGGAAAATCCCCTGTTGCATGCCTGCCTGACTTGATGCTTATAATCTTCTGCGACGTCGACCATACCTTGGGCATAGGCCTTTTCATCGGCCTCTTTGACTTCGGCCTCCTTGGTGGCCAGAGCTTGTTGGAGTTCCTTCTCCGCTTGGGCCCTCTTAGCCTCGGCCTCTCTTTTCTCAGCTTCAGCAACTTTTTTAACGGCCTCAGCGGATTCGGCCTTCTCAAGAGCTAAAGTTTGGGCTTTAGTGGCAGCCTCGGCCTGATCCTCCAGTTTTTTCATTTTTGATTCAAGAGACTTTATCTCCCTCTTCAGAGAGGACGCCTCCCTCTTCATATCAACCAATCTTTGACGATTTTCAAAGGATTGCATTGAAAATGAATGGGCGTGTTGGATAGCCTGAAAGAAAACAGAAGTGTCAGAAAATTTTCTCAGTAAGAAACAGAAGGAAAAAACACAAATGCAAACAGAAATGCTTACCTGAACAGAATGTTGGAGCATGAGAGCGTAATTCTCATACTCACTAAGCTTAGCATTTCGCTCCAAATCATTTGGAAGCAGAGAGCAGTGCTGAGGGCGACACCAACGTTAATATCGTCGGCACTTTCACTGGCCATGATAGGCCTATCCTCCAGAGTTAGTTCAGGAGCCCATGGAACATCGGGCTTCTTCGACGCCGAGGTCGTCGCAGACGATGACCTAGGCCTCTTTGATTGTGTAGACCCTGAGGGTTGGCCCACAGCTGACCTCTTGGTGGAAGCAGAGGTTGATTTTCTGCTTTCTGCCAGCTTAGAAATAGGCAAAGCATCCTCAGCTTCGGCATCTGTAGCCTTGGCCTTGGGCTGAGCCTTTTTAACTCTCTTTGGCCAAATTCCCAATTTCCAGAAGCAATGACAAAATCATCTCCAGCCCCCTTGTTGGAGTCTGGGAGGTCGGCTACAATTTTGTACTGGGTAGATCTCGGCTTAAGGTAATAGACAAAACCCCTATCCTTCAGGTCGAGAGGGCACATGGTATAACAATATTGAAGGTCGGCTAGGGTGATTCTGAGGTTTTCTTGCCTAGCTAGGGCTATGATACCGTTAATCACCCTATAGGAATTGATAGTAAGTTGCATGGGGTTCAGCTTGTAGAAATGAAGAACTTCGCGAAACAGGGGATCAAGTGGAAGCCGAAGTCCACATTCGGTGAAAGCTACTATAGGAAAAGGCATTGTATGATCTGTGGGCATGATAGTATCGCTATCCCCAGCTAGCTTAAGGTGAACATCGGCTGGGATAGAGAATTCCTGCCTAAAGTATTCTAGTTTTGTTGGGGTATTTACCCTATGCCTCCACATACCCACCATGTCAACCTAACAAAAGAAGAATGTGTTTCAGAAGATGGGCGTTTAGAGAAGGGTTGTAAGAACCTCGGCAAAGAACTAGGAAATGGACTGATAAGGCTTGTTTCAGTTTTCCCTAAAAAATTGAAGGTTCTACACACAAATCCCAAGCTAAGGAACTATAAAGAACAAAATCGAAGGCACAGATCTGGGACAGATACGAAAAACAGAAAATAGAGACATAGTTTCAGAATCAAGAACAGTGGCAAGAAAAATGGTAAAATAGTACAAAAGTTCAAGATATAGCCACAATCCAGGATACAAGTAAATCCAAGGCTTCGAACAAAAGCAACGATGACAACAGACAGACGAAAGCTCATGGAAAAATTTTAGAGTGAAAGGAAAGAATCTTACCAGAACAAATGAAGCCGAGGCAATGTTCGCTGAACCCAGAAATCGGTCGCAACAGTGGAGAAAGCTTCGCAAGAATGGGAGATTAAGAACAGTTCCAGAAGAGAGATCGAAGCAATGGCAGATCCGAAGAGGAAAGAGTTTTCAGAGAGAGAAAGAGCAAGAAGTCAGAATGAAAAAGTGAAGGAAAAATAGAGGCAAAGAAAAGTTTTGTCAAAAATTTGAAACGGCGGAAAAATTAGGGCAATTATTACGCCTAGAGCAACGCATGCGTCAGATGGCGCAGACGAATGACAGACAGCTTTCAGGCGCGTCACCGACACGCTCCAATGAAGGAAAAACACGTGAAGGGAACAGTTAGATATGCATGACAGCTCATGCGTGTAAAAAAGTACGATTGAAACCTTGTTCTCCGAAGAGAACACATCGGCTGAAAAGTGGATTATCTCGGCTAAAACAATTTTTGAGCCATTACTCAGAAAAGGAATATCGAAATATCGGTATAAGTTCCATCACCTCAGAACGCCGAGGTAATATAACCTAGGGGGCAGTTGTGGGGATATATTTTCTGAATACCAACACGTGGCATGGTGACGCCGACGTGTCAGCCGAGGTGCCACGTGTCCTGGTAGTTACGCCGAGGTGATCTCGGAGTTGCCGAGGTTATCTCCAAAGATATCGGAATCCGAGATAGGCAGATAGGGGACAAGAGTCCTAAGACGAAGAGGGGACTTAACCTAGATAAGGGTAAAGCTCTTAGCGAGTTTATCTTTATCTCTTAAAGAGTCCAAAGTAAACATTGATATGAAGTTCATAGAAGTCATATTTCTAGTGGGAGTTGGATTGAGTATATTATAAAAGAGAGGCACCCCCGTGGGTCTAAGGTATGCAATTTATGTTTTGAGTATTCAGTTTAGCACTTGATTATCCTTGAGAGATATACTGACTTGATCGTCGGAGTGCCCCCGGGTGGAAGAACCACTGCCGGAGCTTTTTCTTTCTGTTGCAGGTTGCTAAAGCCATCTATTCTGCCTGTGCTCTACAGCTGATCACTAAACGGGCAGTGTGGTCAGATTTTCACCCACACATGTTTAATTTTAACGGATAACAAATATGTAAAGAAATTAAATAAAATCACGTGCGATGCACGTGCACTGCCACTAATAATTCACAAATGTGTGAAAATTGGTTTTCTCATAACATTTAATGTCACCAAACCATTAACCAATTTATTTTCTCAGTTGTTGTAGCTAGCAATCATAAAATATAGCACCATTTTCCAAATATAATTTTTGGTAGAGCACCTGACATAATATACAAATCTAGCATCTTACAAATTTTAAAATATAATAGGATACTTTTATAAATCCACCATTTTTTTTTTCTCTTTCTAGATCCAAATACAAATTTCATACGATTCAAAAGTATGCGAAAAATCACAATTTGCCTTGATAGTAATCCTGTTAAATATTCTCTAAAAAACAATGTCAAAAATAATTTGTATAGCGAAAGCTATTATAATAATATAAACTTTAACAACTCCACTAATCCAAAAATTAGTCTTTAAAAATTCTGATAGCTTAGAAGTCATTGAATTTTATATAATATTTAACTAAAGATCAAATACCGAATAGCTAGGTGATTCTATTTGTACCCAATTAGTAACTTAGTATGGCCACCTAAAATTTTGAAATTTTAGTTCCTATTATACCCTAATGTAAATTTACTAATAAAAACAATACACATTAATTCCTAAAATAATTTTTTTTTCCTCATGGTACACCCTAATCATTTATATATATTCTTCATATTCAAAACTCTTCATCTTCTTTCCCACGCTTTAATTATTTTCTCTCCGACTTCTTTCTCACTCCAAAATTCCAATTCACCCCGTCAAAACTCACCATTATCATCAATATCATTGCTTTTTATTGTGTTGTTATTTGCAAATAGAAGAAAGTTTGAACAAAATCAAACAATGGATGAAAATAATAATCAAATATTTTTTGAAGCAATCCATCAAAAAGGAGGTAAGTATTTACATATATATCAAAGTACAATTCTTAATTTTTATATATATTTTTTTACATAAAAACACATTCTACATCAACACTGTTTAGCTTTGTAAGGTTGAACAAAGGCAATATGTTTGGCATACCAAGGTCTGAATGGCTTCAACGAAGATCAAAATTTGAAATCAACCATTGCGGTTATGAAAAACCTACAACCACTATCCCAAACAATGAAAAATGCAATTAACGAAAAAACAAGAGGAATTTACCTGCTTATGGGGATGAAACAATTCCATCTTTCTTCTTCTTCTTCAGTATTTGCCAATGACAAGAGTGAGGGTGTACAATGGCTAAGAAGAGAGGGAGATAATCTTTTTTGAATTGATTTGTTTATTAGTTGGGTGTACCACAAATTATGATTTTATCTTGAAGGGTAATTTGTGAAAAAACATAGGGTATATTAAGAGTAAATTATTATAGCGATTCTGGTTTGGACCCGAACCATTTAATGTTTTGGATCCGGGTTTCATTGTCTTGTATAGTCATTTATGTCTTGTTTCCCCTTATACTTCTTTGAGTTTGGCTTTTAGGTTGTGTTGGTTCATTTGGAACAGGTTGGTACCTTGTTTTTCAAAAACCTTCTTGCCCAGAATTTTGCCTCTACGCTTGAGCGTTACTTCTTGCGCTCGAGTGGCCTTTGTGAACTCTCAGTACTTTTGCAGGTCTGCAAAACTATTAGGAGAGTGTTGTCTACGCTCGAGCAGTTCTTCCTACGCTCAAATGGTTGCACGCTCGAGTGACTCTTCTTGAGCTCCAGTGGTAGGCATCTGTCTGTAAAACTACTGGGAGAGTGTGATGACTAGGTACGTAACTCGTCTCATTCTTCTTTTGTTTGTGTTGTGGTTACTCAAGTTAGAGTGTTGGGGATTAACTTGAGGTCTTGTCGGCCACTTGGGTTTATCATTTTTTTGAAACCTTCTTCGAATTTTCGTCCTTATTTTATTCTTAAGTTGAGTTTCGCTTGTTTCGGAAGGCATGAGATGGGATCCAGGGTGTCTCAGTTTCAGCGCCTGAAAATTTTGACTGGGAGGTAGAACCGCACGCATAGGGGCTTAGGCCGCACGTGCAGGAAATGGGCCGCACGTGCGGAAGGTGAGGTCGCACATGCAGTGAGGAGTGGCTGCCGAGGTGCAAGGCTGCTTTAATTGCACGTGAAATCATAGGTGTGGAGAGTAGGTCGCACATGCGGTGAAAGGCGTGCCGCATATACTGGAAAAGGCATGCATGTGCAGGAGTGCTGAATCCGAAATTTCCTCTTTTTTTCTTCACTTTGGGATAGGTGTATCTCACTTTTTGTATATCTCTCTCTCTCTAAAACTCATTTCTCTCCCTTCTCTCTACATTTACCTACACTAAATTAGATCAAACCTTGGATTCCTTCAAATCCATTAGAGTTTTGTCCCTAGCTCCTTCATCAAAATTGGAGAACTCTTCGAGGGCTACATTTTGTGCGGTGGAGGTCGAGTTTCGACAACGTTGATTTTGGGGCTTTCTTCTCTCTTTCCTTCAAGAACTTAAGGTAGGGATTTCTCTTTGAGTTAAATATACATTTTTGCAAGTTATGTTGATGTTGGAACTTCCTTTTGTTGTATTGGACTTGATTTTGACTCATGAGTTGTGGATGATTTTAAAGGTGGGTTTTCATAATGTTTTCTAAAAACCCTTGAGATTTTGAGCTATATTGTTGAAGAGAAATGTTGTCTTGGAAAAACTCTTTCAAAATGAGGAGAAACCTAGTTTGTGAAAACCCTAGAAATTTGGGGATTTTTTAGAAAGTGTTGAGATGTTATGAATCTGATACTTGACAAATGTAATGATGAATGTATGATTGAGAAATTCCTATGATTATGTATAACGAGGAAATTCCATGGAAATTTGAAAAATGATTAAATTGAGTTTTCTTGTTGGTTTGTCTTGGAAGCCCAAATTTAGAAAATGATGTTTTGTATATGGGAAATACATGATTGTGATATTGTTGTACTTTCTCTTGGGATTGAATTGTGATGTTATATTGAATAGAGATATGGAAATTGTGATCACAATGGGAGGTTGTGTGGAGGAAATTGAAAATGGAAAAAATATTATAATGCATTGATAAATGTTGCATTGTGTAGACTTGACTTTCTTCGCGCCCCGCCTTTCAGAAAGCTCGAATTGGTCCTACAGTTCGGACTCCTCTCACAGTTCTGAATCTAGTTTTACAAGTGCAATGTGAAATTGATAAACACCAAAGAGTCCAATTCTGGAAAATCATTTTGAAAAATCAATTTTGAATCAAATAATGCCAAAACTGGACTACTTTGCCAGATTACAGAGTCGCCACCTAAATATTTTATTTTTGAAAAATTTAGGAAACCCTAACTCGTGCCAAAGGCCACGTGTCCGTCATCACCAAAGTTGCCTCAGCTCAGGAACTTGGGTACAAGAGGGGAAGGTCCTGAAATGAGCACCCTTGCTCGCTTGATCAAAGATCGGCCTTTACTAATCATGATATGTTTTTTTATAAACCTTATGTGTTCTTATTTCGGTTATTATCTAACTTTACTATGTGACGCACACAAGCAAGTATAGACTAAAATCACAAGAATTGGAACATTTCAACTCGTGTTTATTTTCTAAAATGGTTTGAAATTGCCATCTTCAAGTGGGCTAAAGCGCGGATTTGCCACCAAACATGGTGGGCTTAAAACATGATTTGCCACTTCGCAAAGTGGCCTTAAAACATTCATTTGTTGAATTGCCCCAATTTAAGCAACAAAGCCTTCATCCACAGGCATTCATGCAATTTAGCAAGTAAGCACATAGCCCCATGACAAGCATGCGAAACATGGCATCATGGTAATTACACTCATGCAATATGCTAAAGCGTAAAAGCTTACCGAGTACTCCAAGCCAAAAAAAAAACTAGTTAGAAACAATGCATGATCCTAACTATGTTAAAATGCCTAATGCAACATATGCAATAATGCAATTAATAGGCTCGGCTACCTAGTCATGGCATATGAGGCAACTTGATAACATGCTTTGAAACATGTATTCAAGTAAGTATTGAAATACGATGCAGTTTGAATGATGCGCCTAGCCTCGGTGCATGCAAGACAAATGAATAATGCAAACATGCAAGCATAAGGTATGGTAATCAAAATATGCCCTAATCTAACCATCGAAAGTGGTTAAGTAAAAGGGAGAAAGACGTGGGGTTGGAAGACATGCACACACGCACGCACACTTATTACAACATTGTGCCCTCGCGAAGGAGGGTCCGAATGAATAAGAGCTAAGCTAGCTATACTAAGCTAATCAAATTAATCTAATTAAACTAATTAGACTAATTATTACAAACCAAACGAACAACTAGCAAACTAATTTCTAATTATTACAACACTTAACTAATTAGCAAACTAATTAATTAAATTACAAAGCTAATGTACACTAATTAAACATGTAAAGCATTAAACTACACTGCCTCAGCTCTGCTTTAGAACATGGAAGATGCATGCATTCGGTTTTCACCCCAAAAAGCCCACCGGTTTGCTCTTGAGAGGCTCTGTTTGCCGGGTTACTCCAAGAAATTTTTGCTCCACCTTACCAATTCAATGCTGAGGATTGCACCAGTGGCCTGCTGGCCATGATTGGTTGCTGCTGGCCATCTGCCGGCCAAAAATGTGCCTCTACCGACCAAGGGTAAGGCACTGCCGGCCACTGGTGTGCTGAATCACCACACTGTAATAGAGCACAAACAGAGGAAAATAGAGGATTTTCCAAGGATATGTTTGTACTGTGCCCCTCCTTATCATCTCAAAACATCAAAGGAGTGGCACTCTTGGATCCAAAACCACCAATCAAGCAATTTCATTGCATGATGGCCAAAGATCCAAGTTGTACACTTTTAATAAATGCACAAAACAAGACTCAAAGGACCACCACCCTATCATGCATGATCAAGGGTGATGAAGACAAACGAGATTGGCTAATTTCATCACTTTGAGTATGAAATGGACCAATCTACCTTGTGTTCAATATAACGTTCGATTGAACACATGCAATGCAAACACTACATGCTTATCTTGGTCATGTTTTACTTGTTCGATTTTGTTTACTCATTTTAGCATTACCAAGTCATTCTTTAATCGGTTAAGTCCAAGATGAGTGTCCTCTAATGAGAGAGGGGTCAATCAAAGGATGGTTTAAGACATGAGAGAGATTATGCCTTTGGTTAGGAGCAACCCCCAAAAGAGAGTTAAAACCATTGAACACAAGCTCTATCTCAAGCTTAAACACAACCTTAAGGTTAACCAACCCTCAAAGAAAATGAAAAATGAAGAAATGAGGGAGGTTGCAGATATTTCAGTGCTGATATGGCATGCAAAAAGACACTAAATCATGCAAGCAACACATGCAAGACATGCTAAGAGCCTAAAAGTATCAAACTAGTGAAGATCATAACACTATAAGTATGCAACACAAAGCTCAATTGACTAAACTAGCTCTGGACAGAGTTAAAACATGCCAAAACAATGGCTAAAACATGCTGAGATTGAAGCATAAGAGGCTAAATAAACATGCTCACATGTTAGCCCACAAATAAGACTTAAGGCACAACTCTCAAAAGCAATGAAAGAGTGAAATAAGTGAGAGTATGACAGAGCTATATACATTGAAATCACATGTTAAATGACACTACAACATACAATCATCTCAAGCAAAACATGTTTAGAGGCCTAAAACACTAAGCTAGTGAAGCCATTTGCACTACAACCATGGAAGACAAAGCTCATATAACCAAGAAAGCTCAAAACAGAGCTAAAGCATGATAAATCAGTAGCTAAAACATGTTGAGATCAAGTCACAAAAAGGTAGAAAAACATGCTCACATGTTAAGCTATCTACAATTGCAAACAAGACACAAGAAGGGGAGGCTATCCCCTCCTATTTTGGACCTCAAAACTAAGTTTTTACCACTAAAATTCCCCTAAAATTTAGTGGTTAAAAGGCCAAAAAAAAGTTGTTTTAAAAGCTTTGAAAGATGGCACAACACTTTAGCAAGCAAGCTAAAAGAAGGGTGGACCACCCCTAACTCCAAAACAAACCTCAAACCACTATTTTAAATCATAAAAATAGAGATTTCAGAGGTCAAAAATCAGCCTCAAAACAACATGCAAAGATGGCCAAACAAGTATTTAAATTAAGCTAAAATACAAGTATTCTACCTCTTTGAAGACAAGATGCTATTTAGACAACAAAGGCAAGTCAAACCAAGCAAAAATCCTCTTCTAAAGCTCAAATAGGACCTCAAGCAACCTCAACACAATGATGATCAGGTTTGATCAAGAGCTCACAAGCAAAAGTGTAGAGAATTTAGGCTTTAAGGCAATATATTTAGAGAGAGAGGATTCTAGAGAGAGAGAGAGAGAGAGAAATTTTTTTGTCTTCAAAAATTTCTAACCTTGAGCATGCAAGAGGAAGGATTCTATATATAGAAGATACAAAATCCTCCCAAAGAGATCCAACCATCCACGTGCAAGCAGATGCTCCAATTTGTGCAAACAACTGGCACAAAATATCAGAAAATATCAGAAAATACACTGGTGGCCGGCCGGCCATCAGTGATGGCCGGTAGGGGCTCATTAATGGCCTGCACGGCACATCAATGGCCAACAGGCCAAAATCCATGGCCGGCAGTGCCTTATCATGGCCGGCAGTGCATCAAGAATAACATGCTGGAAGGACCAAGACATGGTCAAAAAATGAGACAGAATTGGTGTAGGGTTTGGAAAGCTCAAACTTGTGGCGTTCCGCCGCGAATTTCGAGCGCTCGACGAGCAATCAAACTTGTCACTGGATGTACCTGCAAGAACATCCAAGTCTTGAGGATGGTAAAAAATTGGGTGTCTACACATTGGCATTTCAATGCATTTGATTGTTACAAATTTTGAATTGAGATTTGAAAACTTCTGCATTGAGAAAGGAAATGTTTGTAAAACAAGATCTCATTGATTTGTTTTTGGGGTAAATACAATGGTAAGTTCGGATAGGGGGTGTAGTTGATATTGTTTAAGTTGGCCTGAGTGTCCAGGATGAAAGACAGAAAACACGCGTGGAGGAGGTACCACATGCCTTCCGGTTAGTTACCGGTAAAGTAAGGGATTTGGTAGTGCTAGTTATGCCTACTTGCAGACACCAACCTAGAGATTACCTGAGTCGTATTTACCGCCCCTTGAACTTAATTGAAATTATTGAACTGTTGAATTTTCAAGATTTCATTGTGTATGATGGTTTTCAAAAAAATGAAGATGTGATTTTCTTTTAAAAATATACCATGGCATATGCATTTCATCTCATGAGAATTGTATAAAATGTATATATTTTGTTAAGAATTTCTTACTAGGCTTTGTGCTCATCCTATAGGATTTTGTGCAGGAAAAGATGTGGTGATTCCTCCAAATTAAGGGCGTGGAGTGTATTTTGAGAGCACAAGGCTCTTGTTTTGTTGTGATTATTTTTGCAAATCAAGGGCTATATGTGTGTGGGTTCGAGCAACCATTTTGTGTAACCGGGCTTAAGCCTTGGACTTTGTAGCCCTCGAGGGCATTTATTTACTCTTGACTGGTTATTTCACATTTTATAGATTCACATACTAAGGTCGTTGAATGTATATTTGCATGTGGGACCTCCTTTTGTAAACCTCTTATGATTATGAATGCAAATGTTGGAGATTTGGGGTTGATGTTGATATTGACATTTACTTATGTTTACCTTAAGGATTGGTAGTTGGTGCATCTTTATTATGTAATTTTTTGAGGCGTTATAGAGAGTGTATTCTACACTTGAGCGATACATCTTGCACTCGAGTGATAACTATTTTTGTGTCTGGACGCTTGAGCGTCACTTTTTGAGCTTGAGCGGATTGTGGGTATATCAATTTGTAAAAATCACTTTTTACATCACTTTTTCATATCTCTCTCTCTCTCACTAACCTTTCTAAAAACCCTAAGTTGAGACTCTTTCTCTTTAAAACTCACGTTTTCTCTTCTAAAACACTTGGATCCATTGATTTCTCTACCCTACTTCTGT
Source organism: Camellia sinensis (assembly GCF_055761805.1). Classification (NCBI taxonomy): domain Eukaryota; kingdom Viridiplantae; phylum Streptophyta; class Magnoliopsida; order Ericales; family Theaceae; genus Camellia; species Camellia sinensis. Next base: position 28,244,446 of record NC_138966.1, on the reverse strand, counting down.
CGAGAAAAATGTATAGCTCACCTAGAGTTTCGTTGTCATCTAAATAGAGTTGGGTTTCAGCGTTGTGGAAGTGTCATCACTCTCTCCTTGGTCTTCTAGCTTCGATGTAGGGATTCTATATGCTCTTTTATGAATTTTAACTTAGCTATATGTTTTTGTGAATCAATCTCATGATTTTGGAGGATTTTGAACAAACCTAGGGTTTTGGTTTGAAATCAAAAGAGGGGCTTTCAAATAGATGTATTGAAAATGGTTGTGGGATTGGAAATGAGGTTGAGTTGTGATAAAATTATTGAGTTGGTACTTGGATTGGATTTTGGAAGAAAAAAAGGGTTTTGCCCTAAATGTCTTAAATATTTATTTTGTATAAATAAATGGAATTGATGTTGAAAATATCAAATTGGGTGGATATTGATATGGATGATGGAGTTGGATACGTATTATCACTCATATCTCAAATTTTGGAAAGTTTATCTATATTAGATGTTTTATATCTGTTTAGAAATATCTGTTTTGGGTTATCAATGGGGGATAGCTATGATTGTTATAGAAATCGCATGAGGATTAGGTGGATTGAAACTAATTTCTCATCCATGTGCATTGAACACTGTTGCTCATTTAATACATTGCAAATGTATATGAATTTGAGAAAAATGGGTGAATGTTGGAAAGAGGTGTGTATCACCAAATTAAGTTGTCCTGTGTGTCTAGGGTGAAAGTTCCGAAAAAGCGCGCGTGTACATGGTGCCGATTCCCGCTGAAAAAATATCCGTAAAATGGTAATAGTAGTGCTTGTATAGGCTATGTTTACATGGGTATCGTTTGACGGTTTCCCGCGGATGAAATATCCGTGAAAGGTTGTACTGGTTTGAGAATTCCCCTTTGTTTTCTACGGTAAAGAACACGATTAGAATTTTGATATAAATTGAGCATGACATGGTTTTGTGGAAAGAAAGGTAAAACGTTTTGACATGAGCATTGCATATGCATTTCACCCTTATATCTTTGTTAAGATTCATATATTGTGTTGGACTATTTCTATTAGGCTTCGGCTCACCCTATATGGAAAAACCATTTTCGGGTGTTGTTGATATGCCTCTACCAAGGACTTAGCTTGAGAGGACTGTGGAGTTAAAGGCTCAGTTTTTTTGTTTTGTATTTAATTTTTGTACAAGCCTAGGGCTTTATCTCTATTGAGCTTCAGACTCACTTTTGATGTACCCAAGCATTGTCTTGGAAAGTTGTAGCCTTCAGGGCATTTCTATTATTTGTTTAACTTTTATTTCAATTTTTTTTTTTTTTTGGTTGTTGTTAACACATGATATAGATTCAGGTTTAAGGCTTATGAATGTATATTTGCATGCGTCACCTCTCTTGTGTAGCTGAGTTTCATGTAATGGAAGGATATTATACTCTAATTTATCTTGTTATTTAATTATCGTTATGGGTGGTTTATTGTATTTATTTCAGGGTGTTACAACTTGGTATTAGAGCGTACCGGGTTTGAATACTTTGGATACGTGGGAAGTGGTTATTACCATAATGGGTTTGTCTCGCTTAACAGAGATGTTTATGTGCATGGTATTCTTATGTGATAGCATGCTTACGTGATTATATGGGTATGAAATTTAACTCCTAAGATATTGATTGGGTCTATGGGTTTCTAGAAGTTCTATTAGAAGAGCACCTGATCACTGTTGTTTCTAATTGGAACTCTAGCAACACCACGAGACAGTTATTATCCAGGAAGGAAATTTGTATGTGTTTATGTGACTATGTACTTATGTGGAATGAATTATTGTTGTCCACAACATTAGGATGCGAGTGAGTTAGCTTCGACACATTTGTAAATGTGCTAATCTCTTTTGTTACCTTTATTAGGATGTCAGGACGTGATCGTAGTGGTAGGCGTAGTAGGCCTAGACAGCAGGAGGTGCCGATACCGAATGATATTCCAGTACAAGAGGAAGGGCTTAGTCAGGCCAATATGGCTGAACCAGTTAGTCAGCAGACCATGGGCGCCTTAGCCTGCGAGATAGTCGGAGCATTACGGGAATCCATGGACATTCTTAGAGCTGAGAATTGAGTCTAGGCCCATGTTGTTGAGACGGGGTTGTCTTTTTTGAAGCGAGAGTTTTTTCAGTCTAACTTGGGCAAGTTTTTGGGCGATCCTAAAGAGCCTTTGAAAGCGGATGAATAGCTCAAAGAAATGATGAAGACATTTGAGATGCTCAACATTGAAGACGATGGTTTAAGAGTGACCTTGGCATCCTTCCAGTTGAAGGGAGATTGAAGTCAATGGTGGAAGTATGCGCGTGGGCGCATTGGAGTAACTTGGGAGGATTTTGTCGATGCCTTCCAAAATAAGTTCTTACCTTCCACTGTTAGGGAGAAGTTGAGGGAGTAGTTCTCACAACTCAAGTAGTTGAACACACTGATGGCCGAGTTTGAGGCCGCATTTACTAGTCTATCTAGGTTTACACCAGAGTCAGTGGCGACAGAGGAATGTCGCTGTGTGGAGTTTGAGAAAAGGTTAAGGACTGGGTTTCTTTTCAAGGTAGCCGGTTCAATGATTAGAGATTACGGGCGCCTTGTAGAGTCGACGGCTCATTTTGAGACTATGATGCAAATGGAGGAGGAACAAATGAGGGTCTCCAAGAGGAGTCAGAATGCTCAATGGGGAAGTAAGAGGCAGAGGGGTTCTAACCTATAGTAGCCCTTGGGAGCTCAGTCAAGGTCCACTTTTCCAGTACCGAGTTCGAGTTCAAGAAGAGGTGGTCAGGGAGATTTCACTTGCTTTAAGTGTGGTCAGTTGGGCCATAAGTCTCCAGCTTGGCCGCAGAGGGAAGGAGGGCAGCGGTCCGCATTGTCTTTAGCTCGTTCTCAGGGCCAGAGTCAAGGGAGAGGGCAGTGCTCACTTGTTATCAGTGTAGATAGAGAGGGCATATGAAGAGATTTTGTCCTCAGTTGGGCAACACACTTGGCGCGTCTGGTTCGAGACAAACACAGAGCCACCAGCCTGCACAGTCAGTTCAGGCCTCGAGGGCCAATCAGAGAGCCTCTTCGGCTTAGTCAGTGCATCAAACTTATGCTTCGAGGGGTGAGTAGGTAGAGCAGAGGCCTTCAGGGCTTATGTATGCTGTTACTGCGCCCGACCTAGTACTAGCACCTTCGGTAGTAAAAGGTACTTTCTTGTTATGCAATTCTATTGCTAATGTGTTAATTGATACTAGTGCATCCCATTCCTTTAACTCGTTTGCATTTGCATCAGCTTTGGGATTAGAATTGGCTCGGTTAACATCTCCACTCAGTGTAGAGTCACCTATTGGTAGTGAGATTGTTTTGGAACAGGGGTGTCGGGGTTGTGACATAGAGGTTGTCGATTGTTGACTTCCTTTTGCATTTGTGTTGATTAACATGTCGAGTTTTGATGCTATATTGGTTATGGACTGGTTATCATCGTATCAAGCTGTCATAGATTGTTACTGTTAGAGGGTTACTGTATGTACCTTGAGTGGTGATTGTTTTTATTTCATGGGGGACAGAGCCGATAGAGTCCTATCATCGGTGTATGATCCGCGTAGGTGGAGTGAGCTTAGTTGTCTTCTTGCCAACTTCTTGGGTAGTGAGTGTGATGAAGTCTGAGTTGAGTTGCCAAGGGTAGTTTGTGAATACCCGGATGTTTTTTCTAAGGATCTCACTAGATTACCACATCATCATGAGATTGAGTTCTCTATCGACTTAGTGCCTAGCACGACACTGATTTCTATGGCACCGTATAGGTTTGCATCTGCTGAGTTGAGTGAGTTGAAGATTTAACTCCAAGAATTTTTAGATAAGGGTTTTATCTGCCCTAGTACTTCACCTTGGGGAGCACCGACTCTCTTTGCCAAAAAAGAAAGATGGTGCGTTGCAACTTTGTATTGATTACCAGAAGTTAAATTGGGTGACTGTTAAGAACAAGTACCCAATGCCTCGTATAGATGGTCAGTTTGATCAGTTGAAAGGGTCTTTTTGTTTTTCCAAGATAGACCTAAGATCTGGTTATCACCAGTTGAGGGTAAGGGAGGATGATATCTAGAAGACGACATTACGTATGCGATATGGCCATTATGAGTTTCTAGTGATGCCTTTTGGGCTAACTAATGCACCAGCCATGTTTATGGATTTGATGAACCAGATCTTCTTTAAGTTTCTAGACCGTTTTGTGGTCATCTTTGTTGATGACATCTTGATTTACTCACCCTTTGAGGAGGAACATGAAGAACACTTGCGGGTAGTACTTGAGTTACTTAGAGCCCACAAACTATATGCCAAGTTCAGAAAGTGTGAATTCTGGTTGAGAGAAGTAAAGTTCTTAGGCCATGTGGTATTCGGAGAAGGGGTGACTATAGATTCATCCAAGATAGAAGTCGTCCAAGATTGGGAACAATCTTAAGAATGCCTTTGAGATCCGTAGTTTCTTGGGGTTGGCCAGGTATTACCGACAGTTTGTGAAAGATTTATCTAGATTAGCCTCATCATTGACTAGATTGACGAGGAAATGAATCAAGTTTGGGTGGAGTGAGGCTTGTGAGAAGTCATTTCAAGAGCTTAAAGTTAGACTCACCACTGCTCCAGTATTGATTATTTCAGAGAGGGGTTTGGGCTATTCGGTGTATTGTGATGCGTCACAAGAAGGTTTGGGTTGTATATTGATGTAAGAGGGAAAAGTAGTAGCTTATGGCTCACGGCAGTTGAAAACTCATGAGAGAAATAATCCAAACCATGATTTAGAGTTAGTGGCAATGATCTTTGCCTTGAAGATTTAGAGGCATTATTTGTATGGTGAGAAGTTTGAGGTATTTTCTGATCACAAGAGTCAGAAATATCTGTTTACACAGAAAGACTTGAATCTGAGGCAGAGAAGGTGGATGAAGTTTATAGAAGATTATGACTTTGAGTTGCATTATCATCCAGAGAAGGCCAATGTTATGGTCGATGCCTTAAGTAGGAAATCCATCAGTAGTGTAGCTAGTATTGCCATTCGGGAATGGGAGATGTTGGGTGCTATTGGTGAGTTTGACTTGCATCTTGGCGAGTCCGTTAAGCTAGCGGCCTTGTTTTTGATAGTTGCACAACCTACACTTGTAAGCCGAGTAGTAGTAGCATAGAGGGGTGACCTTGAGGTAGAAACCCCCCGGGAGAAGATCTCTAGTGAAAAGGTAACGAAAGGCTTGAACGTGTATCCTGATTTGAGTGTTAGATACCGTGACTGTCTTTTTATGCCGGAGTCGTGTCGAGAGGAAGTACTCTGAGAGTTTCAGCATTTACGCCTTGCGGTGCATCTGGGAGGCACAAAGATGTATCACGACCTTAGTTTCCAGTTTTGGTAGAGGGAAATGAAGAAGGATGTGGCCGTGTTCGTATCGAGGTGCCTTACTTGTTTACAAGTGAAGGTCGAACATCAGAGGCTAATAGGTTTGTTGCAACCCTTGCCTATAGCCAAGTGGAAGTAGGAGCATGTCACGATGGATTTTGTTATGGGTCTTCTTAGGACTCAACGAGGTAGTGATGCGATTTGGGTAGTAGTTGACCGGTAAACCAAGTCGGCGCATTTTGTAGCTATGCGCGTAAGTGACTTGGTAGATTATCTTGCCGACCTTTATATTATGGACATAGTGAGGTTGCACATGGTCCCTGTAATGATTGTTTCGGATAGAGATCCGTATTTCACGGCTTGATTGTGGCAGAGCCTACAGAGTGCCTTGGGCACTAGATTGACTTTTAGCACAGCGTATCATCCTCAGACTGACGGGCAGTCAGAGCACACTATTCAGATTTTAAAGGATGTGCTTCGAGGTTGTGTCCTTGACTTAAAAGGGCCGTGGCAGAGACACTTACCCTTAGTGGAGTTTGCCTATAACAATAGCTTCTAGTCAAGTATTGGCATGGCACTATTTGAGGCCTTGTATGGCCGACCGTGTAGATCTTCTGTGTATTGGGCTGAGGTGAGTGATGCACCATTGATAGGTCCTAAGTTGGTTCAGGAAATGACTGAGAAAGTTACTCTTATTCGTAAGAGGTTGGCTACTGTCCAGAGTCGCCAAAAAAGTTATGTCATGTTTTCTTGAAGATATCACCTAGGCGGGGTTTGATATGTTTTAGGAAGAGTGGAAAGTTGTCCCCTAGATTTATTGGGCCTTTTGAGATCCTTGAGCCGATTGGAAAGGTAGCTTATCGCTTGGCTTTACCGCCACAGCTTTCCAGAGTCCATGATGTGTTTCATATTTGTATGCTTCGAAAGTATGAGCCAGATCCATCACATGTGTTGGATTGGACCGACTTAGAAGTAAATGAGGATGCCTCGTATGAGGAGAGACTGGTGAGAGTCTTGGATACTTGAGACCGAGTCTTGTGAGGCAAGACAGTTCTTTTGGTAAAGTATTATGGCGACATCACGAAATTGAGGAAGCAACTTGGGAACGTGAGTTAGAAGTCTGTAAGAAATATCCGGACCTATTTGCCAATGTTTGAACATGTATTGAAAATTTTGCTATGTTGATTTAATATAAACATTGTATATGTTTTGAAAATGTGAATTGTATATTCAGTATTGAGAACTTGTTTATCATGTTGATGTGAATGAATGACCGGTAGATGGGTCATGATATTGGAATTGATTGATTATCATTGTTGTAAATTGGTTTAAACATGGTTTTATGGTTTGATTTATAATTTCGGGGACGAAATTCCTTACGGGGGGGAGATTATGGCGATTCTGGTTTGGACCTAAACCATTTGATGTTTTGGATCCAGGTTTCATTGCCTTGTATAGTCATTTATGTCTTCTTTCCCCTTCTACCTCTTTAAGTTTGGCTTTTGGGTTGTGTTGGTTGTGTTTGGAACATGTTGGTACCTTGTTTTTCAAAAACCTTGTTGCCCAAAATTTTACCTTTACGCTCAAGCGTCACTTCTTGTGCTCGAGCGGCCTTTGTAAACTCTTAGTACTTTTGCAAGTCTACAAAACTACTAGGAGAGTGTTTTCTACGCTCGAGTGGTTCTTCCTACGCTCAAGCAGTTGCGCGCTCGAGCGACTCTTCTTGAGCTCAAATAGTATGTGTCTATCTGTAAAACTTCTAGGAGACTGTATTCTACGCTCGAGCGACACATCTTGCGCTCGAGTAGTAACTATTTTTGTGTCTGGACGCTCGAGCGTCACTTTTTGCGCTCGAGCGGACTGTGTGTATATCAGTTCATAAAAATCACTTTTTACATAACTTTTTCATATATCTCTCTCTCTCTAAACTTTCTAAAACCCCTAACTTGAGACTCTTTCTCTCTAAAACTCGCATTCTCTCTTCCAAAACACTTGCATCCATTGATTTCTTTACCCTACTTCCTTTGAGAAAAAGGTATAGCTCACCCAGAGCTTCGTTTTCATCCGAATAGAGTTAGGTTTCGGTGTTGTGGAAGTGTCATCACTCTCTCCTAGGTCTTCTAGCTTTGAGGTAGGGATTCTCTACGCTCTTTTATGAATTTTAACTTAGCTATATGTTTTTGTAAGTCAATCTCATGATTTTGGAGGATTTTGAACAAACTTAAGGTTTTGGTTTGAAGTCAAAAGAGGGGTTTTCAAATAGATGTATTAAAATGGATGTGGGATTGGAAATGAGGTTGAGTTGTGATAAAATTATTGAATTGGTACCTGGATTGGATTTTGGAAGAAAAATGTGTTTTTCCTTGAATGTCTCAAATATTTATTTTGTATAAATAAATGGAAATTATGTTGAAAATGTGAAATTGTGTGGATATTGATATGGATGATGGAGTTGGATATATATTATCGCTTACATTTTAAATTTTGGAAAGTTTATCTGTATTGGAGATTTTATATCTGTTTAGAAATATCTATTTTGGGATATCGGTGGAGGACAACTATGATTGTTGTAGAAATTACATGAGGATTAGGTGAATTGAAACTAATTTTTCATCTATGTGCATCGAACACTGCTGCTCATTTAATACATTGCAAATGTATATGAATTTGAGAAAAATGGGTGAATGTTAGAAAGATATGTGTATCACCAAATTAAGTTGGTCTGTGTGTCCAGGGTGACAAATTATCCGTAAAAGGTTGTACCAGTTTGAGAATTTCCCCTCGTTTTCTACAATAAAGAACATGATTTGAGAATTTTGATATCAATTGAGCGTGGCATGGTTTCAGGAAAAGAAAGGTAAAATGTTTTGACATGAGTATTGCATATGCATTTCACCCTTATATCTTTGTTAAGATTTATATATTGTGTTGGATTATTTCTACTAGGCTTTGGCTTACCCTATATGGGGAAAACTATTTTCAGGTGTTAGTGATATGCCTCTACCATGGACTTACCTTGGGAGGACTATGGAGCTGAAGGCTCAGTTTTGTTATTTTGTATTTAATTTCTATACAAGCCTAGGGCTTTATCTATATTGAGCTTCATACTCACTTTTAATGTACCCAAGTATTGTCTTAGAAAGTTGTAACCTTTGGGGCATTTTTATTATCTGTTTAACTTCTATTTCATATATATATATATATATATATATTTGTTGACACATGCTATAGATTCAGGGTTAGGGTTTATGAATGTATATTTGCATATGTCACCTCTTTTGTACAACTGAGTTTCATGCAATGGAAGGATATTATACTCTGATTTATCTTGTTAATTAATTATCGTTATGGATGGTTTATTGTATTTATTTTTGGTCATTATAATTATAACCCTAAATAATTTAATAGCAAGTACTGAGAAATTATGCGTACTAAATAATTTTTTTGGAGCAAATAGAATCACCCTGATAAGCTCACAAATTTAATTCTGAATTCAAAAGGCAAAAAATCCACAAGTAACCCAAATGACTTAAATCGAGCACTCACAAGGTTACACAATTATGGACTAGTGTTGAAAATATTTTGTTTTGTGGAAAAAAAATTTGAAAATAGAAATTTTCACATCATCATCTTATTCAAAAATAAAAAATGGTCACATCCCATCACTTACAATCTCTAACCCAAAATTATAGTTGAAGCCAATTTTTGTTGAGTAAAAAACTTAACCTCAGATTAATTTTCTTAGATAGAACTTATAGATTTTTGAAAACTAGCACCCATCTAGAGATTCATCTCAATTTAACCTCACTACTCCCAATCACCCTGGTTGAACAAAAGTCACCAAGCAAATGATATTTTCAACTTTTATGGGAGTATACTATTTAAATCAATTTTTATTGTAGCAAATGAGCTTAAAAGCATTAATGCCTACACACCACCCTTTTACTGTCTATAAATATAGTCATAAAAGACTCATCGGTAACGTTAGTCTTGGGAATAGGCTTGCGTTTCTGATATTTACAAAATCGAGTAATATGCCCACTCTTATCACAAACAAAATAATGGGTTATTGATTCTATAACGCATTTAACTCGGATTTCCCATACCGTGAGGTTTATCAGAAAAATGTTCTCAATTTTTTACAATTTCAATAGAACAAAAAATATTTTTTTTTGGGTAAATGATATAAGGAAAAAAATAAATTTATATCTCCAATATGGATACCTCCATACTTCAATTTCACAGAAAAGCATATGATCGAGGTATTTCCTTTTGTTGCACCAGTAGGGCTTGCTCAAATTTCCATTTTTAATCTCATATGGCTAGTAGTCTATCATCTACTAGTAACCACAATTTTTCCACCATCTTTTTTTTGGACTTCTCATGTTTTTGACTGTATTTGAATCTCCTTAAAATTTTTGGAGTATTTACCAAATAAAAAAATAATTATGGAGTCAAAATAAATATGGATAGATACCAAATTTATGTGGTTTGGCAAATTATGCCTACATTCAAAGATATTACCCTTCATCTATTATATTCAGTATGTATTTATATATCACCCATTACCATTAAAATGATAGCAGCTATAACACATATCCAAATTAATGGATACGCAAATTTGAATTGAGGCTTAGTAATTTCACTCTCTTTAAGAAGATTTAAGCCTTTTTGATTGGCAAAACTACCACTCACAGTGTAGCCAAAATATCTCATCTTGGCTTGTCCAATCATTTTATTTTTTTGCATGAACATTCTACTCAACGAGTCTTAAAGAGTGATGGTTCGGATCATTGAATTGGTCCCAAAATGAGCCTATCAAGCCCAAACACTGTCTCAAATTGAGATGACAACTTGAGCGAAACAAAATTCACAAAAAAAAAAAAGGTCCTAACTTAACACCACATAAGATATAATTAGGGCATATGATACACAAAAAAAAATGGGGGTGTGTATTATAGAATTTCTCATATATATATATATATATATACTAGATTTGGTGGTGCACACAATGCGTAAGGGTGCAACTCAAGTGGGTTTGGGCAGGTTGAGAGGTTATCCAAGCCCAACCCAAGTTATGCTAAGGGCTGCCCATGCCCAAATTGTAACTCAAGGTTGTCTACTCAAACCCGACCCAAGTGGACGGGAGAGAAAGCTAGGGAAATTAAGGATACTGGTTTTAAACTATATTATAGTGGTAAGGATAGACGTAGGAATGAGGTAGGAATCATAATTGCCAAGGGTCTTGTGGAAAGTGTAGTGGCGGTCACTAGGAAATGAGATAGGATTATGCTAGTTAAACTAGTTATTGGAGGGAATATAGTGAACATTATTAGCGCATACGCCCCTCAAGTAGGGTTAGATGATCAGACTAAGAGGGATTTTTGGGAGCAAATGGATGAGATCTTACAGGAGATACCCGTAGGAGAGAACCTGGTTATAGGTGGAGATTTTAATGGCCATGTGGGCATAGATAAATTAGGTTATGAAAGGGTGCATGGTGGATACGGTTTTGGTGACAGAAATAAGGCTGGAGAGAGTATCTTAGATTTTGCGTTGGCTTCTGACCTGGTGGTGGCCAATACTATGTATAAGAAGAGGGAGGAGCATATGATAACCTTTAAGAGTGGATTAGTTAAGAGTTAAATAAATTACTTCTTCGTGAGAAAAGTGGACCGCCTAAAATGCAATGATTGTAAGGTGATTCCTAGAGAGAGTCTGGTCTCTCAACATAGGATTTTGGTACTAGATTTATGTTTTAGAGGGCAATACCAAGCTAAGAAAGACGGTGGGCGTCGTAGGACGAGATGGTGGGACCTAAAAGGGGATAAACTAGAAATATTTAAGAATCGAATGGATAAGGAAGGTACTTGGGACTTAGAAGGTGATGCTAACACTATGTGGAACTCGATGGCCAATTGTATGAGGAGAATCTCAAGGGAAGTGCCTGGAGAGTTGAAAGGAACGGGACCCAGCTCCAGGGAAACTTGGTGGTGGAGGGAAGAGGTTCAAGCGGTAGTTAAGGCAAAAAAAAGAGTGTTTTAAAAAGTGACAGAATGATAGAACTGAGGAAAACCTTAAGAGCTATAGATTGGCTAATAAAGAAGTCAAAAAAGTAGTGAGACAGACCAAGTTGAAAGTATATGATGACCTATACACTAGACTAGATGGTAAGGAGGGAGAGAAGTGGGTATACAAACTTGCTAAGATACGGGAAAGGAAAACAAGAGATTTTAATCAAATAAAGTGCATCAAGAGTGAGGATTCTAAGGTATTGGTGAAGGATGATGAGATTAAGGAAAGATGGAAGAATTATTTTGAGAAACTATTAAATGAGGAACATGAAAGTACGACAATAAGGGAAGAAATAGCCAGTAATACGATAAACCAAGACTATAGGTTCCATCGCAGGATTAGGAATTTTGAAGTGAAAATTGCACTTAAGAAGATGAAATTAAATAAGGCTTTAGGACCTGATGATATCCCTATTGAAGCTTGGAAGTGTTTGGCTAAAAAGGGAGTTGGTTGGTTGACTAGGTTGTTTAGCAAAATTTTGTTGACTAGGAACATGCCAGATGAGTGGAGGAAGAGTATTTTAGTGCCAATCTATAAGAATAAAGGTGATGTCCAGAATTGTAACAACTATAAAGGAATCAAGCTAATGTGTCATATAATGAAAGTGTGAGAGAGGGTGATGGAACGCCGATTGCGAGATATAATAGAGGTGTCAGAGAATCAATTTGGTTTTATGCCTGGTAGGTCAACAATGGAAATGATCTATCTTTTGAGGAGAGTAATAGAAAAGTATAAAGAAAAGAAAAGAGACATTCATATGGTGCTTATTGACCTTGAGAAAGCATATGACAGAGTGCCCCGGGATATAATATAGTGGGTGTTAGAGAAGAAAGGGGTGACAAAAGGTTACATTGACGTGATTAGGGACATGTATGAAGGGGTGGTGACCACTATTAGATCGCCAGCTGGAGAGACAAATGAATTTACTATCACTATAGGGTTACACCAAGGATCCACCTTAAGTCCTTATCTTTTTGCTTTAGTTATGGACGAGTTGACGATAAATATTCAGGATGACGTGCCATGGTGCATGATTTTTGCAGACGATATTGTGCTAGTGGATGAGACTAGAGAAGGAGTTAACACAAAGTTAGAGATTTAGAGAAAAGCTCTTGAATCTAAAGGATTTCGGATAAGCAGAACTAAGACAGAATACATGGAGTGTAAATTTAGTAACAGTAACAATGAAAGCAGGGGAGAAGTGAAGATTGAGAACCAAGAATTGCCTAAGAGTGAACACTTTCGTTATCTAGGGTCGATTATCACAACAGCGGGAGAGATTGATGCAGATGTGGCCCATAGGATTAAGGCGGGATGGTGTAAGTGGAGAAGTGCGTCTGGGGTATTGTGCGATAAACGAATACCCACTAGACTAAAAGGTAAGTTTTATAGAACGGCTATTAGACTAGCTATGTTGTATGAGACGGAGTGTTGGGCAACCAAGAAACAATATGTAGATAAGATGAGTGTAGTTGAGATGAGGATGCTAAGGAGGATGTGTGGTAAGACTAGACAAGACAGGATTAGGAATGAGTGTATTCGGGAATGGGTAAGAGTAGCACCGATAGAAGATAAGTTGAGAGAGAATCGTTTGAGATGGTTTAGTCATATTCAACAGAGACCAACAGAGGCAGTAGTGAAGAGATGCGATGCTGTAACGGTAGATGGAAGTGTATGGGGACGGGGTAGGCCTAGATTAACGTAGACTAGCATTTTAAATAGAGATACGAATCTACTTAATTTGACTAATGAAATGGCCTTTGATAGGGCCGCATGGAGAAGAAGGATTCATGTAGCCGACCCCATTTGATGGGACTTAAGACTTGGTTTGGTTTGGTTTGGTTTTATTTATAAAATCATTAATAACATCAAAATAAATAATTTATGTAATGTAAGAGAGATACAGCTATGATGGTCTTTAAAATTTGGGGGTTAATTACAAAGAACTCCAAGGTTTTATGCATTTTTCATGTTACCCCAGTGTTTCAATTTCAACAAATTAAGCTCTGGAGTTGCATCTGTGTTTCAATGTGCCCCCTCAGTCCATCTTTGTTTGTATAAGGTAACGGAGAATCATTTTGGAGTTTAAAGTGAAAAACACTGGGGTTTAAAATGATAAACACATGAACACTTGAAGTTTTTTTTGTTTTGTTTTGTTTTGTTTTTGTTTTTGGTAATTAATGCTAATATTTATTTATTTATTTTGGTGAACATATTACTTACATATCTTATATATGTATATGTGTTCTTGTATATATGGTGAATTTTTTTATTCAAAACTTGACTCTTCTGATGATAAAATTTTGATTTTGTCCCTAATTTTGATAACTATTGTGGTGGGAAAAAATTGAACCACCAAGCTGCGGCGGTGCTCCGACGACTGTTGGACTCTTATGAACCTGAAAAACACTCACAGATAGTGAAGGGTCTGGCTATGGAGCAGCCTGGGAACTCTTTGATGCCTAAGTTAGCAAACAAGTTGACAAAAGAGGGCTACTTGTAGCTCATTTTTGCTTCCCACAACTATGTAAGAAGGCCTACTCGAAATGTAATTAACTATTTTTTTTTAATTTTTTATTTTAAGTCTACGTTAGAGTGTTTGGTGCAATTTTTGTTTACAGCTTATGAGGTAAATATAACTTAAATAAGTTTAAAAAAAAAATGTATTTTGTGTGGTTTGGTGCAACTTATCTGACTTGTTTAGAATTTTTTATTTTAGGAGTATGTGACAAATTGTTTGGTACAACTTTTACTTTATTAGCTAAAAATAACTTAAATAAGTTGAAGAAAAATAAATTTATGGAATCTGGGCAAAGGGTACTTTTGCCTTCTGCTTTTAGATTATCAGCTTTTAGCTTACAATAAATCACACTAAACACACCATTTGAAACCGGGGAATTGGTACTTCTGACTTATGTTTTCTTATTATTAATTTTTAACTTACAATAAATTACACCAAACAACTCCTCTTCTTTTGAAAGAAAGTAGCAACAGAGTGAGGTTGATACGTGAATCACTTGAAAAAGCCTCTCATTATTTGGCTCTTAAATTTATGAACTCCGTGTTATTATTAAATTTATGTCATTTTTAAATAATTTTTTTAATAAAAAAAATATGAGTTATTTTAAACTTAATTTTCAAATTTAGATTATTTTTTGAAACTTTGTTCTCAAAACACCAATCGAAACTCAAAGTCGTGTTTTCAAAAAACGACTTTAAAAATTTTCACAAGCTTAGAGTCCTGTTTTGAGAGGGGATTTGATGAATGTTCTTTTAATAATTTTTTTGGTTGACTTTTTTTGTTTTTAGTGATTTTAATTTAAAAAAGGTTCATTAAAAAAAATAATAATAAAAAATTCAACATTTCACGTATTTTTCATTTTAAACCTTGTTACCTTACATAGGCGGAAATGGACATGGGGGGCACATTGAAACACAAATAAAATCCTAGGGTTTAATTTGTTGAAATTGAAACACTGGGTTTAAAGTGAAAAATGCGTGAAGCTTTGGGATTTTTATTTCTATTTTATTATTTTATTTTTTTTAATTAATCCTAAAATTTATGAATGAGAAAAATTAAATAAGTAAAATTTTGAATTGTGTTACTTGTGTATATAATATATATTCAATAAGATCTAACGATCTAAATTACTTTAATATCATCAAATGGATAATAATTTCTATGTATATATAATATTTTTATATACTTATATATATATATATATAATTCGGGTTGTTTGGGTTCTTTGATGTCTTTGCCCAAGTGTGCCGAAATTTAATTCGAGTTTTTAAATTTGTACCCAAGCCCTTATAGAATTTAAAAATATTCGGTCCAAATCCTTAAAAAAATTTGGGTTGGGCTCGTATTGCTTGGGTTGAGCATGCCTAAATTGCATCCCTAACTATGCATGTAACTTCCCAAAATAACAACAACCCACATCATGATATTCAATAGAAAACAGACACTTCTATAATATTGACCTTTCATTGATTCTCTTTTACGTACAAAAGATGACATATGCATGTATACAGTTGTAAATCTTAAATCTTAAATCTATAGCATATAACATGTATGAAAGAACTAAAACAAAAGAAAGTACTGATAAGTTAATACCTTACTGGCTACATCTTTCCAAGTCAATACTCGGGAACAACAAAATGAGTTAAACTCCATACATATAACGATCTTGGTTTAGACGTGACCCATTTTATGTTTTGGATCCGGGTTTCATTGTCTTATATAGTTGTTCATGTCTTATTTCCCTTATTTCTCTTTGAGTTTGGCTATTGGGATGTGTTGGTTGCGTTTGGGACACGTTGGTAGCTTGTTTTTCAAACCGTTGTTGCCTAGAACTTTGCTTCTTTGCTCAAGCGACACTTTTTGCCCTTGAGTGGTCTTTGTGAACTCTCAGTAGTTTTGTAGGTCTACAAAACTACTAGGAGGTGGTATTCTTCACTCGAGAGAAGCTTCTTGCGCTTGAGTGGTGCAACCTAGTGTGTTTGGTCGCTCAAGCGACACTTCTTGCGCTTGAGCGGTTTTTGAGAAATCTTAGTACTTTTACAGGCCTGCAAAACTACCGGGAGTTGGCATTCTTCGCTCTAGTGGTCATTCTTACGCTCGAGCTGTGTTGGCTTGAGCGGCCCTTCATGAGCTCGAGCAATGATTGTCTGTTTGTGTAACTTTTGAGAGTTTGTATTCTTCGCTTGAGCAGTCACTTCTTGCGCTCGAGAGGTCACACTTATTGTGTCTGATCGCTCGAGCGACACTTCTTGCACTCGAGTGATCTGCGCGTCTATCAATTCGCAAAAAGCCACTTTTAAGTCACTTTTTCGTTTCTCTCTCTCTCTCTCTCTCTCTAAACATTTTAAAAACTTTAGATCTACACCCTCTCTTCCTAAACTCTACTTCTCTCTACAAATACACCTAGATCCATCGAGTTCTTCACTCGTGTCCTTTTGTTAAAAAGGTAGAGCACGCTATGGGCTTCCTTTTGATCTAAACAAAGTTGGGTTTGTGCGTTGTTGAAGTTCATTCACTATTTCCCTCATCTCCTAAGCTTGAGGTAGGGATTTTCTGCATTTTTTTATGATTTTTAACTTAGATATTCGTCCTTATAAAACAACATTGTGATTTGGGAGAATTTTGGACAAACCTAGGGTTTGGCTTGATTTCATAGGGGGGTTTTCAAATGTTTTGTTGGAAATGATTAAGAGAATGTATTTATTGTTGAGTTATGACGAATTAATGGACTTTTACCTTTGAAATTGGTTTATAAAGAAATGGGGGTTTTATCCTAAATATATTAATTGTTGATTTTGAAAGGATAAATGAAATTGATGTTAGAAATGTGAAATTGGGTTGATATTGATGAGGATGGTGGAGTTAGATTTGTATTATCACTCACATCTTGAAAGTTGGAAAGTTTATCTTTATCGAAAATTGTTTATCTGTTTAGAAATATCTATCTTGGGCTATCGGTGGAGGATAGCTATGATTGTTGTAGAAATTACATGAGAATAAGGAGAATTGAAACTATTGTCTCATCCATTTGCATCGAGCATTATTTCATATTTATACATTGGAAATGTTTATCGTTTTGAGAAAATGGGTAAATCTGGGAAACATGTGTTGTCTTGTTGAAATAAGTTGGCTTGAGTGTCCATGGTGAAAGTCTTAAAAACCGCGTGTATACATGGGTACCGATCCCATGGACAAAATTTTCGTAAAATGGCAATAGTAGTGTTTGTATAGCCTACGTTTACATGGGTGTCGGTCTACTGTTTTCTACGGACAAAATTTCTGTGAAAGGTTGTATTTGTTTTGACATTCTCGGAGATTGTGATTCACTGCTATGTTTTCTATTGGAAAGGAAATGATTTCATAATTGTGATAACCTTGGCATGGCATGATTTTGGGAAAGTGATATAAAATGTTTTGGCATGAGCATTGCATATGCATATCACCTTATATCTTTGTTAAGATTCATATGCTGTGTTGGATTATTTCTATTGGGCATTGGCTCACCCTATGTGGGAAAACTATTTTTAGGTGCTGATGATATTTCTCCACCAAGACAATAGCTTGGGAGGACTTGGAAGCAAGAGCTTTATTTTGGTTGTTTTATTTTATTTATTTTGTACAAGCCTAAGGCTTTAACTGTATTGGATTTAAATCCATTTTATTGTAACCAAGCACTGTCTTGGAAAGTTATAAGCCTTTAGGGCATTCTTTATTTGTTTAACCTTCATTCTATTTCCTTATCATGTAATATATGCTATAGATTCAGGGTTGGACTTGTAAATGTATACTTGCATATGTTATCCTTCTGTACAAGTAATTGGGATTAATAGAAGATAATTATTTCATCATGTGTTGTTATTTAGCTAACGTATTATATGGGCTATTGTCATTTATTTCGGGGCTTTACAATACATATAAAGCCCAAGGCTTGTACAACAAGTATTTACATAAATGAACAAAAAGAAGCTTTCGGCTTTAAGGTCTTCTCAAGCTACGTCCTTAGTGGAGGCATATCATCAGCACCTGAAAGTTATTTTTCGCATAAAGTGAGCTAAAGCCCAACATAGATACTTGAACATAACGTATGAAGCTTAACAAACTCATTTGGTGAATGTATATGCATGCCATTTGCCAAAACATTATACTTTCTCTTTCAAAATAATGCAATGTCTCAGTTATATGTATATCAATCCATAAAATAATACTTTTCAAAATCAAAAAATAGGGCAGTGGATACAAAACACTAGAAATCTCTGAGTACGTGTTTACCAGTAGGCTACACAAGTACTACCAAAGTCATTTTACCGGTACTAACCAGAAGGATTGGTACCTAATAGCACAGGTTTCTGGACTTCCACTAAGGACACACATGCCAACATAACAAAATCACAAGCGCACACCCTAACCAGATTTACCAAGGTATATACCCTTTTTTCTCAAAACGATATATTTTCAATGTTTATATATGAAACAATGTTCAATGCAGGATGTATAAGTAGTTGGTTTCAATCAACTTAATCCTCATACAATTTCTACAATAATCAAAGCTATCCTCCACCGATAGCTCAAAACAGATATCTTTGTACAACAGATAAATTCCCAACAATGATTATAATTTCAAAATCTCAAAATAGGAGTGATAATACATATCAAACTCCACTCTTATCATCAACGGATTCATTCATTTTATCTTTTCAAAACTCAACATCTTCCCCTCATTCATAGGACAAACACCAATGATTTCCAATAAAACATCATTTTCTTTCAAAAACACATTTAAAGGAGAATTTTTCAATATTTCAACACAACTCAATGATATATTCATTCCCACATCTTTTCTCAAGAACTCATTTGAAAACCAGTCTTTTGTATTTCAAAACCGAACCCTAAATCAAACCCTAACTCCCAAATCACAATACTTTACAAGGAGCACATAACTAAGTTAAGGCTTATACAAGGAGGTTGAAGAAGTCCCTACCTTAAGAGTAGAAGAAGAAGAGAGCAAGACCAAGCTCTAGACGGAGTGAAAAATGGAAGTTTCTTCGATTAAAATGTTCACCTTTACGAGCTCTACAGTTTACTCCAAAGCACAAGGGCAACAAGATCAATGGATTTGGGTGTACTTGAGTGTTTAGGAAGAACTAGAGAGAGGGTGAATAAATTAGGTTTTGGTATGTTTTAGATATATATATATATATATATATATATATAGAGAGAGAGAGAGAGAGAGAGAGAGAGAGAGAGAAAATAAAAAGTGACAGAAAATGGGACCTTTCCCCGATTTGATATATGCACAAATTGCTCGAGCGATCAAAATGCCGCTCAAGCGTCAGACACAGCAAGTGCCACCGCTCGAGTGACCAAACCATGGCTCGAGTGCACAATAACCCCCTCCTAGAAGGTTTGCAAACTGTAGAAGATTGCTCGAGTGAAGATCATCCTGCTCCCAGAACTTTTGCAGACTTGCAAAAATACTGGAAGAACCCAAAGACCGCTCGAGCGACCAAACCACCGGTCAAGTGAACAAGAAAGAAATAGACAACAATTTTCTTGAAAAACTAACTCCCAACCTGTTCATCACACAACCAACAACTCTAAGCAACTAAATCTAAATATCAACAAGATAAGATAGAGTATAGACAAAATAAAAGTATCGGATCTCGGATCCAAGAACATGAAAAGTGTCAGGGTCTAACCCAAGCTGTTATAATGCATGCACATATGATTATTTTATGTTAGAAAAATAAAATTGTAAACTGTATGATTAAATTCAAAATCTGCAATTTGAAAGTGAGAGATTATGAGGAAAAAAAAACAAAAAACTGCATAACTACCCATTAATTGCTATAAGGATAATTTGAAAAAAAAAACGAAAAAAAAAAGAAAGAGAAATAAATACCAAGTTGAGCCTTCTTTTTATAATAATATAGGTAGATATATATTAGGGAAAATTACACTTGTAGTTTTTATCCTTTATTCATTGTATCATTTTCATCCCTATACTTTCAATTAATTTAATTTTGACCTTTAATTTAGATTTTTTTTTCTCAATTTAGTCCAATTGATAAAGTCATTAGGATTTTTGACAGAAAATGATCATTGAGTTAGTTGATGTTAACTCACTAAATTAAGAAAATTTAGGGGAAATTATAAAAAAATCCCAAGGTTTGACCTTTTTAACAAAATGAACCCTGAGTTTTTAATTTTATCAATTTGAATCCTAAATTTTTGATTTGTTTTCAATCTGAACCATTTGCTATTTTTGTTAAGAAAAATCGATGAAAAATTGGGTATTTTAGTTATTAAATTCAATGAAAATGAGTATTTTAGACATTTTATGTATATATGCATTGAGTTTAATAAGTAAAATACTATTTTTTTGTCGATTTTAGTTAACAAAAATAGATAAATGGTTAAGATTGAAAACAAATTAAAAAATTAAGATTCAAATTGATAAAATTAAAATCTTAGAGTTTATTTTGTTATAAGGGTCAAATCCCAGGGGTTCGTTTTTGCAATTGTCTTAAAAATACAACGTGTTTGTTTCAGTTTTCTAAATTCAATTTTTTATAAATTTAGTTTTTTGTTTTTTGTGTTTTTTTTTTTTTGTGTTTAGTGAATATTTTTAAAATTTTAAGCAATTTTGTTTTTACTTTTTTAAATGTACTTTACTTAAATGTATCTAAATAGTAAAATATTTGTGAAACAATATTTTAAAAATTAATAAATACACAAAAATATGAAAAATATACTGAATTTTCATATTTTTTTTTCGTGTTTTTGGTATTTAGTAAATTTTTTAAAAAAAATTTTCACAAATATTATATTTTTTAAGTGTATTTATGTTTGGTGTGTCTAAAAATTAAAAAAAATTGCTTAAAATATTAGAAAAATTTAGTGAAAACAAAAAATACAGAAAATGAAAAAATAAAAATTTCTAAAAACTGAAACCAAATAGAGTGTATAATATTTTCCTAAAAACATGACATATGGGCTTATATACGTATTTTTAATAAAAAAAAAATACTCACAGTTGTAATGAAAGATGAAATTGAAACAAATATGTAAATTTAAGATTATAATTGAATCAATTAAAATTATAAGAACAAAAATGATTTTTTGGGTGAATAAGAAAAATAAAAAAGAAAGCTATTTGTCCTGTATAATTAGGATTGTTTTGAGAAGTGTAAAATAATTTGACTTTTTAATTATTAAAAAAAAAGTACCTTGAGTTTTTAATTTTATCAATTTGAATCCTAAATTTTTGATTTGTTTTCAATCTGAACCATTTGCTATTTTTGTTAAGAAAAATCGATGAAAAATTGGGTATTTTAGTTATTAAATTCAATGAAAATGAGTATTTTAGACATTTTATGTATATATGCATTGAGTTTAATAAGTAAAATACTATTTTTTTGTCGATTTTAGTTAACAAAAATAGATAAATGGTTAAGATTGAAAACAAATTAAAAAATTAAGATTCAAATTGATAAAATTAAAATCTTAGAGTTTATTTTGTTATAAGGGTCAAATCCCAGGGGTTCGTTTTTGCAATTGTCTTAAAAATACAACGTGTTTGTTTCAGTTTTCTAAATTCAATTTTTTAGAAATTTAGTTTTTTGTTTTTTGTGTTTTTTTTTTTTTTGTGTTTAGTGAATATTTTTAAAATTTTAAGCAATTTTGTTTTTACTTTTTTAAATGTACTTTACTTAAATGTATCTAAATAGTAAAATATTTGTGAAACAATATTTTAAAAATTAATAAATACACAAAAATATGAAAAATATACTGAATTTTCATATTTTTTTTTCGTGTTTTTGGTATTTAGTAAATTTTTTAAAATTTTTTTTCACAAATATTATATTTTTTAAGTGTATTTATGTTTGGTGTGTCTAAAAATTAAAAAAATTTGCTTAAAATATTAGAAAAATTTAGTGAAAACAAAAAATACAGAAAATGAAAAAATAAAAATTTCTAAAAACTGAAACCAAATAGAGTGTATAATATTTTCCTAAAAACATGACATATGGGCTTATATACGTATTTTTAATAAAAAAAAAATACTCACAGTTGTAATGAAAGATGAAATTGAAACAAATATGTAAATTTAAGATTATAATTGAATCAATTAAAATTATAAGAACAAAAATGATTTTTTGGGTGAATAAGAAAAATAAAAAAGAAAGCTATTTGTCCTGTATAATTAGGATTGTTTTGAGAAGTGCAAAATAATTTGACTTTTTAATTATTAAAAAAAAAGTACAAAACTTAAAAAAAATAATATTAGGAATACTAAAATTTTTATCAAATATTTTACCAAATATCTCAAGTTATATATAAATATAAAATTCACATCTATATAAAATATTTAATAAAACTTTGGGCAAATTACATATACACCCCTCGAGGTTTGACTAAATTACAGATACCCCCCTGAGGTTTCGGAAATTACATCCCGCCCCCTGAGGTTTGTATTTTTATAACAATTTGCCCCCTGAGGTTTATATTTCATAACAAATTACCCCCTAATTTCTTATGCAAATATAGCATTCAGGGGGGAATTCGTAATTTCTCAAACCTCAGGGGGGCATCTGTAATTTAGCCAAACCTCGAGGGGTGTATATGTAATTTGCCCTAAAACTTTTGACACCTCTAACATTTTTCAAATTAAAGAGTAAGGTAATGTAATTTAAGTTACGACAATGCTATGTAACTCAAATTTTGTGGCTCAAAAGTGACTTAAATGGCCAAATGACGTCGTTTTGAATACAGAACAACATAAAAATGACCAAAACGATGTCGTTTGGAGTACAAAACAACATAAAAATGGCCACCGTTTTGACCATTTGAACCACTTTTGAGCCACAAAATTTGAGTTACGAGACATTTTCCTTTAAGTTAATAAAGCACCACTTCCCAAAAAAAAGTGGCTTAAAAAGAGGAAACATGAGGGTGAAGTGCACCGTGGCAGTATGATGATCATACAAATATCCAAGCGCATAGAGTACTTACAACCGGGTTAGGAAACTCTTGGGACATAAATTGGGTGGGTTATGCAAGAGGCGTTCCAGGGTTGTAATGATGCAGCTGTCCTCCTATGTAATCGGCTGCTGCTCTAATCTTCATCCCAACTACAACAACTACTCATTCTGGTTTTCCACTTCCCGCCCAATTCGTTATAGTGATGCCACACCATTTCTCTTACCTCGCACCGCAAGGCAGCCACCACCACCACCCTACGCCGCCGTCACCTGCTCTGCCGCCAATAAGCCCTCTTCCTCCACACAAGTTAGGTCTCTCTCTCTCTCTCTCTCTCCCTCTCTCTCTCTCTCTCTATATATATATATATATGGGTTAATTCCTCTTTTTAATCCTATAATTTGATTCAAATTTACTTTAGCCCTTATAGTTTTAATTTGAACAATTTGATATTTATAATTTTAGTTTCAATTTGGTTAATTTTTGCCAAATTAGAGTTTAAAATTAATAATTTTCTAAGATTTCAATTTGGTCATTTTATATAAATTGAATGTCAAAATTAATCATTTTTAAATAATTGTCAATTTTCTAAGAGGTACATGTAGA
Source organism: Camellia sinensis (assembly GCF_055761805.1). Taxonomy (NCBI): domain Eukaryota; kingdom Viridiplantae; phylum Streptophyta; class Magnoliopsida; order Ericales; family Theaceae; genus Camellia; species Camellia sinensis. The sequence continues at coordinate 28,220,906 of NC_138966.1, read as the reverse complement.
CAAAATTAATAAAAATTTAGATAGAAGTATCAAATAGAACTAAACTTGTTCTATGAAATTGTTCAAATTGAAACTACATCGACTAATATAGTCGTTATTCAAGACCTGAATCTATGACCATTGATTATTAACATAATAAAAAACACTTTTATCCCTTAAACATCATAGAAGATATGTTTTTAATTCAAAACTAAAATTTAGATTTTAAGCACTCATCGGGGTGGGCTCACATCCCTTATATATATATATATATATATATATAAACAATAGGCCACACTTTCATTTTAAGAGCAAGAACATCTTTAAGAAAATCAAAGGAATTAGATTTTACAAAATCAATTGGTTAATTACAGTTGCGAGTTTCAGTAGTTAGTGCTCCATTATCCATGTTTGGTACTAATTCATGTCAAAGCCGGCCTGAGCCAAGGCGCCTTAGAGTATCGCCAAGGCGCCTTAGAGTATCTCCAATCCTTCATTTTTTTTTTCTTACATCAGATTTGGATAAAAAACTGAGTAAAAAAAGCTTGATTTTATAATGACTTTTCATCCTTTTTTTTTTAAATAAAATAAAATAAATTCCAAGCTTATTGCCAAAACCTTCTTCCGTCAAATTTAGTGAAAAACTTGTTTTTGTCTTGATTTGATGAAACATTTGGCATCATCAAATTTAAATTTGATAAAAATTGTACAGACACCTAAGAAGCATGGACACAAACACGTGACACGATATGAATACGACATGGACACGCCGACACATTAATTTTCAAAAAATGTAGAACATGACACGTGAAATATATAATTTTATATATTTATTATATGTTATATATGAATATATCATTCAAAGATAATAAAAAATACAATATAACACTAATTCCAATAAATTTATATGGTTTTTGGTTTGTTATTGTATCTTAAGTTGTTTTGTTCAAACTTATAATTAGTTCACATATGTCTAATCGATAGACACGTGTGTTTAAGTGATTGACACATGTGTCCTCCAAATGTTCAAAGAGTGTCTTGATCTTTAAAAAAGTTTAAAAAGTAAGACATGTTTTGCATGTTTCATAAGTCCTATTCCAAACAATTTCTAGATATTTAAGACTCCTATATTGATGAGATTTCATCTCCTGATGAGTTTTGCATAACATAAAACACTAATATAGTGTTTGATGAGGATTTGACAATTGCCATACAAGTGATAATCCATAATTACGCCACGTGGCATTGTTAGAACCCACATAATTCTTGTGATTATTTTTATTCTCTCTCAATTGCCCCGAAGCTTTCATTCTCTTTGAGCCCAGTGCAAGAATGAAAGCTTTTTGTTATTATTTCGATAAAAATATGTAATATTGCCTACCTAGAATGATATACAGGCGTTAGGGCTTATTCCAATAATACCTAATCTTGTTATAACTTATTTTGAAAATGCCTAACCCTGCTAGAACTTATTCCAAGAATGCCTAACCTCGTTAGGACTTATTCCGAAAATGCCTAGCCTTGCTAAGACTTATTTCAAGAATGCCTAACGTCATTAGGACTTATTCCAAGAATCCTATTGTCGTTAGGACTTATCCCAAGAATGCCTAACTTTGCTAGGACTTATTCCAAAGAGTGCCTAGCCCAGCTAGGAACTACCAAAACACCAACTTGTTTCTCAATGAGCAAAATCCGCTCGGCAAGGAATTCTGGAGTTGGACAAACCACCGACTCGCTTCTTAGCGAGCAAAATCCGTTTGGCAAGGAATCTCAGAATTGGACAAACCACCAACTTGCTTTTTGGCAAGCAAAATCTGCTTGGCAAGGACTGTTAGAGTTGGACAAACCACCAATTTGCTTCTTAGCGAGCAAAATCCGCTTGGTAAGGAATCTTAGAGTTGGACAAACCACCAACTTGCTTCTTGGCGAGCAAAATCTGCTCGGCAAGGAATCCTAGAGCTGGACAAACCACCAACTACCTTCTTGGCGAGCAAAATTCGGTTGGCAAGGAATCCCAAAGTTGGACAAACCACCAACTTGCTTGTTAGCGAGCAAAATGAGCTTTGCAAGGAGAGAAAATATTTAACCAACGGGTAGCGTAATTCATCTTGCCCTTGTGATCCACCAAATGCAGACTTTATCTCAATTTGATGGCATATTTGACCAAAATAGCAGTCTCTATCCAAGTTTAGTGGCATATCTGACCAAAATAACTCTCTCCATCCTGGTTCGGTGGCATATTTGACCAAAATAACGGTCTCCATCCATGTTCGGTATAAAAATTCATGTTCTTCAGATAATATCTTCGTGGTCGGAATAATAGGGCATAAACTCTGTGCTCCACAGATAATAAAAATACGATATAATAACTGCTAATAATATCTCCAACCTAATGCATAAAATCCATACTTCATAAATAAATAACAGAAGTCCAGCACAATATGAAATAAAATATCTTCATGCGCGGAGTAATAATCCATAAAATTCATGCTCCACAAATAACAAAAATCCAGGATAATAAACGATATAAATATCTCCACGCTCAAAATAATAACATATATAATATTTGCGAAGCAGGTTGTGATTACTAACGGTGCTTGTTGCTGAGCAATGAAATAATTGAGTTATGCATTATTTTGAGCAGTCTACCAAGTAATTCACTCTCACAAGTGACCAATGAAAAACCTGAGAGTTTCCGTTGTTTTTCACAAGATCTGTTGCATCGTTCTATTTTGTACAAAGTGTAGCTGAGGCCATTGATCCACCATGTGTTGTTGATGATCCATGTGGTGAAGGCACTTCCTTATCTAGAAGAGCATTGTAACTACTTAGCATTGAGTGAAACACACCCAATGATCCTCCACATTGCTGCCTTTACTAGCTGTGTCATGGACGAAAAGTGATTTGCATGATCATGTTTGCAAGATTGGGAAACAATTGGCAGAAGATATTCAATTCATGAATATATCAAGACAAACGACGTGGCCACTGTTGCCCTATTGCCTTGAAATCATACTCTCATGAATATCACCTTGAAGAGTGTAATCATACATCCAATACTAGCTTGTCTCTAGAAAAATAAATAAGATTTTCCTCATGGGACATAATAATAATTTTTCTTCTTCGTTGGATACAATCGTTCCCATAGATAGCGCGCCAATTGTACGGACACAAAAAAAATCATCTACTTGTTGACGAAGAGATCCAACGAAAAAGATGATCAAAACCTCCATTTGATCATCATTTACAAGATAAAGCTCCCCCAGCTGTTGAACCCTAAACCCTAAACCCTAAACCCTAAACCTCTATTTGATCATCATTTACAAGATAAAGCTCCCCGAAGGTACTCCGACGCCCAAGTTAGTCTAATATCATCAACAATATTTAATGGATAAATTCACAGAGAAATAGCATACCTCAACCTATGTGGGTATCGCCTATTTATAATATCTAGTGACTTGCTTAGCAAGTAGTTTGAATGATCCAGAAGACCTATCTCAAACAATCTCCAGTTGTTTAGGACTCCTATATACCTGATGAGTTTCGCGTAATATAAAACACTAATACAGTATTTGATGACGATTGGACAACTGCTATACACGTGATAATCCATAATTACGCCACATAGCACTATTGGGACCCACATAATTCTTGTGATTATTTTTAGAGATAATTGTTGAAAAGTCTAAGCTAAAGAAGGTATAAAGCATTAGATCTAATGGATATTTTTTGTTAGTGAGAGGTCCACTCTTTGTAAAATAGTTTGGTGAGAAGTCTTTTTGTTGGTTTTGAAGGACATTTTCTTTTCAATTTTACCCCCTATTGATTTGTTGACTTTTAACTTTCTCTTGACTTTTTCTTGATTATCTGTTCAAATTATTTTCTATCTGTTTGAATTTTTTTCCCGATCTGTTCAATTTTTTTTCCCCTATGTGTTCAATGTTTTTCCCTTATCTATTGAAATTATCTGTTAAAATTATCTCTTTGTTCAATTTTTCCCTTGTTTGTTTAAATATATCTGTCCAAATTTTATTATCTGTTCAATTTTTTCCCCTATTTTTTCTTATCTGTTGAACCTATTTGTTCATTTGTTTTATCTGTTTAATATTTTTATCTATTGGATGTCTGATCTGTTAAAAAAAATTGAATATGTTTAAGAAAATTAAATTTGTGCAATTGTTATTATGTTATCTGTGTAAATTAAATATGTTTCTTCTTCATCAACAACAACAACAACAACAACAAAAACAAAAACAAATAGATTTGAGTCAAGAACAAGAAAAAGAATCTAAATAACAAAAAATATGAGAGCGAAGAAAAAAAAAAAAAAAAGAATTCCTACAGATCTGTGTTGGATCTGTGTTCAAATCCAACAGAATTCCTACTATCATTTAAAAATCCAACAGATCTGAGGCTATATAGATCATGTATGTAGGGTAGGAGAGAGAGAGAGAGAGAGAGAGAGATAATCAGATAATGAACAAGAAGAAGCTAGATTCAAAAAAAAAAGAAAATGAAAAAAAAAGACTATATAATAACAAATTTAATAACCAAATAAAATCCTCTCATTCTGACATTTACTGGAGCATATAAGGAACCAACAACCAAGTTTGATCACATCTCTATCCATGAAATGAGTTTTTAAAAAAAAACTGATGATTAAAACATAAAACCAATTTACCCTAAATTGACAGTCTTGCAACCAAATAAAAACTAGAATGCATAGAATGATATATTGCAAAGAAGTAGAACAAGTATATGATAAGCCCAATTTAAATCAATCTCTGGCCATCACAAAACCATAGACGTACAACATTTGAGCAAGTAACCAAGTTAAGGCAAGCATTCGTTGCACAGAGAGACCAAAAAAAAAAGAAAAAAAAAAAAGATGAACGCGGAGTGAGAACCGGTGAGTCACACCGGTGCACAGTTCTTCCCTTGGAAGGGTGACACACTAGCGCTCAGTTGGACCTATTTTTTTGGGTCTCCCCATGAACTCAGAGTGAGAACTGGTGAATCGGCAGCAGTGCAATGGGCTGACAGTGCAGGAGCTGCGGTGCTGGTTGAAAACGAATGGCGGCTATGAGGTGGAGGAAGGGGCGACGGTGGTTGCTGGTGTCGCCACCTTGGAGAGATGGGGATGATGAGTACCATGGTGTCGCCTCTGATCTTAGATCTTGATCTCCTTTCCGATCTCAGATCTTGATCTCCCTCCCTATCTCATATCTTGGTCGCCAAATCGGCGATGAACTGTGTAGGAGAGAGAGAGAGAGAGAGTAGAGGGAAGAGAGACAGAGGGGGTTGTAATTAGGGTTTGGGAATGTGAGTGTATATGGTAGCTATAATATATATAGGGTAGTTTGGTCATTTTATGTAGGCATGCCCTTATGGACAAAGTATTTTAGAGTGTAGACTTTTGGCCAAACAAAATTCAAATTTGGATATATGAACCGAGTACTCTTATTTTTATTCCCTCTCAAATATTTTAATTGTAAATAATTTTAACTAGATTCCAACTTTTCTAAGTCCACGATCCAAACAAATGAAGCTAAAGGCAATTATTTATTCTTTTTACATTTTATCAATTGGACACATATCCAAGGGGACCCCTTGGTACACATCCGATAAGGAATATACTATATGTATCTTATTATGCATTTTTTTTACATGTTACATATTTTTGTGATAAATGTTATATAATCGTCAGGTAGAGTTACAAAAATTTTGATTCATAAATGAAGTTATGCATTTTTGTGGTAATGTTATGCATTTATTCATCAAAATACTTCTTAATCACAAATTGTCATAACCATAATTTTTTATGGTAATACGCATTTTTCATTTTTGGACCACTAATTGTCATAACTCTACTAAAAGATTACATAACATTTGCAACAAGTATGCATAACATGTATCAGAAAAATGCATAACAAGGTGCATATGCATCCTTAAAGGGGTGTGTACCGAAGGTATTTCCAATATCTAATAGTTCAACATTCAACCTAATTAATGACCCTATAATAGGAAAGAAATCAATAATACAAAAAAACAACCCAACAACTAACGTAACTAAGAGTTCCCATAATGGGAAAAAAAAATATCAATATTTGGTTTTTTGTAAAGACATTGAGTTAAAGGGTGTTGCAGGGGTGGCCAATTAAGCATAAAAAAGTGAATTGAAGTAGTCAATTATTTGAAAGTAATGGATGATTGTTTCCAAAATGCATGATTATTTATAGAATATTGTTAACCATATCAGTTATAGTTGCTTGTGAAGAAAAAAGTTTTTTGAAGTTGAGATTGATTAAATCGTACTTTGTCTACAATGTCATAAAAAAGATCGAACGGATTATCTACATTATCTACTAAAAGTGTATAGTAGACAAACTAGAGTATGCAAGCTGAATTAGCACGTTACTTCTAAAAATGAAGAAAAGTAATATCTAGTTGATACAGTTGGTTCAGGTTTTATTTGGTATTATAACTTTAGATTTTGTTTGATATTTTTTTTATTCTTGTAAATTGGATGTTATTACTTGTTTGAGAAGAACTAAATAAGTATACTTTTTGACTTTTTACGAAAAGATGTGCAAAAAAGTAGAGAGGTGATGTAACTCAAAAAAGATAAAAAAGTGTGCTAATATAGCACTTCCCAAATGAGTAACAAAACCATATTTTATCTTTTAGCAGTTTTGTAATAATTTCTTAATGCCTTGATCTATGCAACTGAATGTTATTATATAATTTTAGTGATTACACATGGAAGCAAACTTTGTGTAGGAACTGGCAAACGAAAAACAAACAAAACAAAACAAAAAAAAAAAACCTTAAGAATTTCATTGACATAATTTTTATTTATTTTTTGATTATGCATAGAGGATCTCATTTTTAAACTCAAGGCGAGCTATGATATATATATATATATGGCCACATAATATTGTGAGATTATATATGTACATTGTTGGGTTCATTCTTCAATCCTTTTTTGGGTCTTCTTTGTGTAGAATGATCTCCATTACGTGAATGATTGCTTAATTTATGGTTTTTGATGCATTGAAATATATATAGGAATTTTAGTTGTACTGATATTGTTGTTATATGAATAAAATATGGTATTTGCTTTTATACTAATTGGTGAGATTTTGTGTATTTAAATACTTCGGAAGTAAAAGCAAAATCTGGTTAGTGAGTGTCATGTAACAATCTTAATTTTGATAATGCTCCCGTACTACACTATTGTCCCCATATGTGTGAGCTTTTGTCTTAATGTTTAGCTTCTCTTACTAGTTAAATACAAGATTTCCGTTCACAATGTGCCCAAAAGAGAAAAGTAATAAACAAATCTCATGGAAACAAAATGTACCAGATCAAACAAGTACCATCCCTAAATTAGGTGACAATTTTATTGAAGGAAAATAGAGAAGAGGAATAGAGAGAGAAGAAACAAAGTATGGCTAATGAGGCAAAGACCCATCAGTTGATTAGTAAATACAAGACACCTCAGAACAGTCACAATACAAGGTCATGGGTTCATTGCAACAAACTCCCATATCTCCTAGTAAGGATTGGAGCCAAAGAAGTTCACATGTTCCCTGAGCCAAAGCCTTGTATTTTGCCTCTGCATTAGATCTAGCTACCACTGCCTGTTTCTTGCTTCGCCAGGTGTTTATATTCCCTCCAAAAAAGGCCCAATAACCTGAGGTTGATCGTCTGTCATATATCGAACCTGCCCAATTTGCATTAGTAAATACCTCTAACCTCAAGTGGCCATAGTTAGAGAACAAAATTCCTTGCCTAGGTACCTCAAAATATGATATACTGCATCCAAATGCATTGAATGGGGGTCATGCATGAACTGACTAACTCACTGCATATGCATTATCCAATTGAGTCTGTGACAAGTATATGAGTTTACCCACGAGCTGATGATACCTTTCCTTATCTACAGAGTCACCAGCACCATTGCTCGGATGATGATTAGTCTCAATTGGTGAATCTGCTGGTCGACAACCTAGCATGCTTGTTTCATCAAGAAGATCAGATAATATACAGTCTCTTAGAAATAAAGATGCCTTTGTCTGATCTAGCAATTTGAATTCCAAGGAAATACCTTAAAGTACCAGGGACTTTGATCTCAAATTCCTTAGAGAACTTAGAGTTAAGTTGAGCCACCTCCTCCGTATAATTGTCTGTCACCACTGTCATCCACATATACAATAAGAACATTTATCCTATTCGTGTCTCGCTTAACAAACATAGTGTGATTTGTGTTGCGTTGTGTTGCTTTGCTTTGTTTGTACCCAAATCTGAGCATAGGCTTGAGAAACCTATCAAACCATGCCATAGGGGACTGTTTCAACCCATAAAGAGCCTTCTTCATCCTACAAACCTTCCCAAAGTTGGATGGAGATGAGAATCCCAGTGGACAGCCATATATACTTCCCCCTCCAAATCAACATGAAGAAATGCTTTCTTCACATCTAGTTGGTGCAAAGGCCAGCCCAAATTAGCAACACAAGAAAGAATGGTACGGATGGAATTCATTTTTGCCACCGGAGCAAAAGTCCCCTGATAATCAATGTCGTACGTCTGAGTAAACTCCTTTGCAACTAGTCTCGCTTTGTACCTCTTAATCATCCCATCAGCTTTCTGCTTAAACAGTGAACACCCACTTGCAGGCCACCGGTTTCTTTCCTTTAGGAAGAGGAACTAACTCTTAAGTATAATTCTTGCTCAAGGCTTTGATCTCCTCTACCATAGCCTCTTTGCACTTAGGATCATTGATAGTTGTTGTCCAATCCTGTGGAATACAAACGAAAGACTAGGACGAGACAAATGCACAATATGTAGAAGACAATGAATCATATAAGACACAAATTTAAAGATAGGATGTTGAGTGCGAGTGCAAGTTCTAACTCCCTTCCTAATAGGATGATTTGAAACATCAACGATGTAATTGAGAATTTGGCACTTGTCTCCTTGCCTTTCTTCCAATGTAACTGCTTCCTTCTCATGCCTTGCATTGATGTCATGGCAGTAATCCATATTGCTTATATTGTCATGTGTTTATTGCCACGAGTCCCTTTCACCATGCTCCACATGACATTTGAGCTTTGTCTTCCTCAAGCCGGTCAACAGACTTTTTGTGAGAAAAATGGGTGCAAACGAGGATGACAATGTTGATTTCAGGAAGCTTAATACGACTAGAAAGAGATGGGTTTATTGATCTATCTTTGAGGACTTGGAGATAGCTTAAATAAGCTTAAAACATCACTGTAATTGCCGGTACGATAGTTGGGCGCATGAATGTATGCAAAGGAATGTAGGCGATTTAGGTGTGTTGACCATGCACTCTCGTGCCGTCTAATATTTTAATTACATAGATTTATAGAATTGATTGCTATTTGTGAACCTCGCAGCTGATGGCTAATGTTCTTCTTCTTCTTTTTTTATTAGGGTAAATTACACTGATCTCCCCTAAGGTTTGAGCAAATTACACTTGGCACAGTTTTGATATAATTACATTGACCTCCCCAATCTTTTAATAGTGAGTTAAAATTGAGGTAACAAAATAAATCAAATTACATTTTTCGCCTTATATATAAATTACTTTTTACCCTTGCCTATTTATTTATTTATTAAAACCCAAAGCCATCCCCACACACAACAAAAAAAAAAAAAAAAAATCCACCTATTTGTCTTGTCTGTCTTCTATTATCTTGTTCACAACAATTTCAAACCCTAATTCCTCTTCACAACACAACTGCAGCATCACAACATAAACATCACCAGATCATCGGGAGCACCACTGCCAACTCCACCTATTGCACTGCCGCCATTGTCAGGCTACTCCACAGCCATTGCAACCGCAACTGCAATAGCAATCACTATTACTATCGCTATAGCCACACACACTGTGCCATCACTATTGTCATTGTCGTTAGCCTACTATCTGTTACTATTTATTTTCTCTTTCTTTCCTTGATCACAAAATAACATACAAATCATCAATCAAAAAAAAAAATATATATATATATATGTATACAAATTTTCATCGATGCCTTAACATAGATCCCAAATCCTAACCTGGTATTACCAAAAAACATTGATACCCTAGCGAATTACATTTTGGAATGCGCATTCCAAAACATTGTATACTTTCATTTTAAAATGGAAATTTAGCAATCCAAAGTGATTCCAAAAGTTTTCCCAATATATTTACAGTTGCCTTTTAAGTAAAAAAAAATATTTAAAAAAAAAATCAAATATAATGAACTAAAATCTAAGGGAAGTAAAGTTTTAACATGACAAAAGGTTTAAAATGGGACATAATGCCCATAGAAATATTAACTATATGTGATCAAGTTTGGAAAGAACCTACATTTTATTAGATGTTTGATTGTTAAATAAATTTCTCTAAGCTAGAAGTACCTTAAATTCTTATAGTGTAAACTATGCAAGTCTATCCCTATTGTACCACAATTTAAAACATGTGGCGTACTGTGTTCCCGTTTTCGTTCCCATTCCACGTACCAGAAAGATCCATGTTCTAGGTAACATAGCCCTAACCTACTCTGGTTTCGCCCCAAGACCATACACCAACCAGTCACCACTACAACATTGCTTGGCTACCATTACAGAACCAACCGGTCACCAAAGTAGTGGAATTAACCACCAGCGGAGTTAAAATCGATGACATATGTAGATTCTTCAAATTTCATTGTGCAGCCAACTGTTCAAATCTCATAGTGGTGGCCGGTTTCGGCGATGTTTGTCGGCATAGCTTTGGTGCCATTAGTTATGGAGAGACAAAATGGTAAGTTGATAAAGAGAAAAGGATTGAGTTCGGTCAATTGCGTTTAACCCATTTAAAACCCCATGATCCATGGGTTAACTCTTTTGTATTTGCTTTTGTATTTGTTCATTAATTAAAAGTAAGGGGAAAATGGGAATTATGTTAAATAAAATAGTATTACAATTAAAATATGAGTGCTGCTATTAGCACCCCATCAATTATTTTGGACACCCCGTTTTTTAGCTTTTTATTTTTATTTTTATTACAATAATAATCTCAAATGAAATTATTAAAAAGGACATCAATAATTTTGGAACACCTTATCCCACACGCCCACTATCATGAGTTAGGATTTATGAGAGCACCCACCTCCATCACCACCCATCCATCTTCCCCAAATCTCACCCTCACAATCTTGAAAACCCTTTGGCGGCAATATTCGAACGGTAACGGTGGCAACCATTTGATTACCTACACTTTTCCGGCAATGGCAATGAGTGAAATTTTTTTTGGCAATCACAACTCAATGAGACGAAAGGAGTACAACAATAAAACTTAGATGAGATTCATAGTTTTGATGGTGTTCTTAGCTCAGAGGAGATTGGACTTGTAAGAGTAAATTTCTTAAAAAAAATAGCAAAAATAATAAAAATTATTTGTCATTTTTTCAGGATTGAACTTTCGAACATATAACCAAACATTTCTTATTTGTTTGAAAATAGATAACCGAAACTCATGGAGACCGCAGAACTCACAAAGGGGGAATTTTGAATCAACAACAAAAAACTCTACGTTTATTTTTTGAGATCATAAACAAGTATGTGGAGATGAAGTAGTAATTACCTTCGTGGGTTTTGTTAGGGTTTTTGGGAGAGAGGCTTTATTGGGTGTGGGGGTGTGCATTCAATTGAGTGGGTGAAATATTTTTTTAAGGATAATTTTGATATTATTTGGGGGGGGGGGGAAGGAAATTTTAAGAGTTCTAGAATTTATAAGTGGGGGTCTAAAGAAATGGGGAGTCCAAAATAATTGATGAGGTGCTAATAGCAGCACTCTTAAAATATTAACTGTTGTTTAACGGAGTGGGCTGAAATATTATATCATTTAAGATTGAGGGAAAATTAGTGTAATTATGTCAAAACTATGAGATTTACTGTAATTTCTTTAAATCTCATGGGAGGTTAATGAAATTTACCATTATTATTATTATTATTTAGCTGAAATTACCGCCTGACCTATCTTTGTGACATTTTAAATCCATTAAATTGTTGACCCCTAGGGTATGTGTACCTGTGTGACAATTTGAGGGCTTGTTTAGTTTTCCAAAAGATTTTCACAGTTAGTTACTGACTGTTGAATGATGAGGCTTGGTCAGTTTCAACTTTCAATCTAAAGAAATTAGTATATTACCAGATATGTATTATTACGCTCTAGAAAATTCAACATAGCTTCATTCACTTGCAAGAATATAGTCTCCGGGGGTGGGGGTGGTGGTGGGCCATTGTATAGCCTGTAGGACATGCTATGTATAACCTGTAGGACATGCTAAGCATATTTTATGGTTGCTTTCAAAGCTTTGGAATGCTATAATGAAGCTCCTCAAAGTGTACTAGTCACTACCTTATTATTGCATGGAAGTAGATGTCATTTATCTTTGTTTTTGATGTTGGCTTTTTTATTAACTAGTTCCAATGTCCACAAATACACACTTATTTGGATGAAAATAAGGGTCCTCGTAATGATGCAAGTTATATAAATGGTGCATAGATGTAGTTAAGCTACAAGCATGAGGATGGTCAACAAGTCATATTTGGATAATACCCTGAGTGCTGTTAGTTATTGATTTTTATCATACAAGTAGATTAAACTCTTACTCTGTCAACTTATTCCAACTGTGCATTTGTGCATGATATCATGTCACTTTTATCCGTATATATATATATATATATATATTTTTAATAGAAGAAGCTTATGATCAAAGTTTTCATTCTCTCTTTTTCTTTTTTGTTTTATTTTTCCTTTTTGTGAATGGTTGATGCAAGTGTTTGAAGGTTTCAGACTTTTTGAGTTGTATGGATTCTTAAAAAGTGAATATGATTCACAGTTTCAATTTCTTCTCTAACTTGGTAAATTTGTTTTTTTTTTTTTCATCAAATGCGTCTGCCCCCAGGTTCTGTTTTACAAATGAGGCTCTGTTGTGATCATAATTTTATTTGTTATTCAGTTCTACAGCTAAGATACGAAGTGAAGTTCTTTCTCCCTTTCGGTCTGTGCGGATGTTCTTTTATCTAGCTTTTATTGCAAGTGCTACTATTGGGGGATTAATAGCCACCAACCAACTTATTGCTGCATTGGCAAACTCATCGAAAGCAGCTCAAGTCCCTGACATCCTCATGGGTCTCGGCATAGATGTCGGAGCAGTTTCTATATTTGCATTTCTTTATTCTCGGGAGAACAATGCTAAGAATGTTCAGTTGGCTAGATTGTCAAGAGAGGAAAACCTCTCAAATCTTAAGCTCAGTGTAAATAAAAAAAAAGTTATTCCTGTCAGTGATTTGAGAGGAATTGCTCGCCTTGTCATACTTGCTGGCCCTGCATCTTTCATCTCAGAGTGTTTCAGACTTAGTGAGCCTTACACTGAGGGCCTTCTGGAACGAGGAGTGCTTGTGGTGCCTTTTGCTACGGATGGGAATTCACCTAGTTTTGAGTTTGGAGAGAGTGAGGAGATGAAGGAGGTCACCAGAAAAAGGAAGATGCTGTGGCAACTGGTTCCTGTTTATGCAACCAACTGGTCCGAGTAAGAGACTATATACACACACAAGATATTTAATTCATTTCACTTTGTTCCAACTCTCTCCACTAGTCAATGCAGATGATAAAATGTACAAATGAAATTTCTCATTTTGTTGTTATGAACAACAGGTGGCTAGATGAACAAAAAAAACTGGCGAAAGTCTCCCCTGAATCTCCTGTGTGAGTAATGCTGCCACTGTTGCTTAATAATATGCGTGAATCTCTTTTTAACCCAAGGAAGCTCAACGAAGAATTTTATATGCGTGTTTGTGAACTTGTATCTAATTCCAGCGTACATTGTGCATTTAAATTGCATCTTTACTCGTCATCATCCAAGTTATGATCTTCATGTTTGTTAGTAGTATTCATGTGCATCAGATCGCTCAAAACTATTAACATTTGGGACAAAAGTCTCACAAACTTGTGCGTATGTTTGTGAGCTAGTTTTCCTGCTGATGTTTGCCTCAAGGAATTAATGATTATGCTTCTATTTCATTGTGTAGGTATTTATCCCTACGTATGGATGGTCGTGTTCGTGGCAGTGGTGTTGGTTATCCTCCTTGGAATGCTTTTGTTGCGCAATTACCACCAGTAAAGGGGATGTGGTCAGGTCTGTTTGATGGCATGGATGGAAGAGTTTTGTAGAGAAAATTTACTTTTCCCTTATTTTGTTTTTTTTTTTTGTTTTTTTGTTTTTTTGTTTTAATAGCTTTTGTTTTCATGCGTATTCAAGATCATTTGTATTAGTTATACCATCAATTATATCAAATATTTTATTTCCAATGTACCAAAGAAAACGCATTGCATTCATTAATTTTTCTGTCCTATTGTGTCCGAAACCATCAAGCAATCAACTTGCACCTATTGATGGTTTCGGAACCGAATTCACTCTTCCCTTGAGTTTCTCCATGCTGGAGAAGAGCAGAAGGGATAACCATGGCTTAGAAAGGCTCTGTCTGCATTGTTTTCACCTCAGAGCACAAAAGCATTTTTCTGCAACAAAATAAGGCATGGCCGGATCTGTTTGGGTCCGGCCGGGTCTCATTGGGGGCCGTGCGGGCTCCAATGTGTGGTACACATAGCAGTTTTGAGACATACAGAGTAGTAGCCGAGGATGAACACAGGGTAGTTTCCCAGCAAGACAGACAGGGCAGTTTTTAAGAAACATTGTGTGCAATCATCGGTTTATTTCTTGGATTATTGTGATAGTATTGTTGTAATAAATTAGATAGTTATTTATTATTCATTCAGATTTGTAATAGTTAGTTTAATTCGGACACTTGGACATTTGTACCCTTTTTCATGAGGGCAAAATATGTAATAATGTGTGTATGTTTTCCAACCCCCATTTCTTTTTCCCTTTTATTTATCCGCTTATGATGGTTGCATGTTGCATTCATGTTTTGATTTCATAACATTACCATGACTCGTATCCATTTTTGCTTGCATCGGGTTTGGTTCATCATTCTAACCAATATTGTCATTTCCTACTTAATTGAATATGTGCTATATTGTATGGTTTGAGTTGAGTCATATGCCATATTAACAAAACGAACCTCGTAATTGCATTTTGTATGTGCATTGCATTAGTCACTTGTATAGTAGAGCATGCATTTTTCTAATGGTTTTTATTTCTCTTTTGGCTTGCCTCGGTTGAGTACTAGGTGAGTATTTCTTGCTTTAGTATATTGCATGTATGTTTGTGTTGTCATATCGAGCTTGTTTTTCATGAGACTAAGTGCTTAAGTGATATGCCTGTTTGAATGCCGGTAGATGAAGGCTTTTTACACTTAAGTGGGAATAATTTGATTAATGTAAATACGAGCTCGCTCTTTCAAGTGACACATATGCAAAGTACTTTTTCAAAACAAACATAAAATCAATGCATTCCAAATGTTGTGAATTGGTCTATACTTGTGTGCATCACTTAGTAAAGACAACATAAATAATTGGAATAAGAGCATATAATGTAAATAAAAATCACATAATGATTAATAGAGGCCGATCTTTGATCAGGTGAGTAGGGTGCTCAATTCATGACATTTCCCTCTCATACCTAAGTTTTCGGACCGAGACACTTTGGTGATGAAGGGCTAATGGCCTTTGGCACGAGTCACGAGCATTAGCCGTCATCACAAGTTTCCTAAATTTTTAAAAAATATTTAGGTGGTGACTCTGTAATTTGGCAAAGCGGTCTATTTTTGGCATTTTTTTATTCAAAATCGATTTTTCAAGAGATTTTTCATATTTGGACTCATTTGTGTTTATCTATTTCTCATTGCACTTGTGAAATCAGATTTAGAGTCACAAGAGTCTAAACTGTGGAGCTAATCGTATTCGAGAGGAGCACGAACAGAAGACTACACTTTCATAATTCACAACCTTCATTAATGAGTTTCTAATCATCATTTCACACCCAAAAGGGTTTAAATAAGGTTGAGAATGCGTTTCAGAGGTCGGGAGTACCAACACAAGAAAATAGGTTTTTCTCTCCTACTTGGTCGTACGTGCGGCTGGTCCAACCGCTTAAGTAGTTTGGCTCCGCTCGTAAGGAAGCTCGAGCCATTCGAGCGCATAGAACGATTTTGTCCAGGTTTGGTTCATGGGCCGCTCGTGCGGAGCTCGTGGCCGTACAAGCTATCTGGGCACACACAGACAGTTCAAAAATGGCACAAAAATGCAAACTTCCCAAACTCATTTCCATGACTAAATCAAAGCAAAACTCACTCAAAAACATGATATATTAGCATGATTTAGGTATAATTTCTCTTCAAACATGGAAATCTTGCTTCAACTCTAGATTCACGGTCTCATCTTTTCATATATTTATAAATTACATACACAAGCTCAATATTCCTATAAACATTGTGAATCTTCCAACAAATCTTAGTTGTATGAACCAACTAGAGTTTATTTCATGGATCAATCACAATAATGAACTCAAATAAAACAAAGATAAAGAGATTAGGGTCCAATTTCATACATTTTGCTCTAGTCAGTAAATAACTCAAAATCTTAGCTCAAAATTTCCAATTTCTTTTTGATTCCATGATTAAGATGAGTTAGAGATAAAGATTATAAGTAAATTACATACCTTAGCTTCAATCTAGGGTTTGCCCCTTGAATCTCTAGCAAAATCCTAGCTTTCCCTCTTCCTCTCTCTCTAACTCACTCTCTAGAGCTCTCAACCAAGAATGAAGAACACAAGGGCTAAACACATATATGACTCAACTCATAAAACATGACTTAATCATTACGAATTGTAATTTTTCAAAATTCACTGTAAGTTCTATAAATCATGCTAATCACATATATGAAGTCGGTTTTTGTTTATCGCGCCTTTAAGGCTTTCAATTTTCAGTTCAAAGTTCCAATTGCAATAGATGTTTCTACATTCAACAGATATTATTCCAAATTTACATAATTCACATACTTAAACTTTCAAATTCATATCAAACACATAATCGCATGCATAATTAAACATAGTACGGGTTGGGTTGTCACAAAAACACTTCAAACCCTAATTTCTTCACTCTCTCTCTCTCTAGTTCTTATCTAAATACCTTCATCTACCCAAATCCATGATTTCTCCACCATAGTTCCTTGGAGAGAAGGGTAGAGCTCTTAGAGGGGTTCTTTAGAAGATTTGGTTTTCTATTCAACTTTAACTCTTGCTCTCATTTTCTTTTAAACCTGAGGCAAGGATTTCTTCAACCTTTTGTATGATTCTTAGCTTGGTTATTTGTTCTTTAAAAAGGTCTAATGAATTGGGAGTTATGGGTTTGAATCTAAGGTTTTGATTTGGGTTTTTTTTAGAAATATAAAAGAGGGGTTTTCAACTTGATTCATGGGGGAAGATGGGTATAATGTTAGTGGTGATTGAAATTTTGGAAATTTCTTCTTGAAATGCATTATTGAAAGGAATGAATAGATGGTTAGATAATAATTGAATTTTGGAAACTAAGAACAAGGGAAAGGGGTTGAAATTTGAAATGAGAATGAGAATATATTCATGATGATGAGGATGAAGTTAAGTATGTAATATCACTCATACATTGAAATTATAAGATTTTGCATGTTGTTGGAAAATCTATCTTTTATTTGGAAATATTTGTTTTAGACTATCGGTGAAGGATAACTTTGATTGTTGTAAAAATTGATTAAGGAATAGGTTAATTGAAAACTATTTACTCATACACATTGCATTGAGCATTGTTTTACATACTTACTTTTAAAATGTATTGTTTTTTAGAAAAATTGGTGAATACTTTGGTGAATCTAGTTAGGGGGTGTGATTGTGGTTTTATTATGTTAGCTTGTGTGTCCTTAGTGAAAGTCCATAAACCCACACGGTTAGGTGTCGTTCCTTCCGGTTAGTACCGGTAAAATGGCTTTGGTAGTACTTGTATAGCCTATCGGTAGACACGTACCTAGAGATTCCCATTGTTGTGTATCCACTGCCTTGTTTTCTATTTTAAAAATATTGTTTTATGAATGGATCATAATCATGGCATGGCATAGTTTTGAGAAGAAGGAAATTAAACGTTTGGGTAAAGACATGTATGAGCATTCACCTTATGATTTTGTTAAGCATCATATATTGTGTCAAAGTATCTCTACTGAGTTTTAGCTTACCCTATATGGAAAATAACTTTCAGGTGCTTATGATATGCCTCCACCAAGGACATAGCTTGGGAGAAATTAGAGCCGAGAACTTCTTTTTATTTCTTTTGTGTAATTATTTGCGTACAAATGTTGGGCTTTCTATGTATTGAGTTAACTTGGAGAGATGTAACCAATAGGGTATAAACTCACCCTTGCTTCCTTTTGTTTCATATTATATCATCATGTCATATGCTATAGATTCAGGATCTAAGATTTATGAATGTATACATGCATATGTTACCTTTTGTATACAACAAGAGAAAGAAAGAAGGGTTAATTTTGCATGAGTTTCTTCTATTCTTGGAATACTATGAAGTGAGTTATTATAATTATTTCGAGGTGTTACAGATTACGAGATGAACGATTTAGATTATCAATGTAAGCCTAGAATAGAGCTCAAAAAATAAAGTTTGAAGGAGTTTGAATGATAGAAGTATAAAAGGGAGTCATTCTCGAGTTTTTAATGATCATTTTCTTCTCAAATTTATGTCCTTGTTTTTCTTCTTAATCTCCAAAGATATTCATAAAATCTTACTTTCCTTAAAAATGGAAATCTCAAAATGATTTGTTTGTTTTGGATATTTTTTGTTTTTCTTTTTAATTGATGATATTATTATTTTTTAAATTTATTGGATCAATAGAATTGCTTATTAATTTTTTAAGAGTTTTCTCACTTTCATATTTATCCATTTATAGATTTATATATTTATGGATGTTTTCTGAGGTTAATTCTTCTAAAAGATTTTTTGGTTTAGATGTACTATTATTATTTTCATCATTTGCAGGTTTTACAGTTTGTTCAATGACCATAAAAGAAGTTTCAAATCTTTTAATAAAACTTTCCTTTTGGTTTTTAAAAGAAATTTCTTTTATTTCTATTAATTCTTTAGATATTTCAATAATCTTGGTATTATGATTTCTACAAATATTTAAAATTTCTTTACTCGCATCCATTAGACTATTTAATAGTCCTATAGTTTCAATCTTACTACTTCTATGATCAAGATGTATAATTTTTTTTTTTTAACATCTATTATGCATTAAATATTGACTTTTCATCTTTAACAATATTACTAAATTCAATTTCTACACTCTGATACCAAGATTGATGAGTTTTTTTTTTCTTCTAAATATTTCAAAAAATCAAACTATTTATTCAAATAATTCATTTATAAAACTATTTAGCAAAGTAACTACTTTTTAAAAAACACAAGTTCAAGATGTGATTTCATCATAAAATCATATATTCAAAATGTAATTTCACCATAAAATCACAACACATGATCCACTGGTATTGCAGACGTGGGCCATGTCATGGTGAAATCGCATCTTGAATAATGAAATCGCATTTTCAACTTATGATTTTAAAAAAATGAATTTGTTTGATAAATAGTTCGAAAAGTTGGTTATTTTCATAAGTAGTTTAATTTGTTAGGATATTCACCAAAAAATCTCCAAGATTGAGGTTCTCATAGGATTTTACATGTGATATCTAAATATTAAGATTTAATTACAAAATTTTACTTATATTTAACTATAAAATTATACCAAAATTTAGAAATCACTTTATAATATATGAAAACTTATTGGTGATGTGGTTTGCCACATTAATGTGGATTGGGGTCTTGGATTGGGTGGATGAGGAGTTATCCTTAAGAAATAGTTGCTTTGGGTTTTGTATCGTAGCAGTGAGACGGACATGAATATGGAGAGAGACAATGACATAGAAAAGAGAGAGAGATCATCATCATCACTTCAAAGCTACCATTAGTGTACTAGTCTTTCACTCTCTCTTTTGTTAAGAAGATAAATCTTTGTTCTTCAGTTATTTAGTCCAACTTGATCTTAGCTTGATGTGATATCATATCAGCTACCTTGGTTTATTTTTCTTTCTTAGTACTCTCCTCATCATCAATTTCTGTCTCTCCAACTGCATTGCGCCCACGGAAGATGTCTGACCTTTTCTAACAAAATCAAGTACATTACATAAACCCCTCCTTATCCTATTCAAAACATTTAACTTTTTTTTCTTGGGGTAGACCATGAAACATGGGTATTTTGATGTCATTTGCAACAACTTTTCTGCCCACACCTTTCGAAAAATGACTTGACAGTCGTCCAAATTGACTTCTTATTGCTGATAAAAATATATATATTTGACTTCTTATTTACGTTTTTTCTTTCTACAAATATCAATAAATGAAAGATAAAAATAATGTAAATTAAGTGAATAGTATGGGGCACATTTATGACTTGTATTGGGGTGTTGTTATCATTTGTATTGGTATACAATTCTTACTTGTACTCTACAAATTTGTAATTAATAGGTTTCATATTTTACATTTTTATGATAGTTCCCATTTTTTTTCTTTTTTTTTTTTGTTTGACGTCTTATTTTATGGCTCAAGTTAATGACAACCCCTAAATGTTTGTTAAAATGGAGATAACACCAAAAGAGTTATTCTATTTACACCACAAAAACATCTCCTTATACTTCTTACTTTTATTTATTTATTATTATAATTACATTTTTATCCCTACGTAAAATTACCAAAAAATATTGAAATTTAAAAATCTTAATTTCCCATTACACCCACCATTTCCTCACTTTTCCATCGAGCCACCACCACTGCCACCCTTTCCACTCTATTAGGAGCCATTGCCACCCCTTTCCTCTTATGCCCTCCTCCTCCTCCTCCTCATCATCATCATGTTCTTATTCTTGTGCTTCTCTAGACTTAAAATTTGAAAATCCCCTCTCTCTCTCTCTCTCTCTCTCTCTCTCTCTCTCTCTCTCTCTCTCTCTCTCTCTCTCTGTGGTGTTGGGATTGTGGAGAAGGGGTTGCGGCAATGGCTAGGAAAAGGGGTTGCAATAAGGAAACGAGTCTAGGAGAAGTAGGCTAATGAGAGGGGTAGCCGTGGGGAATGGGCCCTGAGAGAAGGGGTCATCGGTAAGGAGAGGTGGGGTCATCGGTGTAGAAGAAAGGTTCGTCGAAGGTGAAGAAGGTGGCGATAGTGGTGGCCAGTGGTGGTAGTTGAGGGTGGGGGTTGGGTTAGGAGTTTAAAAGGTTTGGGTTGTAAAAATGATGTTCTGTTTGATATTATAATGGGTTTTAAGGAGAGAATATCAAAATTTTAAATTCTCGTAAGAAGTGTAATTGAAAAAGAGGTTTAAAGAGATCTTTTTGTGGTGTAAATAGAATCATCCACACTAAAATAGTTAGAACCTAATACAATTTCAAATATTTTTGAATATTTACATACTCTTCGCATATTTTACATATTTTAATATATCTTTTAACCATATATTGAGATAAATAAATAGGCTTTGGGCTGTTATTTGTATTTTCCATAGTTCATACTTGGAACTTGGAAGGGCTGGGAGTGAGACAAGAATGCTATGTTTGGAACTATAATTCGTGAGGGAAAAGAAATGAAATCACTTGTGGATGTTTTATTTTGTTTTTTTTTGGGTATTCAAGCAAATACGAATAAAAATAAATGAAGAAACGTTTATTCAATTTAGTTATTTTATTTATTTATTTTTGGATAAATTTTAAAACCAAACAAAACACATTAGTGTTCAAAATACAAACGCAATGTGAAGGCATGTGGCGTACTAATCCAAGCAATAACAAAAACGTGTTATGTTTTAATTATAACACCAAATCCAATCACACATGGCAATTGATAATTCAAGCAAAAGTACAAGGAATGTACCCCCTAAAGCCAAGCACTATGTTCACAAATAAAAGAATGATTCCCCTTTCTTTGGCAAAAATAAATTCAAAAATGAAACTGTATCTTGCAATCTTTTACTTCTTACCACAATAATGAACTGTTTTGTAATGACAAATGCATGAGAGAGCTGCTCACGATCCGATTGGAAAGTTCCAGTTAAATTTACTAAGGACCCATTTTGAATCTACTTTAATGATCCAAGCTGTTATCTTGTGGAGCTCGCTGAATAGATTAATTATGTTAAAATTAGATTGCCTTCCCTGACAATACTGACATAAAGAAAGGTTTAAAATCTTTTTAAAATAAAGAAAAAAGGTTTAAAGTTGTATTCTTATAATATGAATTGTAAATTTTTTAAGTAAACACAACTTTTGACTTTCATAAGACACCATGAATTCGACAAACAAGTTCAAAACAACATCGTATTGAGAAATAATTTTTGAAAAATTCTTAGTTTGACACAGCTCTTAAAATGACATTTGAGTTCAAAGTAGACGACTATTGCTAATTCTTGTGATTATAGTCACTTTTGTAGAGCTGACAAGTTGTTTTCGATATTCTAATACAATTTCAATTACATCACTTTGGTGTTTGACTGGTTTTTGATAACTAAAAATTAAAAATTACAAGTTGTTTGATATATAAAAGATAAAATTTAAATTATATAGCTATGGTAGTGATTGTGATGGTGGTGAAAGGGGTGGGTTGTGATAGTTGTGGTGGACAGATAGTGGTAATTGTAGTAGTAGTAGTAGTAGATGATTGCATCATGGTGGTAAAGGTAGTGAAATAATGATGGTGTTTGTGGCGATGATGACAATAGTGATACGGGTGGTGGTAGTTGTCGTGGTGTGGCGTGATAGTGTTGCTCTCGAGGGGTGACGGCATGTGGTGGTGACATCATAATTGTGTACGTCGATACTTATGCATAAGTAATTATAAATTCAGTCAATATTAAATAATATTCATGTTTCTTTTGATCAGCAAAATAAAAACTTTATTTATGAAATTCAAAAAGTGCATTGCATTTCATTAAGATAAATATCAAAGAAGGAGAAAAACTAGTGCACTGTATCAAAGCAAATCATGCTATTCCAATTTCAGAGCTGATAGAGAGTTCTAATAGAGCTGCTCTAAAAGTTGCTCTACTGAGCTGTCAATGCACAACAACAACAACAAAAAAGGAAAAAGACAAAATATAAGAAGGAAAAAGACAAAATAATGCTATTTTAAAGCTCTTCTTTTAAAGTTCTAAAATATTTTTCTTCCAATTTAGTTGCCACAAAAAAAGGTAAGCGAAATCATATGCAAGTACAAACCCTCAAGATGAAAAATCAACTAAAATCCATAAGTGCCATCATATAAATAGAAAAAACAATACATAAACAAAATAACAATTATAAATCCTCTCAAAACAATCGTGTTACTTAATTTTTTTAATCCACATTTAAAGAGTCACTTAAATTTGAGTAATACAAATTAACTATCAAATATATTTAATTGATTTTCACTTAATACATTTAATTTTAAATATTAAATTAAAATTGTGAAACTCTAATTTGTTTAGATAATTGTGCGTACCGGATTCCGTACTAGATGAAAGTGGATCGGGGCCCGGCACTCAGTTGGACTATCCAGGGACTGAGATTCCTGCCACAAGAAGCACCATTAGAGCTGCCCGGCCGGGGTTGGCCGGATAACCCCTCTGGTATGGGAATCAGTGATCGGAGAAGGAGTGTATATCGAGTTGAGTTTATATCTAAATGTGGTTTTTCTCGGAATAGTTCAGTTACCTTCAATGTGAAGTTCATGTTGTATATATAGTGTTCCTTGCTTGCTTCTCAAGGTGGGTTCATGGAGCTCGGATGCTGCCAGGTGTCCTTTTAGCATTGCTCAAGGTGGGGGACCACCTGGTAGTTGTCATTGAATGCATATACTCATTGTAGTCATGCTGATAACAAACCACATTCCTTTGATTCAACAACTTCCGTGATTCTAGGTGTAGGGGACCAGCTGAGGTGGCAACTTGCACATGCACACATTCACAACTTCCACGTTTCCTTGCGAGGTTTCCTCAACTCGGTACCGATGTGCCTCAGCTCTGCATCATTATGTTTTGTCTCGACCTTTTACAGGATCATTCATGGAGATAGGCTAATCCATTCGGATATCTTCGTATAGGCTCGGCTTATTTTCTGTTCGGCCCATAGGTTTAGTCTCACAGCTCGGCCCAGCCCAGCACTACGGCTGGACTAGCCTTTCCACTACGGGTTGGGCCCAAGTGCTTGAGGACTTGGGTGGACTGTTGATCATGAAGTTGGGCTCAATTGGTTTGCCCATATACTCATCCAAACCACTTGGATTTGGACTTCAGTGGATTGGGCCGGCCCAAGGCTTGGACCTGACCCATTTCACATTTAGCCCCTTTATTTGCCCCCTAGCTCGCGCTAAGGTTCCCCTTGGGGGGAGCTATTGTTCTGCTTCCCAAGCTTTGCGTCGTTTTGGTTTTCCCCAGTTCGGCCTTGGTGACGATTCAATCCTGACACACAATCCCTGCATGCGTCCTTTCATGGTGACACGTGGCGATGCGAGATAGGTGTGCAGAGATAGTGCGTCGATTCCATACTGAAGGTCGTGCTCCGTGTACCTGCGCGCCAGCTGGTGCAATTAATGCTCTGGCTGTCAATACAAACCCCTTTATTTGCTTTTTCGTTCCTCTAGAGAGTTTCAAAGAGAGAGAAAGAACTCTTCCCGTTCCTCTGAACCAGTCTTGTTGGTGCTCTGCTCAGACTTTTTTCGCCGCTAGTCTTGCTCTGCTACCACTGTTCTAGTCTCTGTAAGTCTTCTTGTGATTCTTCTTCTCTTGCCTCTTTCTGTCTTAATCATCTTGTTTGGCCCACTCGTTGTCTGTGTTCCACACTTTGTTATCTGAGTCCTACCTCTATCCCATTAGGTTTGTTAAATGGGGAAGTTCCACTCACTGGTTGATACCCCCGAGGCAATGGCTATGTTCCGCCTGAACAATAATATTCTCGACGACGTTACCCTTTCGTTGGCGAAAGTAGACGCCAAGCGTATGGACACGAGGAATACCGTCGCTTTTTCCCGTCGCGGCCATAGTCGAGGGAGGGGTTCGGTTTCCCCTTGATCCGTTGGTGTGCCAGTTTCTGCATCAAGTCCAGTTAACCCCAATGCAAGTATCTGTGAACCTTTTCCGTGTTGTTTGTGGCGTATCCGCCTTCAACAGACGATTGGGTTTGAACCTTGACATATGGGATATCTTAGGTTGTCATACTCTTTCTCATAACAAAGACCATAGCACGTATTACTTACGTGTTCGCTCATTTGATTGCCATTTGGTTACTGGGTTGCCTGATTCGGATCAACACAACGATGATTTCTTACAAGTTGGTGGAAACTGGGAGTTCCCCGCCAGAACTGAGTTTCAGTCTGAGCAGATGCCCCAGAAAGACGGCTACCCAGGTTCGGGCCTCTCCTTCTAATGCCTTTTGTATTTCTTACTTTATTTTGGATGTTGCTCTAATTGGTCACTTTTTTTTTTTTTGCAGAGGCCTCTCGTTTCCAACGAAGACCGAACCGAGAGAATGCTGAAGCCATAAAAGCTGCCCTGAGGTATAAAAAGAGATCTGCACCCGAGTTATTGGATTACCAGTCTACTTACCGCTCCACTATTCCAAAGAAGGCGAGGCTCGTTGATTCCCTTCTGGACTCTGATACCGAGACTGACACGTCTCTCACTCCTTTGGTCACGAACCGTTGTAGGAGTCAGGGTGCACTTTTTGAGAGAGCGCCCTCTCCTGCCTCCAGTTTTGCAGGGGGCAGGTCTATGGCAAAGAGAAGAGTGTTGGTGGATTTAGAGGCCGAGGCTTTCAGAGCCTCCGATGTTTTGGAAACCCATCTGGAAAAGACCGAGGCGAAGAGCCTCATGGAAGTGAAGATAGAGGTGGGAGCTTCTGGGACCCCTGCGACTACTGCCGAGCCCTCAGCTTCGGTCGCTGCGCGAGCAAAAAAAGAGAAGAAGAGAGGCTGGCAAAGTAGTGGTGAGGGAAGCTTCTGAGGATCCTGATGAGGATGAGGCTTTTGAGAAATGGGAGCTGCCAATGTCGCATAAAGGCATGCCCATTTCCACTTCTGATTCAGTTGTCACTTCACAAGATTTTGCCTTTGATTTGACTAAATTTTTGTTGATGCCGGTTGACATGGCCGACCATAATGGGCCCCGTGATATTCTTATCCTGAAGGGGACCCTTCAGATTATGACTGCTGTAAGTGTTTCCTCGTTTTAATTGTCTTTATTGTTGCGTTGTTGTCTCATTTTCTCTTAATTCTTCGTTGTCCTTTGTAATGTATCCAGAGAATGCATCTGTCTATTAACCGTGCTGAAGAGCTAGAAAGGGCTATGCTGGAGGCCGCAATGAATGCTGAGAGACTGACGGTAAGCTTGGAGACAGAAAAGAAAGGACGCCGAATCGCGGAGAGGGAAGCATTTCGTTTGAACAAGATTGTTGTTTCAGCTGAAAAATCGAAGGAGGCTGCTATTGGGACACAGGCTCAACTCGAGGGGAAGATGGCCGAACTGGAGGCCATTATTGCCGTGATGGCTGCCGAGCATTCTGCACTGGAAGCCAAACACTAGCAACAGGGTTGGGATGAAGCTGGGGCTGCCTATAAAGAAGAGGTGCTAGTGCTACGAGATAAGCTCTTTCTAAAGGGTTGGACGAGTGCTTTGGCTACTGCACTGGTTCCTGAAAGTTCTTCCATGTTTCAGGATGTCCCCGTTCCTTCGAGATCCTTGGGTTCGAAGACTGTTTCCACCCCTGCTGTTCTTCCAGTCGAAGTTTCCCCAGAAACTGATTCTGCAAACAAGACCTAGGACAGTAATGTTGTCGCTGAAACGGTGGATGTTGAAGGGATTGAAACCCTAAAGACCGAAGCCGTGGGAGATGTGGTTAAGGAGGCTTCTACTTCTCAAGAAGTTGGAGCTGTCACTACTTTTCCTCCCCCAGACGGCCTGGACGAAATTGTTGATGCTACTCTTGAGTTTCCCTCTGTTAATGAAAGTTGATGTTGAAAGGATTTGAACTTTTTTTGCTTTCCTGTTTTGATGTATTGTGGCTCGGTCTCCATGACGAGCTTTCTTTCTGTACTTGCCCAGACAATTTTTCTTTTCTCTTTTCTTTTCTTTGTTGCTGGTTATGAGGCCATCTGTGCCTTTTGTTGGATGATAGAATTTTTTCTTTGAACTTGCAATCTGATGTTGTTTGGGTTTTATGTCTGAATGTTTTCTATACCGTCTGTCCTCGACCGAGCACTGTTGGGACCTCGGGGCCAAATAGATGCTCGGTCTGGTTCTGTACTGCTTTTAAATAGATGCTCTGTCTAATTTTGTACTGCTTTCCCTCAACTGAGCATTGTTGGGGCCCTGGGGCCGAACTGATGCTCGGTGTGGCTTTGTACTGTTTGCCCCCAGCCGAGCACTGTTGGGACCTCGAGGCCGAACTAATGCTCGGTGTGGCTAACGGATATGTGGTATGGCTGTGCTTGAGTTCGTAAGTGGGTCTTACTTAGGTCCAGGTTGGTTTTGAAAGAAAACAATTGTTTGCCCTTACTTGGAGCTAAGTAAGATTAGTACTGAAGATTGTGCTCTTAGATAGAACTGCTTAAGTCTGTTGTAACTTTGAGAGCGCAGATGCACTTGAATGAGATAAAGGCATGAAGAGGCATCTTACTCAGGTCCAGGTTGGTTTTAAAAAAGAACAATTGTTTGCCCCCACCTGGAGTTGAGTAAGACTAATGCTGGAAGTTTACTCCTGACAAAACCTGGTCATGTTTATTCCAACTCTGTTTGTTTGAATCAGTACTAAAGTGTTGACGTGTTGGTACTTAAGGAATCCTGTGGATTCAAAGACGTTTACTTAAGATATGTTAGTGCGGTTTCCACCAAGCAATTCAACTTGGCTAAAGCCCAATTTAGTTGTCAAACATTATTCCACCAAGCAATACCACTTAGCATGTTTGAGTGCTAACCAAATTTTATATTCCGTCTAGTCGTTCTGAAACTAAGTCCATTTGGGTGAAGACCAAAGTTAATTCCGTTTGATAAACATCAAAGCTAATTCCATTTGAACATCAAAGCTAATTCCGTTTGGTAAGAACCAAAACTAATTCCGTTTGATAAACATCAAAGCTAATTCCATTTGGTGAGAACCAAAGCTAATTCCGTTTGATAAACATCAAAGCTAATTCCGTTTGGTGAGAACCAAAGCTAATTTCGTTTGATAAACATCAAAGCTAATTACAAGAATTTGATAAATTTGAGAGAAGTGGGGAAGCATTTGCATTAGTCAACAGATAAATGCCTTTACATTCTGATAGAGAAGTTGGGGGATAATTCTTTTGATAGTATTTCTTGAGATTTGCTACGTTCCAAGGCCGAGGCATAGCTCTATCATTCAGATCCTCTAGGTAGTAAGCTCCATTTTTAACAACAACTGTGACTTTGTAGGGACCTTCCCAGTTAGGCCCAAGTTTGCCCTCGCCAGACACTCTTTTGTGATCTATAACTTTCCTCAACACCAGTTCTCCTGGTGTAAATTGCCTTGGAAAATTTTTTTGGTTGAAACTCTTAATGAGCTGTTGCTGGTACGCTACAAGTCTAATCAGTGCTGCTTCTCTTCGACCCTCTGCCATATCCAGTGCTTGTGCAATAGCTTCCTCATTACTGGTGTTCTCAAACAATTCAGATCGAAGGGTTAGAAGGCCTACTTCGAGTGGGATGACGGCCTCCATTCCATAAGTTAGGGAGTAAGGTGTTTCCCCTATTGAGCGTCGTGCTGTGGTTCCGTATGCCCATAGCACGTGGGGTAACTCTTCAACCCATTTTCCTTTGGCATGCTCAAGCCGTTTCTTTACTCCGTTGATGATGGTTTTGTTTGACGCCTTTGCCTGTCCATTGCTTTGCGGGTTCCCTGTCCAAAACTTTCTGAAGATCTTACCATCGAACTGCGTTTCATTATCCGTAATCAGTACTCGTGGGATGCCGAAACGCACCACCACGTTTCTTATGACAAACCACTTTGTATCTGCTTCTTTGATACTTGCCAATGCCTCGACTTCGACCTACTTAGTAAAATAGTCGGTTGCAGTAATGAAGAATCGTCTGTTTCCTGTGCCTCGTGCTAATGGTTCGACAATATCCAGGCCCCATTGGGCAAAGGGCCATGGGCTGGTGAGTGGAGTGAGAGTTTTGGCTGGCTGATGAATGAATGGAGCAAACCTCCGACATTTATCACACTTCTGTATGTACTGCTGAGCATCTTGTTGCATCCATGGCCACCAATATCCGTGAGTGAGGGCTCGGTACGCCAGTGACCTTCCGCCAACATGGCATCCACAAATCCCATCGTGAATTTCGTAGAGAACATTCTCGACCAGATTTGGATGCACACATAGAAGATAAGGGCCAAGATAGGAGCGTCTGTACAGCTTCCCGGATGGTGAGATCCAAAACTGAGCTGACTTATGTTTGACTTTGTTGGCTTCTTTTTTGTCTTCGGGGAGAGTACCAGATTTTAGAAAAGCAAGTATTGGATCCATCCAGTTCGGCTCAACGCTGATGCAAAGGACTGGAGATGTAATTCTTGGTTCTGGCACGAACTCAACCCAAACTTTTCTGGCATCTTTGGTATCCACTGATGAGCCGAGACAAGCTAGAGCATCAGTATGGCCGTTTTTGTCCCAACTAATTCGTTCCACTCGTATGGATTGAAACTTTTTGAGTAAGTCTTTGGCCTTGCCTACGTACATGGCCATTTTTTCATCCCGTGTTTCATAGACCCCAGAAAACTGGTTTACCACTAGCTGTGAATCGTTGAAAACAAGAAGTTGTTCTGTACTGAAGTGTTTGGCACTGCGTAAGCCAGCCAACAACGCTTCGTACTCTGCCTCGTTGTTCGAAGCCTTCCAACCAAGCCTGAGAGCATGTTCCCAAATAAATCCTTCTAGTGAGATAAGTACTACTCCTGCCCCCGAACCTCGGTTATTGGACGACCCTCAACATAGAGCCGCTAGATGTTTCCAATGAAGAGTTTCCAGGCTTCCGAAGCGTAGGGCTTTCCTTGTTCGGTGATGCATGGCACCTGTGCCGAACTTGGATTCCCTGGTTCGGTACTCTAGGTGGGAGCAAATTCTGTGACGAAATCTGCTAAGACCTGGGCCTTAATTGCTGTCTTGGGTTGATACCGAATGTCAAACTCGCCAAGGTCTACCGCCCATTTTGCTGTTCTGCTAGAGAAATCGGCTCGGCTAAATACAGATCTGTGGGAGAATTCAGTGAGGACATTGATGGTATGTCCCTGGAAGTAATGTTGTAACTTCTTCGAGGCGATAAGAAGCGCGTAAGCTAACTTTTCCAATGGTAGATACCGTGTCTCGACATCTAGTAGAGTCTTACTGACGTAGTATACAGGCCTCTGTTCCTTGTTAACTTTTCGAATTAATACTGCGTTTTCGGCATGATCTAAGACTGCTAGATAGAGGTACAGCTCCTCTCCTGACTCTGGAGTGGACAGAAGGGGAGGTGTACTGAGGAATCTTTTGAGGCTTTGCAGTGCTTCGGTGCACTCGCAACTCCATTCAAATGCTGTCATTTTCCTCAAAAGCTGGAAGAAGGGCTTCATCCAATCTGAAGATTTGTTGATGAACCGATTCAGTGCGGCCGCCATTCCGGTCAGTTTCTGCAGCTCCTTAGCCTTTGTTGGTACTTCAAGATCTTGTATTGCTTTTATTTGGTCCGAATTTGCCTCAATTCCTCTGTGAGTGACCATGTATCCCAAGAACTTCCTTGTTCCTACCCCGAAAGCACATTTTGAGGCATTGAGGCGAAGTTGATGGTTTTTTAAGATGCCAAAAACTTTTCTCAAGTCTGTAAGATGGTCTGTAGCGAACTTGCTCTTGACTACTATATCATTTATATAAGCTTCCATGGTTTTCCCGAGTTGGTCTTTGAACATCTGAGTGATCATCTGCTGGTAGGTTGCTCCGGCGTTCTTGAGGCTGAACGACATCACTTTGTAGAAGTAAGTCCCTCTCGGAGTGATAAATGTTGTTTTTTCTTGATCTGGACCGAACAGTGGTATCTGATGATAATCGCTATAAGCGTCCAGAAAGCTCATGCACTCATGCCCTGCTGTTGAGTCTACTAGTTGATTAATGCGAGGCATCGGAAAGCTATCTTTAGGGTAGGCTTTGTTCAAGCAAGTGAAGTCAACGCAAACTCTCCATTTTTCGTTCTTCTTCTTGACTACAACTGTGTTGGACAGCCATTGCGAGTACTGAACTTCTCTGATTGTTCCTGAAGCCAGGAGTTTTTCGACTTCGCCAATTACTGCTTCGGTGTGCTTAACTGAGGATCTCCGACTTTTCTGCACAATGGGCCGAGCTGAAGGGTTGATGTTGAGCTTGTGGCAAGCAAATTCTGGGTCCAACCCTGGAGTATCATATGCTGACCATGTGAATACCTCCATATTTTCCCTCAATAGTTCCAGTAGCTGAAGTTTCTCATCAGCGCCTAGCGAGGTACCGATAAAGAAGTACTTTTCTGGGTCGTCCTCTTTTACCAGGACTTTCTCCAAATCCTCTACTATTTTCTCCTCTGGGGCTCCCCCTACATCTTCCAAGACTGGTTATTCGACCACTTCTACCGTCTGTACCCAATTGCAGAGATGCTTTGCCTTTAATGCTACCATGAAGTAATGTTTGGACGCAACTTAATCCCCTAAGATATGCTCTACTCCGTGTTCTGTTGGGAAACGGATGAGCTGGTGGTAGGTTGAAGGGACTGCCTCCATTTGATGAATCCATGGACAGCCAAGTATGGCGTTGTAAGGAGATGGTGTATTAATAACCAAGAACTCTATCTGGAGGGTTTTTGTTCCTGCCACGACTGGCCACACTATTTTGCCAAACGGTCATTCTGGCTGTGAATTGAAACCAACCAACAGGGCTGCCGCTAGGGTGAGGTGCTACTCGGAGAGACCAAGCTTTCTGAACAAATCATAATACAATGTATCTGCTGCACTACCTTGCTCTGCCAGGACTCGTTTTACATCAAATCGTTTCCCAATTCCCACCGTTATAATTAGTGCATCAGTATGTGGGTGTTGTATGCCCTCTAAATCCTTTCTAGTAAATGAAACAGTGCACAAGGGGGATTTCGATACCGCGCGTACCTTTTTCGATGCGGGCTCCACTGACATGACTTATTTGATTTGCATAACCTTAG
Organism: Camellia sinensis; assembly: GCF_055761805.1. Lineage (NCBI taxonomy): Eukaryota > Viridiplantae > Streptophyta > Magnoliopsida > Ericales > Theaceae > Camellia > Camellia sinensis. The sequence goes on along the minus strand of NC_138966.1, from coordinate 28,188,630 downwards.
CAATCTCTTCTCTCAATGTCTCCTCAGGTTCCTGAGTCGCTGTCCCGTGGATCACATTTATTATCAGCCAAGGTAGATGCTCAATATTTGATTCTGGTGATGGGTTCCCCAGTTCGGTCACTTCCTTATCCCGATCAATGTAATCCCGAAGGTGCCCAGCTGCTACTAAGTCTTCCAAGTGTTGTTTCAGTGCTCTGCAGTTCTGAGTCATGTACCCCCTGTGTTGATGGTAAGTGCATCTGAGCTTCTGATTGTGTCGAGCCAGATCTCCCAAAATTTTCGGCGGCCAAATAAAGAAGGGCTCTCTCTTGATCTTTTCCAAGATTCGATAAATTGGCTCTTTGAACACAGTCACGACGGCTTCGTGGGATTTGGACTTATCCACTTCATTCACTGCGATCCCTCTGTGTTCTCCTCGATCTGTTCTCTTCTTGTGCCAAACTATTTGTTCTGCTGACGCTACCTCAATGGGGATCTAATCGTCTTCGAGGCAAGCGTATTGCTCAATCCTGGCACGCAAGTCTTTTAATGTTGTGGACGGGCACTTGGTAAGTGATTGTCTCAACTTACTTTCTGGGCGCAGACCATGCTTGAAAGACAAGACGGCTATCTGTTTACTACACACATTTTCCTCCAGATCATTGTATTCTTCCCAGAACCTCCTAGCATAACTGCGCAGTGTTTCTTCCTACTCCTTTCGAAGGCCGAACAGTGTATCCGGCTCTTTCAGAATCTTAGTGTTGGAGACGAACTTGGCTAGGAACTCTTCAGAGAGTTGCTTCCAGCCACGGATCGATCCAGCGGGGAGTCGATCGAACCATCGGAGTCTGGTTTCTCCCAAGCTGGATGGGAAGACTTTGCATATCAGTGCCTCATCTCGGCTCTATAGGCACATCATTTGTCTGTAATGGCTAATATGTGTCAACGGGTCTGACTTCCCACCGTATGAAGTGAACTTTGGTGGGGTGAATTTTTTTGGAGGTATCATGGCCTCAATTTCCAAGAGAATAGTGAGGAGATGAGCCTATCCAGTGCTCGGTGTTCTCTTTGGTGAACAGTACGGTCTAGATGATCCCGATGTTGTTCGCTCTGCTTGTTGCCGATCAACCAAGTACAAAGGTCTTGACGGGGGTATTTAGTTTGTTGACTAACCGTCTTCTGCCTCTTAGCCCTTCTCCGGCGTGACCCACGGGTGTGACTACTTGCTGCCTCACTCTGTACCGGGATAGGCTGGCTTTGTTGCCCAGACTCATTCCTGGGGAACTTCTTCACTGGTGGCTCTCTGGATGAGCTCCTCCGTGGCAAACGAGAGGGCTCTGCTTCAGTCTTCTTTTCTGTTGGATCGCCCAACACCCTCTTAAGTTGGGCTTTCAGCTCCTGTATCTCCATCTCCATGGAGTCTATGATTCGATCCCTGTAATCCTTTTCCAGAAGAAAGTGATGAAAAGAACCTCCAACGAAGGGTAATCAATGCTCGACGGATTCAGGGGTTCGGTTGTTGTTTCCGGTTTGTTCTTTCAGAACTATTGGGAGTGCCAAGCCTTTTTCCTTTTTCTTCTCTGTCTGTGGGGTATGTGCTGAAGGCGGAATGTCCTCAATCCCCATCACCAGAACTGAGCGCAGAGCTTAGAGATTAAGTGGTCCACGTTCATCGCACCAATTGTGCGTACCGGATTCAGCACTAGATGAAAGTGGATCGGGGCCCTGCACTCGGTTGGATTATCCAAGGACTGAGGTTCCTGCCACAAAAGGCACCGTTAGAGCTGCCCGGCCGGGGTTGGCCAGATAACCCCTCCGGTGTGGGAATCAGTGATCGAAGAAGGAGTGTATATCGAGTTGAGTTTATATCTAAATGTGATTTTTCTCGAAATAGTTCAATTACCTTCAATGTGAAGTTCATGTTGTATATATAGTGTTCCTTGCTTGCTTCTCAAGGTGGGTTCATGGAGCTTGAATGCTGTCAGGTGTCCTTTTAGCATTGCTCAAGGTGGGGGACCACCTGGTAGTTGTCATTGAATGCATATACTCATTATAGTCATGCTGATAACAAACCACATTCCTTTGGTTCAACAACTTCCGTGATTCTAGGTGTAGGGGACCAGCTGAGGTGGCAACTTGCACATGCACACATTCACAACTTCCACGTTTCCTTGCGAGGTTTCCTCAGCTCGGTACCGATGTGCCTCAGCTCTGCATCATTATGTCTTGTCTCGGCCTTTTACAAGATCATTCATGGAGATGGGCTAATCCATTCGGTTATCTTTGTATGGGCTCAGCCTATTTTCTGTTCGGCCCATAAGTTCAGTCTCGCAACTCGGCCTAGCCCAGCACCACGGCTGGACTAGCCTTTCCACTACGGGTTGGGCCCAAGTGCTTGAGGACTTGAGTGGACTGTTGATCATGAAGTTGGGCTCAATTGATTTGCCCATATACTCATCCAACCCACTTGAATTTGGACTTCAGTGGATTAGGCTGGCCCAAGGTTTCGACCCGACTCATTTCACATTTAGCCCCTTCAATAATGATACAATTAATGACTCACATCCCAAAGTTTTTTCTTCATGTCACTTCGTTCTAGATGACAGGAGGCCGAATTAGTGTGGCAGTTACGTTTTCCAAATAGTAGGCAACTTTTTTTTTTTTATTATATGGGTTAGAAATCAATGTGTTTGGTTTGAGTTTTCTGAATTAAGTTTTTGAAAATTGATTTTTTTGATTTTCATATTTTTTTGTTTTTAGTGAATATTTTTTAAATTTTAAGCATTTTTTTTTTTACTTTTTTAGATGCACCTTACTTAGATGTATTTAAAAAGTAAAAAAATTGTGAAAAAATATTTTAAAAAATTAATAAATACATAAAAATATAAAAAATGTACTGAATTCTTATATTTTTTGTATTTAGTGAATTTTTAAAAGATTTTTTTATAATTTTTTTAATTTTTAGGTGTATTTATGTTAGGCGTGTCTAAAAAGTAAAAAAATTATTTAAAATATTAAAAAAATCATTAAAAATAAAAAAATACGAAAAATAAGAAAGTAAAATTTTCTGAAAAGTATTTTTTGAAAAGTGAAAACAAGTAAAGTGAATCATGGTGTTATAATCAATTTATAGATAGACATTTGATCGAAGAGGTCCACTACAAAGTTTTAGGGTCTCCATTTGGTTCTTTGTTTATTTATTTGCTAGGGTCCATTTAGTTCTTTATTACTTACAAGGAACCCAAGAAATTAAAGTAGCAGAAAAAAGAAAAAAATGAATAGAAGTGGAGATATTATAACATCCATAAGTCTTGATTTTAAAGTAATTAGTTGACGATTAAATTTAACTCAATCTATAAGAGAGGGACACATTATTAGGATAACAACAGAGCTCACTCGTATCTAACAACAAGAGAGAGAGTCTAACAATAAAAGTGTAATGCCATATCTAAAAAACATATCCCTCAAATATCAGACCCTACTCTTTCATATGAAAAATAGGTTATCCACGTTACCACCCCCTAACCGAATGGGGGATACTGTTGTGCCCCAAGGCAGAGCAGTTGTTGCTATCCCCTTGTGGGAGATTATTTTGAATGTTTTTCGATGATCTGAACCATTCACATTATAGGGCTCGTCGAGTAGATCATCCAAGAAAAAAATCAAGTTGATTGGATACTTGTAACCCTATAACCAAAACACATTTGTTTTTATAAAAATTAACGGTTAACGTAACTTTCATAAATTTTTTAAAACAATTAGAACTTGATCATGAGGTTATGAATATCCAATTAACTTGATTTTTTACATGAATAGTAATCTTGACGAACCCTATAATATAAACGGTTCAGATCATTGAAAAATACTCGAAAAAATCTCTCATAAGGGACAACAGTAACTGTTGTGCCTTGAGGCACAGAAGTAAAATGTGAATTGACAATTCATATTTTGGGTGACCTGGCTGCCCCATTAATGTTAATAAGGGTTGGTTTGAGTTATGGGTTGATTTTTGGATTTTTTAATTAATTTAGTCTGTGGTTAAAAAATCTCGTTTGAGTTAAGTTTTTTTGACATTTTTGAATTTTGTGAGAGAAAAAATGAAATGATTATTATTTAGATGTGACATTGTCTTATTAAGTTAAAAAATCTATTTTATTTTTTTGTGATTATTTTAATTAAAAAAATTCTATTTTAACTTATGCCAAACGAAGACTAAGTTGGCTTTTAGATGTCATGGTTGTGATATGTGTGCCATGCGCCTTTGTACTTCTCAATTTGGGAATGATTTTCTTTTTTTTTTTCTTTGTTTTTTTTTAAACTAGGAAAAAAGAATGCTTGCGAGAGACATCACAATATCTACGAACCCTAGTTCTAAAGTAATTAATTGACGGTTAGATTTAATCCAATTTAAAAGAAGAGATCTACCACCGAGATACCCCATACAACTCAACCACGTACCATAAAAAAAGCGAAGTATCGATCAACATACAGCATAAGATCTCCTAAAAAAATCAGCTAGACAAAGCCAACATTCCACACCTCCAGGAGTCGAACCTAACACACCCCTATGAAAAGAACTGCCTTCTTCACGAAGCCACCACTCCCGTTGTCTCAATTTGGGAATGATGATTGTTGTTTCCTCTCAACTTTGTTTATAGGGTAATATTATCTCATATCATTTATTCTTTTAAATTAAAGATTATAACATTTAACTTTTTCATTTATTATTATTATTATTTTTAATTTAGATCTTAATGATGAAAATATATTTTTAACTATAGGAGTAAATTATACTTTACTCCCTTGAATTATTACTCAATATCACTCTACCCCTCAACTAAAAATAAAAAATAAAAAATAAAAAAATAATTTTAATTTAAAATACAACTTTTTGATTTTTTTAATAAATTTTCGTATTTCTTATTTTTGTGTAAATTTTTTTCATATTTTAGGCAAAAACTTTTAATTTTAGATGCACCTAAAATTTAAATATTTGTAAAATAATTTTTTTTTAAAAAAAAAATCACTGAAGACAAAAAAAAAGAGTATATTTTTATATTTCTTATCTTTAGTAAATATTTTTTAGATATTTTCATAAATATTTTCTTTTTTTAGTTTTGTAATTTTTTTAAAAAAAAATTCTAACAAAGTAAAATTTACTTTAGTGATAAAAGAAAATTAAAAAAAAAGAAGAAGAAGAAGAAAGTGTAATTTATCCAATTGATGAAATGTTATTTTAATCACAAAGGTCCAAATTGATAAAAAAAAATAATAATAATAATAGTAATAAAATAAAATAGATAAGAGGGTTAGTTGTAACAATTTTAGTTGAGGAGATAAAGTGATATGGGACAATAATTGACGGGGGTAAAGAATAATTTGTCCTTGTTTATACCAATTTGGTGATATTTATATTTTTTTATAATTAAAATTTTTAAGAAAATTATTAATAGTTGAATTTTATAAACACAAAAATTTGTTTAACTTGTTTAAATTTAATTTTTTTTCATTTATTTCTCCCACCCTTTTCGACACTCACTTATTGTGTATCATTACTGGCTATTATTGTCGATGATCGTATCTGCCAACCTCAACCCTTGACTGACAACCACATATCACCGCTGCCAACCAGCTCCCACCATTAGTAGTAAACACCTTCGGCCACCACTTCTTGTTGAAAACCACCTTAAGCAACTGACTGATCATCATCTCATTAGCAATCACGTTAAGCAATCACTTCCTATGGCCAACCATTGCCGACCACCTCCCATCATTAACAATCACCTTCTAGTCACCATCTTCAATTGTCGACAACCACATATTTTATTTGTTTTCAAAATAAAATTTTAAAATACTTGTGTACCAAACTTTGTTATTTTTATTTTTATCCAAAATAAATATAAACATATTTAGTATTTTCTGAAAACCAGAAATAATAAATTGCAAATGTTGTTAAAGGACACATTAGAATTTTGTTTAATTTCGTTAGAAATTCTTCTAAATTAATATTGGGTGGTCAATGTCTACCTATCAACAGGGTTGAAATTCAAATTTCAAAATAAAAGGTAATATTCTTCATTTTTTCAACCAAAATTTTACAACATAATGAAAAATCAAGTTAATTATACACATTATTATATGCATATAATTAATATTTATCCGTAATTAATATATTTATACATTATGATAAAATTAAATTACAATTTATTTTAGTATTTGACTTGAATTTAAATTTAATTCAGTTAATATTCGATTAAGTTTGAAATTAAGTAAATATGTTACAAATAAAGAGTATTGATAGAGGAGAGAAAATAAGAGGATGAAGAAATAGAATACTAATTTGGCTATTTACGCCCGTTTGAAAATATACTATTTTAATAATTTTTTAATTTTTTACAAAAAGATATATAAAAAAGTAGAGAGAATAATATGATAACTTATAGTGACTTTTTGATTTTTTAACTAAAACTGAAAATTGCCCAACGAGACATTAATGTTTATCATTAACGGGTAATTTTATTGATTTTAGTGTAAATGCCCAGGAGATTTTAGGGTAATTTTATCATTAACAAGACATGACTGTTTATTTGGAAACATATTATTTTAGTAATTTTTTGACATTTTATGAAAAGATGAATAAAAAAATAGAGAGAATGATATGACAACTTATAGTGATTTTTGACTTTTTAACTAAAATTGAAAGTTGTCAAACGAGACATTAATGTTTATCATTAATGGATAATTTTATTGATTTTAGTGTAAATACTCAAGAGTACTAAAATCAGGAAGCCTAAGAATCCAAAAAACTTGAATTGAAATTTGTCCAAAAATTTGTTGTTAGGGTTGGTTTGGGATGTCCTAAAAAAGTGCACTTTTTGACTTATTGGTGGGTTTGTGTTGGGTTTGGGTTGGGTTTGATGTGATGTGTTAGAGAGGTGATGTGATTTAAATAAGATGATGTGACTTAAATAAGATAGTGACTTTTTGACTTTTTGACTTATTTAGTACATGCCAAACTAGCCCTTAAATTTGATTCTTGTATCTTGCTGTCCATATTTAAAATGAATCTCAACAATTCAATATTTTTTGTTAGTATTTTCTGAGTACCTAATATTGCCTAACTGAAATATAAGAGTGAAGTTCAAATGACCAATTCATGAATAAAGAGAATTTTGTTTTAAATTTATTAGTCTATAAACCATTTTCTTTGACTTGTATGATCAATGGCTCCTTAATCATGTCATTGTGAAGCCATCAAGAAAAAGAAAAAAAATATATATAGAAAAAAGCTTTTATCCTAATTGGGTTGAATGTTCTTTAGTTATCCCAACATTCAAAATTATTCTTTCACGTCCAATCCTTGTTTTTCCCTAATAAAGAAGAGTATTCACTTTCAATGGCGTTGTTGGTTTGTCCAAATCAGAGTTTATGTACACTTTTCTCACAGAAAAATTCTACACGTAATGAACTCTTAATAGGCTATGGTTAGAAATTTAATGCAGTTTCAGCACAACGGCGCATCACAAAATAAAATAAAATAAAATATATATATCATATAACATTAATAGCATTCATAACGCTGTATTTGGTTACAGCAATGATTCAGAATATTAATTTTGATATTTTAATAGAGTACTAATGGCATGGTAAGGAAAGAAAAAAAAAAATCAAGACTAAAACACCACATCACAGTAAGTAGAATTTACTGTCAACTCATTAGAGCTGGTTTTAGATCTCAAGAATTAGAACTCCAAAGCATTTTCATTTGATTGAGAGTTTTGTTGAAGAAAAGAAAAAATGTATGCAAAACTAAGTGAAATATAGGTATATTTTATTCACATTTTATTTATATTTTTCCTTCTCTTTTCCAAATTTCCTTTTCAAAACCCCCAATCAAACTAAGGGTTTGGCCTAGTCGATGAGACATGGGATTTGAGTGTTTGGTCTCTAAATATCTCAAGTTTGACTCCCTCTTACCTCCAAAACTCTTTGGACCGCAGATGGTAAAGAATTAACCTTTTTCAAAAGACTTGTTCAAGTAATTCATACACTAGAATCTAATAATGCTTAGACACTATGTACTTTACAATTCAATGTATAATTTTAGATTAATGATTGAGGCCTCAAATTTTTTGGCTCAAATTTGGCTCGAATTTTTTTTTTTTTTTTGCTGGGTTGATGCTTTGCTTGTTATTATTATTATTATTTTTATTTATTTATTTTTGCAATGTATTAGCCCGAAAAAAAAAAAAAAATGCATTCGAGGCAATTTCGAGCCTCATTTTCGAGGCCTCAATCACGGCGGATAATTTTATAGTCATGAACAGTTTAGAACAAACTAGACCGTTCATAATTTTTTTTTATTATTATTATTATTTATTTTTATTTTTATTTTTTAATCATCTACCATACCCCAGTGTGTTTGGTTTGAGTTTTTTGAATTAAATTTTCGAAAACTGAGTTTTTTGGTTTTCATATTTTTTTGTTTTTAGTGAATATTTTTAAAATTTTAAACATTTTTTTTACCTTTTTAAATGCACCTTACTTACATGTATCTAAAAAGTAAAAAAATTATGAAAAAATATTTTTAAAAATTAATAAATACATAAAAATACAAAAAATGTACTAAATTCTCGTTTTTTTTTTGTATTTTTGGTATTTAGTAAATTTTTAAAAGGTTTTTTTTAATTTTTTTTTACTTTTTAGGTATATTTATGTTAGGTATGTCTAAAAATTAAAAAAAATTCAATAAAAACAAAAAGACACGAAAAATAAGAAAGTAGAATTTTTTGAAAAGTATTTTTAAAAAGTGGTAACCAAGCATAGTTCTTTGGCTCTATTATCTCATTTAGTTGCCCACTATCATGAACAGGTGCATCAAAAAAAAAAAAAAAAAAGTTCTAAACTCTTTGACCATGTTTGATTGGGTGGATTAGAGTATGGGATTGAGATTATTAATCTGTGAGCCCAATTATCCTATGTTTGTTTTAACATTTTGGTTTAGGATTATTAATCCAACAAATTTGTAGGATTATTAGTAATGAGGTAGGGGGTCAGATTATTAATCCAATGGATATTAATCCAATTGGATAATGAAAACCACACTAATTTATAGGATTATTAATACTTCACTATTAGTATTGTGAATCAAACATGACCTTTGAATCTTAGATAATAAAAATTTGTCATTAAAAGCTTTGTGTGGCTTTTGTAACTTAAAATTATCTAGAAAATATGGTTCGGTTCCAAACTGAATCATGTTTCATTGGTTAAGTTTTTGGTTTCATTTCAAAATTTTTATAATTTAATTTGGTTTAAATTTCATCAAATCGTAAATAATAATTTAATTCTTAATTTATTTTTAAACCAAATCAGACTAAACTATCCTCGCCACTAGATAGTAGCCTCTGAAAGAAATCCAATGCCGTATGCATTTAGGAAAATTGAAAATTGAAAATGAAATATTTATATGTTTGTGCGTATTTTTTGTCAATATGGTTGAGCTGTGAGCTTCCAGGTTAGGATAATCTAACAAGTAACTTTGTGGACTTTGTGCGTGGAGAGCAACTAATGCCTTTTGGGGGCACAAGTTCAAGTTTAGGATTGTGGGGACAAGAAGATATCGTAAGCCTTTGACTACATCTAATCAACACATGGTATCATTGAAAACAAGAACTATGAAGAAAATTCATATGGAAAATATATATATTACATGTTGAAATCAAAAGATAAAGTTTATGGAGAACTTGACTATATGCATACATATGGTATCTACATGTACGGTAAGTATATAACATTGTACTCCTATTAGGTAGAGTAATATTTTATTTAAAGCTAATAGTTATCATTTGACCTGAAAATTTGTGGTCAAATAGGCTTAAATTAGATTGTGCTTGGGCTTCGGGTTTGAAACCCGATTAGGTCCATTGGTCATGGGAGGTGACCCAAGACTGGCCCACGAGCTCGTAAAAAATTATAAAAAAATAATGTAAAATTAATTATGAGAAAGCTCAAAAAATAGGTTTTAAATCTTGGCATGTTGAGCTAAGTCCAAAGGTCTAGCCTCAAGCTAGGCCTTTTGGCCAATGAGAAGTGGCTCGTTGGCCCACCTTGTGAGCCTTGCCTATGGCAAGCCCGCTAGGTAGGGCTTGGGCCTACGATTTAGGCCCACAAGCAGGCTTGGGTTTCTTTTTCGAGGGTCGACGTAGCTTGATGCCAAACCTTGTGTAAAATGAAGGCATGTGCATGTTATTTAGAACCAAAAGATATTTTATTAGACGGCGTTGTAAGACAAACAAATTAAATTATTCGAGTTTAATTTGTGTTCAATTTGGTAAATAAATAAGTTAAATTAAATATGCTTTAAAATTTATTAATCTTTTGAGCTTGAGTTGATAAACTTGTACATGTTTAAAATTATATTAGAAAAATCAAGCTATTCAAACTTAGCTCTTGGTTGACTAAGTTAAATGTCTGTTAAGATCAATTCAAAAATATAAATAAATTAAATTTAAATATATTTTTAAACTTGTACAAGTTTATCAACTTAAGTTCAGTGTGTCAAGTTCCCCAAAAATATTTTTGCATAGAGGATTCAAAAAAATAAAAATGATTATTTAGTGCAGTGTGTCAAGTTCACCAATAAGAGGACGAGCGAAGCTTTGACTACTATACTACCACAAAATTTTTCCCCCTTTTTTCTGGGCATTTTATCTTGAAAAAGATATTGATAAAAACATATAAATAAAAGGAAAATTTAGCCAAAATCCTACTATTGGATTCTTATTTAGTGAAAATGACAGTCTAATTTATTTTGCTTGATAAACAGAAAACACATAATTGAGTAAGGACAAACTAAAATATATATATTTTTTTTCTTAGACAATATTGTCAACAGAGTAACATGTAACTATCCAATAGAGTAACATGTTACTATCAAATAGAGTAACATGTTACTATTACTGTTTACATTAATTTCGATAGTAATAATTTTTTTTTTTTTTTTGAAATGTCATAGTTAACATGGATCTTATTTGATAGATCTTGATGAGAAAATTTTAAAAATACTAATTTTATTAAAAATTGACATCTATATTAAAAGTTATATTATTTTAAAATTTAATATTTTGATAATAATATTATGTATTGAACTTTTTTAAAAAAAATTTATACTTATTATTAATACATTAAAATTTTATTGTGCGGAATTTTGAATAAATTTCCCTAAATAAAATATCAGTAAATTTTTTACTCCTCGATTGTGTGGGTCTCACACTAATTTGTGTGCGCTCTAACACCAGTAGATTGGTGCGTATGAAACAATTTTTCATAAAATAAAATAATATGTTGCATGTGGATCCTATCTTTGATACGAAATTAATTACATTAGCTTCCACTTACATGAAACTAAAAATAAACGGTGGTGTTATATGTATTAATTAATGTATATATTAATGTACAAATTAGTATTATGACATTATTATTGACCCTTTTTATTATACAAATTACAAATACCTAAAACCTCTAAAATTATGTTATATTATTTATTAGTATACTAATTAATGCATTAATTGATACATATAATATTATTTAAAAACAAAATCTAAAGCCCCCATAATAGAGATGTGACTAGTGATGGAAAATACGTGCATGCATGATTGCATTTTGTGTGTTTAGAGCAAATTGTTGTCAAAATAGCAATGGCAATGTCGGAGGTTACTTCATTTGAATAAAACGTAAAACCCCATAATAGAGACGTGACTAGTGATGGAAAATACGTGCATGCATGATTGCATTTTGTGTATTAGAGCAAGTTGTTGTCAAAATAGCAATGGCAATGTGGGAGGTTACTTCATTTCCTTCTCATCAATAGAAAGGAACAAGCACCAAACTCTATTTACTTCATTTTTCTCATCAATAGAAAGGAACAATCAAATAACCATTCTTTTAATTAATTAATTATTATTTTTTTTGAATGCTTCTTTTCTTCTTATGTCAATATAAAGAAATTGAAGAATTTTTGTATAAAATATGATGTAAGACAAGATTTTTAGGACAAAATTTTAAGAATTTTTATATTTTTAAGTTTTAATATTTTTGATAGATTATTAGGATTTTTGTAATTTAGTATAAATATTTTAGGATTATTAGGTTTTTTAATTTTATTATGTTAGAATTAGATTTTGACTAGGATTTTAAATAGTTTAGAATTTTGGTTTCCTATTCTCTTAGGTTTCCTAATTTGTGATGATTTAAGTTTCCTACTTTTAGAATTATTTTTCCTACAAGTATTAGGTTTAGTTTATTATAAATAGCTATGTAAACCTCATGACAAAGACAACTTTTATACAACTTTTATTCATTCATTCAATAATATTTCCCTTCCTTGTGGATTCAAGGTTCTATTTTTCTCGTGAATTCGAGAGCCCCTTTCGTCTACTAGAACGATATCTAATCCCTGTGTATTCCGCTGCGTCCAGTGGTATCAGAGCAAGGTTTCTCCTGGCTCGATGTCATTCATCAAAAGAGAAAGCACAAACTCTATTGACGATGATCGTAGAGAAAGATCTAATAGGATTCGAGTCAAGGGACTTGCCCAAGGCCAACCTGTTAGTCACAATGTTAATAGGAACCACGCTATGGGATTTGCCCAAGGCCAGCCTATTAACCACAACGTCTTGAGACGATTTTCTTGTTATCAATACGATAGTGAGAATGAATCTGAAGATGAGCTATTCGAGGATTATGGTGAATACCAGTCGATAAGGCGACAACGAAGATTCAATGATGTGTTCAATAGCAATAATTATATCAATCACGACTTTTCAAATTATCAAGTACCATTAGAAATTCCCTATTTTAATGCTTCTTTTCATGCCGAGGATTTTATTTATTGGTTTCGCAAAGTTGACAAATTCCTTGAGTGTATGGAAATCTCTGAAGAAAAGCAAGCCAAATATGTCACACGTAAGTTACAAGGTTATGTTTCTACATGGTGGAAACAATTGCAGTATGATCAAAGGCGACAATACGAACAACCTATTAGGACGTGGCATAAGATGAGGAAATTGATGAGTTCTAGATTCCTTCAAACAAATCATGGGCAAATATTATATCTACAATATCAAAGAAAGCTTGACTCAAAACAATTGTTCCAAGGTGATTTTGATTCCCAATATTCTTCGCAATTCAATAATTATTATGGAATTGTGGATACAGATTGTTCGAGGAACATGACTACGGTTCTGCCAAGTTTGGGTCAATCAAGTCTTGTAGGTCAACAAATTTGTCACGCTCAACCACACATTGAAGAAGAAAAGATTTTGAGTACCTCAATATTTCAAAATTTTGAAGACCCAAATAGACATTCAATTGAAATAGAAAATCAAGTTGATTTCAACAATGGTGAGAACGTTGAAATTGATGAAAGAGAGGTCATTGGAATTACTTTGATCAAGAAGTCTGAAGAAGACGATGAAGAGGTGAAGCAAGAGAAAAAGGTTGAAGTTAGCCAAGAGCTTCTAATGACGGAACTATCATCTCTTGATTATTATGATAGTTATGAGATTGCAAAAGAAGAAGATCTAGTTGAACTCAATGAAAAAGAAGAAATAAAAGATGAGGTAATAAAGTTGACATGTGCACCAAAGAAGTTGATTGAGGATGCAATTGATGTTTGAAAGATTATAATTGAATGTCCAACTGAATCTAAGACAGAGCAACGTCTAGAGAGTATCCAACATCAACATAAAATATCCTTCGTTGATTTTCTTGGTGTTGAGAAATTTAATTTGATTTTCAATACTTGTCTAATTGATCTTGTCAACCAGTTGAAGCATATAAAGAATAACTTTTCGAAAGTAGACTTCTCTGCATGGTGGATACAGATTATTCAAGAAACATGACTATGGCTCTGCCAAGTTTGGGTCAATCAAGGCTTATAGGTCAACAAATTTGTCGCGCTCAACCACACATTGAAGAAGAAAAGATTTTGAGTATCACAATGTTTCAAAATTTTAAAAACCCAAACAAACATTCAATTGAAGTAGATAATCAAGTTGATTGCAACAATGGTGAGAACATTGAAATTGATAAAAGAGAGGTCACTGAAATTACTTTGATCAAGAAGTTTGAAGAAGACGATGAAGAGGTGAAGCAAGAGAAAACGTTGAAGGTAACCAAGAGCTTCTAATGACGGAACTATCATCTCTTGATTATTATGATCGTTATGAGATCGCAAAAGAATGAGGTTTAGTGGAACTCAATGAAAAAGAAGAAATAAAAGATGAGGTAATAAAGTTGACATGTGCACCAGAGAAGTTGATTGAGGATGCAATTGATGTTCGAAAGATGATCATTGAATGTCCAACTGAATCTAAGACAGAGCAAAGTCTAGAGAGTATCCAACATCAACATAAGATACCCTTCGTTGATTTTCTTGGTGTTGAGAAATTTAATTTGATTTTCAATACTTGTCTAATTGATCTTGTCAACCAGTTGAAGCACATAAAGAATAACTTTCAGAAAGTAGACTTCTCTGCATATAATGTTTGGAAGAGGAACAGACAGTTGAAGTATTCCAAGTATCTTTTTATTTGGGATGGACGATGGCAGATCTCTAATATGAACTCAATGACGAGTTCTTTCAAAGAAGAGGAATCTGATGTAGGACAAGATTTTAAGAATTTTTATATTTTTAAGTTTTAATATTTTTGATATATTATTAGGATTTTTGTAATTTAGTATAAATATTTTAGAATTATTAGGTTTTTTAATTTTATTATGTTAGAATTAGATTTTGACTAGGATTTTAAATAGTTTATAATTTTAGTTTCCTATTCTCTTAGGTTTCCTAATTTGTGATGATTTAAGTTTCCTACTTTTAGAATTATTTTTCCTACAAGTATTAGGTTTAGTTTATTATAAATAACTATGTAAGCCTCATGGCAAAGACAACTTTTATACAACTTTTATTCATTCATTCAATAATATTTCTCTTCCTTGTGGATTCAAGGTTCTATTTTTCTCGTGGATTCGAGCGCCCCTTTCATCTACTAGAACGATATCTAGTCCCCGTGTATTCCGCTGCGTCAAAATATATACATGTCTATGAAATTATCTGAAAGCCAATGGGTGCCACAGCACTCCACCCCAATTGTAGTTCCGCCCCATACCAAAAGAGATTGGATAAGCCTTTTCCAAATGCACCAAAGAGGAATATTTTCTCACCCAAACGAAATCTCAATTTCTTAACAAACAAGTTTTGATAACAGAGAGCAAACTGTAAAAGTTGAAATGTGTAAACATTAATTAAGCTTATACGAAATCTGGAGACTAATCCACATGACTAAGCTTTACCAAAACTGGTAATCAGTTATTAGTGGATCCCATTAGCTCATATTTATTGAGTAAGTCCAATTTTGATTTGCTAATTCCACTTATAGAGAGAGAAGGTTATGTCTGATTCTATGATCGATTTTTACTTCGTTATATGAGTAATTAGTCTGAAGGAGGAGGTCATCAGTTCAACTTTCCCTAACAAAAAGTTGAATTAAGGAGACAAGCACTTGGTATTTGCAAGGTAAGGAGACTAACTCTCATAAGTGTTAATCTAATAATTAATAACTGACTCTCTCTGTTTAAGAATAACATTTTTTCTTAATAAAAGAAAAGTTTATTAAATTAAATATATGAAAACAGACAGTAGTGAACATCTTCCAAACTACAAAAACATCCACATCCCAACATACAAAATATGTTATTAAGCTCCCTCACATGTTCAACACAAGAAATAAAAATAGTTAGGGTAAATTACACTTACCTCTCTTGAGGTTTATGACAATTACAGGGACCTTCCTTACAATTTTAATAATTATAGAAACCTTCCTCACTTTTAAAACTATTAAGATTCTCTCACTATTAATCTTCTGTTAGTTTATTTAACAAAATATGCTAATGTCTTGTATTATGAGTCAAAAATTCCAAAATTGCCCTTATATATTCAAATAGTAAATTTTACTTATCTCTCTTGAGGTTTTACAAAATAATTAATAAAGGCCCATACATTATTTTAATAGTATTGAACAAAATTATTAAATTCTATACAATATTTAAAGAAAATCTAAATCGTTAAGATACTATAAAATATTTAACTAAAAAAAATATAATTTGCATTGATAAAATATTTAAAAAGAAACCATTTCTGTAAAATTAATAATTTCACACAATATTTATTTGAGAAAATTGTTAAAAAAATCCAAGTTAAGGAGAGTATAAGGCATTAGGTCTAGTTGATATTTTTTGTTGGTGAGAAATCCACCCTTTATAAAATAGTTTGGTGAGAAGTCCTTTCATTGGTTTTGGAAGATATTTTGTTTCTAATTTTACTCCTTAATATATCTGTTACATTTTTTTTATCTATTGACTTTTTTTAACTATCTATTCAAATTTATATCTATCTGTTCAAATTTTTTAACTATATGTTCAATTTTTTGCTCTTATCTGTTCAAATTTTTTCGATCTGTTGAAATTTACCACATGATCTGTTGAATTTTTACACCTATCTGTTCAAATTTATATCTATTTGTTCAATTTTTCCCTTATCTATTAAAATATTTGTTCAATTAGAGTCAATTTTTCTTTTATCTATTTATTGGGCTAAGTTCAGTCTTTAATGAAAACAAGTCAGTGAGGCATTTCATCAAACAACTAACATCCATATATCATTTAGCAACAACAAAGATGCCAAAGCCCAAGACCAAACCAATAACACAGGTTCAAGAATCTTCAGGTATAGAGAACTTTGCTAGCTCCAAGCTCCAATGCAAAACCAGAAGCAATGCACAATCTTCCTTGTTAAAAAACTTGATGAATCTTGTGAATACAACTTCTTGGCAATTATAGAAATAGACAAATCCGAACAATTTGCCTCTGTAGCATATCTGGGTGCACATATCTTCGAACGATCTGCCAAGAACCATGTCTTCGTACAGCTCCAAGCCTTCTAATAGAAGAGTTGTTTTTACCAGATTCGAAAGGGATATAATGGATTTGATCTTCTTGTCTTTGACGACATAGGAGACCGAGACGACAAAAACGACAGTAGATTGGTGGTGAGTATGAGCTAGGGGACATACTTCTTATTCTCTCTCTCTCTCTCTCTCTCTCTCTCTCTCTCTCTCTCTCTCTTCACAATCTTCTTGTTCTTCACCATATTTAAACTCAAAGACCCCAACTCACCATCAATGTCCTCCAACTCCCCACATTGTCGATCGCTAATGGTATTGACTGTTAGAAATGGTTTTGGAAAATCATATTTTTTCTAAACTTTGGTCTATTTTTTAGGTGGGACCCATGCGCCAAAGTTGGTGGGTCAAAGTGGTAACGCGTTCTATACCTCGTTGTGATTCACGTAGTATATTTGGTTGCTCAAAACCATTATCAAGTGAATGGAAAATTGAAACCAAAGTGAGCTCCATGAAAATGGAGTTTTGGTGAAAATTTTTTAAAGGTTTGAATAAAGTCTTGTCCCACATTGGTTTGGTGGACAAACTTTTGTGGTTTATAAGGCATGGGTTTTTAACTTAGGGAGGGCCCCAAGGGGCACCCAAGTTTGTAGAAATGAGAGATTATGGGCAAATTAGGCTAGACCCACTGGACCCAAAAATAAACACACGCGCGTGCCACTACCACCGTCCATCCGATCGGGCGAGCAGGCGGGCTGGGCTTGGGCACGGGTGCGTGGTGTGAGGTTGTGTAGACACCCCATTTTTGACCAACCTTAAGACTCAGACGTCATCGTCTGTGCACTCGGTGATTGTGCATATTTGTGCTCGTTTTGAGTTTCCGGAGCCTTCGGCTGAGTGCCTTGTCTCGAGACCTCTTAACTTTCTCCTCTTGGCTTGGTTTTTGGACCATGCCTTGTTGCGTTTGCCTAGAGGGAAACAAAGGCCTGTAGGCCACTTTTTATAGCCGTAGGCTACCTTTCCCTCTCGTAGGCCACTTGTGGTGGCCCGTAGACTAGTTTTCGGGGCTTCCGGCTGAGTGCCTTGTCTTGCGGACTCTTGTCTTTCTTCCTTTTTGGTTTGTTTTTGAACCATACCTTGTTACCCTTTGCGTAGAGGGTGGAACAGGGGTGTAGACCAGTTTCCTTCCTTGTAGACCACTTTTGGTGGTCAGTTAGCTAGGGTGGGTGGTCTGTAGACCACCTAAGGTGGTCGGCAGCATGCCACCACCTTCTCCTATCTTTGTAGACCCCTTTTCTCCCTTGCTAACCAGTTTTCTTCCATGTAGACCACTTGAGGTGGTCGGTCGACTAGGTGGGGTGGTTGGTCGACCACTTTAACTGGTCGGCGGCCTTTCTGCACTTTCTGCAGATATTTTCCTTACTAGTTATGCCAGCTGTTGGGCACAGAAGGCATCCTCCATACACGTATGGAGGGATTGCACCAAGCCTCTAGCTTGTCTAACAAGCTTGAGGCATGAAATTCTATATAAGAAGAGCTTCCTCCCCCTTGTTCAAGGTTCAGAATTTGATTAGGGCTAAACATATCCCTCTCTCTATATATTTCTCCCTTTCTCTCTATATTTCTCTCACTCTCTCTATATTTGTACTAGTTTGTGCCTTAACGTAAGTTTTCTTCACACTTTTGCACTAAAGCACCTAGCGAAACACCTTCACTCTTGAGCTGAGGTTCTTGGAGGTTGCATTTGAGTGACTTTGGCTTGGTTTTGCCTCAGAAGTGGCTGGTTTTGAAGCTGTTATTCAAGGGTGAGTAGTTACCCTCTTTAAGCTTTGTTTTTCTTAAGTATTTGGCCATCCCTGCATGCTCTTTTAGGCCTTACTTTCAACTGCAAAAACTCTTATTTTTAAGTGTTTGAAATGTTTGTTTAGGCTTTGTTTGAGTTAGGGGTGGTTTACCCCCTTTGGTGGCTTATTTTCCTTTGCTTTATTCTATCTCTTAAGGCCTTTCAAACCACCTTGTTTTGGCCTTTTAACCAGTGAATTCCAGAGGAACTTCAGTGGTGGAAAGTGGGTTTTGTGTAATCCTCTTAGTTAGCCTAACATGCTCTATGCTTTGAACCACCATTTTAGCATGTTTTTGGCTCCACTCCAGCAGGCTTTTACTCATATTTTGGCATGCCTTAGCTCTGATTTTGGTCGACAAGGTCACCTCTTGCATGGTTTACGCACTTGTGGTGCAAGCTTGTTCACTAGTCTAGCTTGTTTGGTGTTTTGGCCTATTGATCTAGCATGTGTATTATAATAACCCCGATCCACAATTAGCCACTAACCAGTAATTAAGGATGCTAATTAAGTGAACAAAATAAATTATGGGTTTATAATGTGATTTGCATGATATTTGGCTTTCTATCTGTTACTTGTGGAAATATCTGTATGGAATGCCGCTTTAATATGTAAATTGAAAACTTTATCGGCATTCGAAACCGAAATTAACTACACCAATATGTTATTTGGAATTTTTAGAACCATATGGCAAATTTTATTAAAAATTAATTCAGTCTGATTCGTTAAGTTGCGTTTGGCAAGCCTTATGTTTTAATTAATGTATTTTAGCATCATAACTATCTATATGAGCCCTTAAGCTCATTTGAGCTCATTCCTCTCATTCTTGAGTGCAAAATTCTGGAGATTCATTTTAGAGAGAGAGAGAGAGTGCAATTCTAGAGAGAGAAAGGAATAGATTAAAGAGAAATTAAAGGCTATAGCTTAAATTGATCAAAGATTATGCTAGAACAAGAGTAATTCGAGACTCTAGGTAAGATTACAACCTTTAGATTGTGTAACTAAGTCATTGAACATGAGATTTCTTCAAGATTATGTGTTTAAGGGTGTGTATTGAGCTTAGAAGGAAGATTTGAGTGGCAATTCATGCATGCATGTACATTTTCTTACAAATTGAGCATGATTTCCATGAATCCTCTCTTGCATGTTTGAAATTCATCTTCATTTAGGGAAATCATCAAGTTTCAAGTTGTTTTGTGGTGTTTGATCATGTTTTGAGAAGTTTGATACAAGAAAAATTCATGCATGTTGTGTTCATTAACATTCATCATGTTTTAAGTTGAAATTGGGAACTTTTGGCAAACCCTTGGGCCATGATTTTATGAAATGATCCTAAATTCTTCATGTTTTACAAGTTTACTATGTTATCTCAAGTTTTGGGGCCCAAGAGATATGTTTTGATGAGTTGAATTCGAGTTTTGAGCTTGGGAGGTCAATCTGGATTTTCCAGAAATTTGACCCACGCTCGAGCGGGGACTTTCATGCTCGAGCGTGAACCCTGAACTCATGCACCATGCTTGAGAGTGGGACGAGCACCCGTCGAGCATGAAAACCTTGCATCCAGTACTTTTAAAGTTTACAGTCCGCTCGAGCGGGTAAAGTCACGCTCGAGTGGAGATTCATTGTCTGCATGTCCGCTCGAGCGGGGACTTTCACGCTCGAGCGTAGACCTCATTTTCAGAAAATTTTGTCTAAGTGTTCCAAGGCATGTTTTGGCATCCTCATTGCATCTTAGGCATTTCTAAGCCTTAATTAAGCCATAGTAATGAGGTTATGGATTAGAAACACACTAAGAAATGAATGTACTAAGTCAAGGAATTGCAAGTGTGTGTGTTTTTAGCATTGTGATAAGAAAGAATAAGAACCAATGTAATGAAAGATAAGCCTTAATGGCCACTTGAATGTGTAATGATAAGACATGTTTGTGTTATGTATTTTGTGATTGTAGGTCAAGACTCGAGGACTGATTGACCGCTTACTGGAACCACTGTAAGTAACGTTATCGTAAAGATACGTTCATATGAATTATGTTCTAAATGAAATATGATAAGTTCTGATTTCTAAAATGATATCTGTTTTCGTGAATGAACATCCCAAGTTTGAAATCTATTATGGCATCCATAGATAGTCCCAAGTCATGGGGGATGACATGAAAATGCGGGTCCATGACATACAAGTAATTACGAGATCTCGTTAGCCACTTCATTGTGGCGATATGTGTTTAATCGGTATCCAAAACTGATTACTCTAGCCGGAAGACATTCTGTGATGTGTTCTATGGGATGTACCATTATTATGTTCTGATATGAGAATGATTATGCTCTAGTCTGTTTTCTGCTTATGATATATTCGGATTTCATTCACTAACCCCTTTACCTTAATGTTATTCATTGGGCTTTAGCTCATTGTGTGTATATATATGTATAGGTAAGCATTTTGGAACCCGAGCCTGAAGGCTTTTGTCTGGATCTGTATTCTGTTGTCAGCCAACCATTGTGCTTACGTGGAGGTTCCTGAAGCGTCCTGTGTTTAAGTTTTGTGGTTTCAGTTTATTTAAAACTTGATTTGATATCGTTGGTTGTACTTAAAATACTGTAATGTGTGTAGGTATAATGTATGGTTGACTACCGGTTATTGTATATAAAGTTTTAAATATTCTGTTTCATATAAGTCAGCACAACTCATTGGACAATTATATTTGTGTATTTGCTTCCGCTAGCGCCTTCATCTTGTTAATCTGTTCAGAGGCCTTCGGTAGTCTAAGGATTACTGGCCGGTTACGATACTAAACTTATAGGGTCGGGTTTGGGTCATGACATGTATGCTTTACTCCAGTACATTTTTGGCTTTGATTTAACATGCTTTAGGTCTGATTTGAGTGGTCTTGGTCATGCATGCTTAGCTTTGCATAGTTATAGTGCATTTGGCTTTGCTAGCCTTAAGCTTTGAGACCTCTAGCATGTCATATTTGAGCTTTTTGCATGGCATGGCATCATTTGGCATGTTATTTCAGACCATATACCTCTGCCATATTTTCGCATTTATCATCCATTTGTTGTGTTTGAGGGTTAAGCCTTATGCTTCACTTATGAGCCAATATGTATGCATGCTTGCCTAAGCTTTTGGGGCTACCATCTCAGCATGTTTTTGGTGTTATTTTACCATGTTACAACTCTGATTTTTGTTAGTGAAGTGTCACGACCCAAACCCGCCCCTATGGGTTTAGCACCGTAACCGGCCAGTAATCCGAGATTACCGAAGGCCTGCTTAATAGTAATACAGTAAAACAGAGTACAGGGGCATGGTGGAAGCCAAAACAGTAAATAAACAATGTCCAATGAGCTGTGATAGTCTGTATGCAAAAAGACTTTTCATACAGATATATATACATATACAGTGCAGAATGGTATGTACAACATTTATAATCATTCAGATCATGGGCCTAATCCCTATTAACAGTACAGTAACAGTCTATACAATCTATACAGTTAACAAAACAATTACAGAGACAGACGGGGGAAATTAAAATACCTATAAGCCATAGCATAACAGGCTCGGAACCTCGCAGTGAGGCACAGTGGTTGGCTTGACAAAACTGGAGCTGACCCCGACGCTTCTAGCCACGATCGGGTGCCTGTACACCTATATATATATATATATATATATATGAGCAGTGAGCTAAAGCCCAGTGAATAACATAATCCGTAAAGAGGTTTAGAATGAATGCCCTTACAGTAATGAAAACAGTTCATTAAATCAGTATTTCAGTCGTTCAGTCAGTACAGTCATATGTGGTACATCCATTAGCATAACAGTATAGTAAACAGTAGGTCTTGAAAGACCGAACAGTCAATGATGGCCATCAATCAGTAAACAGTAGTGGTTCCAACAAGGGAACCGACAGAGATCTCTGTGACAGTAACAGTCAGTAACAGTAGTTGCTAAGGATGCCACAATACAGTTCAGAATAGAGGACATACATTCATTCTATTAACAGTATCAATTCAGAAACAGTACAGTTCAATTGTTCAGAAGATAATCATTTTTGAACATATCTTTACACAGTTGTTACTCACAGAGTTCTGGGCTACAGTTAGGCTAGAGCGCGTCTCCAGTCGCCAACCCTACACAGTTTACAGATTGAACACACACTAAGCTACACAGTTGGGAAAGATAATAACTTAATCCCTAATTTGCCTCGGTGTGTTCTACATCTATATCCTCATTAAGATGTCTTAAACTAGGCCTAAGAATGTCTAGGATGGGATGAGGATGCAAAGATGCGATCAGAAAACATTTTCAGAATTTTCAGAATTTTCAGAAAAACAAATCCCCGCTCGAGCGCAAGTTTCCCCGCTCGAGCGGACATGCAACAAAGGTCCCCGCTCGAGCGGTAAATCCCCCGCTCGAGCGGACTGTAAAAGTACTGAATAGGTGAAATCTCCGCTCGACGGCCGCTTGAGCATGAGACACATGCCTCCGCTTGAGCGTGCATTCCTCCGCTTGAGCGGACTGTAAAACAGTGCAAAGTACTGGATGCTCGAATTCCCCGCTCGAGCGCCACTTTCCTCGCTCGAGCGGGAGTGCAAAATCTGGAAAATCCAGATTGCACCTTCAAGCCAAAAACCAAGTTTTGATGCTCTAAATTCGATCCTCTTGGGCCAATTTTCTGAAAAACATTTGTAAACTCATAGAACAACATGATTCAAAGCTCAATTTGTAAAACCAAGGCCCAAGGGAAGTTTAATTAAATCCAATTTTAAACCAATTTTCATGAACATGATACAAACATGACATGCATGAGTTTAACTCAATTCAAAGCTTCAATTTCATGCTCTAATGAGCCAATTCTTCCAAGGACAAGATGAAATCATGGACTTAAACACAATATGAACATGCCTGTAACATTTTACCATGAAATCAACTCACAACTCAACAATTCAAACATGCATGCATGGAATGAGCTTCAATTTGACATGCTAGGACTAGAACATGACTCAATTCATCAATTTAGTATGGACCATGCAAGGACTAGCTCGAATACAACAATGAGAAGGTGAAATCCTTACCTAAGTCTTGAATTAGAGGTATGGAGGCTCAATGTTGCAAGTTTTCTACAATATCCTCAAGATTCCAAGCAAATCCCTCAAGAACACATCAATTCTCTCACTCCCTCTCTCTCTAGATCGGTTTTGTGCTCAAATGAGGCTGAGGAAATGTTTGTCTAATTGTGTACAAGGCTCAATATGTTGAGGTAGTGGGTTACTAAGGATGACAATATTGCAATTAAGTCTAAGTTGTGCAATTTATCAATAATTAACCTAATTTAATCATACCAAATCACATTTTAACTGAATATGCCATAAAATCATATAAATTCTACTGATCATGGGACACTAATCAATTTCTGGTTTGGCCACCGATAAGGCCTTCAATTTGCAGTTTAAACATAAAACATGTACAGATAATTAAATAGTCAAACAGATAGAATGCAATTTAAACAGATATACTCAATCAATCAGTTTCAGATTTCAGTCAGTCAATTCAGTATTTCGATTACTTCAGTTATCAATCATAATCAGTCTCAGTTTAGCAGTAATCAGTAGTTTATCGGTAAACAGTGATGGGGGTTGTTACAATCTCCCCTCCTTACATAGAGTTTAGTCCTCTAAACTCGAGTTATCTTCGTTTTGGAAGAAAACAGGATTCAATGGAAACAGTTCAGGATATCTTTTCGCCATGTCATCTTCCCTTTCCCAAGTGGCATACACGCCACCATGGTTTTTCCAGTCGACTTTCACTAACGGAATCTCTTTATTTCTCAACTTCTTAATCCGTCTGTTTACAATCTGAATAGGTCGTTCCTCGTAAGTGTAGTCATCACTCAGCACTACACGAGTAGGCTCTATCACATGGAAAGGATCTCGGAGGTAATCCCTCAACATAGAAATGTGGAAGACGCTGTGCATATGCTCCATTTCAGGAGGAAGCGCAACTTGATACGCCACCGGATTGATTTTCTCAATAATCTCATACGGTCCGACATACCTCGGTGCTAACTTGCCTTTGACTCCAAAACGAGTCTGGCCTTTCATCGGTGTCACTTTGACAAACACGTGATCACCCACTTCATAATCTCTGTCTCGCCTTCTGACATCTGCATAACTTTTTTGCCTGTTCTGTGCAGTTTTCAGTCTCTGTTGTATCAGTTTCACTTTTTCAGTTGTTTCATATACAATCTTGGGCCCAAGCAAAGGCCCATCTCCAACTTCTGCCTAGTAAATCGGAGATCTATATTTTTTGCCATACAATGCCTCGAAAGGCGCCATACCAATACTTGAATGATAGCTGTTGTTGTAGGCGAATTCAGCTAAGGGCAAATGGCTTTCCCAATTTCCCTGAAAATCAAGGACACACATTCTCAGTAAATCCTCCAGAGTCTGGATGGTCCTTTCTGACTGACCATCTGTCTGAGGATGATAGGCACTACTCAGTCTTAGTTCAGTACCCAACGCAGTCTGTAAGCTTTGCCAAAATCTCGATGTAAACTTCGAATCCCTGTTAGAAACAACGGACACAGGCACTCCATGCAGTCTGACAATTTCATCAATATAGAGTATAGCCAATTTGTCCGTATTATAAATTGTCTTAACAGGTAAGAAGTGAGCAGATTTAGTCAGTCTATCAACAATAACCCAAATTGAGTCCATACATTTACTAGAGCGAGGCAATCCAACGATAAAATCCATAGTAATATGTTCTCACTTCCACTCCGGTATCGGTAAGGGCTGCAATAAGCCTGCGGGTCGTTGATGTTCGGCTTTGACTTGTTGGCAATGAAGACATTTTGATACAAAATCAGCAATTTCTTTATTCATTCCCGGCCACCAGAAATTCAGTTTCAGGTCTTGGTATATTTTCGTATTCCCCGGATGGATAGAAAATTTTGAATTGTGGCCGTCTTGCAGAACTCTTCTTTTCAATTCAAAATCATTCGGTACACACAGTCTACCTTGAAATTTCAATACATTATTTTCAAATTTAAAACCCGGTCTTGGTTTAGATTCCCTTTCTTCGATGATCTTCTTCAAGAAGTCATCCAATTACTGTTTCTCTTTAATTTCTTCAACCAGTGCTGGTTGAGCAGAAATAGCAGCTATTGTTCCACCTTGTTCTCGCAAAACAATTTTAATTTCAGATTTTTCAAGGTCACAAAGCAACTTTTTCTGTCCAGTGAGTAAACAGGCTAAATTACCAATCGATTTTCGGCTCAGTGCATCGGCAACGGTGTTGGCTTTTCCCGGATGGTACAAAATCTGCAGGTCATAGTCTTTAATCAGTTCTAGCCATCTCCGCTGTCTCATGTTCAGTTCTTTCTGTATGAAGAAATATTTTAAACTCTTGTGGTTGGTATATACTTCACATGTCGCCCCATATAGGTAGTGACGCCAGATTTTCAATACAAATACCACTGCGGCAAGTTCCAAGTCATGGGTTGGGTAGTTCTTTTCGTGCGGTCTCAGTTGTCGGAAAGCATAAGCAATAACTCTCCCATTCTGCATTAAAACACATCCCAAACCCTTATGAGAAGCATCACTAAATACAGTATAACCATCTGTACCTGAAGGTAAGGTAAGAACTGGTGCAGTCACTAGTCGAGTTTTCAACTCCTGGAAAGCTGATTCCCTTTGGTCAGTCCAGTCAAATGATATCCCCTTCTGAGTTAACTGAGTCAACGATAAGGCAATTTTGGAGAAATCTTTGACGAATCTTCTGTAATATCTAGCCAAACCCAAAAAGCTTCAGACTTCTGTCACATTTGTTGGTCTAGGCCAGTTTATTACAACTTCGATTTTCTGTAGATCAACTGAAATTCTATCTTTGCTAACAACATGCCCCAAAAACATAACATGATCAACCCAAAATTCGTATTTAGACAGTTTAGCATAAAGTTTCTGTTTTCTTAGGGTCCGTAGGGCAAGTCTCAGATGATGTTCATGTTCTTCTCTACTCTTAGAATAAATCAGAATGTCGTCAATGAATACAACAATAAAGTCATCGAGGAATGGTTTAAAGATTCTGTTCATGAGGTCCATAAATGCAGCAGGTGCATTGGTAACTCCAAAAGGCATAACTAAAAATTTGTAATGTCCATACCTCGTTCGAAAAGCAGTTTTGTCAATGTCTTCTAGTTTAACTTTCAGCTGATGATAACCGGATCTGAGATCAATCTTAGAGAACACTTGAGTACCCTGTAACTGATCAAATAAGTCATCAATACGCGGCAATGGATATTTATTTTTCACAGTTACCTTGTTCAAGTCACGGAAGTCGATACAGAGCCTCAGTGAGCCGTCTTTCTTTTTCACAAACAGGACAGGTGCGCCCTACGGTGAAGTACTAGGCCTGATGAACTTTTTGTCTAACAGTTCTTGCAGTTGAACTTTCAGTTCTTTCAGTTCAGTTGGAGCCATTCTATAAGGAGTTTTAGATACTGGCTGTGTACTCGGAATCACATCAACGATGAACTCAATCTCCCTGTCAATCAAATCCCCTGGCAGATCATCTGGAAAAACATCTGAGAATTCTCTGACTATAGGAATACAGTTCACATCAGTTTTAACATCAGTATGTATAGTCAATACAGAACACAGATATCCCTTACACCCCTTCTTAATCAGTTTAAAGGCTTTCATGGAGGAAATCAAATATGGAGAAAGTACTACTCCAACCCCATTAAACACAAATTCAGGTAAACCCGGTGGACGAAAAACTACTTGTTTCGTTACACAGTCTATGGTAGCATGATATTTCGTTAACCAGTCCATCCCCAATATAACATCAAAATGATCTATGTTCAGAGGCAGTAAGTCAATATACAGATGCATATCCCCAACATTAATTTCATATGCAGGGTACATATAAGCACAAGTTACAGATCCCCCAACAAGTGAAGATACAGCTAACATATAATTCATGGGTTCTAATGGTCTACTCAATTTTTGCGAAAAAGCATGCGATACATATGAGTGTGTAGACCCCGAATCAATCAGAACATATGCATTTTGAGTACAAATAGAGAGAATACCTGACACAACGGTCTCGGTATTCTGCACATCTCCCGGTACTAGTACGAACACTCGGCCTTGCCTCATAGGCTTTTTCCCGGTAGCTTTGGGATTAGGCTTTGGTGTAGCAGTCGATGCTGCTGCGCTAGGTGTAGCTTTACTATTGGCTTGCGGAGCAGAGGGACAGTCTTTAACCATGTGGCCCGCCTTGCCACACCTGTGACAGGCTCCAGATATTTTGTAACAGACCCCTTTGTGCTTTCTGCCACACTTAGAACAGGGTGGTATGAAACCACTCCCCTGGTTGGGGCTAGTTGTTGACCCCGTATTCTGTTTCTTGTTCAATGGGTTATGCTTGCCTTTCTTGAATTTGAAACCCTGCCTTTTACCACGCCATTCAGACGCTGGTGTTTCAGTTTCAGTGCCTCGATGTTCGATTCAGCCATCAAGGCTCGGTCAAGAACATTTACATAGTTCGGTAGCTTCAAAACATTAATTTTGTCGAGTATTGCAACATTAAGGCCGCCTTCAAACTTTCTGGCCTTCTTGTAATCAGTATCAACCATGTGCGGTGCATAACGAGCAAGTTCAGTAAATTTTGTCTCATATTCTGCCACCGACATGGTGCCTTGTTTCAGTTGTTCAAACTCAGTCACCTTTCTGTTCCTAACACACTGAGGGAAATACTTCTCGAAGAAGGCTCCTTTGAATTGAGCCCAAGTCATAACAGTGTTGTCATCACGGATAAGCATCCACTACCTTCTAGCCTCTTCTTGCAAGGTAAAGGTGGCCAATAGTACTTTATGTGCTTCAGAGCACGGAAAAACCTCAAACAATTTTTCTGTCTCAAGAACCCAAGCTTCAGCCTTCAACGGTTCAAGGCCTCCCTGAAAGGATGGCGGTTTCATTTTGCTGAACTTCTGGGTGAAAGCAATTATGTCATCATTAACAGGTGGCTCTAGCTGTATTGGAGGAAGTGGGGGCTGTTGGTTCTGTTGTTGCCCTAATCTTTCAGTTATTAGTTCCATCATTCTCTCCAGTCTGGCCATTCTTGCCTCAGAGGATGAGGATTCAGATTCATTTACAGTGTTTGCATTATCCATTTCACTATAAGCAGTTATAGCAATTATAAACATAAGCAGTTGCATACTTAAACAGTTTATCACATTAGCACATATTCAGTCATGTCATAGCCACACACACTTTTCATGCTCATGTAATGCCCTATTACTTTTCTAGGACACCCTATAGCTCATTTGGACACGTGTGTGCGGTATAACTCGTGGTAAGTATCGCTCTGATACCACTCTGTCACGACCCAAACCCGCCTCTATGGTTTAGCACCGTAACCGGCCAGTAATCCGAGATTACCGAAGGCCTGCTTAACAGTAATACAGTAAAACAGAGTACAGGGGCATGGCGAAAGCCAAAACAGTAAATAAACAATGTCCAATGAGCTGTGACAGTCTGTATGCAAAAAGACTTTTCATACAGATATATATACACACACAGTGCAGAACAGTATGTACAACATTTATAATCATTCAGATCGTGGACCTAATCCCTATTAACAGTACAGTAACAGCCTATACAGTCTATACAGTTAACAAAACAGTTACAGAGACAGGTGGGGGAAATTAAAACCCCCTAAGCCATAGCTTAACAGGCTCGGAACCTCGCAGTGAGGCACAGTGGTTGGCTTGACAAAACTGGAGCTAACCCCGACGCTTCTAGCCACGGTCTGGTGCCTGTACACCTACATATATATATATATATATATGAGCAGTGAGCTAAAGCCCAGTGAATAACATAATGCGTAAAGAGGTTTAGAATGAATGTCCTTACAGTAATGAAAATAGTTCATTAAATCAGTATTTCAGTCGTTCAGTCAGCACAGTCATATGTGGTACATCCATTAGCATAACAGTACAATAAACAGTAGGTCTTAAAAGACCGAACAGTCAATGATGGCCATCAATCAGTAAACAGTAGTGGTTCCAACAAGGAAACTGACAGAGATCTCTGTGATAGTAACAGTCAGTAACAGTAGTTGCTAAGGATGCCACAATACAATTCAGAATAGAGGACATACATTCATTCTATTAACAGTATCAATTCAGAAACAGTACAGTTCAATTGTTCAGAAGATAATCATTTTTGAACATATCTTTACACAGTTGTTACTCACAGAGTTCTGGGCTACAGTTAGGCTAGAGCGCGTCTCCAGTCGCCAACCCTACACAGTTTACAGATTGAACATACACTAAGCTACACAATTGGGAAAAATAATAACTTAATCCCTAATTTGCCTCGGTGTGTTCTACATCTATATCCTCATTAAGATGTCTTAAACTAGGCCTAAGAATTCCTAGGATGAGATGAGGATGCAAAGATGTGATCAAAAAATATTTTCAGAATTTTCAGAAAAACAAATCCTCGCTCGAGCGCAGGTTTCCCCGCTCGAGCGGACTGTAAAAATACTGGATAGGTGAAATCTCCGCTCGACGGCCACTCGAGCGTAAGACACATGCCTCCGCTCGAGCGTGCATTCCTCCGCTCGAGCGGACTGTAAAATAGTGCAAAGTACTGGATGCTCGAATTCCCCGCTCGAGCGCCACTTTCCCCGCTCGAGCGGGAGTGCAAAATCTAGAAAATCCAGATTGCACCTTCAAGCCAAAAACCAAGTTTTGATGCTCTAAATTCGATCCTCTTGGGCCAATTTTCTGGAAAACATTTGTAAACTCATAGAACAACATGATTCAAAGCTCAATTTGTAAAACCAAGGCCCAAGGGAAGTTTAATTAAATCCAATTTTAAACCAATTTTCATGAACATGATACAAACATGACATGCATGAGTTTAACTCAATTCAAAGCTTCAATTTCATGCTCTAATGAGCCAATTCTTCCAAGGACAAGATGAAATCATGGACTTAAACACAATATGAACATGCCTGTAACATTTTATCATGAAATCAACTCATAACTCAACAATTCAAACATGCATGCATGGAATGAGCTTCAATTTGACATGCTAGGACAAGAACATGACTCAATTCATCAATTTAGTATGGACCATGCAAGGACTAGCTCAAATACAACAATGAGAAGGTGAAATCCTTACCTAAGTCTTGAATTAAAGGTATGGAGGCTCAATGTTGCAAGTTTTCTACAATATCCTCAAGATTCCAAGCAAATCCCTCAAGAACACATCAATTCTCTCACTCCCTCTCTCTCTAGATCGGTTTTGTGCTCAAATGAGGCTGAGGAAATGTTTGTCTAATTGTGTACAAGGCTCAATATGTTGAGGTAGTGGGCCACTAAGGATGGCAATATTGCAATTAAGTCTAAATTGTGTAATTTATCAATAATTAACCTAATTTAATCGTACCAAATCACATTTTAACTGAATATGCCATAAAATCATATAAATTCTACTGATCATGGGACACTAATCAATTTCTGGTTTGGCCGCCGATAAGGCCTTCAATTTCCAATTTAAATATAAAACATGTACAGATAATTAAACAGTCAAACATATAGAATGCAATTTAAATAGATATACTCAATCAATCAGTTTCAGATTTCAGTCAGTCAGTTCAGTATTTCGATTACTTCAGTTATCAATCATAATCAGTCTCAGTTTAGCAGTAATCAGTAGTTTATTGGTAAACAGTGATGGGGGTTGTTACATGAAGTCACCTCATGCTTGGTTTTGGTATGTGTAGTGTAATCCCACTCATTGGCCTTACATGCGTCATGCTTTATGCCTCACATTCTAACATGTGTTAGCTCTACTCCATACATGTTTTGGCATTGTTTTGACCTGCCTTGGGACTGTTTTGAGTCATCTTGGCCCTGTGGGGCTTGCTTGATATGGCTATGGTGCAAGTACCTTAGTTAGTCTTGAGTTTTGAGCACCTTACTATGCTATATTTGTGATGGTTGCATGTTTGGGCATCGTTTAACATGTTATTTTAGAGCATGTACGTGTGCCATGTTCTCACTTCTTTCATTCCTTGAGAGCTTTTGAGAGTTGTGTCTTTGTGCATTATTAATGAGCCATCAAATGAGCATGTTCTCCTTGTGTTATATGCATTGATCTTAACATATTTCAGCCGCTGTTTTGGCATGTTTGACCTCTATCCGGGGTTGGTTTGACCATTTGAGATTGATAGTGCATGCTTCATGTGTAATATGTTTCATTAGTTTTGATGCCTTAGCTTTTAAACATGCCACGCATGCATTGCTTACATGATGGAGTCTTGCGCATGTCACTTTAGCATTGAAGGTTGATCATCTTGTTTGCGTTGCATGTGTTTGGATTGGACGTTAATCCAAACACGAGGAATGTCGCACGTTTCATACTTAAAGTGATGAAACGTGTAGCATTTCTTGGTCGCCGACCCTCTTGATCAAGCATGATAAAGGTGGAGGCCCTTATATGTTATTTGTGCATTCATTGACATTGACTTGTGCAAACTTGGCTTCTCAGCCGTTGTGCATTGCGATGCTCGGTTGGTGGCCCGAGAGTCAAGTACCGCACTCCCTTGAGCTTGAGAAATGATAGGGAGGGTGGTTGTGCACACATATCTTGCAAATACACTACTATGCCTCTTATTGTTCTCTGTTGCAGCAAAACTGGAGCTTGGCAAATTAATTGGTCAGCCGACCAGTATGGGTGGTCGACCGACCACTTTTTCTGGTCTACAACTAGTTTTTCTAGTCTACAGCTCCCTTTTCTGGTCGGTAGCCCACCAGGAAGTCCCCATGTTAGAGCAGAAGGAATCTGGAAGTTAGTGCACTTTTCAAAGATCAAATCAAATGCAAACAGAGGCAATTCTGGGCATAGCAATGGATTTCCAAGTGAGGCGATCGAGCAGGCATGCACCCCTCGCCCCGAGGACCTCTTTTAACTGATTTAGCTGTTTTACTTAGTTAGCTAATTCGTCGGTTTTGTACTTAATTAGTTAATGTGCTTGTTTAATCGATTTGTTTTGTAATAATTAGTTAATTAGGAATAGTTAATTAGTTTTGGTTTATAATAATTAGTTTAATTAGCGTAGCTAGTTAGCTTATTATTCGGACCCTCCGTCGAGAGGGCATATGTTGTAATAAGTGTGCATGTGTGTGTGAATGTCTTCTAACCCCACGTCTTTCTCCCTTTTATTTACCCGCTTTCAGTGGTTAGATTAGGGCATATTTCGATTAGTATACCTTATGCTTGCATGTTTGCATCATTCATTCGTCTTGCATGCACCGGGCTCGACACATCATTCAAACTGCATCGTATTTCAATACCTATTTGAATACATGTATCAAATTGCTACATTCATATGTCATGATTAGATAGCCGAGCCTACTTTAGTTGCATTATTGCATGTGTTGTATTAAGCATCTTAACATAGCTAGGATCATGCATGATTTCTAACTAATTTTCTGTTTTGGCTCGGAGTACACTGTAAGTGTTTACGCTTTAGCATACTGCATGTGTGTAAGTGACTGCTATGATAGCATGCTTGCCATGAGGCTATTTACTTAAGTGCTCAACTGCATGAATGCCTGTGGATGAAGGCCTCATTGCTTGAATTGGGACAATTCATCAAATGTGAGTTTTAAGCCCACTTTGCGGAGCAGCAAATCATGTTTTCAAGCCCACTCGATGGTGGCAAATCCGTATTTTAGCCTACTTGCGAGTAGCACTTTCAAACCATTTTCGAAAAACAAACATGAATTATTTTGTTCCAATTCTTGTAATTGAGTCTATACTTGTATGTTGTGCGCATCACATAGTAAGCTAGCTAATAAACCGAAATAAGAACACATATGTTTTAAAAAACAACATATCATGTTTAGTAAACGCCGATCTTTGATCGGGCGAGCGGGGGTGCTCACTTAAGGACCTTCCCCTCTCGTACCCAAGTTTCCGAGCCGAGGCAACTTTGGTTATGACGGACATGTGGCCTTAGGCACGAGTCAGGGTTTCCTAAATTTTCCAAAACAAAATATTTAGGTGGCGACTCTGAAATCTGGCAAAGCAATCCATGTTTGGCACTTCTTGATTAAAATCGATTTTTCAAAATGATTTGCCGGATTTAGACTCTTTGGTGATTTATCAGTCTTACATTGCACTTTGTGAGATAAGATTCAGAACCGTGACAGGAGTCCGAACTGTAGTAGCTATGAACCCAATTCGCGCCCTCACACGCGGAGCGAGTTCGAGCGGTCTACAGGTTGGGTTGGGCTTGTCCGGCTCAAGTTCTCTCCCTTACATGTTTAATTGAAACCGAACAAGTACTATACCTGTTGAATTCAAATCTAAAAGGCACCATTTGGTTTTTCGTTCTAAATTTTGCTGCATTATTTTCTTGTGAGAAAGAGTGTAAACATAAAGTGTGTTCGTTGTGCGAATAATTTGTAGTGCTGCTATTATTTGTAATTGATCATTTTATCTTGGGAGATAGACGTCCACAATCTAAAAGCACCGTGGAGAGGACGAATCTGTCTTAAAAACACAGTGTTAAACACTAGACTTGATCAAAACCTTGTTCGAGAAATTAATAAAGTAAGTTGTTAATTTATTTTCTGTTTTATTATTTATTCATATCAGATTTTGATTTTATTTTTGTAACAAAATAAAAATTTGTCTTTATTTATTTATTTTTATTTACTAGTTTGATTTTTGTAATCAAACAATCTCTCTCATTTTCTTTATTTATTCTGTTTGTTGTTAAGTACACAAACATTATTTATTCGTAATACAGTGAAGATTGTCCAACAATCTTAAGACAGGTCATTTTTTGGTGTCTTCATTGTATTTATTTTCTGTGCTTTTTACAAAGTGATATTTTGGTTGGAAAATATAAATAGTAGTCATATACTGTTTGACAAATAGTAGTAATATACTGTTTATTTTCTTTGACAATTAGGGTTGGTTTGGGATGTTCTAAAAAAGTGCACTTTTTGACTTATTGGCTTATATGAGTTGGGTTTGGGTTGGGTTTGATGTGATGTGTTAGAGAGGTGATGTGATTTAAATAAGTTGATGTGACTTAAATAGGATAGTGACTTTTTGACTTTTTGTATTATTTAGGTCATGCCAAACTTGGCCTTTGTAACAACCCTCATACTGTTTACCGATTAATGACTGATTAACCGCTAATTACTGTTAACCGAGACTGATTTTGACTGATAATTGAACTACCTAAGGTACTGAACTGACTGACTGAAAACTGGAATCGAATTGACTGAGTATGTGTGTGTTAAATTGTGTTCTATCTGTTTGACTGTTTGACTATCTGTTCCTGTTTGTATGTTTAAACTGCTAATTGAAGGCCTTATCGGCGGCCGAATTAGAAATCGACTGATGTTCCGTGACCCTCATAATTAATGTGATTTTACGGTATATTTACCTGAAAACTGTTTAGGTATGATTAAATTAGATTAAAATAAGCTAATTGAAGAGTTGGACTTAATTACCGTTTTGCCATTGTTAGTGGGCCCTTATTATAACATGTTAGAGCCTTGGTATGCTTGAATCAAACATTTTTCTCAGCTCATTTCTTGCTTTTGCCGACCAAGAGAGGAGAGTTAGAGAGAGAGAGAATTGTTCTTGTTGATTTTGCTGGTAAATTGCTTGGTAATTGAAGAATTGTTGAAGTGATTGCATATTTGAGCTCCCTTCTTGAAATACAAGACTAAAGGTAGCTCCATTGTCTTCTTAGTCATGTTTTGGTTCATTGTGGTTGAATTGAAGCTTAATTGTTGCATGCATGTTGCCATTCTTGAAGTTTTGAGGTTGTAGTTCATAATACCTCACATGCATGTCCATCTTTTGGTCATACTCCATGAGTTCATCTTGTTTTTGAAGGTTTGAGCTCTTTTGAAACAGCATTGAAGCTTTAAAAATGATTTAAGGTCATGCATGTCATGTTTGAGGATTGTTCTTGGAAAATGGTTGGAAATTGGGTTTGAATTAAACACCCTTGGGCTTTGATTTCCTAAATTGAGTTTTGAAATATGTTATTCTATGTGTTTAAAAGAGTTTTCCAGAAAATTGGCCCAAGAGGATCGAATTTTATGCATCTAAGCTTGGTTTTGAACCTGGAGCTCGAATCTGGGATTTCCAGATTTCAGTCGTCCGCTCGAGCGGGGGTAGTGCCGCTCGAGCGGTAAAATCGAGCTTCCAGCATCTTGCACTGTAGAACAGTCCGCTCGAGCGGAGTATTGGGCGCTCGAGCGGAGGACTGGATGACACGCTCGAGCGGGGACCTTTGTTTGCCTGTACGCTCGAGCGGGGAAACCTGAGCTCGAGCGGGACCCTGTTTCACTGAAATTTCTGAAAATGTTTTCTAAGTGTATTTTTGCATCCTCATCCCATCCTAGGCATTCTTAGGCCTAGTTTAAGACATCTTGATGAGGATATCGATGTAGAACACACCAAGGCAAATTAGGGATTAAGTTATGAGATTTCCCAACTGTGTAGCTTAGTGTGTTCAATCTGTTAACTGTGTAGGGTTGGCGACTGGAGAGACACGCTCTAGCATACTGTAGCCCGAACTCTGTGAGTAACAATTGTGTAAAGATATGTTCAACTGATTATCTTTTGAATACTGAACTGAACTGTTTACTGAACTGGTATTATTTACTGAATGAATGTATGTCCTTTATTTCTGAACTGTACTGTGGCATCCTTAGTACCTACGGTTTACTGTTACTGTTACTGTTACAGAGATCTCTGTCGATTTCCTTGTGGAACCACTACTGTTTACTGACTGATGGCCATCATTACTGTTCGGTCTTTTAAGACCTACTGTTACTGTTATGCTAATGGATGTACCACATATGACTGTTTATTGTACTGAGCAACTGAAATACTGATTGAAATGAACTGTTTTCATTACTGTAAGGACATTCATTCTAAACCCCTTTACGCTTTATGTTATTCACTGGGCTTTAGCTCACTGCTCATATATATATGTAGGTGTTCAGGCACCAGACCGCAGCTAGAGGCGTCAGGGTTACTCCAGTTTTGTCAAGCCAGCCTTTGTGCCTCACCGCGAGGTTCCGAGTCTACCTGCTAAGGCTTAGGGGTGTTTTAAGAATTCCCCCTTCTGTACTGTTTTACCGTTCTGTATAGACTGTATGTTACTGTACCGTTATATAGGGTCGAGTCCCTAATCTGAATGCTTGTAAATATCGTGCATACTGTCCTGTACTGTTATGTATAAATGTATGAAAAATCTTTTTGGCATACAGACTGTCACAGCTCAATGGACATTATTTATTTACTGTATTGGCTTCCGCCAGGCCCTGTACTCTGTTTTACTGTATTACTGTTAAGCAGGCCTTCGGTAATCTCGGATTACTGGCCGGTTACGGTGCTAAACCCATAGGGCCGGGTTTGGGTCGTGACAGAGTGGTATCAGAGCGATACTTAACCACGAGTTATACCGCACACACGTGTCCAAATGAGCTATAGGGTGTCCTAGAAAAGTGATTAGGGCATCGCATGAGCATGATAAGTGTGTGGTTATGTTATGACTGAATACATACTAATGTGGTAAACTGTTAAACAAATGACTGCTTATGTTTAAAACTGTTATAACTGCTTATAGTGAAATGGATAATGCAAATGAACCTGAATCCTCGTCTACCGAGGCAAGGATGGAAAGAATGGAAAGAATGATAGAACTGATAACTGCTAGACTTGAACAACAACAGAACCAACCGCCCCCACCTCCTCCTCCTCCGGTACAGCCGGAACCTAATGTTAATGTGAATGATGGGGATATTATTACTCTTACCCAGAAGTTCAGTAAAATGAAACCGCCATCCTTTCAGGGAGGCCTTGAACCGTTAAAAGCTGAAGCTTGGGTTCTGGAAACAGAGAAACTATTTGAAGTGTTTCCGTGCTCAGAAGCGAATAAAGTACTGTTAGCTACCTTCACCTTGCAAGAAGAAGCTAGAAGGTGGTGGATGTTGATCCGCGATACAACTACTGTTATGACTTGGGCTCAGTTCAAGGAGTCATTCTTTGAAAAGTACTTCCCGCAGTGTGTCAGGGATAGGAAAGTAACTGAGTTTGAACAACTGAAACAGGGCACCACGTCGGTTGCCGAATATGAAACAAAATTTACTGAACTTGCCCGTTATGCACCGCACATGGTGGATACTGAGTATAAGAAGGCCAGGAAATTTGAGGGCGGCCTTAATGTTGCAATTCTTGATCGAATAAACGTTTTGAAACTACCAACTTTTGTGGGTGTTCTCGACCGGGCATTGATGGCCGAGTCGAACATTGCAGCAGTGAAACAATCTGAAACACCAACAACTGAATGGCATGGTAAAAGGCAGGGTTTCAAATTCAAGAAAGGCAAGCACAACCCAGGCAACAAGAAACAGAATACGGGGTTGACAACTAGCCCCAGCCAAGGGAGTGGATTCATACCACCCTGTCCTGAGTGTGGCAAGAAACACAAGGGAGTCTGTTACAGAATATCTGGAGCCTGTTATAGGTGTGGCAAGGTGGGCCACATGGTTAAAGACTGCCCCTCTGCTCCACAAGCCAGTGGTAAAGCTGCACCAAGCGCAGCAGCATCAAATGCTCCACCAAAGCCTAACCCTAAAGCTACCGGGAAAGAGCCTGTGAGGCAAGGCCGAGTGTTCGCACTAGTACCGGGAGATGTGCAGAATACCGAGACCGTTGTGTCAGGTATCCTCTCTATCTGTATGCAAAATGCATATGTATTGATTGATTCGGGGTCTACGCATTCTTATGTATCGCATGCTTTTTCACGGAAATTGAATAGACCCTTAGAACCTATGAACTATCTGCTAGCCGTATCATCACCCGTAGGGGGATCCATGACATGTGCTTATATGTACCCCGCATGTGAAATTATTGTTGGGGATATGCATCTGTTTATTGATTTACTGCCATTGAACATTGATCATTTTGACATAATATTGGGAATGGATTGGTTACAAAAATATCATGCCACTATTGACTGTGTGACCAAGCAAGTTGTTTTCCGTCCACCTGGTCTGCCTGAATTCGTGTTTAATGGGGTTGGAGTAGTACCTCCCCCGTATCTGATTTCATCTGTGAAAGCTGTAAAATTGATTAGAAAGGGCTGTAAGGGATATTTGTGTTCTGTACTGACTGTATCTACTGATGATAATGCTAATGTGAACTGTATTCCTATAGTCAGAGAATTCCCAGATGTTTTTCCAGACAATTTGCCAGGGGATTTGATTGACAGAGAGATTGAATTCACCGTGGACGTGATTCCCGGAACACAGCCAGTTTCTAAAGTTCCCTACCGAATGGCTCCAACTGAACTGAAAGAATTGAAGGCGCAATTGCAAGAACTGTTAGACAAGAAGTTTATTAGACCCAGTACCTCACCATGGGGTGCACCGGTTTTGTTTGTAAAGAAGAAAGACGGCTCACTGAGACTGTGCATTGACTACCGTGAATTGAACAAGGTAACTGTAAAGAATAAATACCCGTTACCGCGTATTGATGACCTGTTTGATCAGTTACAGGGTGCTAAAGTATTTTCCAAGATTGATCTTAGATCCGGATATCATCAACTGAAGGTTAAGCCGGAAGACATTGATAAAACTGCTTTTAGAACGAGGTATGGACATTACGAATTTTTAGTTATGCCTTTTGGAGTCACGAATGCACCAGCTGCATTTATGGACCTCATGAACAGAATCTTTAAACCATACCTTGACAACTTTATTGTTGTATTTATTGATGACATATTGATTTACTCCAAGAGTATAGAAGAACATGAACATCATCTGAGACTTGCCCTACAAACTTTAAGAGAACAGGAACTGTATGCTAAACTGTCTAAATGTGAATTTTGGCTTGACCATGTTATGTTTTTGGGGCATGTTGTTAGCAAAGATGGAATTTCTGTTGATCCGCAGAAAATTGAAGCTGTAGTGAACTGGCCTAGACCGACAAATGTGACTGAAGTCCGAAGCTTTTTGGGATTGGCTGGATATTACAGAAGATTTGTCAAAGATTTCTCCAAAATTGCTCTACCATTGACTCAGTTAACTCAGAAGGGGACATCATTTGACTGGACTGACCAAAGAGAATCTGCTTTCCAGGAGTTGAAAACTCGATTAGTGACTGCACCTGTTCTGACCTTACCTTCAGGTACGGATGGTTATACTGTGTTTAGTGATGCTTCTCATAAGGGTTTGGGATGTGTTTTAATGCAGAATGGGAGAGTTATTGCTTATGCTTCCTGACAACTGAGACTACATGAAAAGAACTACCCGACCCATGATCTGGAACTTGCTGCAGTAGTATTTGCACTGAAAATCTGGCGTCACTACCTATACGGGGTAACATGTGAAGTATATACCGACCACAAGAGTTTGAAATATTTCTTCACACAGAAAGAACTGAACATGAGACAGCGGAGATGGCTAGAACTGATTAAAGACTATGACCTACAGATATTGTACCATCCGGGAAAAGCCAATACCGTTGCCGATGCATTGAGCCGGAAATCGATTGGAAACTTAGCCTGTTTGCTTACCGGACAGAAAGAGTTACTTTGTGACCTTGAAAAGTCTAAAATTGAAATTGTTTTGGGAGAACAAGGTGGAACCTTAGCTGCTATTTCTGCCCAACCAGCACTGATTGAAGAGATTAAAGAGAAACAACAACTGGATGACTTCTTGAAAAAGATCATCGAAGAAAGAGAATCCAAACCGAGACCCGGATTCAAATTTGAGAATAATGTACTGAAATTTCAAGAAAGACTGTGTGTACCAAATGACACTGAACTGAAAAGAAGAGTTCTGCAAGAAGGCCACAATTCGAAACTGTCTATCCATCCAGGGAACACGAAAATGTACCAAGATATGAAACAGAATTTCTGGTGGCCGGGAATGAAGAAGGAAATTGCCGACTTTGTGTCCAAATGTCTTCATTGTCAACAGGTCAAAGCTGAACATCAACGACCTGCCGGATTATTGCAACCCTTACCTATACCAGAGTGGAAATGGGAGCATATTACGATGGATTTTATCGTTGGGTTACCTCGCTCCAGAAAAGGTATGGATTCAATTTGGGTTATTGTTGATAGACTAACCAAATCTGCTCACTTCTTACCTGTCAAGACAATCTATAATGCGGACAAATTGACTGTTATCTATATTGATGAGATTGTAAGACTGCATGGAGTGCCTGTGTCTATTGTTTCTGACAGGGATTCGAAGTTTACATCGAGGTTTTGGCAAAGTCTACAGACTGCATTGGGTACTGAATTAAGGCTGAGTAGTGCCTATCATCCTCAGACAGATGGACAGTCAGAAAGGACCATCCAAACTCTGGAGGATTTACTGAGAATGTGTATCCTTGATTTTCAGGGAGACTGGGAAAGTCATCTGCCATTAGTTGAATTCGCCTACAATAACAGCTACCATTCGAGTATTGGTATGGCGCCTTTCGAGGCATTGTATGGCAGAAAATGTAGATCTCCGATTTGCTGGGCAGAAGTTGGAGATGGGCCGTTGCTTGGGCCCGAGATTGTGTATGAAACAACTGAAAAAGTGAAACTGATACAGCAAAGACTGAAAACTGCACAGAGTAGACAGAAAAGTTATGCAGATGTCAGAAGACGGGACAGAGAGTATGAAGTGGGTGATCACGTTTTTGTGAAAGTGACACCAATGAAAGGCCAGACTCGTTTTGGAGTCAAAGGCAAGTTAGCGCCGAGATATGTCGGACCGTATGAGATTATTGAGAAAATCAATCCGGTGGCGTATCAAGTTGCGCTCCCTCCTGAAATGGAGCATATGCATAACGTCTTCCACATTTCGATGTTGAGAGACTACCTCCGGGATCCCTTCCATGTAATTGAGCCTACTCGTATAGTGCTGAGTGATGACTACACTTACGAGGAACGTCCTATACAGATTGTTAACAGACGGATCAAGAAACTGAGAAACAAAGAGATCCCGCTAGTGAAAGTTGACTGGCAGAACCATGGTGGTATGTATGCCACTTGGGAAAGGGAAGAT
The DNA here is from genome assembly GCF_055761805.1 of Camellia sinensis. Lineage (NCBI taxonomy): Eukaryota > Viridiplantae > Streptophyta > Magnoliopsida > Ericales > Theaceae > Camellia > Camellia sinensis. The sequence goes on along the minus strand of NC_138966.1, from coordinate 28,146,721 downwards.
GACATGGCTAAAAGATATCCTGAACTATTCCCACTGAATCCTGTTTTCTTCCAGAATGAAGGTAACTCGAGTTTAGAGGACTAAACTCTTTATAAGGAGGGGAGACTGTAACAACCCTCATACTGTTTACCGATTAATGACTGATTAACCGCTAATTACTGTTAACCGAGACTGATTTTGACTGATAATTGAACTACCTAAGGTACTGAACTGACTGACTGAAAACTGGAATCGAATTGACTGAGTATGTGTGTGTTAAATTGTGTTCTATCTGTTTGACTGTTTGACTATCTGTTCCTGTTTGTATGTTTAAACTGCTAATTGAAGGCCTTATCGGCGGCCGAATTAGAAATCGACTGATGTTCCGTGACCCTCATAATTAATGTGATTTTACAGTATATTTACCTGAAAACTGTTTAGGTATGATTAAATTAGATTAAAATAAGCTAATTGAAGAGTTGGACTTAATTACCGTTTTGCCATTGTTAGTGGGCCCTTATTATAACATGTTAGAGCCTTGGTATGCTTGAATCAAACATTTTTCTCAGCTCATTTCTTGCTTTTGCCGACCAAGAGAGGAGAGTTAGAGAGAGAGAGAGAATTGTTCTTGTTGATTTTGCTGGTAAATTGCTTGGTAATTGAAGAATTGTTGAAGTGATTGCATATTTGAGCTCCCTTCTTGAAATACAAGACTAAAGGTAGCTCCATTGTCTTCTTAGTCATGTTTTGGTTCATTGTGGTTGAATTGAAGCTTAATTGTTGCATGCATGTTGCCACTCTTGAAGTTTTGAGGTTGTAGTTCATAATACCTCACATGCATGTCCATCTTTTGGTCATACTCCATGAGTTCATCTTGTTTTTGAAGGTTTGAGCTCTTTTGAAACAGCATTGAAGCTTTAAAAATGATTTAAGGTCATGCATGTCATGTTTGAGGATTGTTCTTGGAAAATGGTTGGAAATTGGGTTTGAATTAAACACCCTTGGGCTTTGATTTCCTAAATTGAGTTTTGAAATATGTTATTCTATGTGTTTAAAAGAGTTTTCCAGAAAATTGGCCCAAGAGGATCGAATTTTATGCATCTAAGCTTGGTTTTGAACCTGGAGCTCGAATCTGGGATTTCCAGATTTCAGTCGTCCGCTCGAGCGGGGGTAGTGCCGCTCGAGCGGTAAAATCGAGCTTCCAGCATCTTGCACTGTAGAACAGTCCGCTCGAGCGGAGTATTGGGCGCTCGAGCGGAGGACTGGATGACACGCTCGAGCGGGGACCTTTGTTTGCCTGTACGCTCGAGCGGGGAAACCTGAGCTCGAGCGGGACCCTGTTTCACTGAAATTTCTGAAAATGTTTTCTAAGTGTATTTTTGCATCCTCATCCCATCCTAGGCATTCTTAGGCCTAGTTTAAGACATCTTGATGAGGATATCGATGTAGAACACACCAAGGCAAATTAGGGATTAAGTTATGAGATTTCCCAACTGTGTAGCTTAGTGTGTTCAATCTGTTAACTGTGTAGGGTTGGCGACTGGAGAGATACGCTCTAGCATACTGTAGCCCGAACTCTGTGAGTAACAATTGTGTAAAGATATGTTCAACTGATTATCTTTTGAATACTGAACTGAACTGTTTACTGAACTGGTATTATTTACTGAATGAATGTATGTCCTTTATTTCTGAACTGTACTGTGGCATCCTTAGTACCTACGGTTTACTGTTACTGTTACTGTTACAGAGATCTCTGTCGGTTTCCTTGTGGAACCACTACTGTTTACTGACTGATGGTCATCATTACTGTTCGGTCTTTTAAGACCTACTGTTACTGTTATGCTAATGGATGTACCACATATGACTGTTTACTGTACTGAGCAACTGAAATACTGATTGAAATGAACTGTTTTCATTACTGTAAGGACATTCATTCTAAACCCCTTTACGCTTTATGTTATTCACTGGGCTTTAGCTCACTGCTCATATATATATGTAGGTGTTCAGGCACCAGACCGCAGCTAGAGGCGTCAGGGTTACTCCAGTTTTGTCAAGCCAGCCTTTGTGCCTCACCGCGAGGTTCCGAGTCTACCTGCTAAGGCTTAGGGGTGTTTTAAGAATTCCCCCTTCTGTACTGTTTTACCGTTCTGTATAGACTGTATGTTACTGTACCGTTATATAGGGTCGAGTCCCTAATCTGAATGCTTGTAAATATCGTGCATACTGTCCTGTACTGTTATGTATAAATGTATGAAAAATCTTTTTGGCATACAGACTGTCACAGCTCAATGGACATTATTTATTTACTGTATTGGCTTCCGCCAGGCCCTGTACTCTGTTTTACTGTATTACTGTTAAGCAGGCCTTCGGTAATCTCGGATTACTGGCCGGTTACGGTGCTAAACCCATAGGGCCGGGTTTGGGTCGTGACAGCCTTAGTAGTAATATACTGGCGTCATTAACAATTTAGAATATTATTTGTGTAGCAGTGTTATAGAAGATTATTGTGTAGTATTTTATTTTCCTGGTTTTAGTAACTAAAAAAATAAAATTATTTTGTGTCATAATTTATTTTCTGGTTTGAGTAACTAGAAAATTAATTTGTGTTTTGGTTTTTCTGATTTTTGTAATCAAATATTATGGCTGCTGAAAGTAGTATTTCAAATCTGATCCTTACAACGACTCTGGTCCCTATCCAGAACCATGTTCAAGTTTCGATAAATCATGAAGAAAAATCGAAAAAATTTAACGGTATTGAGTTTAAGAGATGGCAGCAGAAAATGTTGTTCTATCTTACAACTCTAAAGCTGGCCTGGTTTCTCCGTGAAGAGGCTCCAGTACTTAAAGAGGGTGAAAGTGATCGGCAAGTTGTTGCCGCTGTAGACGCTTGGAAACATTCTAATTTTTTGTGCAGAAACTATATCCTCAATGGCCTTACAACATGTTGTATAATGTTTATAGCCCTTTGAAAATAGCAAAAGAATTATGGGATTCTTTGGAGAAAAAATACAAGACAAAGGATGCCGACACAAAGAAATTTGTTGTCGGTAAATTTATAGACTTCGTTATGGTAGACTCCCAAACGGTAATTTCTCAAGTTCAAAATTTTCAATTAATTTTGCATGATATTCATGTTGAGTGTATGTCTTTGAGTGAGTCTTTCCAAGTCGCTGTGTTAGTGGAAAAATTACCACCGACTTGGAAAGATTTCAAAAATTATTTAAAACATAAACGTAAGGAGATAACCATAGATGAATTGATTGTAAGACTAAGAATTGAGGAAGATAACCATAAGGCTGAAAAGAGAAATGGTAAAAATCCCGTTGAGTTTAAGGCTAATGTGGTTGAACAAGTGCACAAACCACATAACAAAAAGAGGAAGTTTGCCGGAAATGGTCTTAAACAAGGCTACAATAATGACAATAAGAAGTTCAAAGAAAAATACTATAACTGTGGCAAGACCGAACATCGAGCCTCTGATTGCTGCTGCCCTAAGAAGGATTGTGGAAGTACAAGCAAGAAAACTACTAATCAAACCAATGTGACAAAACTAGATTACATCTCTGATGGGGTAAATGGCATCAATCTCTCTGTTGTAATGTCTGAGGCTAATTTGGTTGGAAATCCCAAGGAATGGTGGGTTGACACTGGCACAACTCCTCACATTTGTGCAGACAAGAAGATGTTCACTACTTACAATGAGGCTGCAAATGGTGAATAACTTTTCATTAGAAATTCTTCTACTTCTACTGTGGCTGGACAAAGAAAGGTGATCTTGAAGATGGCATCAAGGAAGGAACTTACCCTCAACAACGTACTGCATGTACCAGATATCAGGAAGAATTTAGTTTCTGATTCTTTTTTAAGTAAAAATGGTTTTAGGCTTGCATTTGAGTCTAATAAATTTGTATTAACAAAGAGTAGTATGTATGTTAGTAAGAGATACATGAGTGATGGTCTCTTCAAGTTGAATATAATGACAGTTGTACCGAAACTTGCTATTAATAAGAATAACACATCTTTTACTTATATTTGTGAGTCAAATTTACGGCGTGATAGATTATGAGATATGAATTTTGATGCTTTGCGTAGATTAATTGGTTTGGATTATATATCATAGTTTGAAATTGATCCTAATCACAAATGTGAGATTTGTGTAGAAACAAAACTAACTAAGGCTGTATTTAAATCAGTTGAAAGAAAAAACGAACCTCTAGAATTAATTCATAATAATGTATGTCATCTTAAATTTGTTCAAACTGGAGGAGGCAAAAAGTATTTCATAACATTTATGGATGATTATACAAGATATTGTTATGTATATTTACTTAGAAGTAAAGATGAAGCCTTGAAATTGTTTAAACTTACAAAACTGAAGTTGAAAATTAACTTGATAAAACCATTAAAATGGTTAGAAGTGATAGGGGTGGTGAATATGATACACCATTAAATGAATTTTGTGCACAACGTGACATTATTCACCAAACTACAACACCCTATTCTCCACAGCAAAATGGAATTGCTAAAAGGAAGAATAGAACCCTTAAAGAGATGATGAATGCCATGTTACTAAGTTCAGGCTTACCGCAGAACTTGTGGGGGAAGCAATATTGTCTGCCAATTATGTTCTTAACAGAATACCCCACAAGAAAACTAACAGCACTCCTTATAAACTGTAGAAATGTCGACTATCTTCCTACAAATACTTAAAAGTATGGAGGTGTTTGGCAAAAGTTGAAGTTCCTGTTCCGAAAAAGACTAAGATAGGACAAAAAATAGTAGATTGTGTGTTTATTGGTTATGCTCAGAATAGTAGTACATATCGGTTTCTGATTTATAAATCAGAAATACCTGATATAAATATAAACACTATTATAAATTCAAGGAATGTTGTATTTTTTGAACATGTCTTTCCTTATAAGAAAGGACAGGAATTAAGTTCACAGAAAAAAAAAAATTATGATTATATACAAGTCAAGAGACTAACGACAATCAAACACAAGAGACTAGTAATGGTCTCAACCAACAGGATTTATCTGATGATGAACCAAGACGAAGTAAGAGAGCAAGAACATCAAAATCTTTTGGTCCAGATTTTCTAACATACCTGTTAGAAAATGAACCTCAAAGCTTTAAAGAAGCAATGATAGGTCCTAAAGCACTTTTGTGGAAAAGAGGCTGTTAATAATGAAATTGAATCCATTATGCAAAATCATACTTGGGAATTGGTGGATCTTCCACCAGGTTCTAAACCACTTGGATATAAATGGATATTCAAGAGAAAAATGAAAGCAGATGGTCCAATAGACAAGTATAAAGCAAGACTTATTGTAAAAGGTTACAAACAAAAGGAAGGTCTGGACTATTTTGACACATATTCTCCTGTGACAAGAATAACATCCATCCGCATGCTCATTGCTATAGTAGCGTTGTACAATTTAGAAATACATTAAATGGATGTTAAGACAGCTTTCTTAAATGGTGATCTAAATGAAGAGATCTATATGGAGCAACCCGAAGAGATTGTAGTGCCAGGGCAAGAAAAGAAAGTTTGTCGGCTTGTAAAATCTCTTTTTATAGATTAAAACAAGCTCCTATGGCATGAAAAATTTGATCATGCTATGCATAATAACGGGTTTAAGATAAAAGAATGTGATAAGTGCGTCTATGTTAAAAACACTGACCAAGGATATGTCATAGTTTGTTTTTATGTGAATGACATGTTTATCATTGGAAGCAGTCAAAACATGTTCAAATCAACTAAGCAAATGCTGAATAAAAGATTTGATATGAAAGATATGGGGGCCACAGATGTAATATTAGGAATGAAAATTACTAAAATATCTGACGGATATGCATTATCTCAATCACATTATATTGAGAAAATTCTTGGTAAATTTATCAAGAATGATATGAATGTAGCTAGAACACCTGTAGATATCAGTCTTTATTTATCGAAAAATATAGGTGATGCAGTGTCTCAGTTAAAATACTCCCAATCATTGGAAGTCTAATGTACCTAACGAATTGTACTCGTCCTGATATAGCTTTTGTTGTCAGTAAATTGAGTAAGTACACTAGTAACCCCGGAGAAGACCATTGGAAAACGATTATTTGGGTTCTTAGATATCTAAGGTTTACCCGTGATCATGGTTTGAACTTTACTCGATATCCTATAGTACTGGAAGGTTATTGTGATGCTAATTGGATATCGGATACTAAAGATTCAAAATCCACTAGTGGATATGTCTTTACTCTAGGAGGTGCTGTTGTTTCTTGAAAATCCACGAAATAAACATAAAATGCATGATCCACAATGGAATCTGAGTTCATTGCTTTAGACAAAGCAGGAGAAGAAGCAGAATGGTTTCGCCACTTCTTAAAAGATATTCCAATGTGGTCAAAACCTGTACCAGCTATTTGCATTCATTGTAATAGTCAATCTGCAATAACCAGGGCACAAAATCATATGTATAATGGTAAGTCATAACATATTTGTCGTCGACATAATACCGTAAGGAAATTGCTCTCAAATGGAATAATCTCAATAGATTATTTAAAATATAAAGAGAATATTGTGGATCCATTAACAAAATGTTTGACAAAAGAGTAAGTGTATAGTTCATCAAAGGAGATGGGATTAAAGCCTATTACATAAGAATCATCATAAGGGTAACCCTACTTATATGACTGGAGATCCCAAGAACTAAGTTCAAAGGGACAACTAAGTTATGTGTAGCTCGCCAGAAATCACCAAGGGATTAAAATTCCCTACCCATTCATATGGCGAGAGTGATATCTGCAACATGTATTGTATGCAGGGGTTTAAGGATAAGCTTTGCTTTTAATGATTACCTATATCTTGATTTAGGCGTAAAAATCAAGACAAGTATAAAGGAGATACTCACAATAAGAATCACCTATATGAGTGTCGAACTGGGGCCGGTTCTATGAGAATGAAGAGGCTAAATTCTATCGAAGCATTCATGAACAACCAAGAGCGTTCAAGGCCAAAATGAACACAACCGTGAGAACCACGATGTGTCAGAAGATATTTTGTGTGAAATCTATTATCTTGGCTTACACAAACGACTGAACAATTCAAGGCATCGCGTCCATTGGTTAGTTAGTAAGTCCGATAGGTTATTACTAGGGAAGGTTCAAAGCCGAAAGCTATCTATCCTAATGCAAGATATTTTCGATTTATACTCTTTCTACAAATTCTGCATATTGTTACATTTCTATTGTCATCAAATTTCATTCATGTGAGGGATTGTTAGAAATGGTTTTGGAAAATCAAATTTTTCCTAAACTTTAGTCTATTTTTTAGGTGGGACCCATGCGCCAAAGTTGGCGGGTCAAAGTGGTAACGCATTCTATGTCGCGCTGTGATTCACGTAGTATATTTGGTTACTCAAAACCACTATTGGGTGAATGGGAAATTGAAGCCAAAGTGAGCTCCATGGAAATGGAGTTTTGGTGGAAATTTCTTAAAGGTTTGAATAAAGGCTTGCCCTACATTGGTTAGGTGAACAAACTTTTGTGGGTTTATAAGACATGGGTTTGTTACTTAGGAAGGGCCCCAAGGGGCACCCTAAGTTCGTAGAAGGGAGAGGTTATGGGCAAATTGGATTAGATCCATTGGACCCAAAAATAAACACACAAGCATGCGCTACCACTGCCATCCATTCGGCCGGTCGAGGCAAGCTGGGCTGGGCCTGAGCTTGGGTGTGGGTACATGATATGAGGTTGGGTTGGACTTGTCCGGCCCAATACTTATCTTTTTGAGCCAAAAACATTTAAATTTATTTTTTAATTTTTTGGAAAAATTCTGACTGTTTAAATTCAAATTTTGGTTGGAAAATTTGCACCTTTCTGTACAAATTTCAAATCTGTCCGAACAGATTCAGTTATCTCCCTTACTTGTTTAATTTAAATTCAAACAGATTTGTATCTGTTTAATTTAAACCAAACAGGTTCTATACCTGTTGAGTTCAAATCTAAAAGGCACCATTGCACCTATAAATAGACTAGTCATTCATTTGGTTTTTCATTCAATATTTTCATTCTAAATTCTGTTATTACTCTCTGCATTTTGCTGCATTATTCTTTTGTGAGAAAGAGTGTAAACGCAAAGTGTGTTCGTTGTGCGAATAATTTGTAGTGCTGCTATTATTCGTAGTTGATCATTTTATCCTGGGAGATAGACGTCCACAATCTGAAAGTACTGTGGAGAGGACGAATCTATCTTAAGGACGCAGTGTTAAACAAAACACTAGGCTTGATCAAAATTTCATTTGAGAAATTAATAAAGTAAGATGTTAATTTATTTTCTATTTTATTATTTATTTATATCAGATTTTGATTTTATTTTTGTAACAAAATAAAAAATATTTTTATTTACTAGTTTGATTTTTGTAATCAAACAATCTCTCTTCTTTTCTTTATTTCTTCTGTTTGTTGTTAAGTATACAAACATTATTTATTCGTAATACAATGAATATTGTCCAACACTGACAACACATAGCCGGCAAGATCGGCGAGACTACCATATCTAAGGAGTCTCTGATCAGTTCGCCGAGGACAATGACATGGAAATGATAGAGGTGATGGTAAGGAAATGGCACCAACGATGACATCAGGGTCAAATAAGTCGAGATCAGGGTCGATGTCGGTACAGACAACCGTTTTGGAGATGTCAAAGGCAAGAGATGCAACAATCTCTTCGACGACGAATTTAGCAATGACGGAGATGTGGTCATCATCTAGATCGGAGGAGCTTGGTCTTCATTTCAATGGAGCATCTCATCACCGCCGCTGTTTGCTTGCAATGATGTAAAATCGCGCCTCAACATGATTGACACGAAAGCGCAGGGGCTGTGTTGGGAGCTTGATGAATGGGAATTTGCATGCCATCGAAGGACGATGAAGGAGTGCTCATCGACGAGGGAGTTAGGGTTTCGAAATGGAGAGAGAGAGAGAGAGAGAGAGAGAGAGTGTGTGTGTGTGTGTGTGTGTGACTGTTTGTGTATTGAAACTGTCGTGGATGATATATATAAGGGTATTTTGATCATTTTATCAAACTTGCCCTTTTAGACAAAACAAAATTAAGATTTGGATTTATAGATCGAGTGCCCTATTTATTTCATGTTGCATAAATAGCATAAAATTAATCATTTGAATTAAACATATTTATTGTTTGAATTTTTTTTAAGACAGTTAAAACAAATTAATTTCTTTATTTTTTTTTATTTTTTAAACAAAATGAACTCTTTTGATCCATGAAGCAATCCTTGAATATTGCATATATTTCTACTTGGGTCATGTTTTACTCTATAATTTGGATAAGTTTTCAGTGTTCTATGTTTTTTTCTATAACATGAGAAAATCTATAATAACCCTAACTATATATCATATATATAGTAAGTCTTTCATATTCGATTCATCAATATATACACTACAACAAAACGCACCTTTGGCGACTAAAATTGGCGACTAAAAAAATTTTAGTCGCCAAAAGTTGTGGAATTGGCGACTAAATATTTTTTTAGTCGGCAAAAGTAAAATATTTAGAACGGGCGACAAAGAATTTTAGTCGGGAAAAATATTTGGCGACCAAAAAATGACTTTTGGCGACTAAAAATTTAGTCGCCAAAAGTGTAATTTGTTGTAGTGATATAAATATATAACAATAATAAAAATTAGAAATTAACGTATTATATTTTTTAAAAAATTCTTTTATATTCGGTTCATCTTTGAATTTTTCAATGTCCATTCGATGGATATTTAAAAAATGGATCAATATTTCTCACCTTATTAACAAAAATTTTAAAAATAAATATAAAAGTAAAAAAATATCTAATCACGTTACAATAAATTAAAATTAGTTGATAAGGAATGAAAGATAAAGAAATTATTTGAGAATAATAAACTATTTAAAATTTTCATTTCTTACATCTAATTAAAGTGAAATTTTACTTGAAGAAATAAATTATTTGAAAATAATAAAATACTCAAACTATTTGTTATTTATTATATCTAAAATCTATATCTCCATCTTTGTTTCTCTCAATATATATATATATATATATATATATATATATATATATATTTATAAATTAAATCTTAAAATTAATGTAAACAAGAAACGTAGATATTCTTGCGTACTTTCATTAATGGTTGAATTTTTTTTTAACCTAAAAAATTTCAAAAACTTATAGCGGAAAAAAAAAATACAAAGTCAAGAGAATACCCAAAAAAAAAAAAAAATTGTGAGAAATAAAATGATAATTTATTATATAGGTAAATTACACTTAGTTTCCTTGACATTATGAATAGTATTTAGAGGGTATGCGGTCATTTTCACAACAAAATTCACACTGTTTGGGCTAAATTAATAGGAAGGGCAGAATTTTGACAATATTAGAAAAGGTAATGGAGATTTCTGTAATTATTGAAACTATAAGGAGGGTATCTATAATTGTTAGAAACCTCAGGGGTGGTAATTGTAATTTGCCCAAATATTTAAGTTGTGTTTGAATTATTGATTTGAGGAGAAATTTGAAAAGAAAAAAAGAAAAATGTGAGGCAAATTAATTTGAGTGAAATATAAGTTAAATTTATTTTTTTTCATTTCTATTTCCATTTTCTTTTATCTTTTCAAATTTCTATCTAAATCCATAATACAAACGCGTCACTAAATTTTTCATTTGTTTTTTTGAAAGCTCTCTCCTAATGTATAATTTGTAGAAAGTCTTAGTATATATAATTTGCAAGTGTTCAGGATTTATTTTGCAAGAATGTAAAAATTATTAGATAGGTTGAAACACCATGCGACAGTATGCCCAATTATTGGTGTTTCATTATTTATTTTATTTTATTTTTTTCTTCTATTTTTTAAGTCATGCAAACATATAATTCTTATTATTGGTCAGACATGCAATTAGGGTGGTATTTTTTAAAAAGACAAGATAGTTACAAATAAAAATGTATTTAATTGGAGAACTTCTATTCAGATAAATTTGACATATTTCCTGTTCGTTTTCAAAAATAAAATATGAGATTAAAACTAATAGCGAGTAAGATTTATTAATATTATGTTTGTTTGCAACTAGCCCCAACGGATTGCTAGTCCAAAAACGGACTCTGATTGCGATGGATGAACGAGATTAACAAAGTTCAGAAGACTTGGTATTGAGATTTAATCTGTTGGACTTGGCTTTGAAACTATTTTATTCTCATTGTCCTACCTAAGTTACTTGCTCCACTTGATTTTTATGTCTTTCCTCTACTATTCTTTTTTTATTTTATTTTATTCTTCCTCCATTAATTCCTTGTGTCCCACCATTCTTTACATAACAATAATTTAATATAAAAAAAATATTAAAATAATATAATACTAATATATATATATATATATATAATATACAAATTTAATATTAAAATATATCACAAATACTAAGAATATTTATAAAATTTCATATACTAAATCACATCACATAGGGATAAAATAAATGAAAATTCTTACTAGCCCAGTGGCCATTAAACAAACAAAACTTTTTTTAATCCCTCACTAATCTACTACACTAGTAAATTAATTCCATCATACTACTATGCAAATAAAAATTATATGTCTTACATCTCCAACTTAAAATTACTACCCTAGTAATCTTTTCATTCAATTTCACCTTACTAATAATCACATTCAACTAGGGAGTGACTTGAGATGATCTAAATAAGTATACTTTTTGACTTTTTATAAAAAAATGTGTAAAAAAGTAAAGAGATGATGTGATTAAAAAAAGATAAAAAGATAAATTATTTAAGGGATGCCAAACCACCCCTAGTCTAATAAACAAACGAGCCTCAAAATTCATGGGGACACTTTTTCTTGGAAAAGTATATATCAGTGGAACTTGAAAGGGTTTTGATTATTTCCATTCCATGTATGTAATGGAGTTTCCGTTACATATGGTTATGAGATAGGAATGTAAATTTATAATTATTTTTAATTAAAAAAGATTATTACACTTACTATCGGATGATATAATGAAACCTCTCCATTACAAATATGAAATGAAGAGGATCACAATCTAATGTGAAAGGGCTTTATTATCAAATGGTGGGAATTAGGGGTGTAAATTTGGCTCAATCTACCCAAGCCTAGGCCCGGGCTCGGGCTCGGGCTCGGGCTCAGGCCTATCCAAGTCAGGCCTTGTGAGCTCCTGCCAAAATTTGGGTCGGCCTGACCTAACCCACAGGCCAGAAAATTAGGCACAAGCCCAGGGGGTATTTGAGCCTTGGGCCGGCTAGTGGGCTTGGGCTTGGGTTTGGACAGGGCTTGAGCATGGCTTGAACATTTTTTTCATCAAAAATTTATTTTTTTTCACCAAAAATGACACTAGGCCTCAGGTCAGGTTTTGAGTGAGCCATGAGCTGGCCGATGGGCTGGGCTACGGGCAGGCCTAGACGGGCCGGGGCAGGGCTTCAAAATGATAGCCCGAGCCTAGCGTCTCAGGCTAGGCTCTGGCCCAGGCCTAATCGAACTGGGCCCACCTCGGACTACTGGTGGGATTTGGGTCACCCATAGGCCGCGGGGTATTTGTACACTCCTAGTGGGAATCTTGTGGGGTGTAATTTTTCTTGTTCAGGATTATCTAAAGAGCCGTGATCCCGACCTCCAGTACGGAGGCACCCCTAGCACCCTCACCTCCACGTAGGGGGCTGGCAATGGAAGAAAAAAAAAAAAAAAAAACAATTTTTGACCAATGGGAGGAGACCCCCAGCACCCCCACTGGGGGTCCAACTCATTTTCGTTATCTAAATAAGTTTTTGACTTTTACAAAAAAAAATATACAAAAAAAAAGAAGATGATATGACTCAAATAAGTGCACTTATTTAGTTGATGTCAAGAAAACTTGACAATGATAGTTAGCAAAAATATAATAATGATAATTTTCCCAAATAATTACACCCTTACATATTTGTAATTATTTTTCGTCAAATACCTTGACTTTTACTTGTAATTTTCTTTTTTATTTTCTTTTTGGAAATTAGATGGACACAAATTAACCTAAACAATCATAGCTGTTAAATAAGCTAGCTATCCCACATGTTGGTTTGAACATTTCCGTGATGATAATAATGTTTTGATAGAAATGGCGATCAATATAGCTGTCAATTCTGCTCCTTTATGAAAACTGTTTTTCAGCTTTGAAAACCAAGGCTGCCCAAATCATTACAACAAAGCCAACAGATTTCCAATTCCAAGACTTTGATGGATAAACTTGTGAAAATAAAATTATCTAACAATATTAAAGTCTGGGCTTAGGTTTATCTCCAGTTTAAAATCAGATTAAAACATGCTATTTTACGAAATTCGTATCGATTATTCAAATTATTTAATTTATTTTTAATATGCTGAATCAACAGGGTTGGTTTGTTTGGTATTATTTTTATTTTATGTTTTCAATTTTAGAAAACACAGGATATATATTTTTGAGAACCTACTTTCAAAAACTATTTAAGAAAAATCAACTGGAAAACAACTCATTTTGTAAAACAGTACTAAAAAATTATTTTTAAATTTTTAAAAACTATTTTGATACAAAAATTAAATGACATAAAAAAAATGATGGGTGCCTTTTGAACCTTACATTGCTTTTGTTTTATGAAAATACAAAAAGGGAAACAATTCTAATAGGGCCAAAAGTTCAATTTTAAAAAACAAAAGCAATCAAAGGTAGGTTTTTCCTATAATTTTTGTTTTTTTTTTTTTTAAAAAAAAAAGCAATGCTACAGTTACTTAAAATCTTCCTAACAACCTTACTAAAAACATACATGTTCAAATATCATTGGGTGTTTAAATATCATTACTTTTTTTTTTTTTTTTATAACCAATCACATTTGGCCTCTTATATTTTTAGTAAGATTGTTAATATATGTAGAATTATTCAAAAGAAAAAAAAAAAAAAAGGGTTCAATTTCGCTTTTTAACTATCTGAAGCCATTAGGTCCAACAATATTTTTAAATCTCTCGTATCCAATGTTCAATAAATGGCACAATGAAAAACCTTATTCAATGATGCAAAGCAAACTAATTCAATATTTATCAAGAGAAAAAGATAATTAAATGGAAATGCAAAAAATAAATTTCTTTTTTTTATCTTTTGTATTTTATTTATTTTTTCATTCACAAATCTATAATCCAAAAATACAATAAGAGCCATTAATTTAACTGCACCGAACCTAAATGGCTCTCTGTTACTTTTTGGCTACATGCCCAACGTATTTTTAAGGGTATATTTGGGTTTGGCTTTTTGGTTGATATCTTTTTTTAGTTAAACTTCTTTTTTTATATATATATAAATTTTGAAAAGATTTACACATTTAGGTTATAGTCGACTAGATTGACTAGAATTTTTTTTTATAAGAAAAGTTCCAAAAAAAAAAAAATTTCAGTACTTTTTGGATCTTTTTACACCAGACATACTCAAAAAAATAAAATTTTGACATAAATTTTAGAAAAAAAAAATATTAAAAACAAAAATAAAAGAGTGATTTTTTTAGGTGAATTCCAAACTCACCCTGCCATATGATGGGAACGGATTCTCAAAGTACTTCCACGCAAAACAATGTCAAAATACTTTTGCAAAATACCTTGTAGGTGTTGCTTAAAAATGCTTCTATTTTCTCTAAATATACAGTTTGTTGTGTGTTCATCTAATAATAAAAAATTATGTGTTTAGAAGGTTCAAAAAAGTAAAAATAACATGAGCAAATCACTCATCTCAGTGTATTCTAGAATCATGCGATAATTTTTATCATTTTAAAGTACTTTTTTGTTATAAAAATATGACTGTCATTGACAAGGTTCTATATAAAAGTTCTATAAAAATGATATTAGGACTATTTATTACCGTTTTTGAGGGGTGATTAAAGCTTATTTTGATTTGGGAGTTTGTGTCAAACTGTTTGATGTAACTTCTGCTTATAATTTATTAGGCAGAAATAACTTAAATAAGCTGATTATTTAAAAGCTGAAGTAGAAGTGCTTTTAACTTCTGCTTTATGATTATTAGTTTTTAACTTAAAAAAAAATTCTGCCAAACAGGGCTATTAGGAGGGAGGCAAGAATGGAACTAAGAAGAGATTATAGAGGGTCATGACCCCTTGCTTTTGTGAAAATACTATTTATTATAGCACTTAAAAATATATATATTATTTTATACGTAAAATAGCATCTCCGTATAAATATATATATATATATACATCTCATTCTTTTATCTTGAATTCTTTTTTAATTTTGCACAAAAAAAACTTTTTCATCATATTAGAAATTGTTTCCATAATGTTTGAATTTTTTTTTTAATGTGTATATATAATTTATTTATCATATTATATATATATATATTTGTAAATAGTAAAAAAAAATTTATTCATCTTTTAATCTCTCCAATAATAAAATTACAATTCCGTAGGAATGTTAAACAAAGAACAGTTAATTTATTTATCATATTATATATATATATATATATATATTTGTTTGTAAATAATAAAAAAAAATTATTCATGTTTTAATCTCTCCGATAATAAAATTATAATTCCGTAGGAATGTTAAACAAAGAACAGTAGTGTTTCATAAAGTATTTTATAAAATATTGATACTTCTTTTGTCGGTAAAAAAAAAAAAATTAATTTTAAAAAAAAGTAAAAAAAAAAAAAAAAAAAAACAGAAGAGCAAATTCATTGCCTAAACAAAGAGAAACCAATATTCTATTCATGAACATAGACATCATTCTTCCTTGAAACATTGTTCCTAATATGTAGCCCTTGACCCTATCATTGCTGGAACCAACCTCACCAAACCAACCACGCAAGAGAGAGAGAGGCAGAGAGAGGACAACCTTATTCGGTTCGAAAATGGCTGCCTTCATTTTTATTTTTTTTTTGGTTACATAAAATGGCTGCCTTTGTTTGTCCACAGACCTTTTGTTGTTGCACGTGTTTTCAATCTTGAGAAAATTCACACCCACAGTTCACTTTTAGCGCGTGCACCTCACTGTTTCTTAATTCCATCTTTTTTTTTACGACACTTCGTTTAGAAGTTTATTTTTGAAATTGTTGAGTTAATATGCCTAAGATTTAAAAAAAAAAAAAAAAAAAATTGAGTCAAAAGGACATTGGTTGTCTAAAAGAACATTCTATTTATTCATAAGCTTAATTTTTTATCTATCTGTTCAAATGACATTTATTTATTTAAATAAATCTATACATACATGTGTTTCTTATCTATCTAATTATCTATTCAAATATCTAATTATCCGTTCAAATGTGTGCATGTGTCACCTACATGTGCAATTATCTGGTCAAATGTTTACGTGTACACGTGTCACTTATCTAATTATATATCTATTTAATATTACATATATATTCAACTCACTACCACAAACTGTTACTACTGTCGGCCACCACTGCTGACCATGTCCTCTAAGAATTTTTTTGGCCAATTTTTCAGTGACTTTCAACAGTGTCTTTCTCACCAGATAAGATTAATCCTTAGGCACTCCATTACGTTAAACACCCCAATTAAAAATTTAAATTTTTATCTATTTTTATGGATGTTCCAAATAATACCTATTATGTCCCTAAAAAACCTTAAAAATATACTAGAAACCTTCTTTCCACACCCCCATTAATACATAATTTACCCTCAAAATAAAAGCGTACTAATCCAAATAATTACACATTACTCATGCAAATGGATTATTTTTTGACCTTTCAAACGAAAGTGTAAATGAGTGATCACAAATTATTAATGCAAATAGATTATTATTATTATAATAATAATAATTATTATTATTATTTTATAGTTATTTTGGTTAGGTTAAGCATTTACATTTGGGCAAATTGTACTATCCGCCTTTGTAGTTTAGAATTTATGTCATTTTGATTATTGACTTTTCAGTTGTGATACATTTTAATCTTAATTTTTGAATTTTATTCTAATAAGGACAATCAAACATATTTCATTTGCAAACGGTTCATTTTAAGGGCAAAGTACTCGTATAACTTATTTTATATTAGTTAACTTGTATATTGTTTGAAATATGATGACATTTTTTTAATAAATAATGTTAGAATTTTCTTGGTTATAAAGTTCTGTTTGATTTGGTTTTTAGAATCTATTTTTATAAATTTTTTCTAAGAAACTAAAAATTAAATTGGTGAAAAAAATTTAAAAATGCATCATTTTTATATAATTTTATCTTTTGAGATGGTAGAAATAATTTTTTTTATATTTATTTTCATTAAAATAGTTTTTATTTTTTCAAAGTCAAACATGACAGCAATTTTGATATTATTATTAAATCAATCCATTAAATCAAAGAATTCAAAAATATTTCATATATTAAACATATCAATTACACACAAAACCTAATAACTATCAATTATATCTGTTAACAACAAATACAACTATTTATTACATGATAACTTTTCAAAAATATCAACAAAAACAATCACTTATTACATGATCATCATCTAAACACATACCAAAAATTAATTTGGTAAAAAAAATAAAAAAAATAAAAATGTAAAAAATTTATCATTTTTTATATAATTTTATCTTTGGTGGTTAGAAATAATTTTTAAAAATTCAAAAATAATTTTTTGACATTTATTTTTGTCAAACTAATTTATATTTTATCAAATTGATAGCTTTGCCTTTAAAATGGAGTAACAGTATCTTTAATTGTTCTTATTTAAAATAAAATTTAAAATTTAGAAACAAATATATCATAATTAAAAAATTAAGAATCAAAATAATACAAGTTCTAAATTATAACAACTGTCAGTGTAATTCGTACTTTACATTTTTGTACAATGTTTGATAAATCAAACTGAAAAGAAAACTAATAATAATGGGGGCGGGACCTCTTCTTCATATGTTACAGTCATTGGTAGTTCGGTTTGGCTGTATTGATGATCTAGTAGATAAAATAGGATGATTTTCCTTTTTGTTTGATTCTCTTATTGTATATTTATTTGGGCAAATTACACGTTTCCATAGTTTAGGACTCGTGTCATTTTGATCCTTAATTTTTTAATTGTGACACATTTGACCTTAAATTTTAAATTTTGTTCTAAATAGGACAATTGAAAATGCCATTGTTTAATTTCAAGGGTAAAATCGTCAATTTAATAAAATATAAATTAATTTGACAAAAATAAATGTCAAAAAAATATTTTTAGTTTTTTAAAAATTATTTTTATCCACCAATGATAAAATTATATAAAATTGATAAAAATTAATAAAAATTACATGATTAATTTTTAAAAAATTAATTTTGCATGATCATCATCCAAACACATAATAAAAATTAATTTGGTAAAAAAAATAAATAAATGTCTAAAAGATTTATCAATTTTACATAATTTTACTTTTAGTGGGTAGAAATAATGTTTAAAAATTCAAAAATATTTGTTTGACATTTATTTTTGTCAAATTAGTTTATATTTTATCAAATTGACGATTTTACCCTTGAAAAATCTAATGATATCTTCAATTGTCCTTATTTGGAACAAGATTCAAAATTCAGGGTCAAATGTGTCACAATTGAAAAGTCAGGGACCAAAGTGACACAAGTCCCAAACTATGAGGACTATTAGTGTAATTCACCCTATTTATTTTGTGCATTAATTAAATTCTTTCATAATCAAAACAATAATAAACGCGGTAATTATATTTGGAAAAATTAGTAAAAAGTTTGTCCCAAAAGAGATATAAAGCATTAAAAAGTCACTAAAAGATTGGCTGAAAAAGTTACCGGCAGCAGTAGTTGGCAGCAGCAAGTGTTGGCGGTAAGGTAGAGAAATGTGTGATATTTAAAAAATAAGAACATGTGTCATATTTTAACAGATAATTAGTTTGATAAATTCGAACAAATAGACAAATAAGTTGATTTCAACAGATAGTTGTCCTCTTAAGCAAATTGTGTAATTTTGACCTAAAGAAATTAGAGTTTGGGCCTAATGATATAAAATATTTAGAAATTGATTTATGGCCTGAGTTGAGTGCTCGTTATATTTTGGGTTAAGTTAAGTTTAAATTTGAATTTGACTATCACGTGGTGGTCTGTAAGATTTATCATGGGTCTAGTTTCAATAATCTAAATTATTTATTTTGTGAGGCCCTCCGTATGTATCATTTATAAAAAAAATTATGTCGATTCGATAATAATAACCATTTTAATTTATCACATTTTTCTAAAAAATTGTGTTTTTTAAAATATACCATCCATTTTTTAGTGACCAATGCAATAAAATTAAATAAAAATTACAATGATTAAATTAATTTAATTTTTTTTATAAATAATATATATAAAAAATCTTACGAAATAAATTATTCAAATTATCAAAATGAGAATCACAAATAAGTTTCACGAACCTCAACATGATAGTCAACCCCAAAAACATATGACGGCTCAAAAATATTAACAATTAAACCCCCCATGTAATTTAAATTGAAGTGCAAAATGAATGAAAACTATAAAATTAAATTGTTCATTAACTTTTTTTTTTTTTTTTTTGATGTTTTTATCTTTTTATTTTTTTCAACTTTGAGTAAATTTTTTTTAAAGTCTGTCCTAAACTATTATAAAAGAATAGTAAATAAAATAAAATTATTAAGTTTCGATTTTTTAAAAATTCATGCCTTTTTTGACCCAACAACATGGGTTAAGCCTCCGTTTAGGAAGTGGGTTGGCTTTTTGGCATTTCGGCTTTTTGGCTATTTTAGCCTAGTTTGGGAAGGATTTTTTGACTTTTTGACTTTTTTAGCTTTTTTTGTGAGAGAGGATTGTAATGATTATGGATTGGATTTGATGTTTTATTTTTTGTGACTAAAATATCTTATTTTGTTTTTTGTGGCTATTTTAGCCAAAAAAGTCTGACTTTTTTCTTCCCAAACGGAGCCTAAGTCTAATTTCCTTGTAATATTTTATACTATCTATACTATAAAGTAAACATCTTAGTTGGTGTTGATATACAAAAATAAAGCTGTGCAAAGCTAATTATTATACCATGGTTAATGAGATATGTCTTTTATATTAAGATGTCATTTTATTTATAAAATAAGATATATATATATATATATATATTTTAAAGTATTATGACAAACAGCATTTTTCACAGAAATAGAAGAGTCATGACCCGATAGTCTTCTCCTACCCAATGACGTTATGATTGGTGGAACGAGCGGAGCCTACGCATTTGTGTTGAGTGATTGATAAACATAAAAATGATTTGATAAATTGTGATTGGTGTGGGGTATGGCCACGTGGCACTCTAAAACTAACTAATAATTTTTCATAGTCAAACTTAAGAGTAACTATTAGGTACTTAGACACCATATATTTTATATGGTGCCTTTCTATGTATCTTTTTTTGGATTCAACGATAAGGATTGTCCAAACCAGTTTACGCGCACTTCAATTAATCCTATCAAGGACAAGCCATCCACGCCGAGATTATGAATTTTAATATTTTTGATTGATTTATATGGTGAGATTTTTGGTATTCATAATGGTTCAAACGTAAATTCCAAACCATTTTCTATTTATAAAACTTTTACACTTTATATTATTGAAAACTGCATTTAAATGAGAAATTTCACAATTATTTGCAAATCCAAAAACATGATATATATACCCATATCTTGGCATTAACCTTTTAAATGACATGGTCAAATTTTTTTGATTAGTTTTTGGGTCAAGCAACGTGAATAAATTATCTCGTTCAAAAAAAAAAAAAATGAATAAATTATAATTAACCCTGTTATTAGTGATTTTGATGTGAAAAAATTTAATTAATATACAGATTTTGTAATATCAACAACAAAATGCATAATTTTGTCAAAAATTAACATAACAAAAAATATTATAACAAAGTCATAAATATTTACAACATTAATTACAAAATTTTAGATATTTTGTTACGTCAATTTATAACGAGATTACGCAATTAGTGGTTGATGTTAAGAAAATTGTGGTAAAATTACACATTTTGTCCTAAATTTTGTGTCAATGCACATTATTATATCCAATCCTATCACAAAATTGCATAAATTTTCTCAAACTTAACTAAGTAATCTCATAAAAATTCTTAAGTTAGACATAAATTTACGTAAGTCTTAAATTTTTACGAATTTACGTAAATTTATATTTAAATTGCGTATTTTTGTAAAATTACTTATATAAATAGACGAATTACACTCACAGTCCCTATATAGTTTGAGATTTATATCACTTTAGTTTCTAACTTTTCAATTGTGATATATTTGATTTTAAATTTTGAATTTTGTTCCAAATAAGGATAATATATTGTCAAAAAATATAAATTTGAATTTTGAGATTTATATCACTTTAGTATATACCATTGCTCAATTTTAAGAACAAATTCGTCACTTTGATAAAATATAAATTAATTTGACACAATTAAACGTCAAAAAATATTTTTGAATTTTTAAAAATTACTTCTACCCACCAAAGATAAAATTATATAAAATTGATAAATATTTTTTACATTTATTTTTTTATCAAATTAATTTTTATTATTTGTTTGGATGATGATCATTTAATGGGTGGT
Organism: Camellia sinensis; assembly: GCF_055761805.1. Taxonomy (NCBI): domain Eukaryota; kingdom Viridiplantae; phylum Streptophyta; class Magnoliopsida; order Ericales; family Theaceae; genus Camellia; species Camellia sinensis. The sequence goes on along the minus strand of NC_138966.1, from coordinate 28,125,097 downwards.
TGTTAGGCTTTTAATGTGTAATCGATATATTTAATATATGAATATTTTTAGTTTTGGAGTTTTTAATTTAATGGATTAGTATATAATAATATCAAAGTTGTCGCTATATTTAACTTTTGAAAAAATAGAAACTAATTTAATGAAAATAAAAACAATCACTCATTACATGATCATCTTTCAAACGCATAATTAAAATTAATTTGGTAAAATAAATAAATAAATGTGTAATGGTATAAATAAATAAACACATAATTTTATCTTTAATTGGTAGAAATAATTTTACAAAATTCAAAAATATTTTTTTGACATTTATTTTTGTCAAATTAATTTATATTTTATCAAATTGACAACTTTGCCCTTGAAATTAAGCACTGGTATCTTTAATTGTCTTTATTTGAAACAAAATTCAAAATTTATGATCAAATTTGTCACAATTCAAAAGTCAGAGACTAAAGTGACACATGGTAAATTACAAATACACCCCCTGAAGTTTATTTAAAATACGAATTGCCCATATGGTTTGGAAAATTACAAATATCTCCCTGTCAGAATTTTTTATTTAATAGAATTATTGAAAAAGTGAAATTTTTAATTGTTTACCTATACAATAATAAAATTATCTGAATTATTAATTGAAATAAAATTTTAACATTAGTAAAAACTGTTAATTAACTTGATGATTTATTAATAAAATGACTTATTTATTATGAAATTAGAAACCTTAAGAAGTATGATGTAATTTTTAAAATTATAAAAAACAATTTGTAATTTAATTAAATCTCAAAAAATATGCTTGTAATTTACCATTTGTGATAAAATTACACATAATATACATTTAATACCGAAATATTTCCCAAAAGAATATTGAACGATATGAAAAAGTAAAGAAAAATCATCCAACATATAGTAGAGCAGCACCCAAAAACCAAACCACCACCCATTGAGTGGGCTGTCTGCATTCTTATTTTGAAAAAGACAAAATTAAAATATTGTATAAGAATTTAAAAAATAAAAAATGAGAAAGCAAGTCAGTCCTCTTTCCACACCATTCCCTTTGCCAGCTAAAAATGTGTGCCAGCCACCATCAATTCCTCTTCTTTTTTTGTTTTTGGTCCTGATTCTCTTCTTTTCCTCTGTCTTCGTAATGGATAGCAGTCAACTTCACCAAAACACAAGTTGACACTTTTATTGGAGTTAAAAAATGGAATTAGCTCCTCTCCGGTCCCTCATCGGACGGGAGAGCATGTTTGATTATTGTGTGCTTTGATTCGAGTTCATTTTAATAATTTAAATTATTTAATTTATATAATTCGCCGAGTATATTATTTCTGTAAAAAATTACGTTGATCGAATATCGATAGATATTTTATTATATTACATTTTCGTCAATGCCATGCATAATTTTCAAAATAAATTGTAATAAAAATATGATCTAATTAAGTAACTATCAACATCTGATTACCGGGATTTTTTTATAGAGATGATGTAATCGATGAGTTCTACACATTGAACGGTTTAGATTATCGAAATGGGCTTAGATTAGGGCCTGAAATGACCCAACAGTATCATCTAGTCCAATAATAGACTGGAAAGGAGCCAACTCCTTAAAAAATATACGAGAATTTATTGAAAAATCCTACTCAAGATGCTTGTATTTTAATTAACTCAGTTTTTTTTTTTTTCCTTCTTATATTCTATTAAATTCTATCAATTGAGACTTTTATTCCAGAAGGTTCTATTTTCCATTTTGTAGTATTTTTTTTTGTTTGATTGTTTTACCCTTCTAGTTGGTTATTCAATACTTTTTGTTATAATATCTTCACATATTGCGGGTAATTTACATGTTATGTTTGGCATGTTTGTGATTTTTGTCGAAGGTCCCAAAGTTTGCAAGATGCGATTTATGTTACGATTTCTCAAGATTTTTTAGTGTGCATATTTACACCCTTAAGATTGGGACAATCAAAACAAAATCACATTTAACATTTTATAACGTTTTCAATTGTTTTCATAATGAGAACATTCACAAAAACAATTTCAACAATACAATTGTTAATATATGTTAATATATAATTGAATATAATATAATATAATTGAATATAATATAATACTATACCTGTTGATAATATATTATAGTATAAGAGTCAACACCAATTATAGCATAGGATTCCCTTTGTCAGAGTGCTTTCGGTGCGCCACCAGCTTTCGGCCACGTTTTCTTATTATATTCAAATGTATCATCATAATGTTTGTGTAACAAACTCCTATATAATGGAGGCTCAATATTGATTCAATACAGAGTTTAGATTACAAATTCTCCTTCAATATTACTCTCTCAATTTATCTTTCATAATTTATCTTTCATGGTATCAGAGCACAGGTTTTCTGCCTAGCCTCTTCTTCCAAAATATTTTTTCTGCAAATTGCATTTCATCTGTATCCCCTTTTTTTTGTCCATCTCTGAAATACAGTTTTCACCACACCAGAGCCTTCGTCTCCTCCGGACGATTCCAACGCCACCAATTTCAGGCCAATCAGACGTTACACGCGCTCTCACGCGCCACTTCTGTGAACGGCGCGTCGCCTGCCTCCGCCTTCCGCCTCACACACGCTCTACGCGTCCTCCACACTGTCCCGTGCTAACGTGCACCGCGCACTACCTTGCTAACGTGCGCCGCGTGTTTCTGACGTCAGCACACGTCAGCCCTCTCTGCTATCGTGCACTGCCTAGCCTGTTTTGCTAACGTGCGCCGCACCCTTTCTTGCTAACGTGCGCCGCGTGTTTCTGACGTCAGCACACGTCAGCCCTCCTGCTACCGTGCACTGCTTGGCCCGTTTTGCTAACGTGCGCCGCGCCTTTCTTGCTAACGTGCGCCGCGCCCCTTTGCCTCTCATTTTTGTGCCTCTGTGGTCATATTTTGGGTCGTTTCACTCCTTTTCCCACTAATTTCGGCCTTCTGAATTCACTGGTAACCTCGGTTTTTTTAGATTCTATCACCATTGTGCTATTTTTCCCTCATGGATCGCCTGGATTCCTCTAATCACCCAATTTCCGTTATTCTTGACGGGACTAATTATGTCTTATGGGCACAAGCTATGTCTGGCTTCCTCAAAGGAAAGAAACTTTGGCGCATCATCACTGGGGATGTGTGCAAACCCGTTCAAGGGACCACAGATTCCGCCAGCACGGACTCCGCCGCCAAATATGTCGATCAACTGGAAGATTGGGATAGTAAAAACTATCAGATCATCACTTGGTTTCGCAATACTTCTATTACATCTATCAGCCTTCAGTTTGGTCGGTTCCAACTTGACTCTGCTTCCTCTCCTGCCAAAGCAATCTAGGAATTTTTACAAGAACGCTATCGGACTACTGGCCTTGCTCACCAATATCAGCTTCTGAGTCATCTTCACGGTATGCGTCAAGAAACAACTCAAACCATCAATGATTTTCTCTCCCAAATGTATTATGCTTGGGATCAGCTCGCTCTTTCTGAACCTCCGTGGGATTGTACTAAGGATGCTACCTTGTTTACTGCCTACCGTGACCAACAGCGCTTAGTTCAGTTTCTCATGGCTCTCACTCCCCGATTTGAGCCAGTCCGCGCATCTCTCCTTCATCGCACTCCTTTACCCACTCTTGAGCAAGCAATTTCTGAACTCTTGTCCGAGGAAACCAGATTTGGTACTCTCCATCCACACCCTGTGGACACCGTTCTTGCCACTCCCCAGATTCGAAGTTCTCCATCCTCACCATCACCACAGAAGTCCAATGCCTGCAATTACTGTCACAACCGCAATCTTCCGTCAACTCATCTTCTGGTCAATTGTCCAGTTCGTCTTTGTCGGTTTTGCAACAAGACTGGCCCTGGTCATCTCCAGCAAGATTGCTTCCGCAATCCAGCCCGTGCCTCTCGCAATGGTCCTTCCATCGGGAATTTTTCTCGCAACCACTCTCACCGTTCTGGGACTCCATTTAAACCAATGCCTGCCCAACGAACTGCTGCTGCTGCCTCAGAGGATTTACCCTCCTCTGTCCCTATAGACCCTTCTACTCCAGTTTTCTCTCAAACTGACATCGCAGCCATGTTTCAACATTTTTGGCAGAATTCCGGTACTCCTCCATCTACTGTTTTATCTGTCACCGCAGGTAACACTTCTTGGTATTTTGACTCCGCTTGTTGTAATCACATGACATTTGACCCTACTATTTTTACTCCTCTCTCTTCTACTCCTCATGTTCCTTCTATCCATACTGCTGATGGATCTCTTCTGTCTGTAAGTCATGTTGGTTCTGTTTCAACCTCTCACTTATCTTTATCCCATGTCTATCTTATGCCTGCTCTTACTTTAAATCTTATCTCCATTAGTCAATTATGTGAGCATGGTCTAACTGTTACCTTTTCCCGTACTGGTTGTTTGGTGCAGGACCCTCGGACGGGGCAAACTCTTGGGATAGGCCGTAAGCATGGGCGTCTCTACGAACTCATCCATCTTCATGTTCCAGATTCCTCTCAGATCACAGCTCCTACCACTACTACCACTACTACCACTGCTACCACTGCTCCTCCATTATCTTCTTTTCAGCTTTGGCATTGTCGTTTAGGCCATATTTCTGTTGGTCGTTTAAAATCTCTAATTTCCAGTGGTCATTTAGGTCATGTAAGTTCTGATGTTTTAGATTGTGTGTCCTGTCAACTTGCCAAACAACCTGCTTTGTCATTTAATAAAAGTGACTCTGTTTCTCTTGCACCATTTGATCTCATTCATTCTGATATTTGGGGACCTTCTCCTACTCCTACTATGGGAGGTGCACGCTATTTTGTTGTTTTTATAGATGATTTTTCCCGTTTTACCTGGTTGTTTCTTATGAAAAATCGCTCTGAGCTCAAACAACTTTATTACAATTTTGCTACAATGGTTAAAACATAATTTTCTAAAAATATTAAGGTTTTTCGCTCCGACAATGCCATGGAATATAAAGATTTTGACTTTCTTTCCTTTCTTCAGAGTCATGGTACTCAACCTCATCGTTCCTGTCCCGGTACGTCTCAACAAAATGGACGTGCTGAACGGAAACATCGACATATTCTTGACACTACTCGAGCTCTCCTTTTGTCTTCCTCTTGTCCGGAACATTTTTGGGGAGAGGCAGCTCTCACTGCTGCTTACACTATCAATTGTATCCCTACACCTGTCATTCATAATCACACTCCTTATGAACGACTGCATGGCACCCGTCCCCCTTACACCAACCTTAGGGTCTTTGGATCTGCCTGTTTTGTTCTTCTTCAACCTCATGAACGTACCAAACTTGAACCACGTTCTCGCCTTTGTTGCTTCTTAGGGTATGGTATTGAACACAAGGGGTATCGTTGTTGGGATCCTCTCTCCCAACGACTCCGTATCTCTCGTCATGTCATCTTTTGGGAACACAAAATGTTTTCCTCTCTCTCTCTCTTTCGTTTGTCCGTTCCCTCACCCTCTCTGTTTTTTACTGACCCCTCTACGGATCTGTTCTCGGATGAGCTTACTTCACCGCCCTTGCCGGCCCCTCTCGAGTCCTCTGATGAGCTTACTCCACTCCCTCTCGAGACTGCCTTGCCTTCTGGTCTGTCCCATGCACCTGCTCCCTCTGATGGTCCTGCTCTTGCTCCCTCGGGATCCTCCCCTCCTGGTGAGTCTCTCCCTCTGGCTCCTCCTGCCTCTACTCGACCACACCGGGTAATACAACCTTCCACTCGTCTTCGTGACTTTATTGTTGGTTCTACTGCTTTTTCTACTTATGAACCGACCTCCTATCGTGAGGCTCGCTCTAATCCTCTTTGGCAGCAAGCTATGACTGATGAATTGCAGGCTTTAGACAAAACTCACACTTGGGACATTGTTGATCTTCCTCCTGGCAAGACTGCCATTGGTTGCAAATGGGTCTACAAAATCAAAACTGGTTCTGATGGTACTATTGAGCGCTACAAAGCCCGCCTTGTTGCAAAAGGCTTCAACCAAGAATATGGTATTGACTATGAGGAGACATTTGCTCCTGTTGCTCGTCTCACCTCTGTTCGCAGCCTGATTGCAGTTGCTACCACCCGACACTGGGATCTTTATCAAATGGACGTGAAAAATGCTTTCCTTAATGGTGTTCTTCTTGAGGAAGTCTACATGCAACCTCCCCCTGGGTCTACTTGTCCACCTCATAAAGTCTGCAAACTTCAGCGTGCTCTCTATGGTCTCAAACAAGCTCCGCGCGCTTGGTTTGCCAAGTTCAGCTCTACTATTCATGACTGTGGTTTCACCTCCAGTTCTTATGATACTGCTCTTTTTATCCGGAAAACTGCTCAAGGGACCACCTTGCTTCTCCTTTATGTGGATGATATGATTATCACCGGTGACGATCTTGATGGTATTGTATGCCTTAAACAATTTCTTAGCCATCATTTCGAGATGAAAGACCTTGGTCCTCTCAGCTATTTCCTGGGTCTTGAAATCTTCCATGATTCCACGGGGTCTTTTCTCTCTCAGGCTAAGTATACCTCTGATCTTCTCACCCGCGCTGGTCTTACGGATTGCAAGACTGCCTCCACTCCCCTGGAGCCTCAGAGTCGTCTTACACCTCTTGATGGCACTCTTCTCTCTGATGCTACCCTATATCGTCAGCTGGTTGGCAGCCTTGTCTATCTCACTGTTACTCGTCCTGATATTGCCTATGCCGTTCATATTGTCAGCCAGTTTATGTCCGCTCCTCGTACACCTCATTATGCTGCATTAGTTCGTATCCTTCGTTATCTCAAAGGTACCTTGTTTCATGGACTTCATTATTCCGCCCGCTCCTCTCTCCAACTTCGTGCTTTTTCTGATGCTGACTAGGCTGGGGATCCTACTGACCGGCGCTCTACTACCGGGTTCTGCTTTTTCTTGGGTGATTCTCTTATTTCTTGGCGCAGCAAGAAACAATCTCTTACTGCTCGCTCCAGTACTGAGGCTGAATATCGTGCTCTTGCTGATACTACTCAAGAACTTCTCTGGCTTCGTTGGTTTCTTGCTGACATGGGTGTTTCCCCCTCTGGCGCTACTGCTCTCTTTTATGACAATCAAAGTGCTCTTCAAATTGCTCACAATGATGTTTTTCATGATCGCACCAAACACATTGAGATTGACTGTCATTTTATTCGTCAACACGTCACTCATGGTACTGTCCATCTCCATCCCATCTCCTCTGCTGATCAACCTGCTGATATCTTCACCAAAGCCCATTCTCCTGGCCGCTTCGTTGACCTTGTCTCCAAACTCCAGTTGGTTGATGTTCATCCTCCTTGAGTTTGAGGGGGGCTGTTAATATATGTTAATATATAATTGAATATAATATAATATAATTGAATATAATATAATACTATACCTGTTGATAATATATTATAGTATAAGAGTCAACACCAATTATAGCATAGGATTCCCTTTGTCAGAGTGCTTTCGGTGCGCCACCAGCTTTCGGCCACGTTTTCTTATTATATTCAAATGTATCATCATAATGTTTGTGTAACAAACTCCTATATAATGGAGCCTCAATATTGATTCAATACAGAGTTTAGATTACAAATTCTCCTTCAATATTACTCTCTCAATTTATCTTTCATAATTTATCTTTCAACAATAAACCTCATATTTACAAACCCCTTCAATATACTGCCTATTCAATTATTAATGTTATAATGTTCACACAAAAGCAACATTTTACAAATTCAATATGACCATCCATAATACTAATGACCAGTGTAGCTTAGACAGCTCAGACAATGACAATGCTAGCCAAACACTAGCCCAAAACAGTGACAATGCTTCAAGGCCTGCTAAAGGTGGTCGAGTGCATATTAGCAAAATAATAGTGGTCCCGTTTGGTGTAACTGTTAAAACAGTTTATAGATTATAACTTAACAGATTATAGATTATGACTTTAATCAGAAGTTGTTAATCTGTTTGGTGTAGCTGTTGGATTATAGATTTAGGGCTGTTCAAAAATCCGTTTAAACCGGTAATCCGGACCGAACCAGACCGAAGCATACGGTTTGGTTCGGTTCTATTAAGAATTGGTTCGGTTTCGGATTAAGAAATATGAGAACCGTAAAAACGGTTCGGTTAATGGATTTTATGAAAAAACCGCGGTTCGAACCGTACCGAACCGAATTTTAAAAGATATATATATAATATCAAGTTTTATTTTTATTAATTAGTTTTTTTATAATTTTAATGATATTACGATAGTATATATATGTAATATTAAGTAATGCCTTAATATTATTAGTTTTTATCATGAGTTAAATGTAATTAGTTTGAGTAATTATTTTGCTAATATTAATAATTTATTATTATAAATAGAAATTTTTGGAACCGTAAACCAAACCGAAACCGAACCGTTTTTTCGGTTTGGTTCTGGTCCGGTTTTACAAGTGTAACGGTCTGGTCTGGTTCTCAAAATCACAGAACCGTTAAGATCGGTTCGGTTCTTGGATTTTCTCAGAACCGAACCAATCCGGACCGTGTACACCCCTAGATTTAAGTTGCTGAGTAGTGTTTGTTAAATAAGCTGTGAAATAACTTTTTCAATTAATTTTTATTTTTTGTTTGTCTACATTTCTCATAAAAAATAATAATAATAATCTATAGACCATTTAAGTCTTTTTTCTATTTTTAAAAAAATAAAAAATAAAAAAATTTAAGAGTATAACCATAAATTAACATGTCCACAGCAGAAGCTGATAATCAGAAGTAAGGGGTGAGCAGCTTCTCAGAATCAACTTTTTTTGAGTTAAAATAAATTGTTACAATCAGAAACTGTTTGAAATAAGTTTAATCAAACAATCCAAAATAATTTTTTTAAAACTAAAAGTTATAAATTAATTCTGAAAAGCTACAACAAACACCACAGTATATGTTAGAAAATCCTCTTAACAATTGTTTGTTAGTTTGTTAGATGTTGTCCTTTTGTATATAAATATATCAACGCATTGTTGTAAACTCCAAGAGAGTTAGTTTATTTCATTAAATAAAATCAGTTCAGTTCTTTATCTCTCTTTCTCTTCAAATACATGGTGGATATTCACACCGTTAGGGATGTGACAATCGAAACACAATCATATTCACACCGGATTGATTTTAAACTCACGATAATGCTTACAAGAGACCTTATATTTCAAAACCCTACATGTGTACATCGTGCCGTATACATTTTAGTAATTTTTAATTTTTTATAAAAGATATGTAGAAAAATAAAAAGAATAATGTGACAACTTAAGCCTGATTTAGCAACTTCAAAAAAAATCAAAAAGTTACAAAAAAAATTAAGAAGTTATCACTATTCACAAAAAAATATATATATATAAAAAATTAATATATAAATATTAAAATACAAAGCATTTTTGCGCTAACCTGGTACTGACGTCAATGCAAAGGCAATGAAATGAAAAAAAAATTAAAAATTTATATGTGTATATTCACTAAGTTGGATGGTAAAGTTAGGCCCATAGGAGCCCACCATGGGTCCCGTTTTGATAATCTGAACCGTGCAATATGTAGAACTCATCTAGTGCTATATGTCTGTAAAAAATCACGTCTACCGGATATCACTAACTACATGATCAAATCAGTTTTGTATAAAAAATGAATGGTGTTATAGTAACAGTTGACAAAAAAAACTAACACGATCAGATAGCTATCGATATTCAATCAACGTGATTTTTACAAACATATAGTACTCGATGATTTATTCACATTCAACGGTTCCGGTTAGAAAAACGGGACCCGTGGTGGGTCCCTACAGGCCGAACAACACCGTCCAATCAAAGCCCAAAAAGGAGGCAATCTTTTTCCATCTCCTACCTTGTCGACTGCACTGCCTAACCAGTGCGGCCTACTTCACTATCTTCTCCTACACACTTATTTATACAATTTTTTAATACACATTTTTTCATAAAAATTCAAAAAGTTAATCCAAACATCCATATTTTTTTCCTAAGCTTTTTAGTCTAAAAAGACAAAAAGTATACTTATTTAGGGCACCTCAAACAAACCCTTATAGTGATTTTTTTAACTTTTTGGCTAAAATTAAAAATTGCCAACCGAGAATGTGAATTTCAATAGGATTTTTTTTTTAAAATGATTTTTCGAAAGTATTGTACATGTTAGAGTTCGATTACATCTCACAAAACAATGTTAAATTCAAAAAATGACTTACATTTCTTGCCCTTCTTCGAAAACGATGTGGAATTCTATAATGGCCACTAGTTTTGTTCTTCATTGTTAAGATGATGAGTATTTGGATATGGAACAATGTGAAGTAACCGATGGCACAATACTTGATTAGGAGTAGGATAAGAACAAGGAAGCTAGGGCACTAATTTGGAAAAAAATTCAATCCAACGACGTTTCCAACACGACTTAATACATGACGATAGTACTGTCAATTGGCTATTAAATGGACTAATTAGAACATAAAAAAAAAAGTTAAATGAATTGATGCATAAGAACTAGAGTGTGAACTTATGAAAAAATGTCACTAAAAAGAAGAAAAATTATTCAATAATTTTAAACCATCAAGTCAATTTTATTTTAGACCATTCATTTTTATCTTTTCAAAAGGTGAATCCTAATTAAAGAAAATCTCGAGTTTAACTTCTTTTTTTTTTTTTTAAAGTGATTGATCGCAAGTGACAAAAATCATAATTTAACCTTTTGAATATTTTTTCAACTTTCATTCATAAGCCACTGCATTTGCAATTCGAGAGTTGTTTCATTATTTTTAATTATTTTTGGTTCATCAACACCAAAAACCATATTATTGAATATTATAATTTCTGATAGGGGAATATATATGAAGGTTCAAAATACTACATAATTTGCATTGATCCACCTGTTAATCACGGATTAGTTTAATTTGCGATTTGAAATTTATAAATTACTTTTTAAATCACATTGCCCTGTCATAATTAATTTATATATATATATATATATATATATTTACTTTTAATAAAATATTAAAGTAAAAATCAATGTGAAAAATATCTGTAAAATTTGTACAAATTAGCATTATATATATAATAATATAAATTAATATTATATATTATATAAATAGTTAATAATTATTTAAAATTATTCATCAATTAACTAACATGTTAAAATAGGCCAAATCACAATTTAATTATAAATAATAAATTTATCAATATTCATTGTCCACAATTTAATAATACAATAATGTTTAAAAATTCTAATTTAAAAGCTCTAATGACAAATCTCACATGATGATGATGATGTTGATGTAATATTTTAACTTAATTTTAATTTTATTTTTTTATTTAACACCTCATTTAAACTCATAATAAAACTCTAATATTAGAGCTCTTTATCACTTCTCTTGATAATATTCGCAAACCGCACTAACGCATACCCTAGGCCTAGGTTCAACTCTCAATTTGCAAGTCCCGACCAACCTCGATCTAATGGGTTAGCCATGGAGGCTTGGTCCGAATAAATACGCACATACGCAATCATAGGCTTATTATTGATCAATGGAATCCTACTGTCAGACATAATAAATTATATCATTGCAATTGGTAAAACATATATATATATATATATATATATGTGTTAAACTTTTCTTCTATCAAAAAAAAAAAAAGAAAAAAAAAGTTAAATTACACTGATACTTTTTAAAATTTTGTTTAATTATATCTCATCTCTTGGCATTTTAAAAATTATATTCTCACATATGTGGTTAATAGTCTCATTTTATAACTCCCATACTTATATAAAAGACAACAATTTTTAGTAAAAAAAATAGAAGAAATTATATTGAAAAAAAAAGTAAAAGAAAGGAAAAGAAAAAAAAACAGAGAAAATAAAGCAAAGTAAGAAAACAGAGAGTATATCCCTTCAATATTTTCATTCCATCTAAATAATTATAATGACAAGAAAATTAGTGTAATTTCTCAAACGTGAGTCGGTGATATATATTAAACTTAAATCTCAGGAGTTTGTAATTTATCCAAAAAAGAAATCCAAAAAAACATTTTTTTGATACTGTTATATTAATTTAACTGCATCTCACTTTTTAATAAGGAATATCTATATGCCAATCACAATATTATTTTTAAAAGGAAGTCCTATTAACAAATTATTAAAAATCTTATCCATTAATAATTATTTTGTGTTTCATTTTGAATTTAATTTTAATATTCGCAACAAAATTGTATGGTGAGTTTACAACCAGATAATTTATACACAAAAATTATAAATGACAAATACTTATCCATTCATTTTAAATAAAAAACTTATTAAAATAATTTATACTTTTCAAAATTCTAGCATTACATTATTTTCAAATCATTTTGTTTGTATAATTATTGAATAATAATGTTACAGATTCAGACATAAATACTCAAAAAATTATCTAAAATTTCATATCAATAACTCAAATTTATTACATATACGAATTTCACACGTCATCACAACATATCCGTATTTCTGAGTACATTTCGAGGCCCAAAGAGTGAACCCTATCGTTTTTAATTATTGAAACATTGCGTGTGGTAATCTAACTCCTCAATCCCACACCTACATCTTCAAACTCAATTTAAAAGCACACACATCCCCACCCTTCCATTCACCATACACTTCTGAGTTGTGAGGCCTCCACAAGAACTCACAAAAACAAAAACAAAAACAAACATGACTCCATATTTCATTCTCTCCTTGTTCCTCCACCACCTAGCATTCCTCTTAGCTGGACCATTGTGCCGGAATCTGACCCATGCCGCCACCGGAGGAGGCAGGTGGACCCTCCTCAAACCCAACATTGGCATAACCGCCATGCACATGCAGCTCCTCCCCAACGACCGTGTCGTAATCTTCGACCGCACCGACTTCGGCCCCTCCAACATCTCTCTCCCCAACCACAAATGCCGACACGATCCCAACGACATCGTTTTGACATCCGACTGCACTGCCCATTCCATTGAATACGATGTCGTCTCCAACTCCCTCCGCCCTCTCACCGTCCTCACCGACGTCTGGTGCTCCTCCGGCTCTCTCTCCCCTGACGGTCGTCTGATTCAGACTGGCGGTTTCAACGACGGTGATCGTGCTGTCAGATTTTTCAAGCCCTGTAATGGTTTTGATTGTGACTGGCAAGAAATCAAATATGGGTTGAATATGGAAAGATGGTATGCCACCAATCATATATTGCCGGACGGTCGACAAATCATCGTCGGTGGTCGCCGGCAATTTAACTATGAGTTTTATCCGAAGACCGGCTCGACTAACCGAGCTTACAGTTTACCCATTTTAGTAGAGACTAATGAGCCCAAAATTGAGAACAACTTGTACCCATTTGTGTTTCTTAACGTTGATGGGAATTTGTTTATTTTTGCGAATAATCGTGCAGTACTGTTCGATTATTCGAAGGGTATTGTCGTCAAGAGATACCCGAATATGCCAGATGGCAATCCTCGGAGTTATCCGAGCACCGGTTCGGCAGTTTTGCTGCCATTGAAGAACTTGCAAGGACGAGCAATTCAAGCTGAAGTGCTGGTTTGTGGAGGTGCACCAAAAGGATCCTACACCAGCGCTCGAATGGGTCAATTTGTCGGAGCCTTGAAAACATGCGGGCGGATCAAAATAACCGACCCATCTCCCCAGTGGGTTATGGAGACTATGCCTCTGGCTCGGGTCATGGGTGACATGGTATTGCTTCCAAACGGTGATGTTTTGATTATTAATGGTGGGTCGGCAGGGACAGCCGGATGGGAATATGGTAGGAACCCGGTTTTAAATCCGGTTGTTTACCATCCCGATATGGCAATTGGGTCGAGATTTGATGTCCAAAACCCGAGCACTGTACCCCGGATGTACCATTCCTCGGCAATTTTGCTTCGTGACGGTCGAGTTCTTGTTGGTGGTAGTAATCCTCATGTTGCTTACAAATTTAAAGGTGTCCTTTTTCCCACTGAATTAAGATTGGAAGCTTTTTTGCCATCCTATTTGGATCCAGGATCTATTAAATTGCGTCCAAAGATTATTTCACCCGCTTCTCAAATCAAGTTTGGGTATGGTCAACAAATTACGATTCAATTTACGGTAGCTGGTACTATAAATGGAAATTTGGTCACCGTAACCATGGTTGCACCATCATTTAACACACATTCATTTTCCATGAACCAAAGAATATTGGTGCTTGGTGGCGGAAATGTGAGAATTATTGGAAAATCCACATATGAAATTGGGGTGGTGACACCGGGTTCGGGTAAACTTGCCCCATCCGGATACTATCTTTTATTTGTGGTCCATCAACAAATACCCAGTGACGGCATTTGGGTCCATATACAGTGAAACTTCCCTTTCTTTCAAAATTAGTGTTGAATTTGTAGTATATAAAATATTTTCACTATTTCTTTTCAAAGATCAAAACATAGTAAAAGTAGGTTGTTTTGACAATTTTTTTTTCTTGCAAGGATGGTTATGATGTCATCAAAATTGTATTTACAGATTAAATAAAAAAGCTGGATCTTCATGTTATGAATTGTACTTTACATGGATAATTCTTCCATGACATTAATTAATAAAAGATGGTTGTTATATATTAGTGGAATGTTTTTATCAATTTTTTTTTATTATCTATGTAATTTTTCATGTCATGTATTATAATGACTTCTATTGTTTTCTTTAAATATAACAAGTCAAGGGCTACAAATATAAATAATATTTATTTTATAAAAATATATGAAATATGATGATAAAATATATCTAGTAACCAATATAATTTCAATGAAATGTGCGTACCTTTTATGTCAATTGACAAGTACTGGGCAACGTTTCGTATCATCCATAGCCTCTTATTGACTTTTAGTAATAATCATTCAAGTGGAAAATGTTTTGGTGTTGTTATGGATTCCATATAAAATGGATAAAGATTCAAAAATAATATTCACAAATTTATTTTAAAAATAAGTATGGGGTGAAGATTGAACTTGATGATGTGAGTTCCCCTATAAACAATGAATTTCATCCACACAATTCAAATTTTGAGCTTTTTTTTTTTTTCTTGAATTCGTAGAATTGTTGTTCCATATAATTTTTTGGATTGTTTTTGTCAAAAAGTATATGATATGTTATGATCTATGCATCATATTAACATGTACTTTCTAATAAAATTCTTGAACATTTATACACATTAAAAAAGCATGTATACATGTAAAAGATTTTACTATTTATTAACATTATACCTGTTTGATTACATCAATTTGGTTTTTTTTTTTTTTCCTTCATTGATGCCAATCAAAAAGAAAATCACTTATAATTAAACCAAAAAGGGGGGGGGGAGGCTTTTTCGACCAAATTTTTGTTCAAAATCATGAGAGGTGGCAACATTTCATTAGACAATAATGAGTCTTACTTTATCACAATCCAATGACAATACAACATCTCAATTACATCCGTACAAAAATTCAACCTACCAATGATTATTGTAATGCCCCAATTTTCATGTCCAAATAGTAATACAATAATTATGGCCTTTTAAAGTAAAACTGATAATAAATCCTCATACTTGTATTACATATGATGTAAATATTCTTCATGCGATAATACAATTAATTAAACAACAAATACACTCAAGGGTTTATAAGTTTCCAAGATTTGAGCCTGGTTACACAAAACGGTTATTCAAACCCACACATACAAAGCCCTTGGCTTACAATTAGAGTCACAACAAATGAGCACATTATGCTCTCTGCACACACCTCCACGCCTTCAGTTGGACTGAATCACCACATCTTTTCTTGCACAAGAATCCCATAGAGTGAGCATAAACCCCAGTAAAAAATTCTTAACAAAGTATATACGTTTTATACAATTCTCAAGAGATGAATGCACATGCCATGCCATGCCTTTAGAAAATAAAATACATATTCATCTTTTGAAAACCATCATACTCAATGATGTTTTGCAACTTCAACTGTTCAAAATTTATCAATTTAGTTTAAGGGGGCGGTAAATACAACTCTAGTAATCCCTAGGCCAGTGTCTGCAAGTAGACTATACAAGTACTGCCAATTTGTCATTTTTACCAATATTGACTAGAAGGCTCGACACCTATAATTTGTCATTTTTACCAGTATTAACTAGAAGGCTCGACACCTATAATTTCATTTACACCACCTGTCAAGATTTACCACCGTATTTACCCCAAAACCAATTCATGAAAACTTGTTTCTTAGCATTCTTTTCTCAATACAAAGTTTTCAAATCGAATTTCAAAGCTCTTCATTATCAATGAATTGATATGCCAATGTATCAATTTATACAATGCAACATTTTATCCATTTTTCATTCTTCCACACAATATTTCCATTGTGATTAAAATTTCCATTTCTCCTTTTGCTACAATTTCACAAGATGAATAAATATATTTATTTCAATTCATCCAAGGGATGGCATAACTCTCACATTTCAAGCCATCTCAACAATTTCCCATATTTCATGAAAATATCATTTATATAAATATAAATAAGAAATTTTCATACATCCATTTATTTTGGACATACAAAATAAATATAACATCATCGTCCATGATTTCTCAACATCTTTTTAAAACTCTTATTTTCTAGGTTTTCTTACCAAACAATCCATCTCCAAAACATTTGAAGAAATTTCACCAAAAACATCTTTCTTTAATCAACATAGTTCAAAACTCCCAATTTCTATCTCAAATGATCAAATAGTAAACCCACTTTCAAAATTACTTTTTTTCTTGAATCAACAATTAATTTTCAAAACTTATCAAAGGCTGATTTCAAAAATCATTTAGATCTTGCAAAAACATATATATAACTTAAAGAAAATCCCTGCCTCATGTTTTAAAGAAAGATTGAAATGAAACCCCAAAATTTACGGTGTCGAACCTTGATCTCCACCGCACACCACAAAGCCCTCAAGGAGATAACCAACTTTGGTGAAGAACTTAGGCCAAAATCCCAATGGATTTGAAGAAATCAAAGAGAGATGGTGGCTTCTAGAGAGAGGAGCTGTAGATTTAGGATTTTTGAGTAAAGAGGAGATAAAAAATGAAGCAAAACAGCGCTGCTGGAAACTAATATACACCAGGCTTGCTCGAGTGAAGGAGTTCTCGCTCGAGAGACCAGACACAAAAATGTCACCTCGCTCGAGCGTAAGAAGCGTCGCTCGAGCGTAGAATGCAGAGCTTCAGGTCTGCCATCAACGTTGATGCACACTCAAGCGCAAGAAGTCTCGCTCAAGCGAATAAACAATTTCACAAGGCTCGCTCGAGCGCAAGAAGCCTCGCTCGAGCGAAGAACAGATTACACAAGGCTCGCTCGAGCGAAGAAGCCAAAATCTAGGCAATAACATTCTAGACCAACCAATAACCAACTTGATCCAAATACGCCAAACATAATCCAAAACTCAAATACAAAGAGTTAAAGGAAGGAAACAAGACAAAGACAACAGTATACAATCATAGAATCTGAGTCCAGAACACAACGAAAGTTGGGGTAAAAATATGGGTCGCTATATCTATCCTATGAGAAAATTAAGAGATTTAGATGTAGGTTCTACTATGTGGACTTATTATCCAATAGACCCTATGATAATTAATAGCGTTTTTCATAAAACACTATTAAAAAGAAGTTACTAATTGTTAATTTCAACGATAGTCTGAAAATTTGGTCACAAAAAATGACATTAATTATAAGTTTTAGAGACGATTTAAAAAAAAATTGTCACAAAAAACCATAACTAATTTTTGACTGTCAGCGATAGTTTGAAAAATTCGTCCAAAAAAAGTCACTAGTTGTAAGTTTTAGTGACAATTTATAAAAAAACATGATAAAAAAGTTACTAATTGTTAATTTTTAGCGACATATATAAAAATTGTATAAAAAATTATTTTTAGCGACAATTTTATTAGGACTTATTTTTAATAGGACTTGATGAGAATTAAGTCTAACTATTAAGACTTATTTATAGTTTACACAAGAAAATTTGGCTTTGATGCCGTTTAGAAGCTTGCAAGGTTGGACTTCTTTCAAGTTTACATCTCGACTTGAAGGGCCTCATCATGAGTCCTATTTTAATCATATGAACCGTTCATATTGTAGGACCATCCGTATATTTCATCCATAAAAAAGTTGAGTTGATACGATAACAGTATATTTTTTATTTTATCGTATTTCTCTTTAAAAAATTTGATGATCTATTTTCAAAATATATTTATCGTTTATTTTTTTAGAGATATACATCGATAAAATGAAAAAGTTACAATTATCGAATCGAGTTAATTTTTTTCATGATAGATATATATTAAGACCTCTACAAAATGAATGGTTCGAATAATTGAATTGGGACCTATGATAGGCTTTTACAGACCTCTCAAATTCTCTTAAATTAAAATGTAAATATGAGAGAAATCTAATTTTTAATGTAACTAGCATGTGAAAGACATAATTTCACATCAAATACATTGTATATGCAACAAAATACTCATTTTGAAGATGTAAAAAGAATTTAATCTAACAATATCAAGTAAATTAATAACGATAACTTATTTTCGTCATGTCCGGTATCAAATAATATTTATTGGTTTTTATAAATGAATGTGAACTAAGGCCCTGTTTGTTTTGGGTTATAGGGAACAAAATTGAATTACGATA
Organism: Camellia sinensis; assembly: GCF_055761805.1. NCBI lineage: Eukaryota > Viridiplantae > Streptophyta > Magnoliopsida > Ericales > Theaceae > Camellia > Camellia sinensis. The sequence continues at coordinate 28,106,387 of NC_138966.1, read as the reverse complement.
GATGTGAAATTTATTAAAATTGTGTTTATTTGTAAAATTGGGAAGGGGGTTCATAGTCTTAAGGGACTATTGGAGGAAGGAATTAGCAAAGGCATCCGGGCCGTTTATTTTAGTCCAAAGGCCATGGGATTAGACTAATAATTCCATAGATCTCACAAAAATTGTGTTTGATTGGAACTAAAACTCTTAGGACTAATAGTCTCTTGAGACTATTAATACACTACAAGAAATGTCACTTTTGGCTACCAAAATATTGGTCGCCAAAAGTCACTTATTTAGTCGCCGAAACGATTTAGCGACCAAAATTTTTCGTCGCTAAGCTCGTCGCCTTTACCTTGTCGACGATAGTATTGGCGACTAAAATTTGTTTGGTCGCCGAAAGTGTACACATTTGGCTACTAATCTTAGTTTAGTCGGCAAAAGGTATGTTTCCGCCACTAAAGTATTAGTCGCCGAATGAGGCTTTTTGGCTACTAACTTGTTGTGGTCGGGGAAGGTATCACTTTTAGCTACTAAATAATTGGTCGCTGAAAGTACACATTTGGCTACTAATCTTAGTTTAGTCGGCAAAAGGTATGTTTTGGCCACTAAAGTATTAGTCGCCAATAGTTTCTTTCTCTCATTCTCAAATCTTTTAGCTACTAATTATTTGGTGGCAAAAACATTTTGAGTTATGTTTTTGCTACTAAATTATTAGTAGCCAAAACTTTTGATTACCTATTTGGCTACCAAAACATTTGGTGGCCAAATAATTTTTTTTTTGTTTTTTTTTTTAAAAAAAAAAAGTTGTAAACAACCTGTATTCATTTATATTACAACCTGTACCCTGTATAAAACAATATAATCCATCAACACTAAAATATATTATCAACCATTAAAGCATTCAACAACGTGCACACATTTCAGTTCCAAGCATCCAAAAAAGTAATCTTCAACGTCCAATTCTATATATATTACAAATTCCATACAGTCCAAGTCTAATCCAACGTCAATAATTTAAATTCATAGATAATTTAAAATCTTGAAGCAAATACTTGAAGTGACTCAAAACATCCATATGGCAGCCTAAAGAATTCTACCACAAAGCACAACCATAACCAGACTTGAAACAATGGCTAAAGAATAACTAAAATGGTCTCTTCTTCGTGATACATTCACCTCTCATACACAAATCCTTTGATAGCGTTGAAATTTTTTTTGCATTGCTCATATTAACTAAAGGAGCACGAAAAATGATAGCAAAAAGCCAAAGCCATGAGCATTAGTCAAATGCATCGTCATCATCATCAGGAAGGGGATGGCTAGCCGTTGCAGCAAGCTCAGCTTCGTGCCTGTAAAGAATACCAAAGGGATAAGAAACACCACAAATTGATCATTAACAGCAACTCATAAATTTTCATTCCTGGACTTTAATGTTCCCCACCAGTTAAAAATTTAAGAACTGTGAACCACCACCACCACTACCACCACCACCACCACCAAAAAATAAAATTTGAGATTTGTTTACGAAATTTTGTTTTTCGTATTTTTTAATCTTTGGTGGAATTTTTTTTCATATTTTAATCAAATTTTTCTTATATGTTTAAATGCACCTAATCTAGATGCAACTAATGATATTATCACACTATTTTTTCATTACAACATGATGCAACTAATGATATTATCACACTATCTTTGGTGGATTTTTTATCACACTATTTTTTTATCCATGAAGTATCAACAAGTAGCAATCTGTAGCACTAATTCAATAAACAACAAGAAACATGCTCATGGAAAAAAGAACAAAACTTGAATGCCTTGTTATTTGCTACCTTAATTAATATTTGGGTTATGCCCTCATAACAGGTTACATATTCCTCGGTCAAATTCTCAACATAAAATCCATGTTTGGTATCATCCCTTATCTGCAGCAGTTTAACCACCATTAAGCACACATAAAAGTAATCCAAAAAGGTATTGAAGAGAGAGAGAGATAGAGTAATACCCACCTCTAGGTTTCGTTGGGTTGGATCAATTAATTCTCCGATTTGTTCATTGTATATCTGAGACAGCAAAAGATAAATAAAATCAATCACAACTTAAAATCCTCATATTACTTGCTTGGCCAGTTATTTAAACTGAACCTACTCGCTGAATCTCAGAGAATAGCATCTACAGTGCGTTGTGTGAGATGTTCACAAGCAATTCGACGTTCTTGAAGTTCCACCCGTAGCTCTGCATTGCCTTTCACATCTCCAGTTTTAACTTGTAACCAACCAATTGTCACTAAATTAGTTCCTATGAACATAATTGAGGGAAGACAAGAATATAAACTATCACATAGTACCACACAGCTGCAATGGCATATTTAGGCAGCATGAAGATAAACTATCACTAAATTAGTCCATGAGGTGGCTTCTCTTGTCAGAGTCAAGAACAAATTCAACTCTTTGAACAATCAAATCAGTACTTAAACCAACGCTTTGAACAGCTAAGAATATGTAGTTTGAAAGGAAATCATACGCTAGTCTCTGCATACAAACCATAGCCTCTTCAGTAATGAAGTATTTTGGTGTAAGCTTTAGCAGTGCTAAAATAGCACAGTACAACAAAAACACTCACTCTAACAGTTGAGTATATGTTGTGAAAAATAAACTTGATTATCAAATTCTTACTACTACACTGCTTGCTCGGGAGAGAAATTAATGAAAATGTTTTGTGCCATCATAATTTTTCCAAGAAGATTAATGCAACATTAAGACTCTATTTACATTATCAATTATAACTCATTTCTAAAAAAAAAAAAGAAGGTATCTATAGAACTCAATTTTTCGAACTTACTTCACCAACCTATATATAGAACGGTAGGTATCTAGATGCAATTTGTTTTCTACGACCATTAGAATTTGACATCATAAAGAAGCTTCATAGTGTAGCATTTTCTACATGAAGAATATGTAAGCTACAATTCACACTACTATATTCTGTTGTTCAACCAGATTATCACTTGGTGGTAACAATGAAAATATGAAAAATGATGTCAATAAAGTAACCAATTAACAAGAAATGCAAAGAATTCTCCATCCTATTGTGAAGTATGTGGTTATGGAAACAAAATACACACTTCACATATTTTGAAGTACACAGTATAAAATTTTCATCTGTGACTCAATCCAAGAAATCCAAGCAGTATATTATGAAGTACACAGTATATAATCTTAGAATGTAAAAAAAAAAAAAAAGAATTGATTGAATAATGGTTCCACCATACATGTACATTTATTTTTCCATTGCATGCTGGGTCTTTAAAAGCTCAGGTTTTCATGAATCCTGGTAACAGACAGATTATAGAGTGCAACTGCCCATCTAATAAAGAAATTAAAATATCAGACCCAAACAAGTACATGTACGTAGAGTTAGTACCTGAACTACCAATGATGTTAGAGGCAAAGGAGAATCAGCAGAAGGTCACAGCAAATGCTTGAGCCATCCTCTCAAATTCACTGTTTACTAACTCATCATCAAAGTGCAATGTGCAATGTGGAAACATTTTGGCAGTTCGTAGGTTCTTCAACAGCTGTCACACCCTCCCTGAAATAAATAATTCTTCTTTATGATAAACAAGAGAAAAATGTAAAGAAGTGAATCCCAAAAGGTAAATTCAATAACTACCTGAAGTTCCCAAGCATAAACCCCGCAGTTGGTTTTCCCTGTACAGAATATCCAACTGAAAATTCACACTTGTTACGGTATCCATTTACAAGTGGTGATTCGACTATACCCTCTAGTTTGCATGGAAGACCCCCTGCTCCAAAATACAATCAGAGGATAGCATCTGAAACTATAACAAAAATAAAGAGCATAGTTTGCATCTCCATAGAGCAATGAAGAGTGTTCCAATCACATGAGCTCAATGAGCTCAATGCATAATTCTTCCCCAAAATGTGCTATCAATTAGTGTTTACCAAGAGGATTTGAATTTGGTGCTATCAATTTGTTTTGCTATTATAGCTTTATATATACATGCATGCATATATATATATATATATATATATATATATATACAGTAAAGTAGACTTTGCTAAACTATGTAAGCAAATTTTAGTAATTTTAGTCAAGCAAACTTTAGTTTTCAGTGAACGAAAATATAGAGAGAGCCTCATCTTGAGAGTTTGCTTAGGGCCCCAAAAAGTTCACAGTCTGCCCTGATTTTGAGCTAAGAGGAGCACGAAAACATATATAAACAAACACATACACTAAAAGATTATACCCTGAGGACATTGAATCCTTAATTTCCATAAATAAAATACGCCACTGGATCGTAATGATAAAAAACTGCACACTATAAATGCACTCACATGTAAATAACTAAACTGCAATCGGAATCAAATTGATAAGGAAATTCTATAAACTAAAACGAGCTCATCATGGAAACTTTTACAACAAATTTCAAGTATTTTGGAGCTGACCCAGGTGATCATTTCAACCCATTAACAAAACACAAACAATTACGTAGAGTAATTTCAAGAAAACAACAAATTATGCCTCCAAGTTACAAAGACATATATATATATATATATATATACGTTTATAGAATTCCCAATATATATAATCAAGAAAACATCCATTTATACCTCCGACGTGAATCTGTGGTGACTCGGCAAAGATCATCGATGGAGGAGGAAGAAGGCAAAATTCCCAAATCTATACGCCACTGGACCCCTCTGAGCAAGGGGCGTCCGAGCTCGCCAGTGTCAAGAACAGAGCTGCTATCAGAACAGAGCTGCAAATGGAAGACGAAAACCTAGAGGCTGAAATTAGGGGAAGAGAGACTGAAAGATAGAGAGAGGGCAAAATAGAGAGAGGACATACCTGCCGTACCCGACGACGATGGAGACAAAGGCGAGAGAGAGAGCTAGAAGAGGGCATAGGCGTGAGAGAGTGAGAAAGAGAGAGAGTCAAAGAGTGAGAGACAGAAAAACAAAATCTGAAATTTGAAGCCAATGAAATCGGAAATCTTAAACCTTTCTTTCCCGACCAATTTTTGTAGTCGCCAATGAAATTTCCCTTCGAAGTTTCCCTCCGAAGTCTGAAGCACAATTTTAAAATTTTGTAATTATAATCGCCGACTAAAATTTAGTCGGTAAAAACTATATTAAAAATATATATTAAAAGTAACAAAAAAAATTTAAATAAAAGTAACAAATATATTAAAATTATATTTAAATAAAAATATAAGTAATAAAATTATAAATTAAAAATATTAAATTATCTTAAATATTTGCCCTAATATTTTTTTATTGAAAAATATAATAATATATTTTAAAATTTTATAAATTTACTCATAAGTCATGAGTGAATTTTTTTTACACACTTAGCCCTCGTTTTGATAATGAAATTTTTTTCAAACTTTTTAAATATATGTTTTGTGTCTATGAAATGATTATTTCATTAGTACTAGTAATAATATTGAAAAATTTATTAAAATGATAAATAATTGGGATATTTTGTCTTTTATTTGTGAATTTTGATTTATTCTTAATTTATTAGTGTTATTGAAATATGATGATGTAAAAAGTATAATTAGTTTAATTGTACTTTTTAAAAATAAAAAATTTAATATTAAAAATTAAATTCATCAGACTGACTTGTAACTATGCCTTTAAATTTTTGCAATGTAAAACTATCGACAAACAGACAATAACAAGTTGCCCATTTTAGCATACCTTTCGCGTGAGGGTCTAATTATTAAAAGATGTGTTCAACCTACGAAATGAAAGCTGACTACTTCTTCCATCTCAAAATAATAGTCTATTTTCAGAATTTAATTTCTTTTTATAATACAATTATTACATTTTAAAAATATTAATTTATCAAAATTACCTTTTGATAGTATATTTTTTTAGAAATATCAATTGTCATAATTATACTTTTTGTATTATTAATGGATTTAAAAAAAGGACAAAATAAGAAATTCATATTATTTTAATAATTAATTTTTTTTAAAAATTAATATTTTGAGATAATAAAAAATAAAATAAGATATTAAAATTTTTAGATGGTGGGTGTACAACCTCTTCATAAAAATAAAAATAAAATAAAATAACTATTTTGTTAATTTTTTTTATTTTCATTCGGCTATCAAATAATTTAGTAGCCAAAAGTAGGTCAACAGCGACTAAAAGGAATTTTGTCGCCGAAACTTAACATTTGGCGACTAAAATTTTGGTCAGCAAAGATGAAAAAACAATTTTTTTATTTTCATTCGGCTACCAAACAATTTAGTAGCCAAAAGTAGGTCTACAGCGACTAAAAGGAATTTTGTCGCCGAAACTTAACATTTGGCGACCAAAACTTTGGTCGGCAAAGATTAAAAATTAATTTTTTTATTTTCATTTGGCTACCAAACAATTTAGTAGCTAAAGGTACCTCTACGGCTACTAAATTTTCTTTTAGTCGCCAATTGTGATATGTTTAGCTACTAAAATTTTTTTTAGTCGCCAATTGTAATATTTTTAGCTACTAAATTTTTTTTAGTCGCCAATAATCAACATTCCCCTACTAAAAAAAATTAGTAGCTAAAAAGTTGACTTTTGCCGACTAATATTATTTTTGATAGCCAATTCCGTGACTTTTGGAGGCTAAATTGTTTTTGGTAGCCAAAAATGATCGACAAAAATGCATTTTCTTGTAGTGATACCCTCCAAAGAAGGAACTAGCAATTCCATGAGGATTGTGTTGGTTGTGTTGAAAAAATTATTATTTTAAGCCACGTAAAAGGCATGAATAAATAAGTTGCATGCATGCAAAAAGTGACATTATGGATTTGTATATATGAACATTAAATATATTCATAGCTAAATGTAGTGATGAAATCCAATTAATATGTTTGCTTGTCAAGATATGATTACTACATAAATCAGGAACTCAAGATTTAGAGCACAAAATATAGACACAAAGCACAAAGGTGATTAGCAAACATTTGGTGTACAAGTCAATTTTAATTGCTTTGCAGGAAGGAAATATGAAATCTTTCTACTCAAATGTTTAGAGTATGATTCCCATATGGTACCACTAGACCTTTGCTATGGTAAACTTTTTTTATTGAAAAATATTTTGGAGCTCTAATTGAATGTCCTTAATTTATCTCTAATGATGTGGAATGGATTTCACTCATCACTTCTCATTCTTCCTCTCTCTATCTCTCTCTTTTCTATCTCATTAAAGATTAAAATATATTACGGAATATAGCACCACTCTTTCTTATTTTTATTTACAATGTTGTCAATTTGGTTCTTTTGGGGTGTGTAGTGATTTTAACTCTATAAAACTACTCACTATTAAATATGAATGCATTTATTTTTGTTTAAAGAGTAGTAGGACAAACAAAAAAAATATAACTTAAATTCTAATCCATAATGATGTGGTAGTTTTATGTCGTATCATTTTTAAATAAAAATCCATCAATTTTTTGACTTGGGATTGTTTTGACAGTAGACTAAAATAGTCAAAAAGTCAAAAAAATATTACAAAAAAATAACTATTCTCTCTATTTTTTAGACATTTTTTTCGTAAACAATTAAGAAAAGTCAACTAAATAGCCAAATTCCAAAACAATCCTTTCAAAAATAATATTATCACATCATTCTAATGTAAAATTACATATACATTTTCTGTTTTATTTAAAAGGATGAGTCTTTTGTTTAAAATCTTTTATTTTTTCCCCCTTCTTTTTGTGTGAGAATAAGGAAATATTATTGATGAAAAATATCATAAAAAAAGGACTTTACGCTATATTTGGTTGAAAAATTTGAAAAAAGATTTGGAAAAATAAAGAGAAAACGTGTGTAAAATTAGATGAAATGTAAATATACTTTATTTATATTTTATCTACTTTTTTCTTTTCTCTTTCCAAATCTCTTTCCACTAGGGGTGAGCAGCGGATATACCAATCCGCCAAAACCGACCGAACCGAACCGATCCGCCGCATTTTGGACGGATGCGTGATGACGAGCGGACGGTTGCGGATTGATTTTCTCCAATCCGCCAATTTGGCAGACGGATGGCGGATTTGAAGTTCCTTTGGCCGTAACCGAACCGCCAAACCGCGAGTACCCTTAGTAATTTATGAAATGTAAATATACTTTATTTATATTTTATCTACTTTTTTCTTTTCTCTTTCCAAATCTATTTTTCCACATTTTGCAACCAAACAAAACGTTAAATTACTAATCTTACATATCTTTGGTTAAAACACAAAAGGAGAGAGGGATGTCACCAAAATACTCATTTGATTCCCTTAACTTCACCACTGAGTGAGAAAACCATCCACTAATCATTGTGAAGGATCGATAATTTTGGTTTTTTTTTTTTTTTTTCTTCAGTGAACTTATCTTTTTCCTTGTACATAATGCGAATCCCGGCCATAATGGAACATAGTGTGAATGTCACGCAAAAAATCGAAAATCCAAAAAGATAAGGTCATTGTCGACTTCCATCACCATCAGACTAGGCTGTTACAATGCCCAGTTCTAATCCATATACATATAAGTTATCTATAATTGGTGGTCCAAGCTTTTAAGTTTCCAAAAGCAAATACATTACCACACAAAATAAATAAATAAATAAATACAAAGTTATATCCATTGGCGTTTTGCTCAGCTGGTGTATATGTCCCTACACATCCTGCATAAGGTTACACATCCTGCATAAGGTCTTTGCCTTCTGAGTTTCAACCATCAATTATCTCTTGAATATTTTTACAGCCACCCAAAAAACAAAAAGATAAATTATATAAATAGTCCCTATAATTTACACGATGTGTCAATTTGGTCTATATAGTTTCAATTTGCTCAAATTTATAGCTTAATGTAATGGATTGTGTCGTTTTAATCCAATAAATAATGGTTGTTAAATTAATTTAACGGAAGGTCAAACAATGTATCAGTTTGGTCCATATACTTTACACGATGTGTCAATTTGGTCTCTATAGTTTCAATTTTCTCCATTTTAACAGGGACTAAATTGATACATTGTGAAAAATACAGGGATCAAATTGATACATTGTTTGACTTTTCGTTAAATTAACTTAACAACTGTTATTTATTGGACTAAAATGACACAATCCGCTAAATTAAGGGGCAAAATCGAGCAAATTGAACTTATAGGGACCAAATTGACACATCGTGCAAACTATTTGCATAATTTTCCCAAAACAAAAACAAAAAAATCTGTTTGATTTTTCCATTTTTAAGAACAATTGTCGAGTTTTCAATATGTATTTTTTAATTTTTAGAGATTGAATAGTGTACACACCATCGGTAATATTGGCTTGACCATTTAGGCAAGTTAGACACTCACTTAAGCCCAACACAAAAAAGGACTGTGGTTTTGCTAGTGTCCAGCTAGGTACGATCACTTCCGATTGATTACATGTTTCACTAATAACTTGTCACGTGTATTTAACAGTTACATAAACAATAAACTAAAATGAAACGGTGAGTTTCCCTGTTATATTTTCCCATGTGGGACCATCATCTTCTTTACGGATGTAATCTATAAAATGCGTGAAATGAATATATTTAAATTGTAGATTTTATATTTAAAAACTTGATTAATTCTATTTAAGATAAATGTACGAAATAAAATAATCTTAAATCCATCCTTCTATTCAGAATAAATAAATAAAAAATCCATGCTTCTATAAAAATATAACTTCCACATATATACACGTAATGTAAAATTCCATGGTACGTACCCTTCTGCTATATCCACCTTGTTACATTTTTTTTTATTATAATAAATATGGTGTATTTTTATGATAAATATTATGTATTTTTCTAGTAGGAGTTACAAAAATTTGTGATTAAGAAATAAAATTACGTATTTTATGGTAGTGTATGTATTTTTGTGGTATTGTTATCCATTTTACAGTTTGAAAATGTTTGGATGAAAAATATGTAATATTATCACAGTAATACTTAACATTACCACAAAATATGTAACTTCATTTCACTATTATAAAAATGCTTAAAGATCACGCTTAAGAAAATTAAAACATGACACTTTTAATGAAAGTGTGATTAAAAAAATCAAATTAATATTTTAATCACACCTAATTTAATTAAGTGTGATGATATTTATTTTTATATCACTTTTCAATTAAATATAATTATATCTTCCTTTTTTTTTAATCACACTTTTTAATTAAAGTGATTATATATTTTTTAAATTTGTTAAACAAATCAGAAAAATACTACTCTTTTTTTTTTTTTTTTTTTTTTTTTTTTTTTTTAACTGCTTGCAGCAGCCCACCACTACACTAAACAAATCATTTTTATCTTTTGAAATTCCAAACCAAATAACCTCTCTCTTTTTGGGTGAATACCAAACCTATCTCTCAATCCTCTGTCTCTCGTTCTCTCCAAACCCTAACACTAGTCTTCTGTATATTCTTGGATCGGCCGGCACTGTCTCCATTCTTCGACCGGCGGAGAGTGACGAGTAGCGAGAATGGAGGCGATCGGCTAGCGGCGGCAATGGCAGCAATCGGCGAGCGGTGGCGACAATTGAGGTATATTTTTCTCTTCTCTTTTCTTCTTCTCTTTGTATTCTTCATAGAAACACTTTTGTGCTTTTGATTATTGCTTATGGTCATTGAGATTTTCCGAGTCAAAGTTGCCATTGCACATATGTATTCCTCTGAATGTTTTATACTATACAAGGTCTACGACATAAGAACATTATTATGAAAACAAAAAGTCGTATAGTTTTTAAAAAAACTTGTACCTTCTCATTGTTTCTGCTTTGAATATCTCATGTTTGCATCGGATACATAGACTGCTTCCATGTTTTGGTGCCTTTCAAATTTATTTATTTATTTATTATTATTTTTAATGAAAATAAAATTCCCCTCTTAAGTTTTTCTGATGTACAAACATTCACTAGTCTAATGTAATAAAAATTGTTGACTAACTCGTGTGTAATTTATGTTTATGAACAAAATAGAAATATTATGGAAAGGATACTAAGCGGTGAGTGCTTTATCCTCAGCAACTAACTCACTCTGTTCTTGTTTTTCCTGCTGGTAAATTATCAATATGAAGGAAATTGAGGCCTAGTTTGGGAAGATTGAAAAAAGACAAAAAGTCAAAAAGTCACTATCCTATTTAAGTCATATCATCTTATTTAAGTCACATCACCTCTCTAATACATCACTTCAAACCTAACCCAAACCCAACTCATATTTCATAAAAAGTCAAAAAGTGCACTTATTTAATCTTCCCAAACTAGGCCTCAGAGTCTTATTTGTTTATATAAATTTTACTTTTTTGGTCCATTGAACATATAGTTATGCAAGTCATCAAAATCTAGGTCTAAAAATTGGCCTATTGTGACGAAAAAGGAGGAAGGCACTATTTATGAGAAAGGCTGTAAAAATAGCAAAATTTTACAGCGGCAAGCTATTACGTACATAATCCCTTAGGGAAGACACAACCCTTTAGCCCAAGGATAATGGTATTACCCATTTATTAAATGGGGAATCTGGTCAATGACCTTGCAAAGAAAAGGAAACTAGTGAGTCAAGTGAGAGAAACTGTGATGCCCTTTGAAGACACTGCCAATTAACATGACCATATTCCACTGATTTTTTTTGTTACGAAGTTGAAAGAGACTAAGAGTCATGTCCTTTGCTTTGTCAAGTCCACAAAGAAGAGAGCTTATATCCTCCCTTGAAGAAGCAAGAAACAACATGCATTCATAATTTTGCATAATTTATGAATTCCAAGTTGCTCATGATGACTTAAAGGAAAAATCAAATAATATCTGGTTAAGGGATATCCAAGAAAGAACAAATCTCATTGTTGTTCGGATAGAAATATTAACACCTTTTCAAGCACAATGACCAGAAAAACTGGGACTATTTGAATTCAGTGGAGATGAAAGCTCAAAAGTAGATAGTTGTGGAACTTTAGTGGATAATTACACAGGGGACTTGTAAATGTCATGAAAAAATGTTTTGTCCTCCCTTTATTGTCAAACTTACCAAATAACCAACTAGTAGCCAAAAAAAGATTTATGCTTATGTCTGTAAAATAAATTGTGACCCTTTCAAATATTTGACCATATGCTTTTACTTCCTAGCAATCCTTATGCCAAATATATTCTTGTGTGTTTCCATTTTCAGTCTGTAATGGGGTAAGAAGATTTTCTCATTTTATATTGATAGCTATTTTTGTTTGGGTGCCAAGAAATGTAGGAAAAATCAATCAAACTATAAAAATTTTGAGTATTGGTGTTTCATTATATGGGTTTAGTTAAAATGAGCCTCCCTTTGGTTTTTGGGGTTAGTTTAGTTTGATTTTGGGGGAAAATCAAAGAAATAGCAAACAAAAGATTTAGGTTGAGTTCATATATATATTTTTTTAACCAATTACAAAGATAATGGGTAATGTGCTACTTGTGGTTAATGTTTTTGCTTGACCTATGGCTCACACGAAACTCAATACTAAGGATATGATTGAAAGAAAAAGGCCAAATTGCTATCTTCTTCCACAGAAATGTCGTATTTGTATATGGGATGAAAAGAGTATTGATATAGCGTTTCTAGTTTAGACCTAACCCGTTGTATGTTTTGGATCCGGGTTTTGTTGTCTTATGTAGTTGTTCATGTCATGTTTCCCCTTATCTTTCTTTGAGTTTGGCTTTTGGGACATATTGTGTATGTTTGGAACAGGTTGGTACCTTTTTTTTTTTAAGTTGTTGATACCCAGAATTTTGTTCATACGCTCGAGTGACACTTCTTGTACTCAAGCGGTCCTTATGAACCTCCAGTACTTTTGCAAGTCTGCAAAAATATTGGAAGTGTGTATTCTTCGCTCGAGTGACAATTCTTGTGCTCGAGCGACGGTCTTCTATCTGTAAAACTACGGGGAGTTTGTATTTTGCGCTTGAGCGAAGCTTCTTGCGCTCGAGCGATAAAACTTATTGTGTCTGATCGCTCGAGCGATAAATCTTGCACTTGAGCGAACTGTGTGTATATCAGTTCATAAACAGCGTTGTTTGAGTCTCTCTCTCTCTCTCTCTCTCTAAATATTGCAAAACCCTATTCTCTCTCTCTCTCTCTCTAAAACTCATATCTTTTACTCAAATATATCTAGATCCGTTGATCTTCTCATCCTTGTTCCTTTTTTAAAAAGATAGAGCTTGACGAAGGCTTCATTTTAATCAGAGCAAAGTTGATTTTCAGCGTCTTCGAGTTTTCTACTCTCTCTCTCTCGTCTTCTAAACTCGAGGTAGCGATGTCTCCATTCTTTTTATGAGTTTTAATTTAGTTATTTGTTATTTTTAAACAATATTGGGATTTTGGAAGATTTGGAACAAATCTAGGGTTTTGGGAAAAAAAAAAAAAATTCAAAAGAGGGGTTTTCAAATGGATCCTTGAAAATGACTAAGATGTTGGTAAAAATACTGAGTTGGGAAGAAATTGTTGATTTTGATACTTGGAGTTGATTTTGGAAAGAAAAGGAATTTTGCCCTATATGTCTTAAATATTGGTTTTGTATAAATAATGAAATTGATGTTGAAATTGTGAAATTGGATTGATATTGATGAGGATGGTAGAGTTGGATATGTATTATCACTCACCTCTTGAAATTTGGAAAGTGTATCTTTATTGAGAATTGTATATCTGTTTAAAAATATCTGTTTTGGGCTATCGGTAGAGGATAGTTATGATTGTTGTAGAAATTGCATGAGAATTAGGAGAATTGAAACTATTTTTCTCACTCACTTGCATCGGTCATTATTTCATATTTATACATTGCAAATGTATATTGTTTTGAGAAAAGGTTTGTTGTTACATCAAATAAGTTGACCTATGTGTCTAGGGTGAAAGTTACGAAAATTGCGCGTATACATGGGTGCCGATCCCGCTGACAAAATTTTTGTGAATTGGCAATAGTAATGCTTTTATAGCCTACGTTTACATGGGTTCTGGTTTACGGTTTCCTTATAACGGAATTTCAGGAAAATGTTGTATTGTTTTGAAATTTCTAGAGCATAATTCACTGCCCTATCTTTTATTCCAAAGGAAGTGGTTTATGATATTATTATGGCATTGGATAGTTTCGAAAAGAGATATAAAATGTTTTGGCACGAGCATTACATATACATTCACCTTATAGCTTTGTTAAGATTCATATACTGTGTTAGATTATTTCTACTGGGCTTTAGCTAACCCTATGTGGAAAAAACATTTTATGTGCTGATGATATGCTTCCGTCAATGCAATAGCTTGGGAGGACTTGGAGCGAGAGCTACTTTTGTGTATTGATTGTATTTATTTTTGTATAAGCCGAGGACTTTAACTGTATTGGACTTAAGTCCACCCTTGTTGTAACCAAGTATCGTCTTGGAAAGATGTAAGCCTTTAAGGTATTTCTTATTTGTTTTACTTTCATCTTGTCTCTTTAGTATATCACTCTTTTGTAAAGCTTAATTGCAAATCTAAGAAAGATAATCACTTTATCACGGCTATCACATATTTTGATGTTGTGGATGGTTTATAGTAATTATTTTGGGGCGTTACAATTGACGACCTATTTTTGCATTGTCATCTGACTTTGGTCTTATAGTGGAGATTATTTTATTTGGTGGAGGTTGATTGGGTCATCCCTCCTTTTGCTCACCTGCTTGTCATTGACTTTTGGGGATTTGGTTTTAGTAGGAAGGCCTCTTGCTTTTTGAAGATGTGTAGTTTTTGTGGTGTTGTATTCTATGGTTAGAAAGAAATGGAAGAATTGAGGATAAATTAGAAGATATTTAGGGTTTGTGGGATAAAATTTTTTATTTGGCATTTGTTTTGGTTTTGGTGTCTCCTCTATGGTGATTCCGTTGTTTTGAGTAGTAGAGATTGGAGTGTGGTGTGTGATATGTAATTTTCTTTTCATGTTTGATGGACTTCTTGTCCACCATTGAACTCATTGTACCTCATTTTGCTCTTTTTTTATTTTTTAATAATATTTTTGTTGCTTATAAGAAAGAAGAAATGGGTGAAGCAGAAGAAATGTTGTTCTTATTTAGCTAAAAGCAATATGATATACAAAATTGTTATGCGATGTAAACTTTGTTCTTTTGATTTGTTTCTTAGTGGCATATTGATGTTTCCATTGCATTGCTGTCACTTACACAGTGGAACATGAGAGATTGGTTGAAGCATACTCTGTTGTAAACCAAAAACTGCAGCATTCTTTTTCTGAACAGACTAATTTGGGGAGGACCATCAGGAATTGAAGGTTTGTGATGTTATCACGGTCAAGGGTATTGTTCTTTCGTTTAAGCATTCCCCACGGCTTAGACTTGCACACAAGCACTGCTTGGGCTTATATCGTTTCTAATGCCATGTGATATATTTTTCTTTTTTCTTTTTATGCTTTGGATAGGTTGCAATGTGCAAAAGGTTATATGAAAAGGAATGTAAACTTCATTATCCTTACCCCCGCACTGCGGAAATTGCTCCAGGTTCTCTCTGTACAATTTTTGTAGTATGGTTTTCCTGTCTAATTGATTTAATTATACTAATTTTTAGCCAGGCCAATATTCATTGTTAATTGAGATATTAAACCCATCTTCTTTTACTGAGTAAGTGCTTGTCTGACTAAATATGCAATTGGTAATAAAGAAGATTCTCATTGATATAAATTTTTGCTAGTGCATGCTTTGCTAAGTTAATATTGATAGATGTTGCAATTGTGTGTGTGCCATTTCATGTCTGTTTTTTGTTTCCTAAGATTCTTTGCCATATGTGCAGTAAAGCCAGAAATAGGTAGACAAGTAACATTTGACAAACACAGATAAATGACCCCTGGAGCACCACCACAGCACCAAAAAAAAAAAAAAAAAAAACAAAACAAAACAAAAATAAAAAAGAAGAAAAAAACAGAAGGAAATAAGTACCCACATCACCCACTTTTTACCTTTTCTCATTTTTGATTAGGTTGAGACCCCTTATATTTGACTCTAGTGTCTAATCAGTATTGTCAGCAGTAAGAAAACTAAACTTGTTTATTAATTGTGTTTTTTTTAATATACTAACAGCTTCACAGCATGTTGATTGGTTTGGAACCTCTGAACCCTAACTGCTTATTTTCTTTTCTTCTCTTCTCTTTGATTTCTATGTTCTATTCATGCGGCGTTAACAAGTTGGTTTTCTCTTCCTCTCTCCCTCTTTTGTTCTCTTCCCATCTTCTCTTCTTCTCAAAGGGATGAATTTTCTTCATTGTTTTAGAGGACTTTTTATTTGTCATTAAATTTTTTGTCTTCGTATAAAAACTGATTTGGAATTTGTGATGAAAAAATTTGTTGGCTATTGTTTGTAAAAAATCACGTGCTTTTAGATTAGATTATGAAATCCTAAAAAATTTGTTTGTTTTGTAAGACTAGAATAGTTTCTACAAATAGTAAGTTTATTCATATGCTTCTAGAAGTCTTAGAATTAATTTGTGTTTTTATTTTTCAGGTCAAAAATTGCTTGGAGAGATGCAAAATATGGTCAAAGAATTCACGAACTTTGTGCTTCAAGTTCTTTTATTTTTTAATATATGTAATCACAGTGAAAAACTTTTTATTAATTTCTTTGTATATACTTTTGAGCATTCAACTTTCATTTATGAAATATATGATGTTATTCCATTCAATATGTGGTTGTGATTCAAATGATAGTATATAGCGTGTATTACATCTTCAAATGTGCGTACAAATATAATATTGATTATTCTTCAAATATGTCGATTTTTTTTTTTTTTTTAATTATCACACATTAATTGTGATGAGAAATGCATATAACGTGTAATCTTATCTCATTATTAATCATATGTTTTATTAGATATTAATCACATTTAAAATCTGTGATCTAAATATTTATTATCATAGGTACACAAAATCTATGACAAACCTTTCAACGGTTGCTGGTGCATTGCAAAACCCAAAGGTCATTACACATACACCCTAAACTGTACCAAATTCTTTAGAATAATGGTAAGTCTAGGTATTGATTCACAGGGACAAATATGAAATTAAACTAATTTAATTGTTAAATTTTTAAATTAATTTTGATCGAAGAAATGATTGATTTATAAACTAATCTAATAATAAATAAAATAAACTAAGAGATTAAACTATTAATTAAGAATGAAATTAGGATTACTGATTGTTAGAAAAACCTATGGTAATGAATTTACGACTAGTTATATAAATAAGGTTTCAATTTGAAAATTAATTATGTTACGGTTCGAATCAAATAATACTTTGCAACTACAAGCTTGAAGCGTTGATCAAGAGAATTAACACATTCAATGTATAGGCACGAACCATCTCAAATAGTACGAGTCGTTCGCTCTAAACTAGGGTAGCTACACGACTCGTCCCTCGTAGTATGACTCATCTCATACCTTGAACATGAAAGAAAAGAAAATCATTGCATGGAAAATATTCAACAATCACAGAAAACAGAATACTTGAAGAAATAATGAAAAATATATTTCAAAACTTATTGAATACCATAGACCTGTTCAAACCATTATATAAAAGAAAACCAAAATAAAAAATCCTATTTTCTTGGCTAGGGTTTCATCAAAACTCTAGAAATAGAAGCCTAGCCACTCATGGAGGAGTGGGAAGAGATAGAAGAAGCAGAAACTCCCATGAAAATTGATTTTCAAGCTTGAGAATCCCCTTTTTCCAAACCTTAGCCCTTTCTCTCTTTTGGAATTTTTTAGAACCCTAATCTAGCCTCTTTTTCTTTGGTCATTTTATACCTTTGCAATTTTCCCCACATTCAAAACATTAGGCATGCTTCCCGAGGTACAACCGCATGTATGGGAAATTCCACAGCGCGGCGAGAGTTTCGCACGTGCGGAAATGGGCCTCTGCACGTGTGATTTCCTTAGGCTTTGTTTGGCTACGATAGATGGGCTGTACGTGCGGGAACGGTTCTCCGTACGTGTGGGAAGCATTTTTCTCTAAAACTTCTGCATTTTATGCTCCCACTGTATCCAACTTGATTGACATTAAACAAACATAAAATATATAATTTGACAGGCAAGTAAAGTTAAGAGATCCTAGTTATCGGTCTTAGTTCTGTACAATTCGGCCTCAGTCAACATGTACACCTGAAAAATATTTTCAACCACGTAGGGTGAGCATAAACCCCAGTAGAGAATATTTCAAAAACTAAATATGCTCCACAAGCATAAATGATCATGATGCAATACATATATACAATATGCCCAAATGAATTTTCAAATCTATTTGATTTCTTAAGAAAAATCATTTCTTTCCAATTACCAAAACACGTTTAATCAAAACGTTTTCCGAGTTCAAAACATCTGTTTGATATAAAATTGCTTTCCAAAAACCAATCCAGGTATCTCAATACCAACCAGCAAATACATTGCTAAATCAAATGCGAATACATCGCTAAACAACATCAAATACATTGCTAAAACATTTTTCAAAACATCCTTTCAAGCCAAAACAATAATAAATAAAATAGGTAAATCTCCAAGGCAAGTGTTCTACGAGTAACTATATAAGTCACAAGGTCATTTTTATCGGTGCTAACCGAAAGACTCGACACCTACCGCACTGGTTTAGGTCTTTCACCATGGACACACATACCAACTTAATTCTGCTTTAACACCCCCTCATAGCTTTATCACTTTATTTACCTTTTTTCAATAGCATAATACGTATGATTCAAAATATTGTTTTCCAAACAATGTAAATGTTCCAAAACATAATATGAGAATTTCCAAAACCCCTTTCCAAACATACGGTTTTAAATTCTCAAAAAAATAAAAAAAAATAAAAAAAATCCATTACATGCTCCATAATATGAATGATTTCAATTTGCCTAATCCACATGCAATTTCTAACACACGACAATGTTATCCTCCATCGATAACCAAAACAGCTATCTCTAATGCAATAATTATTAGATAACAATACAGATATACTTTTCCAAAAGAATAACAACACTCATTTTCAAAATCCCACAACCGGTTCCTTTCCATCTCTTTCCAACCAAACCATTTACCAAAATATCAATCAAACTCCCAAAACAATATCATTTAGGGTTTTTCAATAAATTGGAGCTTCTCCACTTTTAGAAATCCATATGCAATTTTGATTATCGAAAATAACTGTAGTAACAAAATTATAGCCCAACGACCACCAACTTCAAAACTCTCAAGCCCAAAATAACATTTCAAAATCAACCAAATGACTACCAAATATAAATAACAAAATATGCCACAAATACACTACTGAACTTATATTGAGTTTAGGAAATAGACCCTGCCTTTTGAAGGGAAGAGGAGAACTTGGAAAAACTCAAAGTCGATGGAACTACGAAACTCTTAGATCAAAAGAAAGCCTTTGATGAGATCTACAACTTTTCTTAAAGGACCAATGTAAAAAGATGTCTTTAACCAGGTTGATCTAGAGATATGTGTAAGAAAAGTTGAGTTTCTAAGAGAGAGAGAGAGAGAGTGTGTGTGTTTGGGGTCTATTTATAATAGTAGAATAATAGCCCTAAAGTTAAAGAAAAGAATAAGTAAAAACCCCTAAAAAGTAGGGCCCAAAGCCGAACTAAAAATTTGGAAATAACTCATAGGGGTCAACCCTCAAGACAGTGGTGTCGACCCTCAAGAAGAAAATGCTGAGACACTAATGTGTGCAATAGATAAGGGTCGACCTTGGGAACTCGTGGTGTCGATCCTATAAACCAATAACAGCACCTAGAACATAGCAGCAACAAACAAGGGTCGATCCCAGAGCTTGTGGTGTCGACTCCAAAAAACAGTAAAAACACCAAGAGTAAGGCAACAAGGCAGTGTCAACCCCCAAGAAGACTAGTGTCGACACCAAAACAAATTTTCCAAGTTCTCAAAGAACTTTTCAACGGAAACAAGTACGAACGAACAATCCTAACATGTCTAAATCGAATTGTACTCCTTCAAAACCAAAATACAACAATTCCAAAGACTCCCAAAATGAAAATAAAGGAATTAAATACACCTTCCAAAAGCTTAAAGGATACAAGTGTTACAACCTCCCCACCTTAGAAAATTTCGTCCCCGAAATTGAAGAAACGCCAAAACCAAAAAGTCCACCTAACGGTACTGGTGAACACGACATCACCTCACACTTAGATCCATTTTGGGATAAGTTCCTGGATCTCGATCCAACTCCTCGGGGTCCCAAAGACACCTGAACACCAAGAATGATAAGAAAACCTCACAGATGACTCTTCGATCCACATGACTCCGTTGTCTATAAGACAAGAAACAACAACCACCACAAGAAGAAGAAGAAGAAGAAAAAGAAGAGCTCCTCGGATTCAAAGGCTTTATCCACGCCTCAACCACCGACAATACCCAAATTGCTACCGAGTGCTCAATGCTTGGACACGGAGAATAAGAAAGCTAGTCGCACAGAAAGCTCTTAATTAACTCTCTCGTAGCACGAGAACATAAAACAAAACACGATTAACCTAACAACGTTACGACACACCAATGCTCAACAATTCTATGTCTTTGCAAAAATAACATACAACATATAACTAGCAACTCAAGTTAGGTCAAAACACAACTTTCCAATACAAGATATAAGGTATCCCATTTACGTTATTAAAAAAAAAAAAAAAAAACCTTATTTTCTCCATTTGTTTCAAAACACTTTGCTTTCCCAAAAGATGTTCAAACTCGCACCATCACAACCCAAATACCTTTTTAACTGTCCACAACAAAACTCAGGGATTTTCAATTTGTTTTTTCGAAACCACAAGTATTACTCATAACACCAAAATCAGTTTCATTTTCAAAATGTTATTATTATTATTATTATTATTATTATTATTATTATTATTATTTGAGAGGGTAATTTATGCATAAATTGGGCCGAGCTAAGTAAGTCCGTTGGAATGAACCGACATAGATATAGTCTTGGGCCGAGCCACGGACTGAGGTAATTATCTCAGTAGCCTTGGTCCTTGGTCGCATTGGTTTGGTCAAAGGTGGGCTATCAGTGGCCTGGTCTAGCGGTCGTAGACCGAGGTATCTGTGGAAATCGGACCGAGCTAAAAGATAGCTCGGCAGGAGGTCATTCCAAAGACTAGGTTGACTAAATTGACTTAATTAGCACCGTGCTGTGTAAGCACGGTTATGTCTTGTGCTAGCCAGAGTAAGAGTTGCAACTATCTCACTTAGACAAGCAGTGAGTAAGAAGTTATCAGAATATGCATTATCCTTGGGAATGTAATTCCTAGGAGGACTCTGCTAAGGAGAGTAGAGTCCTACTAGGATTGTGCAAACCATCTCACATGGTTGGTAGTGAGTAGGGTGTGTGATTCCTAGGAGGACTCTTATAAGAAGAGTTGGAATCCTACTAGGATTGGGCCAGACAGAATCTATAAAAGCTCATAGCAGGACTTATGTACAGGTATCTCAATTCTTACTCTAGAATACACAGCGCTTTTGTGTCTATTGTCTATTTGTTGACTTAGGCATCGGAGGGGTTTCCGACACACACTTGCTGGTTAGCTCACGTTTGTGTTTTCAGGTGGCAAAGCAATGTTGTTTGGAGGAGTGCAAACTTGATCGACAGGATTATACGAGAAGATTATTTCACGCTTGTACAATTGGCGCAGTTTGTGGGAATTGCAATCACAAAGAATGAACCTTTTGATTAAGTTTTCTTTCAACGGATTTCAATGGCGCACAATGAAGACTTGCCACACTCTGCCATTGGTAGGCAAACCCCGGAGGGGGGCGGAAGGTGCGAAGGGTTACCTTTTATCCCGCCTATGGCAAAGTTAGATCCCCAGCGACGGAAGCCGCGGAGGGATACCCGTGTGTAGACACCCCATTTTTGACCGTCCTCAAGACTTGGACGTTATCGTTTGAACACTCGATGATCATCCATGTTCGTGTTCGTCTTGAGTTCTCAGAGGCTTCGGTCGCGTGCCTTGCCTCAAGACCTCTCGACTTGTTTGTTTTGTGCTTGGTTGTGTGCCAAACACTTGTGTTTTTGCTTCTGAGGGCAGGGAATGGCTTGTTGGCCATCCCCACACCTCACCGGCCTTGGCTTGAGGCCACCGGCCTTGTTTTCTTGCTACCGGCCAAATATTTTGGTCGGCCGGCCATTTTTGTTGGTCAATTGGCCATATTTTCTAGTCAACCCCTTTCCATCTGCTTTTGGCAGATATTTTATGCCAGCTATCATAGCTGGCATCCACAATACACTCCCTCCATACACGTGTATGGAAGGATTTGCTCCCTTGTGTTAGCTTCTCCAAGAAGCTTAAGAATTGAATTCCTATAAAAGGAGGGCCTCCCCTCCCTTTCCAGAGGTTGAACAACCTGTGATATATGATATATATCACTCTTTCTCTATATCTCCCTCTCTCTCTATATTTGTGTGTGTAATAGTGTTCAAAAGGGGTTTTTGTTCTTAGTTTTGCACTAAGACACCTAGTGTTGCACTATACTTTGGTTGCTGAGATTTTAAGGGGTTGATTTCAGAGTTTTGAGTTGGTTTTTGATCAAAAAAAGGTGCTGGAGTTGGTGTTCTTGAAGTGTTCTTCAAGGGTGAGAACTTACCTTTTTATTCCCCATTTTTGCTTAAGGTTTTAGACCTATTTTCATATTGTTTCGAGCTTAGTGTATAACTGATAAAAGTTCTATATTTTCATGCTTGTTATAGTTGCTTGAGGTCATTTTGGTGTTAGGGGTTGTCTACCCCCTCTTAAGCCTTGTTTGACCCCTTTTGTGCCTTCCTCTTTGGGCCTTGGAACCCTTCGTGTATTGACCTTCTCACCACTGAAATCTAGAGGATTTTCAGTGGTGGAGAAGTGGTTTTGAGGTCTTGTATAGGGGAGGGACACCCCTCTCCCCTTGTGACACATTTGCTTGCATTTAGGGCTCATAAAGGTAGCATGTTTGCATAGCTTTATTTGGCTCCATTTCAGAGGGTATTTGGTGTTAGTCTATCATGTTAGACCTTTGTTTCATGTTGGTTCGATGGCCTATTGTTTGCATCATGCACTTGCTTTGTAATCCCCTATATTGTCATAACATATATCATGCATTTAGACCATCATACTTGCATGTTTTAGCTTGACTTCATGAAGCTCTTATCCATGTTTTGACATGTTTAAGCTTTGTTTGGTGTTGATTGGTCATGTTTGCCATGTTTCATGTAGCCACCATGTATCCTAACTTGTTAGCTTTGAGTGTGTGAGTCATGAGCATGTTTTATTTGGGTTATTTCAGTGATTTGGAATCATTTATCATGCTATTTCAGTCCATGCTCCATGCTTGTATGCTTGCATTTACCATCCTTTCAAAGCTTTGAAGAGTTGTTCTTTTGTGCTTTAAAATAGGTCATTGTGCATGCCTCTTTGTTTAAGTCCTTGGGCTGCCATATCAGTGGGTTTTGGAGCTCCTTTTGGCATATTGTAGCTCTATTTTTCTTTGAATAATCCATGCCATGTGTGGTTAAGGTAGTTGTAGTGGAGTGCCCTCTTTGTGGCTTTGAATGTCCCTCATTTTTGCACCCATTTCCTAGCATGTTTTGGCCTCATCTCGTGCATGTTCTAGCTTTATTTTGGCCTGCCATGGGATTGTTTTGGGTTACCTTGGTCCTTTGGGACTTGGTTGATATGGCCATGGTTCAAGTCCTTTGGCTAGCTTTGAGCTTTAAGTCCATTAGCATGCCATGCTTGTCTTGTTTAGTTGATTTGACATCACTCTTAACATGATTTCAGAGCTTATTGCATTATCATATTCTCATGTTTATCACATCTCACTCATATTTGAGGATTGTGCATTGTTGCATAGTTTATGGATCAATGTGTGAACATGCGTGATTTGCCCTTTCGGCACCTTAATTCATCACTTTGGCTACTGTTTTGGACATGGCTGAGGTTTTCCCACTTTGGTCTAAGTCCATCTTTGTATATAGCCGCATGCTTAACATAGTACATCTTGTTGCATACTTGCTAGTTTACCTTTTGCCACATGCTTGTGTAGGTTGCTTTGCATTTGGCATGCTCGCTACTTTAGCCTTCGTGTGCATACTTGAGCCATGTTGCATTTGGCATGTTCATGTTACATTGCATTACTTTGAGTTGGCATGCTCATATTGCATTGTTTGCATGCATTGCACTACATTTGGCATACTTGCATGCATTGCATTGTGCTTGGTTTGGGGGTGTCAAACCAAACATGAGGAATGAGGGATGTTTGTACTTGAAGTGACGAAACGTACCTCAATCCTCGGCCGCCGACACTCTTGATTCAACATGATAGAGTGTGTAGCATTCATTTGTTTTGTTGTATTCATTCATATTGATTTGCACACTTGACATCTTTGGCCATCATGCGTCAAAATGCGCGATTGGTGGCCCGAGGGTCGAAAGCCATACTCCCTTGAGTTCATAGCATGATAGGGCGGGTGGTCGTGCATACATTTGGCTTGCAAATTCCATGCCATGCACTGTCTGTTCTTTGTTGCAGCAAAACCAGTGTTTTGTAGGAAGAAATGGCCGGTCGGCAACTTTCAGTGCCAGCCGACTACCAATATCCAGCCGGTGATTCCATTTTTGGTCGATGACCATATTTCTATAGCCGGTGGTGTTTTCTCTTGGCCGGTGGCATTCCAAAGTACTCAGGGAGTGGTTCAGAAAGCAACCTTAGGATTTTCACAATTCTCAGAGGTGCAGAACAGTGCAAACGGAGGCAACAGAGGCATGGTAATGGGTTTCCGAGCAAGGCGAATCGAGCATGCATCATCCAATCATTTCGAGGCGGAGCTGCGGCGGCCTCTTTAATTTTATACTTAGATTGTTTTGTAATTAATTTATTAATTAATTAAGGGCTTTGTAATATTTAATTAGCTAGGGTAGTTGGTTAATCATTCGGTCTGTATTATTTATTCGGACCCTCTGTCGAGAGGGCGAATTTGTAATAAGTGTGCGTGCGTGTGTGAATGTCTTCCAACCCCACGTCTTTCTCCCTTTTATTTACTAGCTTTTGATAGTTAGTTTAGGGCATGTTTCAATTAGCATACTTATGCTCGCATGTTTGCATCATTCATCTGTATTGCATGCACCGGGCTCGGCGCATCATGCTAACTGCATAGTATTTTAATTCCAACTTGAATACGTGTATCGAGTTGTCGCATTCCACATGCCATTCTTAGCTTGGCCGAGCCTATTCTAGTTGCATTTTGCATGCGTTGCATTACCCATCTTAACATAGCCAGGATCATGCATTGATTACTAACATGTTCCTTGTTTTGGCTCGGAGTACACTGTGAGTGTTTATGCTTTAGCATCTTGCATGTGTGTAAGTGTTAACATAACAGCATGCTTGCCATGAGGCTAATTGCTTATGTGATATAGCTGCCTGAATGCCTGTGAGTGAAGGTTGGATTACTTGAATTGGAACAATTCATCAAATCCGTATTTTAGCCTATTTACGAGTAGCAAACTTCGAACCATTTCCAAACAAACGGATATGCGATGCTTTGTTCCAAATTAGGTAATCTAGTCTATACTTATGTGTTGTGCGCATCACATAGTAATTCTAGCTAATTAACCCGAATAAGAACACTTATGTTTTCAAAACTCGATATCATGCTTAGTATAGGCCGATCTTCGGATTGGGCGAGCGGGGGTGCTCATAGATGACCTTCCCTAATCGTACCCAAGTTCCCGAGCCGAGGTAACTTTGGTGATGATGGACACGTGGCCTTAGGCACGAGTCAGGGTTTCCTAAATTCCCCTAAAATAAAATATTTAGGTGGCGACTCTGTATCTGGCAAAGCAGTGCTTGTTTGGCACTTTTTTCTTAAAAATCAGTTTTCCAAAACGATTTGTCAGATTTGGACTCTTTGGTGATTTATCAATCTCACATCGCACATTGTGGGATCAGATTAAGAACCGTGACATTTGAAACTGAACTGTAGAAAAGCATAAAGCCCGTGGGCGCGTCCACACCGTGAAAGATGGGGCCCCAGTCCTCGTCGTTTCCAAAGCCCTGAAAGGCAGAGGCGAAGGTTGGATCCTCAAGTTCTAGAAGATCGGGTAAGGGAGTAAGACAAATTGATACAAAGGATGGCGGCAGACATGGAGACTATGAAACGCCAGATAAAGGGCAAAGGGGCGGCGAAAGAAGAGGTGGGCAAGAGCAGGGAGCACCCTCGCCACTCAGAAGATCGTGATAGACAAGTCACACCATCACAAGCTAAAAGTAGAAGCCTTAGGTCAGGTAATACACAATCGAGGACTTCCAGGACTTGTTACTCCAAGTTTAAGAGAATGAAAAAATTTACACAGAAAGAAGCAGCTATCGGCCCACACATTTACACCAAACAGCATCTAGGCACACAAAGTTGCCTAGGTCGGCGGACTTGCAGACAGTGCTTGAAGAAAAGGCTCAAAGGAGAGAAGACACTCAGGCTCGTGACCCCCGTAGAGTCTCCACATTACAACGATTGGCTCTTAGAGCACATGAGAGTGTCCAGGTTGGGATGCCAGAGTCACGCCTTGCCTTTGAACCAGTAGACAAAGCGTTAGCAAGGTTGCAGAGCTCGCCGTTCATTCTGGCGATAGAGAATGCACCATTACCCTTAGGCTTCCACCAATCCAAATTCACTATTTATGAGGGGAAGTCAGACCCCTACATGCACTTGAGTCACTTGAGCCAGGTTATGGCCGTGTATCGGCGAAACGAGGCTCTGATGTGTATCCTGCTTCCTTCTAGCCTCGGCGACATGGGTTTAACATGGTTTGAAAGGTTGCCAGAAGGTAGCATAGCTGTATAAGCGCAACTAGCGAAAGCATTTGTGACCAGATTCAGAACAAACACCAAGACGCCAGTGGAGATTGACCTACTTCTCTCCATAGACATAGGCGAGAAGAAAACATTGAGGTCTTATAATAACCGGTATTGGGAGACTTTTAATCAGATTAGAGATTGCCCTATAAACCTAGTTATCGCACAGTACAAACAAGGTTTGTTGGCTGGCAATAAATTAAGGGATTCAATGACAATGACGCCACCTTTTACTATGGAAGCCCTGATGGAGCGAGTGCACCAACACATCTTGGTAGAGGAAGATGGGATGCGCACCAAGGCAGAGTCTGACACAATAGCGAGGTCGGACGAAACACCTTCGGCAAAAGTTAACATGGTCGACAAGAAAGACCGACCACGCAAAAATCTTTGCCCAACTGGGAGGCAAAGGCGGTTGGCAGGTTTGACTAACAAAACTTTCTAGATTCCTTGCACAATTGGGGAGCAAAGCCGGTTGGCAGGTTTGACCAACAAAGTTTTTTAGACTCCTTGCACAACTGGGGGGCAAAGGCGGTTAGCAGGTTTAACCAACAAAACTTTCTAGATTCCTTGCACAATTGGGGGGTAAAGGCGGTTAGCAGGTTTGACCAACAAAATTTTTTAGACTCCTTGCACAACTGAGGGGCAAAGGTAGTTGGCAAATTTGACCAACAAAATTTTTTTGAACTCTGTGACCGGGATGGCAGTTGCCTCAGCCAAAGCAGGTTGACAGGTTTGACCAACAAAATTTTTGAACTCTTTGACCGGGATGGCAGTTACCTCGACCGAAGCAGGTTGGCATGTTTGACCAAAAAAATTTTTGCACTCTTTGGCTGGGATAATAGTTACCTTGGCCAAAGCGGGTTGGCAGGTTTGACCAACAAGTTTTTTGAATTCTTCAGCCAAGATACACATCTCGGCCAAAGAAGGGCGGCAAGATCAGGTAAGGCCAAGCCAATTAGTTTGGCTAGACATGCAGTGGGAATGATGCAAAACATTGAAAAAGAAACACAGTAACCGCGCCAAGAGATCAAAAATTTTCATTAATTGGAAGATGATTACAAAAGGTGGGACATATAGCTCGATTACACAGAAAGAACGACTCGCCGTACAATTGCAAACTCGAATGGTATATACGTTGAAGGAAAAAAGGCAAGACTATTCAAGTTTTTGGCATGATGGCTGCAACAGGAGAATGGGGCTAATAAGGGCATGCCATATGCTAGATTAATGGAAGGATGTGCTGAGCAACTGACAAGACTTATTGAAACCGAACAAGTTTTCTAGCTCAGCAGAGTCGGGCGTTCTTAGCTCGGTTGGAGGAAAATAATCCCAATCATGCTACACAGATGGAATTAAGGGGCAATTGAGAGGGTAATTTATGCAGAAATTAGGTTGAGCTAAGTAAGTTCGTCGGAGTGAACCGAGATAGATATAGTCTTGGGCCGAGCCACGGATCGAGGTAATTATCTTGGTAGCCTTGGTCCTTGGTCGCATTAGTTCGGTCAAATGTGGGCTATCAGTGGCCTGGTCTAGCAGTCGTAGACCGAGGTATCTGTGGGAATCGAACCGAGCTAAAAGATAGCTCGACAGGAGGTCATTCCAAAGACTAGGTTGACTAAATTGACTTAATTAACACCGAGCTGTGAAAGCACAGTTATGTCTTGTGCTAGCCAGAGTAAGAGTTGCAACTATCTCACTTAGACAAGCAGTGAGTAAGAAGTTATCAGAATATGCATTATCCTTGGGAATGTAATTCCTAGGAGGACTCTACTAAGGAGAGTAGAGTCCTACTAGGATTGTGCAAACCATCTCACTTGGTTGGTAGTGAGTAGGGTGTGTGATTCCTAGGAGGAATCTTATAAGGAGAGTTGGAATTCTACTAGGATTGGGCCAGGCAGAATCTATAAAAGCTCATAGTAAGACCTATTTACAGGTATCTCAATTCTTACTCTAGAATACATAGAGCTTTTGTGTCTATTGTCTATTTGCTGACTTAGGCATCAGAGGGGTTTCCGGCACATACTCGTCGGTTAGCTCACGTTTGTGTTTTCAGGTGGCAAAGCAACGTTGTTTGGAGGAGTGCAAACTTGATCAACAGGATTATACGAGAAGATTATTTCGCGCTCGTACATTATTATTATTATTATTGTTATTATTATTATTATTATTCGATTTGTTGGATTTAGCTTTTTATTAAACCAAAAACTTACATTTCAAATCAAAACCGTTTCAGTTCAAGAAAACTACTCAAGGCCACAACACCAAATATTTTTTTTCTTTGTTTTCCTCAAAATCATTCCTTAGCGTTTCTGTGGTGATCTGCAACACAGCCACCCAACAAAACCCATCACAACCACGGTAATGCCACAATACCAAAACAAAACTTCCACCATGAGAATCCCTAGAAAATTTCGAAATGCTAGCAACGCAATAACACGAGAAAGAAATTTTACACTCACCAATCACATAATGACGCAAAAGCACAGTATAAGACCAAAGTTCCCAACCATAACCCCAAACCGGTTGCCATAAACTCAGAACAACTTCCTAACTGTCCATACAGGACTTACATGCCACACCATGATGCCGTTCAATTACACAACCCTCAATTTCAACCTATTTCCAAGGTGACTATATGTCAACCAACCCAAATACTAATCAATCAACTATCCAACACCACTATCACGTACCAATCTCCAAACACCGACATACCACTTAACTTCACATAACCCAACACCAACACCAACACCAACACCAACACCTTGCCTAACCTTACTAACTCCAAAATGGAGTTCTATACACAACCTCACATATTCGTTGAATCTTTCCAGATCCCTCAAAGTTAACCTACAGTACTCTGGTTCTCAATTCACCCATCATACATATGCCTATGTGGCATGCGCATCCTCACTTCACATTTGACACAAAAAATGGCCTGC
The DNA here is from genome assembly GCF_055761805.1 of Camellia sinensis. Taxonomy (NCBI): domain Eukaryota; kingdom Viridiplantae; phylum Streptophyta; class Magnoliopsida; order Ericales; family Theaceae; genus Camellia; species Camellia sinensis. The sequence goes on along the minus strand of NC_138966.1, from coordinate 28,076,566 downwards.
CGATCATTTTTTTGGTATGTTGTTCTCTAAGTGGTCAGGGAAGAAAATTAAGGTTTTGGTAAAAATGGGATACAAGGTTTAGGTTTGAAGTTCAAAACTAAATTCTTTTACTAAAAATTAGGAAGATTGCACAGTATAATAGTTCATCATCAAGTGTTCAGAAGGAAGTGTCCAAGTCTTAAGGGCGATCAAAATGGGGTGTCTACAATATGAAAGCTAGTTGACTTTATTTAAAAGTTTTACATGAAAGAGTTTACAGTGAAATTTTTTTCGCCTTTATGCTCGCTGCAAAAGGGCAGCACATACCCACATTTTGTAGGGTACCCTACAATATAATCTAGAAAGTTTGATTATATTCAGTGAGGCCCAATAATATTAGCTAGGGAGTGTCCTGCTAAAATTGTAAATCATTGAATTTATGACTTGGTGAAGCTATATATATAATATATAACCTAATATTTGATTTAATTTGTCTTTGTTTTCAGGTTTTGCATAAAGACTAACTAATTAATGACTGATGAATTGATGAATTAATGGTGGCATGGAAGCTAATTTTATTTTTGGACATATTATATTATGATTTTAGATGTCGAGCTTTTTGTACTTAATATTTACAACATATTGCTATATTATGATTTGTATTGATTAAACAAATTTTTTTTAATATTTTGATGTCAATGAAGCTAAGATGATGACTTAATTTGTATAAACATTTTTGGTTTTTGAATGAATGAATGAATGTCTATTGATTGAATGCAATTTTTTAACTGGATTTCAATAAATATAATACAGGTATTAATTACAAAAACGAAATAACTTTTTTATGAAAAATAAATATTTATTTATTTTTATTATTATTTTTTTAAAATTTTTTTTTTCGACGGCAACTAACAGTCTCAAAAACCTATACAGAAAAAAAAATGTTTAGAGATGATTTTTTTTTTGAGTCAGCCACCTACAGACGCAAAAAAAGTTATAGCGACGATAATGTACTAACACAATAATAGTATTAGAGACAGCATATCTACAGACACTAACCTAAGTGATATTTGATCTCTTTTTTTTTTTTTTTTGCAATGGTAGGAGATCGTCTCAATTAATACTCTTTACCGTCGCAAATATGCTATGACGACATCGTTGCTGACTCAAAAAATTTTAGTGACCCCAGTACTATCGTCTCTCACCATGCCGTCGAAACGCCGTGGCAAAAGTTTTGCGACGGCAATTATGCTTTTTGCGACAGCACTTTGCCAACTCAAAAAGTATATTCTCTAGTAGTGTTTATTCAAATAAATCTATATGCACACGTGTTTTTTGTCTGTCTAATTATCTATTCAAATGTCTAATTATCTGTTCTAATGTATACATGTGTCACCTACATGTACAATTATCTATTCAAATGTCTATGTGTACACGTGTGACTTATCTATTTATCTATCTGTTCAATATCACATATATATTCAGCTCATTGCACTAACTACTACTGTCAACCACCACCAGTGACCACGTCCTCTAAGAACTTTTCTGGCCAATTTTCCAGTGACTTTTCAACACATGTCCTTTTTACCATATAAGATTAATCCTTGGGCACTTCATTACGTTGAACACCCCAATTGAAAATTTAAATATTTATTTATTTTTTTGAATACTCCAAATAATACCTATTATGTCTCTAAAAAACTTAAGAACCTTAAAAATATACTAGAAACCTGCTTTCTACACCCCATTAATCTAATAGTTACAATAGATGAACAAACTCATCCTTTACAGTAGAGTCAACCCCATCATCTCCAACACCCTCGTCACTAACCTGCCATCTCCAACTCGTCATCTCCAACCCCTATCATTTTGAGCTACTTTGGAATTCCATCAATTTGGGGATTTTTCGATTTTGATTCTTTGAAAAAAGTGAGTTCTACAATTTTTTAGGATACTCAATGTTGAATAAATGAAATTCGTATGGATACTCAATTTCAAACAACAGAAAATTGGTTCCAACTTTTTGATTCGGATACTCAATGTCAAATAAATGAAATATGACAGGGATACTTAGTTTCGAACAACAAAAAATTGGTTCCATCTTTTTCATCCGGATACTCAGTTTCGAACAACAAAAAATTGGCTCCAGTTATTCCATCTGAATACTCAATGCCAAACAAATTAAATATCCCTAGATACTTAATCCCAAAATTATGAAATTGCTTCGAATATTTGCTACCGAACAAATTAAATATGTAATGATCTTCAAGTCCGAACGATAGAAAATTAGAACATATTTAATACCTGATATAATATCATATAGTTCTTTTTGTTCAAAATTGGAATATAAATAAGTTCAAAAATTAAATATTCAGATATTAAATACTAAACAATATTGACCATTAGTTTGGAAACACACTACCGAATATATGAATTTTATTTAGAAACAAGTTTCCGAACAAATGTAATTTGCTTGGTGCTGAATTTCAAAACAAATTTCATAAATCCAACAGCCGAAAACAATGAAGATGAATAGAAAATTTAGGTTGCGTTTGGTTTAGTTTTGGATTTGTGATTCGCTTTTTGGAATTCTGATTTGAGTATGGAAGTGTGAGTTAAGTTTTGACAAGAGAAAAATTGTTTGGTTATGAGTTTTGAAAAGTGTTTTGAAAGGAATTTTTGAATTTTAATTTTGAAAAGAGCAGATTGGATTTACTCGGTCATCTGCTTGAACATCCTCCCGGACGTCCGGCTGGTTGACCGAAACAATGCAATTTTTTTATTTTATTTTTGCAATTGCAACCTGTTATCTGAAATATATATATATATATATTTGATTTAGATATTTTTTAAATATAGAAATTATTTTTTTTAGATTTTTTATAAAAATAATTTAACAATCTCATCACTAACCTTCTTCAACACTATATCATCAAAAAAGTTTTGAAAAGAGTTTTGAATTGAGTTTTGAGTTGTGTGTTTTGTTATAAGTTTTAAAATGAATTTTTGAGTAATATTGAGTTGTGTGTTTGGTTATAAATTTTGAAGTGATTTGAAAATTTTGCCTTTGGAATCATGATTCAAAAGGCAAACCAAACACAACCTTAACTTCTCTATAATAAAAAATTAAAAATAAAAAACTATTTTGAAACGTTTTCTTCATTGTTCATTATTAACTTCAATATTATATGAAATAGAATGGAAAATTGATGAATTCAAGTAAAATAGGGTTGAGTATGAAAATACAAAATGAGGAGAAGAGAAGAGAACATTTGAGTTTGATTATGAATGCGGTGTCCAAAACACTTTGATTTGTATATTTTTTTCAATATTAGGTACCTTTTAGTCATTTTAAATACGAATATATTAGTAACAAAAAAAGTTTCATAAAGTTGGAGTGCCCAACTTAATTTCGGGAAATTCTATTTCTACACACCAAATTATCTCTGTGTACATCTTTTTTCAATCTACACATTTAGTAATTTAATTTTTACTACTTTATCTCAGTCCACACACTTCACATTCCAAATATACCCTCACATTCTCTGTGCACATCCTCTCCTTCTATCATTTCTCACTCCAAAAACCTTTGTTGGAAATGGTAGAAAAATTCTGGGTAAAACTAGAATTTTTTCTCAAGTTTGGTCTATTTTTTAGGTGGGCCCCGAGCATCGATTTACTCGGGTCAAAGTGGTAACGCGTTCTATGCCGCGTTGTGATTCACGTGGTATATTTGGTTGCTCAAAACCATTACCGAGTGAATGGGAAATTGAAGCCAAAGTGTGCTCCATGGAAATGGAGTTATGGTGGAAATTCCTTAAGGTTGTAAATTGGCTTGTCCCACATTGATTTGGTGGGAAGTTTTGAAAGGGTTTATAAGGCTTAGGGTGAAATACTTGGGGTGTTTCCCAAGGGGTACCCAAGTGTTTTACAGGGAGAGGTTATGGGCAAAATGGGCTAGACCCATTGGACCTAAAAATCACCACACACGCACCCGCGCCCTTGGGCGCGGGTGCGTGGATAAAATTCAGAATTCAAATTAAATTGATTTGGATTTTCTGTATATCCAAACAGGGCCCTTCCCGTTTTCAAACAGAATTAAACTGGTTTGGATTTATTGCTCATCCAAACAGAGCCCTTCCCGTTTTTTATCTGTTTGATTTATTAACCCAACAGATTCAAATCTGTTTAAATTTGAAACTAACAGGTTTCATACCTGTTCAATTCAAAACCAAGAGTCACCTTTACATCTATAAATAGACTAGCCTCCCATTTGGATTTAACTCAATTTTCGTACTCCATCCTCTGCTTTAAATCTCTGCATTTTGCTGCATTTTATTTCTGAAAGAAAGAGTGTAAACACTTAGTGTGTTCGTAAGGCAAACAATTGGTAGTGCTGCTATTGTTTATGGTAAGATCATTTCATCCTGGGAGATAGACGTTCAAATTCTGAAAGCACCGTGGAGAGGACGAATCTGTCTTAAGGACACAGTGTTAAACACTGGACTTGATCATAAAAGTTATTCAAATAAATTAACCAAGTAAGTTGTTTAATTTTATTCTGTTTTTTATTTGTTTATTTAATCAAATTTTATTTTGTTTTTGTAACAAAATAAAATCTGTGATTTTATTTATTTATTTTTATTTCGAGTTTGATTTTTGTAATCAAACAAATTCTCTCATTTTCTTTATTTCTTTATATTCTTGTTGTTGTTTTGTACACAACAGAATTTAATCTTTTTAAATACAGTGAAGATTGTCCAACAATCTTAAGACAGATTCCTTTTTTGGTATCTTCATTGTATTTAATTTTCTGTGTTTTCAAAGTAATATTCTGGTTGGAAAAACAAATAGTGATTTATGCTATTTGACAGATAGTAGTAATATACTGTCTCTTTTCTTTGACAACAACTAGTAGTACGATACTGGTGTCATTAACAATTCAGAATATTATTTGGTATTACAGAAAATTCTTGTGATATTTTATTTTTCTAGTTTTAGTAACAAGGAAAATAAAATTATTTTGTTGTTATAATTTATTTTCTGGTTTTAGTAACTAGAAAATTAATTTGTGTTTTATTTTTTTTTGATTTTTGTAATCAGAGATTATGGCCACTACAACTGAAACTGCATCTGGCAGTGGTATTCCTATTGTTACACCTACATCGGTCCCTATCCAGAACCATGTTTATGTGCCAATCAATCATGGAGAAAAACCGGAAAAATTTAACGGTACCGAGTTTAAGAGATGGCAATAGAAGATGCTGTTCTATCTTACGACTCTTAATTTGGCCCGGTTTCTCCATGAAGAGGCTCTAGCACTTAAAGAGGGTGAAAGTGATCGGCAAGTTGTTGCCGCTGTAGATGCTTGGAAACATTCAGATTTCCTGTGCAGAAACTACATCCTAAATGGCTTTGACAATATGCTGTATAATGTATACAGTCCTCTGAAAACAACAAAAGAATTGTGGGATTCTTTGGAGAAGAAATACAAGACAGAAGATGCCGACACGAAGAAATTTGTCGTCGGTAAATTTCTGGATTTTGTTATGGTAGAATCCCAAACGGTAATATCTCAAGTTCAAAGTTTTCAAATAATTTTGCATGATATTCATTCAGAAGGTATGTCTCTTAGCGAGTCATTCCAAGTCGCTGCTTTAGTGGAAAAGTTACCACCGGCTTGGAAAGATTTCAAAAATTATTTAAAACATAAATGCAAAGAGATGACTATGGATGAATTGATTGTAAGATTAAGAATTGAAGAAGATAACCGAAAGGCTGAAAAGAGGAATGGGAAAAATCCCATTGAGTCCAAGGCTAATGTGGTAGAACAAGTTCATAAACCACATAACAAAAAGAAAAAGTTTACTGGAGATGGTCCTAAACAAGGCAATAGTAGTAAGAAGTTCAAAGGAAAATGCTATAACTGTGGCAAAACTGGACATCGAGCTTCTGACTGCCGCCGGCCTAAGAAGGATCATGGAAGTACAAGTAAGAAGACCACCAATCAGGCCAATGTAACAGAATTGGATTACATCTCTGACGGAGTGAATGATATCAACCTCTCTACTGTGGTGTCTGAGGCTAACTTGGTTGGAAATCCCAAAGAGTGGTGGGTTGACACTGGAGCAACTCGTCACATATGTGTGGACAAGAAAATGTTCACTACCTACAATGAGGCTACAAATGGTGAACAACTTTTTATGGAAAATTCTTCTACTTCTACTGTGGCTGGACAAGGAAAAGTTATCTTGAAGATGACATCAGGGAAAGAACTGACCCTCAACAACGTACTGCATGTACCTGACATCCGGAAGAATTTAGTTTCTGGGTCTTTGTTAAGTAAAAATGGTTTTAGGCTTGTATTTGAGTCTGATAAATTTGTATTAACAAAGAGTGGTATGTATGTTGGTAAGGGATACATGAGTGATGGTCTCTTTAAGTTGAATGTAATGACAGTTGTACCGAAAGTTGCTATAAATGAGAATAACACATCTTTTGTTTATATTCTTGAGTCAAATTTATGGCATGGTAGATTAAGACATGTGAATTTTGATGCTTTGCGTAGATTAATTGGTTTAGATCATATACCAAAGTTTGAAATTAATCCTAATCATAAATGTGAAATTTGTGTAGAAGCGAAACTAACTAAGGCTCCATTTAAATCGGTTGAAAGGAAAACCGAACCTCTAGAATTAATTCATACTGATGTATGTGATCTAAAATTTATTCAAACTAGAGGAGGCAAAAAGTATTTCATAACTTTTATCGATGATTGCACAAGATATTGTTATGTTTATTTACTTAGAAGTAAAGATGAAGCCTTAGAAATGTTTAAACTCTACAAAACAGAAGTTGAAAATCAACTTGGTAAAACCATTAAAATGGTTAGAAGTGATAGGGGTGGTGAATATGATGCACCATTAAATGAATTTTGTGCACAACATGGCATTATTCACCAAACTACAGCCCCTTATTCTCCACAGCAAAATGGAATTGCTGAAAGGAAGAATAGAACCCTAAAAGAAATGATGAATGCCATGTTACTAAGTTCAGGTTTACCACAGAACTTGTGGGGGGAAGCAATATTGTCTGCTAATTATGTTCTTAATAGAATACCCCACAAGAAAACCAACAGCACTCCTTATGAATTGTGGAAAGGTCGACCACCTTCCTACAATACTTAAAAGTGTGGGGGTATTTGACAAAAGTTGAAGTTCCTGTTCCTAAAAAGACTAAGATTGGACCAAAAACAATAGACTGTGTGTTTATTGGTTATACTCAGAATAGTAGTGCATATCGGTTTCTGACTTATAAATCAGAAATACCTGATATAAATGTGAACACTATTATAGAGTCAAGGAATGCTGTGTTTTTTGAACATGTCTTTCCTTACAAGAAAGGACAGGAATTAAGTTCACAGAAAAGAACTTATGATTGTACACAAAGTCAAGAGACTAATGACAATCAAACACAAGAGACTAGTAATAGTCTCGACCAACAAGATTTAACTAATGATGAACCTAGACGAAGTAAGAGAGCAAGAACATCAAAATCCTTTGGTCCAGATTTTCTAACATACTTGTTAGAAAATGAACCTCAAAGCTTTAAGGCAGCAATGATAGGTCCTGAAGCACCTTTGTGGAAAGAGGCTGTTAATAATGAAATTAAATCCATTATGCAAAATCATACTTGGGAATTGGTGGATCTTCCACCAGGTTCTAAACCTCTTGGATATAAATGGATATTCAAGAGAAAAATGAAAGCAGATAGTTCAATTGACAAGTATAAAGCAAGACTTGTTGTTAAAGGTTACAGACAAAAGGAAGGTCTGGACTATTTTGACACATATTCCCCTGTGACAAGAATAACATCCATTCGCATGCTTATTTCTATAGCAGCGTTGTTTAATTTAGAAATACATCAAATGAATGTTAAGACAACTTTCTTAAACGGTGATCTAAATGAAGAGATCTATATGGAACAACCCGAAGGGTTTGTAGTATCAGGGCAAGAAAAGAAAGTTTGTCGACTTGTAAAATCCCTTTATGGATTAAAACAAGCACCTAAGCAATGGCATGAAAAATTTGATCATGCAATGCTTACTAATGGGTTTAAGATAAACGAATGTGACAAATGCGTCTATGTTAAAAACACTGACCAAGGATATGTCATAGTTTGTCTTTATGTGGATGACATGCTTATCATTGGAAGCAGTCAAAACATGATCAAATCAACTAAGCAAATGCTTAACAAAAGATTTGATATGAAAGATATGGGGGTCGCAGATGTTATATTAGGAATGAAAATTACTAAAACATCTGACGGATATGCATTATCTCAATCTCATTATATTGAGAAAATTCTTGATAAATTTATCAAGGATGATTTGAATTTAGCTAGAACACCTGTAGACATCAGTCTTTATTTATCGAAAAATAAAGGTGATGCAGTGTCTCAGTTAAAATACTCCCAAATCATTGGAAGCCTAATGTACCTAATGAATTGTACTCGTCCTGATATAGCTTATGCTATCAGTAAATTGAGTAGGTACACTAGTAACCCCGGAGAAGACCATTGGAAAGCGATCATTCGAGTTCTTAGATATCTAAGATTCACCCGTGATTATGGTTTGAACTTTATTCGATATCCAGCAGTACTTGAAGGTTATTGTGATGCAAATTGGATATCGGATACTAAAGATTCAAAATCCACAAGTGGATATGTCTTTACTTTAGGAGGCGCTGCTGTTTCTTGGAAATCCACCAAACAAACATGCATCGCACGATCCACAATGGAATCCGAGTTCATTGCTTTGGACAAAGCAGGAGAAGAAGCAGAATGGCTTCGTCACTTCTTAGAAGACATTCCAATGTGGCCAAAACCTGTGCCAGCTATTTGCATTCATTGTGATAGTCAATCTGCAATAGGCAGGGCACAGAATCACATGTATAACGGTAAGTCACGACATATTCATCGTCGACATAATACCGTAAGGCAATTGTTGTCAAACGGAATAATCTCAATAGATTATATAAAATCTAAAGAGAATATCGCGGATCCGTTAACAAAAGGTTTGACAAAAGAGCTAGTGTATAGTTCATCGAAGGGGATGGGATTAAAGCCTATTACATAAGAGTCGTCATAATGGTAACCCTACTTATATGACTGGAGATCCCAAGAACTAAGTTCAAAGGGACAACTAAGTTATGTATGGCTCACCAGAAATCACCAAGGGATTAAAAATTCCCTACCCATTCCTATGGTGAGAGTGATATCTGCAACATATGTTGTATGCAGGGTTATAAGGATAAGCTTTGCTTTTAATGATTACTTATATCTTGATTAAGGTATAAAATCAAGACGAGTATAAGGAGATACTCACAATAAGAATCACCTATATGAGTGTCGAACTGGGGCCGGTTCTATGAGAATGAAGAGGCTAAATTCTCTAGAAACACTTATGAAAACCAGGCGCGTTCAAGGCCAAAAATGAACACAACAGTGAGAACCACGATGTGTCAGAAGATATTTTGTGTGAAATCTATTTTCTTGGCTTACATAAACGGCTGAACAATTCAAGGCATCGCGTCCATTGGTTAGCCAGTAAGTCCGATAGGTTATCACTAGGGAAGGTTCAAGGCCGAAAACTACCTATCCTGATGCAAGATATTTTCGACTTATACTCTTTCGTTAAGTCTGCATATTGTTGCATTTCCGTTGTCATCAAATTCCATTCATGTGGGGGATTGTTGGAAATGGTAGAAAAATTATGGGTAAAACCAGAATTTTTTCTCAAGTTTGGTCTATTTTTTAGGTAGGCCCCGAGCATCGATTTATTCGGGTCAAAGTGGTAACGCGTTCTATGCCGCGTTGTGATTCACGTGGTATATTTGGTTGCTCAAAACCATTACCGAGTGAATGGGAAATTGAAGCCAAAGTGTGCTCCATGAAAATGGAGTTATGGTGGAAATTCCTGAAGGTTGTAAATTGGCTTGTCCCACATTGATTTGGTGGGAAGTTTTGAAAGGGTTTATAAGGCTTAGGGTGAGATACTTGGGGTGTGCCCCAAGGGGTACCCAAGTGTTTAGAGGGAGAGGTTATGGGCAAAATGGGCTAGACCCATTGGACCCAAAAATCACCACACACGCGCGCGCCCGCCGCCGCCGCCGTCCGTCCGGTCGGGCGGGCTGGGCTTGGGCGCAGGTGCGTGGTTTGGTTGGGCTTCTAATCTTTTTAGGCCAAAAACATTTGAATTTAATTTTATTTTTTGGTAAAATAAAATCCAGAATTCAAATTAAACTGATTTGGATTTTCTGTACATCCAAACAGGGCCCTTCCCATTTTCAAACAGAATTAAACTGGTTTGGATTTATTGCTCATCCAAACAGAGCCCTTCCCGTTTTTTATCTGTTTGATTTATTAACCCAACAGATTTAAATCTGTTTAAATTTGAAACTAACAGGTTTCATACCTGTTCAATTCAAAACCAAGAGTCACCTTTACATCTATAAATAGACTAGCCTCCCATTTGGATTTAACTCCAATTTTCATACTCCATCATCTGCTTTAAATCTCTGCATTTTGCTGCATTTTATTTCTGAAAGAAAGAGTGTAAACACTTAGTGTGTTCGTAAGGCAAACAATTGGTAGTGCTGCTATTGTTTATGGTAAGATCATTTCATCCTGGGAGATAGACGTTCAAATTCTGAAAGCACCGTGGAGAGGACGAATCTGTCTTAAGGACACAGTGTTAAACACTGGACTTGATCAGAAAAGTTATTCAAATAAATTAACCAAGTAAATTGTTTAATTTTATTCTGTTTTTTATTTGTTTATTTAATCAAATTTTATTTTGTTTTTGTAACAAAATAAAATCTGTGGTTTTATTTATTTATTTTTATTTCGAGTTTGATTTTTGTAATCAAACAAATTCTCTCATTTTCTTTATTTCTTTATATTCTTGTTGTTGTTTTGTACACAACAGAATTTAATCGTTTTAAATACAGTGAAAATCTTCACTGTATTTAAAACGATTAAATTCTGTTGTGTACAAAACAACAACCTTAACCTAACTACACCAGCTACCAGTGACGGCAGCAGCGACGACATCAACCACTGCCCTTTCCTAGTCTCTCAGTCATTCTCACACAACCCCCTTACGCTGCCGTCACCTCCATCGCGATCATCGCAGTGCTCGTCTCTCTTCTGCATCAAAGAGCTATAAATCAGCCTTTCAATCTCGATTTGGTCAGCTCCAAATTCTTCAATCTCTAATCCCTTTGTTATTTGTCTGCTATGTTTATTGAATTCATTGAAATGGGATTGCTTTGCTTTGTGTATAGATATGTTCATGGGGTTTGAGGAAATTGCTGGAGATGATGATATAATGGAAGAGTTTCCTTGCCCTTTTTCTTCAGAGTATTACAATATCGTTGGATTGTGTTGTTATATCGATGATGAGCATATTGTAGAGGCGAAGAATGGGGTATTACTCTCGTTTTTCTTGCTATTGATGATTTAAATATGAAATTTTTTTAATTTTTACTTCATTGATATGTTTTCTCATGCTTAGTGTCTTTTGGGCTTTTTTGGGTCTATGTTTGAGTTTTGAAGATTTCTTTGCATTTCTTTAGTGTTTGTTTGGCTTCAGAGCACCTAATTGAACTTGAATTTGCTTTGTTGATGATGAGGAACTCACAGGAAGAATTAAAATGCTGTTTTGTTATTGTATAACATGGATTGCCGCAATTATATTCCCATGAGAATAAAAAAATAAATAAAAATTTGTGGGGTTCATAAAGCTGTGTATGGTTGAGGTTTGGGCATGAGAGGCAATGGCCGTTGGTGGCTGGCGATGAAGTGACTGGTGAGATGGTGGTGGGTGAGATGTGTATGGAGAAATTGTGAGATGTGTAGGTGAGATGGTAGTTGGTGAGATAGTAATTTTGTTAAAGGATAAAATTGTGATTCTGAAAAAATTTATTAAATGTGTGGAGTAAGGAAACTTAGTGTGTGGAAATAGAATTTCCTCTTAATTTTTGGAATGCAAATAGAGCCTCCCCTTTTATCACATTAATGTGTTGTTTTATTGATTGTTTTGGCCATTCATTTTAGTCTAATTTCTTTAAAGACATTATCAATTGAATTGAATTGAAATAATATTAAAAATTCAAAATTAAAATTCAAACATTTAAAACTACAATGATCAAATTAATATAAGAGGTAGAGTATAGAGACTATAGATGTAATTTAATATAAAAAGAAATTGCTAATTACATAGTTTTTAGGGTTGATTGATTGGAGAATGTATACAACAATCAAGATAATTATATTAAAGTAGACGATCAATTATATAAGAAAGTCTAACATCAGCAACCACTATAACAAATAACTCCATAATGACAAAAAAGTATATAGCAAACATTCAAGCAAAATTTTTAATTTTAATAATGATTGACTTCCTAACCTCTCAATAAAAATAGGGAAAATATTATTTCGGGATAGATGTATAAAAGTATTTTCAAAATAATAAGAAACTTTACATAAATTAAAGTAGAATGCCATAAGTTTTTCCATTAATTAGTAATCAATTTTTGCAAAAATCATTGTACTGTGATCATCCCATAAAAAGAAGGGTAAATTATGGAACTTGTCCCTGTAATTTATACAATATATCAATTTGGTCCATGTTTTAATTTGCTCGATTCTGTCTCTTAATTTAACGGATTGTGTCATATTAGTCTAATAAATAACAGTTGCTAGATTTAGTAGACGAAATGTCAAACGATGTGTCAATTTAGTCTATATATCTTACACAATGTATCAATTTGATCCATGTTATTTTAGTTTACTCAATTTTAACAGGGACTAAATTGACATATCGTGTAAACTATAGAGACCAAATTGACACATCGTTTGACTTTTTGTTTACCAAACGTAACAATCGTTATTTATTGGGTTAATATGACATAACCCATTAAATTAAATGATAAAATCAAATAATTAAAATAATAAAAATCAAATTGACATATCATATAAATTATAAATATCATTTATATAATGTACCCTCAAAATAAAAGCGTACTAATCCAAATAATTGCACATTACTCATGCACATGGATTATTTTTTGACCCCTCAAACGAAAGTGTAAATGAGTGATCACAAATTATTCATGCAAATAGATTATTATTATTTATTTTTATTTTGGTTAGGCTAAGGCATTTACATTTGGCAAATTGTACTAACAATCTTTGTAGTTTACAATTTGTGTCAGTTTAATTATTAACTTTTCAATTGTGATACATTTAATTTTAAATTTTGAATCTTATTTCAAATAAAGACAATCAAATATATTTCATTTGCAAATGGTCCATTTCAAGAGCAAAGTCCTCGTACAACTTATTTTGTGTTAGTTAACTTGTATGTTGTTTGAAATGTAACGGTCTTTTTTTTAATAAATAATGTTAAAATTTTCTTGGTTCTAAAGTTCTGTTTGGTTTAGTTTTCTAAATCTATTTTCAAATTTTTTTTCTAAGAAACTAAAAATTAAATTAGTGAAAAATAAATAAATTAAAAACACATTATTTTTATATAATTTTATGTTTTGGAATGGTAGAAATAATTTTTTTTTATATTTATTTTCGTTAAATTAGTTTTTATTTTTTCAAAAGTCAAACATGATGACAATTTTGATATTATTATTAAACCAATCCACTAAATCAAAAAAATTAAAATGAAAACATTTCATATATTAAATATATCAATTACACATTAAAGCCTAATAACTATTTATTACATGATAACTATCAAAAAATATCTATTAACAATAAATACAACCATCTATTACATGATAACCATCCAAAAACATCAACAAAAATAATCATTTATTATATGATCATCATCCAAGCACATACCAAAAACTAATTTGGTAAAAAAATAAAAATAAATAAAAATGTAAAAAAATTTATCATTTTTATATAATTTTAGGTTAGAAATAATTTTTAAAAATTCAAAAATATTTTTTTGATATTTATTTTTATCAAACTAGTTTATATTTTATCAAATTAATAATTTTATCTTTAAAATGAAGTAACAATATTTTTAATTATTTTTATTTAAAATAAAATTTAAAATTTAAAATTAAATATATCATAATTAAAACATGAAGAATTAAAATTTAAATTGTAATAACCGTTAGCGCAATTCGTGTTTTACATTTTTGTACAATGTTTGATAAGTCAAACAGAAAAGAAGACAATAATAATAATAGGGGCGGGACCCCTGCTTCACATTTTTGTACAATATTTGATAAGTCTAACTGAAAACAAAACTAATAATAATGGGGGCGGGACCTCTGCTTCATACGTTGCTGTCATTGGTAGTTTGGTTTAGCTATATTGATGATCTAAGTAAATAAAGGGTGCGTTTGATTGGACGGATTAAATAAAATGAAATTAGAATTTATTATATTTGAATTCTGTGAATTTTTTGAATTATTTGGCTATCTTATTCCAATGTTTGTGTTATTTTTTAACACAATCATCATTTGATCTATCTAACTAACTTTGGATCTCTATAAAATCCATCTACTCATTGATAATAACGCCAAATTTTGATAATCTGTCAAAACTTATTTTGGCAGTAAGAATCCCAATGCTAAAATTTGACAATTTCAAATGACAATCCCATTAAAACATTCAGTAGTTATAATATTGAATAACATCTTCATTCAAGTTACTCAAATGTGAATACAAAATTATTAAATAATCCTATAGTATTATGTGATATTACTTACATAATTATGCTAGTTAATAAAAAATATGTGGGGATATATTTTCTGAGATACTAACACGTGGAAGGGGACGTCGACGTGTCAGTCGAGGTGCCACGTGTCCTGTTCGTGATACCGAGGTTATCTCCGAAGATATCGGAATCCGAGATAAGCGGATAAGGGACAAGAGTCCTACAATGAGGAAGGACTTCAGTCTGGATAAAAATAAGACTCTTAGAGAGTTTATTCCAATCCTACTAGGAGTCCAAGATTAGCAGTAATCATAAATCAACTGGAGCTAGGCTTCTATTGGGATTAGGTAAGTGATGGCTATAAAAGAGAGGCACCTCCATGGGTCTAAGGTACGCAATTTGTATTCTGAATAGTGAGTTAAGCACTTGATTTATCATTGAGAGATAAATGACTTGATCGTCGAAGTGCCCCTGGGTGGACGAACCACCGCCGGAATCTTCTCTTTCTATTTTCTGGCGGCCCATCTCGGCAGAAAAAACAGTTCGTTGCCGGCGTTTACGCTGGGATATTGGGATCAGATATGGAGCCGAAGTTGACGGCTGCTTCGCGGGATCAGAAGTCGATCCTTGATTTGGCCGAGATGTAGAGGCAGCTTGAGGAGCTGTGGCGGAAGGAGGAGACAGCCTCTTCTTCTTCTTCTTCTTCGGAGCGTCGGGAAGAACAGACTTGTACGTAGGAATGAAATTGAGTACCAAAGGGGCTCTTCTGTTGTGGACTGGCAGATCCAATAGTTTCCTTAAGTCTTTGCTGGGAAAGAAAGACTGGCGAAAGCCCTTTGGCGGCTAAGGAAGAACTGCAAAAAAAAAAAGAATGGCGCAAACATTAGATCAAAGTATTGGAGACTTTAGAAAACAAGTAAATGTAAACACTGGGCGCTTACCATTACCCTCTACAAAAACTATTTAAGGAAGAGGGTAGAGGTGGAGGTCCTCGTCTGGAGCGAACTCCCAGTTCCCCGAGGTAATGAAGTAATCATCCCTAGCTCCCTTGTTGGAGTCTGGGAGGTCGGCCACGATTTTATACTCTGTGGACCTCGGCTTGAGGTAATAGATATAACCTTTCTCTTTCAGTGAAAGGCCGCACATAGTACAACAGTACTGGATGTCGGCTAAAGAAACCCTAGCATTCTCTTGTCAGGCTAAGGCTATTATGCCATTGATGACTCGGTAGGAATTGATGGCGAGCTGAATCGGGTTCAACTTATAGTAGTGGAGGACTTCTCGAAAAAGGATGTTGAGTGGGAGCCTAAGACCACACTCAATAAAGGCCACAACAGGGAAAGGCATAGAATCAGCGGTGGGCATGATAGAGTCATCCACCCCAGCCAACCTTAGATGAACGTCGACTGGGATGTCAAACTCTCGCCTAAAGTGCTCTAATTTGGTCGGGGTGTCTACCCTATACTTCCACATACCCATGATATCGGCTTAGCTAGAGGAGTTGGATTTCAGATGAGAGTGTTTTGGAGGATTTAACGGACCTCGGCTAAAACCCAAAAATACACAGAATCTATGGAGAATCGTTTCAGTTTTTTCCTAAGATTCGTCGGTTTTATAAACAAATCCCAAACCTAAATCTATGGAAACGAAGATTGAAGGCACGAATATGGAAAAATCACAGAAAACATAAAAGCAAGAATGTGTTTCAAAATCAAGAACAGTGATGAACTATCAAGAACATTCTGCCAGAATTAGTGCAAGGCTATAAGGCCAAGAACAGTGGCAAAAGTGCAAGAAGATTGTGAGCAATGTGTGTATTCAAGACATGGGCAAAAGCAAAGTCATGCAATCACTGCAAGAATTTACACATTTGGCGACCACTTTTGCCGACCAAAAAAATTTTGGTCGCAAAAAAATGACATTTGGCGACCAAATATTAATTAGTCGCGAATGATCAATATTTTTGGCGACCAAATATGAGTTGGTCGCAGAAGGTCACATTTTGGCGACCAAAAATGAGTTAGTCGCAGAAATTGGTATGCTTTTCGCGACCAACTACAAATTTGGTCGCCAAAGGTTACATTTTGGCGACCAAAAAAATTTAGTCGCCAAATTTGTACTTTTAGCGACTAATATTTTAGTCGGCATTGATTGAGATTTAGCAACTAAAAAAATTTGTTGCCGAAGGTACCTTTTTTGCGACTAATATGGTGTTTTGGTCGCCAAAAGTGTTTGGGAGGGAAATTTCAAACAGGGAGGGGGGAAATGAAATTTTTTGGCGACAAAAAAAATTTGGTCGCCAAAGTAAAAACGACGTCGTTTTGTACCTGGAAAACAAAAAAAAAAAAATTAAAAAAAAACCCTGATCTCCTCTTTGTCTCCAACTCTCCCTCTGTGTATGTTCATCCGCTCTCTCCCTCTCTGTGTTCTCTCTCTCAATCGGTGCCCACTCTCTCGCTCACCGAAGTCCCTCACCACCGTTGCTCACGTCCGTCGCACATCGCCACCGCCGTAAATCGCCATCGCCACCGCCGTAAATCGCCATCGCCAACTGTCTTTCTCTCACACAGATCCTCAGACCACACTCAACCGACGACCACACTGATCTCTCGTTGATCCTCATATCCTCAGACCACACTCGCCATCGCCCTCTGTTTCTCTCTCTCTCTCTCTATTCGGTCTTTTCTATGTGTCTCTGTCTTCTTGTCTCCCTCTGTGATTTGGGTTCAGGTGAGTGTTTGTCGCCTCTAAATCTACAGAGGCAGAATGGTATCTGCAGAGGCAGCTCTTTGGCCCCTAAATCTCGCAAGGGCTTTCCGTCTCCCATCTCTCTGACAAAGAAAAACGAGTCGGTTGTGCAGACCCCCTTCGATCCTGGTACTCTCTCTCTATAATCTATCTATCTGTATATGTGATTGATTAGATCATATCTCTGTGTGAGTTAAATTACTCTTCCTCTGCCCTTTGTGTGCTGTGTTCATGTAATTCAGATTTAAAATCAAATTTGAAGAACTCTAATGGAAATTGTGTGTAGTGGGTATTTTGATTTGAAGCAATAGAACTCCAATTGAGTTACAAATTGAAAAGAATTCGTTGGAAATTTGATATTCCCATAACTAAATTAACTAGGATGGGGCTCTTCCAAAAAAATTATCAATATAGTCTTTAGCATTTTCATTTTCTGAGGCATCCAACCACAAAAATCCCCTATTTGGGGAGCTACAGCCTATATGGATCTGTTTAAATCAATTTATTCGATACTTCTATGATGGCCAATGGTTTCTGATATATTTCTTCTTCCGCTTTTTTTTAAAAAAAAATTAATGAGTATACTTTTGGGTTTTGGTAACTTGACTGTTTGTTTCCAGTTGGCTTTTTTTTTTTTTTTTTGGAGTTAGTTTCCAGTTGTCATACTGCTATATTTCCAGTTTGTTTTCAGTTGACTGATATATATCAAAGTGAGGGTTTCCTGATATATTTCCAATTTTGCATATAAAAAGTGAGGGTTCAATGTGAACTATGCAAAGACTTTGAAATGTAGCATTTTATGTGACTGCAGATTTTAATGCAACATGTTTAGATTTTCTGATCAACTGCAGTGCCAATGAAATTTTCTGGTCCAGTGAAATAGTAGAATCTGTGAGAGAAGAATCATTTGAGTTTTGTGACAAAGATAAAGATAGTGAAGAAAGGGATAGAGTCGAAATGCTCTTGTGGAGGCTAATCGGGTAAACTTTCTTTAGGTGTTTGGATAGTAATCCATTGTTTGTCTTTTCTTTTTCTCTAGGACTTCTGTTCTTCTCAAGAACATGTCTTCTTACATTTTCTTTCGATAGTCTTGAGAAGGAAAAGAAAATAAAGTCCTCTTCTTTGCCTCAATTGAGTAGATGTGAAGTTGGTTTGAAATTTATAAAGGATTTGTTTTTCAATTTGGTTGGTGAAATGTGAATTTTCACTACAGAGAACTCTTTCTCCTTGGGTTTTAAGCGAAACTGATAAGAAGTAGATTGGATTTCAATATATGTGTATATATACACATACACATATTCTGAAAATGATACTTGGGAATATGTAGGTGATTGAATTAGACTTCCAATAGCTAAAAAAAATTTGTAAAGCAACAAAAATGATTTTGACATAAGCTTAGATTACAGAGATTGCACAAAGGTTTTGTTTGGAATTAATGTTGCATGGCATTAATTAATGGTCAAGTAGTAGTTAGGCTAAGTGATTTAATAGGAATCAGATGAGATATCTGGATCAAAAAAAAATTTAAAAAAAGGAAAGAATCTAGTTGGAGGATGAAAACAAGTTGACTTAATCAAATTATTTATCCTAAACTGAAGATTAGGACAATATGGCTAGAAAGTGGGTCTTATCCTAAACTGAACTGCTGTAAGGTTCTTTAATGGACAGCTCACTTGTCTTCTAAATTTTTATCATTATGGCTGTCATCATCATTATTTATACATGTAGACTCATTGCCTTTGTTTGTCTATGTGAAAATTCAGTGAGTCAAGCCTGTGTATAACAAAAATTATGGGGGTAAAGTAAAGAATCTTAACCAAAGATTGTGTTACTAGAATTATTTTTTGGTGTGCAAGAGTGAGAATGACTATTCCATGCCTAAAAGTTGTGTTTTATATCAGTTCTATGATGGATATTTTTCTTTCTTTTCCCCCTGAATTCTAAGTGATGAAACACAACGGATATGTGAAGGCTTTTTCAATTCTATTTGCAAGGACTTCTCTATTTGTTCTATTTTTAGAAAAGTTGTATTTTCAGGATTATAGTTCCATTATTTTAAAGGATTTGCACGTTTCCTTTTTTGCAGTTCTTTCGGCAGTTTCACGTGTTAAACTTAAATTCACAGGATTGTTATCATGCAATGATTTTTGAGTGGGTCTACAAACCCATAACATAACATCAGAATTTTGGAAAGTGCGAAGAGCAATAGTAAAGTAAGTTCCTTTGCTTATAAATAGCTTCTCAAATATGTTGTATTTTGGAATATCACATTTGTGCTTCCTACTTAGTTTCCTCTTTCTTTCTTTTTTTTCCAGTAGATACGTTAATTTGATAAAACCTGAGAAAGTAGCATACAATTTTTATCTCGATATTTTCTTCTTCGGTAAGAAATAAGAAAATATTGAAAGAGTATTCTTGCATTTATTTTAGCAATTATACTCTAGTAGTAGACAGGAACTAGATTTTCAAAATACATTGTAGAATTATCTTCTTTTCCATCAAATTAAATAAAATTGCTAGTTTACTAATGTTTCCTTAATTATCTTCTAAACATTAGTGCTTTCTCATGATATTCTACATCTCAATTTATCTCTTGGTTGTTGAGCACTTAGAAAGGATGAACTGCTTTAGGGCTATTTTTGGAAGTCTTGTCCTAGCTGATTCAATATTATTCCCTATAGAATCCTTTTCTAATCCCATCTTTAGGTTAGACCTGCCGAGGTATTGTAAGATGATTGCAAGTGATATTGGGAACATTGGGTAATTTCTATTCTTATGTTTTAGATAGTATTTTATATTTCTTGGTGAAGATTAGTGATCTTGTATTGGGACATCATATAATCATCTAATGTAGAGTTTAGAAGCTGCAACTATTTTGTATGTTTCGGATTATTTCTTTTTCGTCTTCTAACAGTTCAAAACTTAATTTGATCGTTGAAGGCAATATCGAGTTTTAATAACAATAAAATAAAGTAGCATCTATTCTAACAGTTTTCAACTGTTATAAGCTTGTGTTTGTGAAAGCTGCTTCTTGAATGTTGTTTAATTGCATTATACAGTGGCTGGTTGTCTCATCTCATGAACAGTTGTTGCTTGTTGTTCTTGATATGTGGGGGCTTCAACAGGTAAAGGAGAGATAAGAAAAATAAAGAGTCAGAAAGAAGAGAAGACAATTGAATTGGTGAGTGAGATTGCTGCTGGTTGCAGCGTGAGGAAGAAGGGGGAGGAGGAAAGAGAAAAGTAAAGAAAAAAATAGGGGGTAAAATTGTCATTGAACACTCTAAATTTATCATACACATTCAATCCCGCTCGTGTATTTGCCAATTTTGATGGAATTCGCCAATTTTGCACTCCAAGATTGTGTACATTTTTAAATGTCATGGGGTAATATGTTTTTAGATTAAGCATAGGGGTTATAGTGTAACTAACCCTTGTTTTTATTGCTGAATAGCCACATCACATATCACGCTCCGAATTGTTTTTGACTAGCTCTCTATACTTGATGGGAATTTGCTGTCTACCTTCTCATGAATTTATGCATTGTTCATGCTTTCCTTTTTATTTGTTTTCCCACAATTTATCATATCACTCACATGTGAGGTATGTTTATTAATGACCTTGTTTTCTGCTTGCAAAGATTGTATGCCATAAAATACAGCATGTGTTCTCTGTCTTTCTGGTTGTAGATCATTTTCTCATTTGTGCTATGTTAGTACAAAAATCCTTGCTAAGGACCTGCTTAGTAATTTATTTTGAGCTTGAGTTTTCATCAAAAATAATATTTTTCACATTTTTACTTTAAGGAGTATGTGTCCATGATATGTTCAAAGTTGCTGTCATTAAAGACAAAAGCCCAGCGGACCCTGGTTAGTTCTTCACCATCAGGACCTGCTTATACCGTTGAAAATTCTGCACATCAAGGTAGTTATTAAAATTGAGAAGGTGCTTTTATGTGTGGCAATAGGAAGTATGTGCCTACTCCATCATCTCTTCTTATTTTATCATATACATGAATATTTCTTTCTCAATAAGCATTTTCATTTTCTCAAATTTGTTCTTGCCTTTTCCTTTATTTAATCTCAATTCTTCTCAATTTCAGAATAATCTCGGTCTGAATTCTGAAAACATTAAAATGTTTCAAATGACCAAAGTTTTTAGTAGCAACATAAATTTTTCCTTCTCCTTTGGCCTTATCTGTATCTAGAATTCCATAATAGTTATAAGTAGAGTAGGCAGGCCAAAACTTAAATTTTTCCATAATAGTTATAGTTATAAGACAGACCAAAACTGTCTTTTCTTTTTTGCTGAATTTTTATTCTTCCTTACCAATTAATTGGCTCTGTAATGACTTATAAAAAAATAATAATAATAAAAAAAAAATTGGTTCCGTAATTGTTAGTTTGTACTTCTTGTGTGATGGCAGGGGAAGCTTACATTTCACTCTAACAGTTTGATTCTCCTACCGATTATTTACTTGGTAATGGTTAGGATTACACATTATCTGGCAAAATGAGGTCTGATGGGACAACCCATTGCAGATGAGAAGATGCAGGGGTCCCAGTTTGTTAATTCTTCTGCACAAACTTCACCAGCATTGCTCAAAGACAGAACAGAGAGTAGGTCATTCCCAGATACAAATTCTGCAAATGATATGGCCTTTTCAATTGGAGGGTAAGAGAGATTCTATGTCCAGAATAATTCAATCAAATAATTTTGATTAATAAACCATCCTTTATTTAACGTCAAATGTCATCCCTTGTTTTCCTATTACTTGCATGGAGTTCACTTGTTTGACCAGGAAAAATCAGCCAGAAGCTTTAACTTGATAGTGAACACCTGGTGAATCTGGTGACACTTATCACAGTGAATAAATATACAATTGAATTGCTCAATCACAGACCATATTAGACAGCTGTTGTGAAAGAATAATCTTTACATAGGATCTTTGAACTCCAACTAACACCTAAGTAGGGACTTTTTGGAGTCGAGGGCAAATTGGGTGAAAAAAAGTATATCCTATGAAGGCACTAAATTTGTCACCTGCCTTTAATGTTTCTTTAGGCATATTCTAACAGTCATCATTGCATTGCTATATATAAAACTACTCCAAGGGATTGAATCTCAATATTCTAACCTTTTCTAATGGGGATTGGCCTCTCGGAATCTATGCGTGGAGGAGGAAAAAGCAAAACAGCCATGTGGACCACGCCAATAGACCCATGAGTTTCACCATTGGTATGACATGATAGGGGACTGTTTGGTTCATTTGAAAGTACTTGGTGCATTTGAAAGGACAAATGGCATAACCAATGACTTATAAAGCCCCTTCTTTGTCCTGTAGCTTGCCTTCCATTCATCCTCTTTTTAAATTCTAATCTGCTGGTACTCACTCTTCAAGTCTATCTTGGAGAAAAACCTGAGAACCTGATAGCATGTCAAGCATATCATTTAATTTGGGTATTGGAAACCTGTATTTTATGGTGATCTTGTTAATAATTTGTTTATAATTTTTATGACCTTGCTATAGTTGATTTTCAGGTTCAAGCCGTCGCAAGGAATCATCATGTGCCACAAGTTCTACTTAGTGGATCCTTTGATCATACAGTAGTCATGGTAATGGAAATGTTTTATTGGGTCTGTTTATTAATTATAAACTTCAAAATTATTGTTTTCTTGCATTTTGCTTCTTTTTTTTTTACTCTTTTTTTTTTTTTTTTTTTTGTGCGCGCTTGTGTATTCACTTTGCTAAGTTGCCTTGCCTCAGCATTATTTTGATTAAATATATGTTTATGTGATTGCAGCAGGATGGAAGGATACCTTCTCATATAGGATTTAAGTGGTCAGTTTCAGCAGATGTGGAAACTGTAGCATGGGATCCACACACTGAGCATTCATTTGTGGTCTGTGTTTACACTGTATCTATCTTGAGCTATTTTCATTTTTTGTTTTCCAAGTATGCAAAGGACGGGGGATTTCATTTTAGAGTTTCAGTTGAGTTTGGTTTTGTTTAAGTAGTTTCAGTTGAGTTTGGTTTTTTTTTAGACTTTTTAACTGATTTGAGTATATACGGATGGCAGGAATTTCTGTTGTGTTACCTTATTATTATGGTGTGTTCCCGTTGAGAGGTAAATTGCTTAATGTGAGGGAAGCAAGCCATAAACAGATCATGGAGAACGCTGAAATTCAGAGCATCAAGCAGATTCTTGGACTTCAGCATGGAAAAACAGTATGACAGTGTGAAGACTTTGACATATGGTCATTTGAGGATCATGACTGATCAGGTTTAAAACATTTAACTTCTTGTTTTGTTTTTTCTTTTGATTTTATCTCTATGTTGATTCATTACTGAGTGTGGATGCATTTTAGTTTGTTTGCTGATGACTTGGTTAAAAGTTTCAATTTTTATGCATTCACAGGACCATGATGGATCACATATTAAATGGCTGTATTAGCCTAGAAAATGGGTAGAATCCTGTATTATTGATTATTTAGTTTATTAAAATTAGAAAAAAAATTATGATAAAAGGAGCCAGAAAAATGATGCATTTGGAAATATTTTTGGAGTTTTTTGGGAGTCATATCACCTCATTCAAGAGCTGCTGATATTCCTGATAAATGTCAAGTTGTAGGCCATTAGGAGTCCAATTTGTTATTGGTATTTAAAATTATCGTCTTCTTGCTTTGTGGTTTTTTGTGCCTTTATTTTTTTGTTGGTTGTACATTTGAATACCAATTTGAACCGTTCTTTTTCAGTTTCATTCTGTTGATTTGTTACTAGCTTTGCTCATTCGCTGACTCTATAGATAACAATCTTTAATGTATTCACAGGCATAGTATTTGGTGTCTCATTTTTGCATAAATGTCGTTTGGGGAAGCAATCTTGCAAGGAGTTACCTGACAGCTCTAAAGATGGTATCAACCTTGTTCTCACTATAATGCTTAGTAGTTTGTACATTGCGTTATTGATAAACCATATGAAATTTAGCCCATCTACTACATTTGTATGTTGAATTTAAGGTGATCTTCAAATCAAGCTAATAAAAATAAGTTAGAACTACTTGAAAATTTAAATGCACACAAATGTGACAGCACAGAAATCCACCCAAAATTGGAAATGTCTAGGCATAAAATATGAAAATCTTTAGCATGGGGTACCTAAACTTGTACTTGGAACATGAAGTTTCATGGAGGGGCTATGGAATTATTTGGTTTTCTTTTTCTGCATACAATCTTTTGACCTGTCATCTCCTCCAGTGCATAACCTGAGAACTTTTTGTCTTTTGGTATTAGGCATCCTTATTTCCATTAAGTTCATATATTGAAGGTCTGGTTTTGGGGTGTGTGTGGTTTATGTGGGATATGAGGGAGCATATTGTTGAAGAGAGGGAGCAGATGAATATCTGATGCATCAGGGAGTGAAACGATGGAAGTTTCATGACATTAGTATTAGTAATTGAAATTCGTATTGATTCATTGCTATTGTGTAATTGGAATTACAGCGTCTTGCATTGCTGAGAGTGAAGACACTGGTTCATGTACAGCATCATCGTCAAAACTAGCTCAAGATTTAAATGAGTATGTTACACACTTTTTCCTTCTTTTTTAATTTTTATTTTTAGCAAGTCTGAGACACATAAGCACTGAAGCCGAGCAGTACAGATTTAAACTAGCTCACTGTAATACCTGTATATAAACCTAAATTGACCTTCTAGTAACTAGTTTTGAGCTAAACAAAGCAGCACAGATATACTGTTGTCAATACGTGGTGATGACAAGTACCTGGAATGCTTCAATTTACAGTAGCTCTGTCCCATGCCTTCGTAATTTTTATTTATTTATTTTTTTTTAATCTGGGCAAAATGTGTTTGAATTTCATGGCACATTGTTTTTCACATAATTTGATTAATCCATGAAAGCCTTGCCCCCCAAATCCCTTATTAGATCATGAAGAATGCTGAAGTATTTTTATTTCTTTTCAAATTTGAGTATTGTGACATTGTTTGATTAAGCAAACCAAATAGGATGTGCTGTGAATTGAACATTTGGGTTCATGCCTTGTCTTTCAGGAGGTAATGATGCTTCTCACTCAGCTGAAGCTACAGCCCAGTGAGGATCAAGTAGTTTTGCTCGCCTTGACATTGTATTGTGTTGTGTTGTTAATGAATGTGTTTGAATGTTAATGCTTCAATTTAAAGTTGTATTGTGTCGAATGTTAATGAATTATGTGTTGTGTCGAATGTTAATGATTCAGTTAATTTGAATGATGCTTTAAAATTATAGGTTTATTATGGATTGAATGAATTATTAGGAATTACAGGTGTATTGTTTTCCTGCTTTGGCGACCAATTTATTAGTCGCGACAAATAAATAATTTTTTTTCGCAAAAACTGACAATTGCCGACCAAGAGTTTTGGTCGCAAAAAATACATCTATTGCCGACCAAAACAGCTCTTGGTCGTGGATACTCACTTTTGCCGACCAAAAGTTTTGGTCGCGAAAAGTAACATATGGCGACCAAAACCTTTTTTGGTCGTGGAATGTCACAATTGGCGACCAAACTTTTTGGTCGCGGAATGTCACGATTGGCGACCAAAATTTTTTGGTCGCGGAATGTCACGATTGGCGACCAAAATTTTTGGCCGTTGAATGTGATAATTGGCGACCAAACTTTTTGGTCGGGAAAATTTCACTTTTTGCGACCAAAGTGTTTTAGCGACTAAATGAATTAGTCGCGGTAATGATATATTTCGCGACCAAAAATTTGGTCGGCAAATCCGACTTTTCCCGACCAACCAAAATTTTGGTCGCGAATTACTTTTGCCGACCCTCAATTGGCGACCAAAGTAGCGACCAAAAAAATTGGTCGCGGATAACTTTTACCGACCAAAAATGGGCTTTTAGCGACCAATTTTTTGGTTGGCAAAAGTGTTAATTCTTGTAGTGAATAAACACACTCAGATACATGATTCATAAATTGAATACTTAAGCAAAACAACAATGGCAACAAGTAATGAAGCGGAACTTCTTGAAGAGCAACAAGAGATAAAACCAGGAGGAACAGTGGCTTACTAGAAAAAGTGAAGCCGGTGTTAAGATCGCCAAAGTCAGACTAACGGCAGCAACGGAAAAGATTAGCAAAAACCCTCGCCGGAAGAGAGTGAACGGAAGTAGTTGCAGAAAGCTTCGCGGGAGCAACAATGGAGTATTTTGAAAAAGGAAGCTAGAGGGAGAGAGAGTTGAGAGCTTGAGAAAAACAAACGATGTAAAGTGAAAAGACGAAAGAAGAAGGAAGTTTTGTCAAAAACTCGAAACGGCGGCAAAATGACAATTAATGCGCCTAAAACGACGTATGCGTCAGACGGCGCACGCAGGCGCGAAACGACTTACAGGCACGTATCAAATACGATCCAGTAAAAGGAAGACGCATGGCTAAAACGGTTGAGTTATTATGCATGACAGCTCATACGTGTGAAGGAGCTCCTGGAATTCTTGTTCCTTAAAAAAACATGTCGGCCTGCATAATGATCTCGGCTAAAGGAATTTTAAACCAACGTACTGGAAAGAAGTTCTGATATAGGTTCCATCACCTCAGAATGCCGAGGTAATAGAACCTAGGGGGTAGTTGTGGGGATATATTTTCTGAGATACTAACACGTGGAAGGGGACGCCGACGTGTCAGCCGAGGTGCCACATGTCCTGTTCGTGATGCCGAGGTTATCTTGGCATGGCCTAGGTCATCTCCGAAGATATCGAAATCCGAGATAAGCGAATAAGGGACAAGAGTCCTACAATGAGGAAGGACTTCAGTCTGGATAAAAATAAGACTCTTAGAGAGTTTATCCCAATCCTACTGGGAGTCCAAGATTAGCAGTAATCCTAAGTCAACTGAAGCTAGGCTTCTATTGGGATTAGGTAAGTGATGGCTATAAAAGAGAAGCACCTCCATGGGTCTAAGGTACGCAATTTGTATTCTGAATAGTGAGTTAAGCACTTGATTTATCTTTGAGAGATAACTGACTTGATCGTCAGAGTGCCCCCGGGTGGACGAACCACCGCCGGAATCTTCTCTTTCTGTTACAGGTCAATCAGGCGCCATCTATTCTGCCAGTGCTCTCCAGCTGAATACTGAGTTGGCAGTGTGGTCGGAAATTGACACTCACAAAATCATATCACATACTAAGTAGATCATTATTTGTTTCATAAGTGACTAACAAGTTGGTCAATATTATTTCAACCATATTGCACATGACATGACTTTTATCACCTTCGTAAGCATGCACCTATTTATTAAAATGTGGAATATTCAAATGCAAATTTTGTACCAGCAGCTCAAGAGAAGTTATTGGTTTGTCGGGACTAAGATTTCATCACTGCAGCTAGAAAACGAAATATTTTTTTTACTATATATATAAATACATATGTA
The DNA here is from genome assembly GCF_055761805.1 of Camellia sinensis. Taxonomy (NCBI): domain Eukaryota; kingdom Viridiplantae; phylum Streptophyta; class Magnoliopsida; order Ericales; family Theaceae; genus Camellia; species Camellia sinensis. Next base: position 28,048,670 of record NC_138966.1, on the reverse strand, counting down.
TAAACAATATAATATATAAATTTATATACACACATAAAATGAAATTTAAATACTATAAAAACAATTTTTAATAAGATGAGAAATTTTTTTTAATAAAAAATAAAAAGAAAATGTAAGATGGGAGAATAATGAGATATATATCTTTTACAATAAGATGTCATTTTATTTATGACATAAGATATATATTTTAAAAAATGCTATGGCAAACAGAATTTTTCACAGAAACAGTGGAGCCGTGGCCCCCCATAGTCTTCTCCTAATTCTATCTCTAGTTGGTCTTGAGGCACCGCTACTTAGAGCCCTAATGATATTATGATTGATGAAAGGAACAAAGCCTACGAATTTATGTTGGGTGATTAAGGAACATGAATGGATATGGTAAATTGTGATTGGTGTGGTGTATGGCCACGTGACACCCAAAGCTCAAGCAATAATTTTTCACAACTTATCAGACTCAGAGTAATTATTATGTACTTAGACACCATATATATATATATATATATATATTTTTTTTTGGGGGGGGGGTTCAATGGTAAGAATTGTCCGATCCAATTTATGCATACCTCAATTAATCCATTTCCTGATCCTATCAAAGACAAGCCATCACACTGAGATTAGGAATTTTAATATTTTTTGATTGATTTATATGGTGAGATTTTTCGTATTCATAATGATTCAAATGTAAATTCCAAACCATTTTCTATTTATAAAACTTTTACACTTTATGTTATTGAAAACTGCATTTACATGAGAAATTTCACAATTATTTGCAAATCCAAAAACATGATGTTTATACCCATATCTTGCACTACAAGAAATGTCACTTTTGGCTACCAAAATATTGGTCGCCAAAAGTCAGAAATTTGGTCGCTGAAACGATTTAGCGACTAAAAGGTTTTGTCGCCAAGTTCGTCGTCTATACCCTGTCGACGATAGTATTGGCGACTAAACTTTGTTTGGTCACCGAAAGTGTAACATTTGCCTACTAAACTTCTTTTGGTTGGCAAATGTTAGCTTTTCGCCACTAAAACTAGTAGTCGCCGAATGTGACTTTTGGCTACTAACATTCGTGTGGTCGGAGAAGGTGTTACTTTTTGCTACAAAAGAATTAGTCACCGAAAGTTAACATTTGGCTACGAATTCGTACTTAGTCGGCAAACGTGACATTTCGGCCACTAATTTTTTAGTCACTAAAAGTTCTACATGAAAATTTTAACCAACTATTCGAGACTAAATATTTTGGTCACCAATAGAATACATTACTTTTTGCCACAAAATGTTTTAGTCGCCAAATGATACCCTTTTTTTTCCGTGACTAAAAAATTTAGTGGCCAATAGTTTCTTTCTCTCATTCTCAATTGTTTTAGCTACTAACTATTTAGTCACAAAAAATTTTTTGGTTATGTTTTTGCTACTAAATTATTAGTCGCCAAAACATTTGATTACGTATTAGGCTACCAAAATATTTGGTAGCCAAATACTTTTTGTTTTTTTTTTTTTTTTTCAAAAAAATTCTAAACAACCTGTATCCATTTTTAGTACAAACTATATCCTGTATAACCAATATAATCCATCAACGCTAAATATATTATCAACCATTCAAGCATTCAACAATGTGCACACATTTTAGTTCCAACCATCCACAACATTAATATTGAATGTTAAACCAGAGGTTCGAGGGTTGTTTTGCATTTTCGCCCCCCGACTGCCTTTTTCCGATTAAATTTATGACATTTTCAACTCTAACCCTCACAAACGAAGCATAGTAATTCATATATAATATTTATAAAAAAAAAATTCAAGAAAATAAATCACAAAATGCACATTCGACTTCAATCTGATCACATTCAGATATAAAATATGAAGAACAAAGGTAGTATTAGGGCATATACAATGTATTTATATATAAATAAGGACAAATTTGTCACCACTCAATCGATTACTCTATGTTATTAGTTAACTCGGTTTTGGGTAGTAGAACTCAACCTAAAAAGTAAGCTTTTGCGGTGAGGGTGCCCTCACAATTTTATACTATACGCGGTGGGTCATTGAACACACCAAAATTAAATACTAAATTATACCAAATTCTATCAGAATAATGGCAAGTCCAGGTATCGATCCACAGGGACTATTGTGAAATTAAATTAATTCAATCGCAAAATTCCTAAATTAATTTTGATTAAAAAGATAAGATTGATTCTATACCTAAACAGCAATTAAATAAAATTAAAGAATTATATTAACAATTAAAATCTAGGGTTTGAGATATTAATTTTCGGGAAAAATCCTAGGGTAGAGAATTCACCACTAACCACATGAATGAGGCTTAACAACAATCATCAATCGCAATTCGGTTTGAATTATCCAATATTTCAAAACTACAAGTTTGAAATATTGATCAAGAGGGTTGTTGCATTCAATGTACAGGTACGAATCATCCCGAGTAGTACGAGTCGTTTGCTCTAAACTATGTTAGCAAAACGACCCATCTCTCATAGTATGACTCGTCTCATACTTTGAATACAAACACAAAAAATACTAATGTATGGAAAACATTAAACAATCACAGAGAGTAAAATGTTTGAAGAGAAGAGCGAAACAATTATTTATAAACTTCTAAAACATCCATACATTCATTCAAACCAAGTTACAATGAAAGCTCGTGAAAAATTCCATTACATGGCTAGGGTTTCATCAAAATCCTAAAAAAGACGACTAGCCACTCATGGAGGAGTGGAAAGAGGAAGAAGATGAAGAAGAAGCCCCCATGGAAGTGTTTTCCAAGCTTTGGTAGTGTCTCCCTCTTTGGAACCCTAGCCTCCCTCTTTTCTGTATTCAATTTTCGAACCCTAACTGTGACTGATTTTCTATCTTTTATTCGGAGCAAAATAGGCCAAAAAGTCCGTGCACTCGTCCCTAGGTAGGCCGCTCGTGCGGTGGTGGGCCGCACGTGCGGTGGTTTGGTGGACTCGGATTTTTCACGTCTCGCTTGGAGAATCTAGACGGTTTTAGGGCATTAGGTGTAGAGACACCCCTTCGGGCTTAATAACTCAAGTTAAAGAGGCTACAAACCCAAACAAGTCAAGTTTGTTTTGTTTTGTTTTTTTTTTTTTTTGAGAGAATCTTGGCTACTCATTTATTCTTTTCTGCAACCTCAACCATTATCAATGATGTACACCAAGAATTATAATAAAAAGGTCACTGCTATGATAGTGTGTTCATGTGAATTAAGGCATACTCATGATAAGTGTACTAATACCACAAACACAAACAACTATCCTAGTGCAAACATCACATGTGAGTATTTACCCAATAAACCCTTTTCATACAAGCCCACGATGTTCCCCAATTAACATATGTTCATATCATTACCATACTGGCACAAAGTAAACATTAAGTGAAGTAGTGCAAATCTAGTGCAGCAAGTACAGACATGAATATTTATTTCAAATACCCTTACCCCCCAACTGGAATATAACATTGCCCTCAATGTAAGCAAGTAGACATGAGATAGTAAAATGAGAGAGAAGATCTTACCAGACATCATGGGCGCACATCCAGCGAGGCAAGGACACCCAAACACAGTTTTTGAATTTTTTTTTTTAAGTACATATAAAAGAGAAAGAAAAAGAAAATAAAACAAAATGAAATGAAAGAAAATAAAGGAAATATACAGAAATCACTGATGTGGATCTGGTGGTGGTGGTGGGAAATGCTGCTCAAATAGGGCATGCATCAGTGTCCCAGTCTCGAACGCCTCATCATGAACCCTAGTTCTATGCTGATCAAATTGCCGATCAAACTGATCAAACCGCTGATCAAACTGATCAAACCGCTGCCCACTCGAATCCCGGTATGCATAGAAGTCAGTGTGCAAAGAGGCAACTGACTGCTGATACCCATCAAATGTTGCCCGTGAATAATCCCGGTCAGCCTGGTAGTCGTTCCGGAGATCAACCATAGATTGCTGAAGGGCGGCTTGATTATCCATAATAGCCTGATATTGCGCCCTCGTCATACGGAATGGCGGTGGTGCTGGCGCTGGTGCGGCTGCAGGCTTGACTGGGGTATCATTAGGATTTGCTGGGGCCTCGGGAAGAACTAGTGGAGGCGGCAGGCGAGCAGTGGTTTGACGCCAGTGAGTTCTACCATAAAATAGGGGCGGCAAAAGCTGAACCTCAATGGCCTGCAGTGGGTATGTCCTTTGGGCTTTTATGAGCGCTGTAATGAGGTTGGCAAAAGGGAGGGCCCATGTAGAACTACCCCGTGTATTGCGGATTTTGACTTCATTTAGGATTCTATACATCTGATTGTAGATCAAGGTAGGGATGTCAATCCAAAACCCGAGGTCAAACCGATGCAAGGCACGGAGGAAGTCCCCTCTCCGCTCTTCCTTGTGGCCAATAGGAATGACATTCTTTTTCAGGACCACATCGAGGAAGAGAAGGCGACGTGGTAAATTAGCCCGCCTGGTGCTCGTACGGTTGTCATCCTCTTGACGCCCCTCATAAAACTCAGTCACCAATTCCGGGATGGTGAGTTCCCGAGTGAATACCAGGAACTGTTCTGCATTGATAGGGTCTATGGAACAGTGGAGGACCTCGGCAATTGAAGTTGGAGTGACCACTAACTCCACTCCGTCAACAATGGAGCAAAGAGCTCCCGGGGCCTCGTCACTGACGTACATATGCTGATAAAAGAGGCGCACAATGCGCGGGTATGCCGGTTCAGTGACAGTGCAGATGCCTAAAAGGCCCCGGTCTTCAAGTTGTTGAATACTCCATGTAGTGGTTTGATGCCGACGAAAGAAGCCCACATCAAAGGATGTATCACATACCACCGGTTTGGTGGCCCAAGCATCTGTTGGCATATCCCTAAATGCAATGTTGGCAGTGCGAGGCCGTTTAGGTGCTCGGCGGGATAATGAAGCTATATCTACACAAAATAGTTCAACCAACACAACCAAAAATGTGGAACCATTACATTAACATTCATCAGAAATAGCATGTAGGCATAAATCATTCAAAACCGGATCATCCTCACACCACCAAAAATTATTTTATATATATATATATATTTTAATTTTTTTTAAAGATAAAAAATGAAAATAATTAAATAAATGAATAAAAATGACATTAAATTAAATTAACTAAACTATAAAATAAAATAAAATAAACTAAGCTATAAAATAGCTAAATTACATAAGAGGCTAAAGTATAGAATAAGATAACCTAAACTAAACATATATATATATATATATTTAAATTCTGGCATGGGCCGCACGTGCGCCGAGTGGGGGCCGCACATGCGGCGATGGTATTCTTGCCCAGATTCGCAAATTATTTAATTTTTTTTTAAAATCAAACTAGTTAAACATGGCTAAGTTAATATACTATTACATGGAAATAAACATGGCTAAATAAAATAAAAAAATAAAATAAAATAAAATAAATAAAAGAAAGAAGGATCAACTAACAACAAACATGGCCAAGAAATTTTTTTTTTTTTTTTTGGATGAACAATAGATCTTAAAAAAAAAATAAACAGAAAAACAACATCAAAGACGCCACAATCTACACATAAAAGGAACAAAAAAATACCTTAAAAAAAGTGGGGAAAAAGAGAAAAAGAGTGGTGATTCGCTGGAAAAAAATGGTGGTCGCCGGAGATTCGACGGACGGAGAGGGTTATAGGACGCCGGTGGTGAGATGGTGGTGGGGAGGAAGAAAAAGGAAGAAGAAAAATAAGGAAGATGGTGGGCTTGTGTGGGGTTGTGAGAAAGAGAGAGAGAGAGAGAGAAAAAAAAAAAAGAAGAAGAATGAAGATGAGGAAGATAGAGAGAGTTGGGAAAGTGGGTGAGTCAACGAATCTGAGATTGAGAGGGAGTGTAACTTGGTGTATAGATAAGGACACCTTTTGGGCTTTTTTTTTTTTTTTTTTAAACAAAAATAAAACAAAATAAATAGAATAAAATACATAAAGGAAGTTGAAGAAAGAAATAATTTTACTTCTTTTTTTTTAAAATTTTATTTTGGGCTGCTCGTGTGGCGTTAGACAGTAGCCATCTCGAGCTGGGCCGCTCGTGCGGTGAGCCCAACCGCTTGAGCGATCTAGGCTGATAAATTTTTTTTTTTTTGGCTTGGACCTGGGCCGCTCGTGTGCCGAGTGGGCTGCTCGTGCGGTGATTTTGGGCCGCTCCAGCGGCGCTAAGCAGTATGCAAATTGAGCTTGGCTGCTCATGCGGCGAGTGGGCCGCTCGTGCGATGATTTTGGGCCGCTCCTGCGGCGCTAAGCAGTATGCAAATTGAGCTGGGCCGCTCGTGCAGCGATCCCAACCGCTCGAGCAGTCTGGGCTCTGTTTTTTTTTTTTTTTTTAAAATGAACAAGTATAACACCCCTTTTTTTTATTTATTTGTTTATTTTTTTTTATTTAAACACAAAGAAATTAAACTAAGAAGCATGCTTTTTGACAAAAAACCACAAAGTTCTAATCATCTAAAATTGCTCTTAAATATGACTGAGACCACAAAGAGCTAAGCATCTCAGAAATTAGTTAATAAGAGATGTGCCACAGACTAAAAATAAAAACACACATCAATGCCTTACGCAGGCTACGGAGGGTCCCTTCCACCCACACGCATGCAATGACCTTTTTCTGCTACATTGCAACAGCATAGTTTAACAAAAACAAGAAGCACTTGCAAGCGTACATGCTTCAAGAAAATGGAAAACTAACTCTCAACACCTAACACAAGGCACCAAAGTTATGGCATAAAGTTGCCACTTCAGAATCCCCCAGGTAATAAAACCCAGCATAGTTTATAGCCTTCGGGCTAGTACAACCCAAAGTTTACTTAACCATTTCTACCTTCAATTGACATCTGAAATAAATATAGCACATAAGAAGATAACGGAATGCCTACTAAAGGTATAATCTTCACGAGAAAAGCACGGGTACTACTTTTCTCCCTAACTGTGTTTGTAACTTTTCCTATTCTCCAACAGGGTGACAGACTAGGTTGATTCGGTATCTAGAATCGAGGCGCCTAAAGCTACCTCAACCTATGGGGCTGCCATACAGAGTTCAAGCCGAGGTAGTTTTGAAGTAATCTCCACACCCCTGGGTATTTAAACCAGACTCTAGTCTCGGAAATCCCAAACCTTTGTGTTCGAGGCTTTGCCATTCGAACTCTAGTTTCCACCGTCTCAGTTGGTCTCCTAGGAACTCACTACAAACACGGTTAGGTGGCTATACCAGACCGTCAGATGCCGTTCAGGCACGGCAAACACCAAAGGAATTACACCTTTAGAGGATTTAAAGTCTCCTAGACGCAAATATAGCATGACGAGAACAAAGAAAACCAAAATAGCAAAGAAGGGAAAGAAAAGAGAACAATAAATTAATCTATCAATCGTAGTAAAATGGGTCCATCAAAGCAATAGACTCAATCATATCTCTATTCCCAATCCCCTCTATATATGGTTTCAATCTTTGGTCATTCACTTTGAAAGTGTGGCCAGTCTTTGGATCTCGCACCTCAACGGCGCCATGAATAAATGTCTCAACAACTACAAAGGGGCCATCCCATCTTGATCTTAACTTACCCGGAAAGAGTCTCAATTTTGAATTAAAAAGCCACACTTTTTGGTCGGGTTCAAAGGATTTCCTATTGATGTGCTTGTCATGGAATTCTTTAGTCCGAGCTTTAAAAACTCTCGAACTCTCATATGCATCATTCCGGATTTCCTCCAACTCATTGAGTTGCAATTTCCGGTTGAGGCCAGCCGCGGCCATATTGAAGTTAAACTTCTTTATGGCCCACAATGCTCGGTGCTCAAGTTCAACCGGGAGATGGCAAGCTTTGCCGAACACCGCTCTATATGGTGACATCCCAATGGGTGTCTTATAAGTAGTACGGTAAGCCCATAATGCATCAATTAACCATTGTGACCAATCTTTCCTATTCGGTCTCACAGTTTTCTCAATTATGTGCTTTACCTCCCTATTTGAGACTTCCACTTGGCCACTAGTTTGAGGGTGGTATGGAGTGCCAACTTTATGAGTGATAGAGTATTTCTTAACTACCGACTCAAAGAACCGGTTACAAAAATGTGTACCCTAATCACTTATTATGGCTCTAGGAAACCCAAAACGACTAAAGATGTTTTCATGCAAAAATTTGATTACCACTCTATTATTGTTTGTTTGGGTAGCTATTGCCTCCACCCATTTAGACACATAATCTACTGCCAAAAGAATGTACTCAAACCCGAATGACGACAGGAAATGGCCCATAAAATCAATCCCTCAAACATCAAATATTTCTACCACAAGAATAAGGGACATTGGCATCATGTCACGCCGAGACATCGAACCCATTTGCTGACAGCGCAAAAAAGTTCTACAAAATTGGTGGGCATCTTTAAAAATTGTGGGCCAATAAAACCCACTCTGTAAAATCTTGGCGGCCGTTTTATGCCCACTAAAATGACCGCCACATGCAGATGAATGACAAAATGTAAGCATGCTATGCACCTCACTCTTCGGCACACACCGTCGGATCACTTGGTCAGAGCAATATTTAAACAACTCTGGATCCTTCCAAAAATAATACCTGACCTGCGAAAAGAATCGGTCTTTGTCTTGCTTAGACCAATTATGTGGAATTTGCCCAATGGCCAAGTAATTCACAATATGTGCAAACCACAGGGGTCTCGCTTATGACAGCTCAAAGAGTTGTTCGTCTGGAAACGAATCATGCAAAATAAGAGGGTCACTATTATACTCAACAAGGATTCGAGAGAGATGATCTGCCACCACATTCTCGGATCCTTTCTTATCACGGATCTCTAATTCAAATTCTTGAAGCAACAAAATCCATCTAATCAATCTAAGTTTGGTCTCTTTCTTTGATAATAAATACTGCAAAGCGGCGTGATCAATGAAGACTATGACCTTGGAACCTAGGAGATATGACTGGAACTTGTCTAAGGCGAAGACCACAGCTAGCAACTCTTTCTCGGTGGTAGTGTAATTCAATTGTGCATCCGAGAGAGTGCGACTAGCATAGTATATAGCAAATGGTGCCTTATTGACCCTTTGGCCCAACACAGCCCCGACAGCATAATCAGAGGCATCACACATGATTTCAAAGGGAAGCGACCAATCTGGTGATTTTATGATTGGGGCAGTGGTCAAGGCCATTCTTAGTGTTTCAAATGCCTTTAAACATGCCTCATCAAAGATAAAAGGCGCGTCCTTAACCAGTAGACTACACAAAGGACGTGATATCTTACTAAAGTCTTTGATGAACCTACGGTAAAAACCTGCATGCCCTAAGAAAGACCTAATTTGACATACGGAATTGGGTGGAGGAAGGCCTGCAATGAGGTCAACCTTAGCCTTGTCAACCTCTATACCTCGAGGGGACACAATGCGTCCCAACACTATACCCTCACGAACCATAAAATGGCTCTTTTCCCAACTCAAGATTAGGTTTGCCTCAGTACATCGTTCTAACACTCTAGTCAAGTTCCTAAGGCATTCCTCAAAAGACGGTCCAAATACCGAAAAGTCATCCATAAAAACCTCTAAGAATTTCTCCACCATGTCGGAGAAAATGGCCATCATACACCGTTGAAAGGTCGCCGGTGCATTACATAGCCCGAAGGGCATGCGCCTGTAAGCAAAAGTGCCAAAAGGGCATGTGAATGTGGTCTTTTCCTGGTCAGCGGGGTACACCGGGACTTGATTATACCCCGAATAGCCATCAAGAAAACAATAGAAACCCTGCCCCGCTAACCGCTCTAGGATTTGGTCAATGAAAGGTAAGGGAAAATGATCCTTCCTAGTCGAGGAATTTAGTCTCCTATAATCAATGCACACTCGCCACCCAGTACTGGTTCGTGTGGGGACTAACTCTCCTCCCTCATTATCAACAACAGTGATGCCCGATTTCTTGGGCACCACTTGTGTGGGACTCACCCACTTGCTATCTGAGATGGGGTATATGATACCCGCATCCAACAATTTCAAAACCTCCTTCTTTACCACCTCTTTCATGTTAGGATTCAGTCTCTGTTGCATTTCGCGAGAAGGTTTGGTGTCCTCCTCTAGGTGTATATAATGCATGCACACGGAGGGATCTATCCCTTTCAAATCAGCCACTGACCACCTTATAGCACTCCGATGTGCCACGAGAACACTCATTAACTGACTCTCCTGCTCTGCAGTCAAGTCAGATGCAATGATAACTGGTAAAGTCTCCTGGGGCCCTAAAAATGCATACTTGAGTGTGGCCGGAAGTGGCTTCAACTCAATTGTAGGTGGTGTGACCAAAGATGGTGCAGCAGGCTCTCTCGACAGAGGAGGAAGTGACTCAAACCGGGCTTTCCTTGGAGGAAAATCCGGTGTAGAAGAAGAATTAAGCAAGACATTCACCTCCTCAACTGACCCATCTATATCAAAATTTTCAAACCCAAAATGAGCTAGACAAGCCTCTAAAGGGTCCTCTACAAGAATGGACAGCAAAGCCTCCTCAACAATCTCATCCACAACATCCACTAATAAGCACTCCTCTCTCTCATGAGGTTGTTATGATGCTTGGAAAACATTAAGTTTCACTTGCATGTTACCAAATGAAACTTCCATAATCCCGGTTCGACAATTAATGCATGCATTGGTCGTAGCCAAGAAAGGTTGACCCAAAATCACCGGGATTTGTTTCCTCGAACTGGCTACCAGTTCCATATCGAAAATCAAAAAGTCAACAGGGAAGTAGAACCTATCAACCTTAACTAGCACATCCTCAATCATGCCTCGTGGCACTTTGAGGGACCGGTCAGCCAACTGAAGAGTAACAGTAGTGGGCTTCAACTCGCCAAGCCCAAATTCCTCGTACACAGAGTACGGCAACAAATTTACACTAGCTCCTAAATCTAATAAGGCCCTATCAATGAAATGGTCCCCAATAATGCATGCAATGGTTGGGGCACCCGGGTCCTTAAGCTCAGGAGGTGTGTCATTCAACAAGATAGAGCTTACCTGCTCCGTGAGTACGACCTTTTGGGACACATGTGTCCTAGATTTACGCTTTTGCGTACATAGGTCCTTCAGAAATTTGGCATATGATGATACTTGCTTAATCGCCTCCAACAAGGAGGGGTTGATTTTTACCTATTTAAAGACCTCCATCATTGCCTCCATAGATGCTGCCTTCTTATTAAAAGGGGACGGTGTATCAAGGCATTGGGGAAAGGGTGCCTTAGTCACATATGGTGCCTTGGGCTCAAGTGAAGTACTAAGGACTAAGTCATCCCTCTTAAGTGTTTCCCCTTCACCCTTGCTCTCACTAGGTGAACCACCGTGGTCACCCTTCCTAACTCTAGTTGCATCAGACGCAACTAACTGAGGCTCTAACGTCCTACCACTTCTTAAAGCAACCACCGCCTGCACTTGCTCTTGTTGCTTACCATTCCCACCCGAACTCTCTGCCCCGTATTGTCCCTTAGGGTTGGCCACAGTTTGACTTGGTAATTTTCCCTCCTCTCTCCGATTCATGTTGATAGCCATTTGACCCAATTGGGTCTCTATCTTGGCAATAGAGTGAGTGTGGGAGTGAACTATCGGTGCTAACCCCCTAAGTTCTGAGAGAACTTCCAACACCTGAGTCTCAAAGGCAGAGTTGCCTTGAGGAACAGGCGGGGGTTATGGTTGCCGGTATGGTTGTGGGGGTCGATAAGGTTGCGGTGGTCGGTAGGATGATTAGTTGGGAAAATTATTGAAATTCTGCCTTGGTGGTGGAGGATTGTAAGAAGTGCCTTGTGAAAGGGGTCTCCATGAGAAATTAGGGTGATTTCTCCATCCCGGATTGTATGTGTTGGAGTATGGATCATTACCCGGGTTGGAGAATCCTTGAGCCGCATTCACATGCTCTTAGACTAACTCCGGAAATTGTGATGCCGAAGGGCACTCACTTAAGTCATGAGCGGGGCTCGAACAAATAGCACATGCCTCGTGAAATTGAGGCTGATCTTGCTGGGTAGGGGCATGTCCCGTAGCTAATAATTGGTCTATCTTGCGGGACAGTGCCTCTACTTGTTGGGCTAACTCTAGGTTTTGCCCGACCTCATAAATGCCCCCTCTTTTCGGGGCTCCAACTACGGGTTGCCGGACTTGCCGGGCTGCGGAGGCATGGTGAAGGGAATTATCACTTAAGTTCTCAAACAATTGCCATGCCTTGGCATCATTTTTAGCCATAAATGTCCCACCACAAGACGAATCCACCATTTGGCGGTGCGGCTCAGTTAAGCCATAATAGAATGTTTGAACAAGTTGCCAATTAGGAACTTGGTGGTGAGGACACTGTTGGAGAAGGTCTCTAAGTCTTTCCCACATCTCATGGAATTGCTCGCCATCCATTTGAGCAAAGTTTGTGATGGCTCGCCTAAGTTGGTTGGTTTTACCTATGGGAAAGTACTTCTCCAAAAACCGTTGATGTAATTGGTCCCAAGTTGTGATTGAATTACAGGTAAAGAATTTAGCCAGTGTTTGGCTTTATCCTTTAACGAGAATGGAAACAATCGCAACATTAAGGCTTCATTTGTGAAATTCTGGATCCTCACTGTCGAGCAAATTTCCAGAAATTCATTCAAATGCTTATAAGGATCATCATGAGTTAGTATATGGAATGATGGGAGCATTTGTATGGTGCTGGACTTAATCTCATAATGAGCAGCAGTGGTATTGGGTAATTGGATGCATGATGGTGATGTATATCCAGTGGGTGTAAAATAATCCTTAAGTGTCCGGTTGGGCACATTCGGGACATTAGGATCTGCCATCTCTAATGGCTCAATGTATGAATATTCAAGCCTAGGAATACGGGCAGAGGTCCTAAGTCTCCTAAGGGTCCTTTCTAGTTCAAGGTCCAAACTCCACAATTCAGGGCGACAAGAACGACGCCCGTGCATACACTACCCAAACACACACAACAAGTTCCGACTCTATGCACTAAGTATGAAAGCAAAATACCAAAGGAAGAAATACTCACAGCGGTTTAACGAAAACGCTTTACTCGTCTTGCGGATGCTTGACGTGTAGACGTTGTTTCTAACCTCTGTTTGAGCTTTGATTTTCGTTTTAGCACTTTGGTGCTTTGCTTGTGAGTGTTTGCTTCTGTTTACTCACTTTAGTGCTGCGGTTTTTATTTAAGCTCGGCTGCGCTCCGCTTGCACTTCAATGATAGCTCCAATTTCAAACGCTCTACACACTTAGCAACACCAAAAGCATAAAATCCTAAACTAAAAAATTAAAGTAAGAATGTAACTTTAAATTAACTAATTTCGCCAGAAGTCCCCGGCAACGGCGCCAAAATTTGGTGGGTCGTTGAACACACCAAAATTAAATACTAAACTATACCAAATTCAATCAGAATAATGGCAAGTCCAGGTAGCAATCCACAGGGACTATTGTGAAATTAAATTAATTCAATCGCAAAATTCCTAAATTAATTTTGATTCAAAAGATAAGATTGATTCTATACCTAAACAGCAATTAAATAAAATTGAAGAATTATATTAACAATTAAAATCTAGGGTTTGAGATATTAATTTTCGGGAAAAATCCCAAGGTAGAGAATTCACCACTAACCACATGAATGAGACTTAACATCAACCATCAATCGCAATTCGGTTTGAATTATCCAATATTTCAAAACTACAAGTTTGAAATATTGATCAAGAGGGTTGTTGCATTCAATGTACAGGCACGAATCATCCCGAGTAGTACGAGTCATTTGCTCTAAACTATGTTAGCAAACAACCCGTCTCTCATAGTATGACTCGTCTCGTACTTTGAATACAAACACAAAGAATACTAATGTATAGAAAACATTAAACAATCACAGAGAGTAAAATGCTTGAAGAGAAGAACGAAACAATTATTTATAAACTTCTAAAACATCCATACATTCATTCAAACCAAGTTACAATGAAAGCTCGTGAAAAATTCCATTACATGGCTAGGGTTTCATCAAAACCCTAGAAAAGACGACTAGCCACTCATGGAGGAGTGGAAAGAGGAAGAAGATGAAGAAAAAGCCCCCATGGAAGTGTTTTCCAAGCTTTGGTAGTGTCTCCTCCTTTGGAACCCTAGCCTCCCTCTTTTTTGTATTCAATTTTCGAACCCTAACTGTGACTGATTTTTTGTCTTTTATTCGGAGCAAAATATGCGTCCCTAGGTGGGCCGCTCGTGCGGTGGTGGGCCACACGTGCGGTGGTCTGGTGGACTCGGATTTTTCACGTCTCGCTCGGAGAATCTGATTTCGCGCCCCCTTTTGATTGAATTTTCATATTTCCTGTCAAATCTGTACAAGTGCACGAAACACATCATCACCACCAAATAAATAAAATTAAAGGACAAAAAAATGTAACCTAAGTGGCCTCAATGTGGTACATTTCAGCCTACATCAATACGTTACTTTATATTTGTACACAAGCAATTCACACCCTTTCTCATGTGCAGTGTGCTCACTCTGTAGCACCTGCCCCATTAAAAGAATGAGTAAGAACCGTTGGTCCCTTCACAGCCAGGAAATCGCCTTCATGCATCTCTCTGAAATGGTGTGACATCCTTCCCTTTAGATACATCTATTGAAACCAAAACCAAAATCAAAACCAACATCATAAAGCCCGAACTCTGTGAGAACAAATTAAAATGTCTCAAAAACCATGGGAGAGAGTTTTCAAATACAAATTAATGTGTACCTTTACCACAAGTTCAAAGTAACCGAGATCTGAATTTAAAGTAATTGGGGTATATGGTCTGATAACTGCTTCACCTTCGCTGTCATTTCCTCTGCCCAACATTTGTAACTGCAGAAGCTCAATCCAAGGCATGCAAAGATGCTAGCTCACACAGTCACACCTCATATTTCAAAATATTATATTATCCTTCAAGGCATGTGGCAGTTAGTTTGTGCCTTGGATTGATAAGAGTTTAATTCAAAAGCCTTTTGAAAGGTGCTGGAGAACACTAGCCTTCATTAATAAAAGGATTAAAATTCCTTTAACAGAAAGATTGATTCAAATTCCTTCATTATTAAACAGTCTTTTCAAAGGTGCTTAATTGATTTCTGTGATACAATTCAAATTCCAATGGCAAGATATGTAGTAATTTCCGGAAATACACAAATGGAAAATACTAAATACCTATAACAAAAAGATGGAATGGCTTCTTACACATTATGAAAAAACTAAACAGAGGAAGAAAAATATAGATGACAGGAAACAGAAAGAAAAAGGTGTGCATTAGATTGCTAGATTTAATTGTTTAATTCATTACTAAAAGCACACTAATGAATTGTAATTTTATTTGTTTCACTTCTCTTACTAAAGAATGATAGAACAATTTGTATCATGAAGGAGCAAAATATTACTAGCTAGAGACAGAAATGGGCCTGCTATTGCATTAGTTGCAGAGGTGGCAAAACACCAAGCAACCTCCATGTTTGGTTCATTAAAGTGAACATCATCAAATGTCTTATTCAAATTCCAGCATGCTGCCTTCATTATACTTGGTGCATTTAAAAACCAAAGCCTCAAGTTGGTAAGAATCAATACCAACACTAGCAGATCAATATGTTTGTATAATATTAGTCAGGTATCAAAATCACATAGTATATCATTACCAAATCATGGTATATCATCACAAATTTGGTATATCATTAAAATTTTCAAGATTTCTCTCACAAATTTCCATGATATAAGTAAAAAATGCATATAAACATTAACTATTCCTAATCATTACTCCACCATTTCAACACAAGCAAATCATCGAACACCTTGCAAGCAAAAAATCGAGGGGCTTATATTCAAACATTTCATAGGCCTATATGTATATACATATTACAGAAGAGGGTAAGGAGTTGAAGACAAACACAGAGTAGTTGATGGCGAAAGGCGATTCATGGACGGGGATCGGCGATTCACGGACACGTTTGACACCGATGTCGATGGAAGCGAAGACACGTTCGACACTGGACTTGAGCCTGGTGAGAGTGGCCTTCTTGTCGGCGACGATGAAAGGGGCGTCCGACCTCGCCAGTGTCAAGAACAGAGCTGCAAATGGAAGAAGAAAACCCTAGCGGCTGAAATTAGGGGAAGAGAGACTGAAAGATAGAGAGAGGGAAAAATAGAGAGAGGACATACCTGGGGCAATGCTCGAATGGTGGATTGACGGTGGTGCTCGTGTGCGATGGCAGTGATGCTCCCGTACTCGACGACGATGGAGACAAAGGCAAAAGAGAGAGCTGGAGGAGGGCAGAGGCGTGAGAGAGTGAGAAAGAGAGAGAGAGAGTCACAGAGTGAGAGACAGACAAACGTATGAAAATAAACTAGGTAGTTTATTTTCTTTCCCGACCAATTTTTATAGTCGCCAATAATAAATAAAGACGTTTTGCCGACCAAATTTGTTAGTAGCCAACTAATTTTCCCTCTGAAATCTGAAGCCCAATTTTTAAAATTTTCAATTACAATCGACGACTAAAATTTAGTCGCTAAAAGTAAATTAATACCGACTAAATTATTTTTAGTAGCTAAAGATTATACATTTAGGGACCAAAATTCTTTTAGTCGCCTATAGGGTAATTTTTTAGTCATTTTTAGTCGCCTATTGAGTAACTTTTTAGCTACTAATTGTATTTTAGTCGCCTATTGGGATATTTTTAGCGACTAATTGTTTTTTAGTCGCTAATTGGGTCATTTTTTAGCTACTAATTGTATTTTAGTCACCTATGGGATATTTTTAGCGACCAACTATTTTTTAGCTGCTGATTGGGTCATTTTTTAGCTACTAATTGTATTTTAGTAGCCAATTGGGCTATTTTTAGCGACTAACTATTTTTTAGTCGCTGATTGTGTCAATTTTTAGCTACTAATTATGTTTTAGTCACCAATAAGTAATATACTGCTACTAAAAAATTTTAGTAGCTAAAATATGAAACATTGCCGACCAATTCAAATTTTAGTTGCCAAAGGGTTGACTTTTGGCGACTAAATTAGTTTTAATAACTAAATTTAATCGTTAAAAGTGTAATTTCTTGTAGTGTTGAAATTAACCTTTTAAATTACATGGGAGTATGCGTTAAATTTTTTTGAACAGTTTTTGTGTCAAGCAACATGAATAAATTATCTCGGTTATTGAAAACTGCATTTACATAAGAAATTTCACAATTATTTGCAAATCCAAAAGCATGATATTTATACCCATATCTTGGTATTAAACTTTTAAATTGCATGGGACTGTGTGTTAAATTTTTTTTGAACAGTTTTTGTGTCAAGCAACATGAATAAATTATCTCGGTCAAAAAAAAAAATTGAATAAATTATAATTAACCCTATTATCGGTGATTTTGATATGAAAGAATTTAATTAATATATAAATTTTGTAATATCAATCACAAAATGTATAATTTCGTCACAAATTAACATAATAAATATATTATAACCAAGTCATAAACTTTTACAACATTAACTATAAAATTTTAGATATTTTGTTATGTCAATTTTTGACGAGTTTACACAATTAATGGTTGGTGTTACAAAATTGTGGTAAAATTACACCTTTTTTACTAAATTCAGTGTCAATGCACACTGTATGCAACCCTATTATAAAATTACATAAATTTTCACAAATTTACCTAAGTGATCTCATAAAAATATTTAAGTTAAACACAAATTCACGTAAGTCTTAAGTTTTTACGAACCTATGCAAATTTATATTTAAATTATGCATTTTTGTAAAATTACTTATGTAAATTCATAAAAATTTATATAATTTTGTGATAAAATTACATACGATGTGCATTAAATACTAAAATATTTCCCAAAAGAATATTAAAGGATATGGAAAAAGGAAAGAAAAATCATCCAGTATAGAGTAGAGCACCACCGAAAAACCAAACCACCACCCATTAGCTGGGCTGTTTGCATTCTTATTTTGAAAAAGACAAAATAAAAATATTATATAAGAATTCAAAAAATTAAAAATGAAAAAGGAAGTCAGTCCTCTTTCCACCTTTCCCTTTGCCAGCTAAAAATGAGTGGCAGCCACCATCAATTCTCATCAATTTTATTTTATTTATTTATTATTTTTTTTTTTTTTTTCTGCGTCTCTTCTTTTCCTCTGTCTTCGTTAATGGATAGCAGTTGACTTCTTATTCTACACCAAAACACAAGTTAACATTTTTATTTGAGTTAAAAGATGGAATTAGATCCTCTCCCGTCTGTTATCGGACGGGAGGGCGTTGTTCGGTTATTGTGGGCTTTGATCTGAGTTCGTTTCGGTAATTTAAATCGTTTAATTTATAGAATTCGTCGAGTGTATTATTCTTGTAAAAAATTATATTAATCGGATATCGATAGACATTTCATTATATCACATTTCCATCAGTGGCATGCATAATCTTCAAAATAAATTGTAATAGAAATATGATTTGATCAAGTCTTTATCAATATCAGATTACCGTGAAGTTTTCTAAGACTAATGTAATCGATGGATTCTACATATTGAATGGTTTGAATTATTGAGATGGACCCAGATTAGGCTCAAACAAAAATGCTAGGTAGCTCAAAATTTTGTAGCTCAAATGGCTCAAATCACATAAAACGACGTCATTTTGACAGATTTGAACCATTTGAGCTACAAAATTTTGAGTTACCAAACATTTTTCAGGCTCAAAATGACCCAACAGTACCCAGTCTAATAACGGACTGGAAAGAAGTCAATTCCTTAAAAAATAAGGCGAATTACACTAATTGTCCCTATAGTTTGGAGCTCTTGTCACTTTGATCCCTAATTTTTTAATTATGATACATTTGACCTTAAATTTTGAATTTTGTTCCAAATAAGGACAATTGAAGATACCATTGCTCAATTTCAAGGGCGAAGTCGTCAATTTGATAAAATATAAACTAATTTGGCAAAAATAAATGTCAAAAAAATATTTTTGAATTTTAAAAAATTATTTCTACCCACCAAAGATAAAATTATATAAAATTGATAAATCTTTTATGCATAATTTTATCTTTGGTGGGTACAAATAATTTTTTGACATTTATTTTTGTTAAATTAGTTTATATTTTATCAAATTGACGACTTTGCCTTTAAAATTGATTAATGATATCTTCAATTGTCATTATTTGAAACAAGATTCAAAATTTAAGACCAAATGTGTCACAAATAAAAAATCAGAAACTAAAATGATATGAATCCCAAACTATAAGAACCGTTAGTGTAATTTCTCCTGAAAAATATACGAGTATTTATTAGAAAATCCTACTCAAGACACTTGTATTTTAATTAACTCAAGTTTTATTTTATTTTATTTTATATTCTATTAAATTCTATCAATTGAGACTTCTATTTCAGAAGGTTCTATTTTCCATTTTGTAGTTTTTTTTTTTTGTTTTACCGTTTTACCCTTCTAGCTGGTTATCCTATATTTTTTGTTATAATATATTTACATATATTGCGTGTAATTTACATGTTACGTTTGGCATGTTCGTGATTTTTGTAGGAGGTCCCAGAGTTCTTGTGAGGTGCGATTTTATGTTGCGATTTCTCTAAATTTTATAGTGTGCATATTCACAGCCTTAAGATTGGGACAATCAAAACAAAATCACATTTAACATTTTATAATGTTTTAAATTGTTTTCATGATGAGAACATCCACAAAACAAACAATACAATAAACCTCATATTTACAAACCCCTTCAATATACTGCCAATTCAATTATTAATGTTACAATGTTCACACAAAAGCAACATTTTTCAAATTCAATATGAACATCCATAATACATGGTGGATATTCACACCCCTAGGAATGTGACAATCAAAACACAATCATATTTACATCAGATTGATTTTAAACTCACGACAATGTAATAGCCTTACAAGAGATCTCAGATTTCAAAATCCTACTATGTACATCGTATCATATACATTTTAATAATTTTTTGACTTTTTATGAAATGATATATAGAAAAGTAGAGAGAGTGATGTGACAACTTATAATGACTTTTTGACTTTTTAGTTAAAACTGAAAGTTGCCAAACGACAATATGTAAAAATCATACAATATGATGTTAATATACTTTATTAGCATTTTTGAATGTGGATTTCAATATGATTTTTCGAAAGTATTACATCTCACAAAATAACATTAAATTCAAAAAATGACTTACATTTCTTACCCTCTTCAAAAACGATGCGGAATTCTATAATGGCCACTAGTTTTGTTCTCTGTTGCTGAGATGATGAGTATTTGGATGTGGAACAATGTGAAGTAAGCACAATGTTTGATTAGAAGTAGAAGAAGAACGTGGAAGCTAGAGCACTAATTTGGGAAAAAAATCCAATCCAACAACGTTTTCAACACGCTGTGTCTTAATACATGATGATAGTATTGTCAATTAGCTACTAATGGGACTAATTAGAACATAAGGGGGGAAAAAAAGTTAAATGAATTGATGCATAAGTACTGAAATGTGAATTTATAAAAAAAAATGTCACTAAAAAAAAGATAATTATTTAATAATTTAATAATTTTAAACCATCAAGTCAATTTTATTTTACACCATTCATTTTTATCTTTTCAAAAGGTGAATCCAATCTCGAGTTTAACCTCTTTTTTTTTTCTTTTTTTTTTTTTAAGTGATTGATTGCAAGTGACAAAAATCATAATTGATATGGTGATTCTAAACCTTTTGAGTATTTTTTTCAACTTTCATTTATAGAATAAAGATTGGAACCTCCTTTCTCCTATCCCTTTGACTCCCTTTCTTTTTTGATTGGTCATTTTTTCTTTTTCTTTTTCTTTTTCTTTTTTTTCTTCTCTTCCAATTACCACCTGACACGTGTGTGTAAGGGGGTGGTGGGAGTTAAAATTTGAGAGGGTCTGCTGAGCCACTGCATTAGCAATTAGGAAACAATCAAGTTATTTCTTAATTTACAAATAGAAAACAATTACAAGAGATAATTCCTAAAATCTCTGCTGAGAATCGTTTCATTATTTTTTATTATTTTTGGTTCATCAATACCAAAAATCTTATTATTGAATATTATAATTTATGATACGTGGTAGGGGAATATATATATATATATATATATATGGAGTTTCAAAATACTACACAATTTGTACCAATTCACCCGTTAATTGCAGATTAGTTTAATTCGTGATTTAAAATTTATAATTCATTTTTGAAATTACATTGCCCTGCCATAATTAATATATATATATATATATATATATGCAAATATTTATAAATTTGTAGCATTATATATATATATAATAATAATAATATATAAATTAATATTATGTATTATATAAATAGTTAATAATTATTTAAAATTATTCAAGAATTAACTAACAGGTTAAAATAGGAGTGTTTTGAGAAAATAGTTAAAAATTGACTTTTTAACTTTTTTTTTTTACTTTTTTTTTGTTGATGCTTATCCAACTTGAGTTTGAAGGAAGCTGTTAATGTATAGGGGTACTTACGTGTAGGTCATAATAAGTGGACTTATTATCTAATAGGTCCTATAGAAAAAATTTATCGTACAAAAATATCACTAATTATAAGTTTTAGCGACAATTTATAAAAATCATGATAAAAAAAATCAATAATTGTCAATTTTTAGCGACATATAAAAATTGTCACAAAAAAATTATTTTTAGTGACAATTTTACAAAGACTTATTTCAATAGGACTTGATGCGAATTAAGTCTAACTATTAAGACTTATTGATAATTTACCCTAATCTATATTATATTATACTTATCTATTTGTATCTCTATCCCTATCTTGTATCTCTATCTTGTATCTCTATCTCAATCTTTTTGTATCTCTATCTTCTTCTATATTCATCTAAGTTTCTTATCAGCCTATATATACAAGTTTCTCCTATTATATTCATTCAATTCAATTCAATACATATTATTTCTTCCATCTCTGTACTATTCTAACACTTAGGGATTGTTTGGGATATTACACTTTTTGACTTTTTGGTTAAAAGAGTTGAGGAAAAAAAAGATGTATATTTAGGATAATTTTTTGACTTTTTACGAAAAAATGTATATTAAAATATTGTATAAAATAACAAAATTATCATATTACCCTTAATATAGAACAAGGCGTACTGATAGTGATTGTGATTTATAGCCAGTACGGTGGGCAGCATACTTCAGAACATGTATAGGAGAAGCTTGCCTCCAGTCTAAGATCGGACTGGACGATGCTGTTCGGTTTATGGGGGCCAACTACGGGTCCCATTTTGATAATCGGAACCGTTCAATGTGTAAAACTCGTCGAGTACTATATATTTGTTAAAAATTACGTTGATCGGATATCGATAATTATCTCATCAGATTACTTTTTTGTGAACCGTTAATTTGTTCATCGTCCATTTTTTTATACAAAACTGATTTGATCATATAATTATCGATATCCGATCAAAATGATTTTTTATAAACATATAGTACTCGACGAATTTTACACATTGAACGGTTCAGATTATCAAAACAGAATCCATAATAGGCCCCACGGACCGATCAATACTGTCCTATTTGTGCACCCGCCTGTGAAATTTGTACAAAGAAAGTCAGATTGTACCACCACTTCAGAAGTGAGTTGGCTTGTATTTTCTTTTTTTGTAAATTTATTTTTTATATATTTTTTATTTATAAATAATTATAACTTTTTAATTTTTTTTTAATAACTTTTTGTCTTTCTTAGATTTACCCAAAGCACACACATCCCCAACCTTACAGTCAATTTAAAAGCACACACTTCCCCTCCATTACATTCACCATACACTTCTGAGTTCTCAGTCCTCCACAAGAACTCACAAAAACAAAAACAACAAACAACAAACAACAAACATGACCCCATATTTCATTCTCTCCTTGTTCCTCCACCACCTTGCATTCCTCTTAGCCGGACCATTGTGCCGGAATCTGACCCACGCCGCCACCGGAGGAGGCCGGTGGACCCTCCTCAAACCCAACATTGGCATAACCGCCATGCACATGCAGCTCCTCCCCAACGACCGTGTCGTAATCTTCGACCGCACCGACTTCGGCCCCTCCAACATCTCTCTCCCCAACCACAAATGCCGACTCGACCCCAACGACATCGTTTTGAAATCCGACTGCACTGCCCATTCCATCGAATACGACGTCGTCTCCAACTCCCTCCGCCCTCTCACCGTCCTCACCGACGTCTGGTGCTCCTCTGGCTGTCTCTCCCCTGACGGCCGTCTGATTCAAACTGGCGGTTTCAACGACGGTGATCGTGCTGTCAGAGTTTTCAAGCCCTGTAATGGTTATGATTGTGACTGGCAAGAAATCAAATATGGGTTGAATCTGGAAAGATGGTATGCCACCAATCATATATTGCCGAACGGTCAACAAATCATCGTCGGTGGTCGCCGGCAATTTAACTATGAGTTTTATCCGAAGACCGGCTCGACTAATGGAGCTTACAGTTTACCCATTTTAGTAGAGACTAATGAGCCCAAAATTGAGAACAACTTGTACCCATTTGTGTTTCTTAATGTTGATGGGAATTTGTTTATTTTTGCGAATAATCGAGCGGTACTGTTCGATTATTCGAAGGGTATTGTCGTCAAGACGTTCCCGAATATGCCAGATGGCAATCCTCGGAGTTATCCGAGCACCGGTTCGGCAGTTTTGCTGCCATTGAAGAACTTGCAAGGACGAGCAATTCAAGCTGAAGTGTTCGTTTGTGGAGGTGCGCCGAAAGGATCCTACACCAGCGCTCGAATGGGTCAATTTGTCGGAGCCTTGAAAACATGCGGGCGGATCAAAATAACCGACCCATCTCCCCAGTGGGTTATGGAGACTATGCCTCTGGCTCGGGTCATGGGTGACATGATATTGCTTCCAAACCGTGACATTTTGATTATTAATGGTGGGTCGGCTGGGACGGCTGGATGGGAATATGGTAGGAACCCAGTTTTAAATCCGGTTGTTTACCGACCTGATATGGCAATTGGGTCGAGGTTTGAGGTCCAAAATCCGAGCACTATACCCCGGATGTACCATTCCTCGGCAATTTTGCTCCGTGACGGTCGAGTTCTTGTTGGTGGTAGCAATCCTCATGGTGAATACAAATTTAAGGGTGTCCTTTTTCCCACTGAATTAAGGTTGGAGGCTTTTTACCATCATATTTGGATCCAAAATCCGTTAACTTGCGTCCAAAAATTACATCACCCGCTTCTCAAATCAAGATTGAATATAATCAACAGATTACGATTCAATTTACAATAACTGGTAGAATAAATAGAAATTTGGTCACCGTAACGATGGTTGCACCATCATTTAACACATTCATTTTCCATGAACCAAAGATTATTGGTGCTGGGTGGCGGAAATGTGAAAATTGTTGGAAAATGCACTTATGAAATTGGGGTGGTGACACCGGGCTCGAGTAAACTTGCCCCATCCGGATACTATCTTTTGTTTGTGGTCCATCAACAAATACCCAGTGACGGCATTTGGGTCCATATACAGTGAAACTTCTCTTTCTTTCAAAATTAGTGTTGAAATATTTTCACTTTTTTTTTTTAAATATCAAAACATAGTAAAAGTAGGTTGTTTGAATTTTTGTTTTTATTATTTTTTATTTTTTTTTCTTGCCAGGATTGTTGTGATGTCATCAAAATTGTGTTTACAAGATTAAATAAAAAAAGCAGGATCTTCATGTCATGAATTGTGCTTTACATGGATAATTCTTCCATGACATTAATTAATAAAAGATGGTTGTTATATATTAGTGAATTTTTTATCAAATTTTTTTTTTATTATCTATGTAATTTTTCATGTCTTGTATTATAATGATTTCTATTGTTTTCTTTAATACAAATATAAATAATATTTATTTTATAAAAATATATGAAATATGATGATAAAATATATCTAGTGACTAATATCATTTGAATGTGAGTACCTTTTATGTCAATTGACAAGTACTCGGCAACGTTTCGCATCATCCATAGCATCTTATTGACTTTTAGTAACAATCATTCAAGAGGAAAATGTTTTGGTGTTGTTATGGATTCCATATAAAAATGATATAGATTCAAAAATAATATTCATAAATTTACTTTAAAAATAAGTATGGGGTGAAGATTGAACTTGATGATGTTAGTTCCCCTATAAACAATGAATTTCACCCCCACAATTCAAATTTTGAGTTTTCTTTCTTTTCTTTTTTTTGTTAATTTGTAAAATTGTTGTTCCATATGATTTTTTGGACTGTTTTTGTCAAAAAGTATATGATATGTTATGATCTATGCATTATATTAACATCATGATTATTAACATGTACTTTCTAATAAAATTCTTGAACATTTATACACATTAAAAAAGCATGTATACATGTAAAAGATTTTACCTTTTATTAACATTATACCTGTTTGATTACATCAATTTGTTTTTTGTTTTTGTTTTTTTTTTTTCCATTGATGCCAATCAAAAGGAAAATCACTTATAATATATATATATATATATATATATATATGTATACATATAAAAAGAGGGGGGAGGGGGGGCTGCTTTTTCGACCAAATTTTTGTTCGAAATCATTAGAGGTGGCAACATTTCATTAGATAATAATGAGTCTCACTTTATCACAATCCAATGACAATATAACACCTCAATTACATCCACACAAAAATTCGACCTACCAATGAATATCCAAAGAAAATTGGAAAATTTATGTGTAGATTCTAATGAGTGAATTTATTATCCAATAAGCCTTATGATAATTAATAATATTTTTCATCAAATATTATTTAAAAAAAAAGTTACTAATTGTTAATTTTAGTGACAGTCTAAAAATTTTATCACAAAAAAATGCTACTAATTATAAGTTTTAGAAACAATTTTTAAAAAATTGTTACAAAAAACCATCACTAATTTTGACTTTTAATGACAGTTTACAACATTTGCCTAAAAAAAAGTCACTAATTGTAAATTTTAGTGACAATTTATAAAAACAATGACAAAAAAAAGTCACTAATTGTTAATTTTTAACGACATCACTACAAGAAATTGCACTTTTGGCGACGTGCCAATTTTTCATAGGAAAAAGTATATTTTTGGCGACACAATGATCAATTTCGTTTGTAAAAGTAGACCTTTAACGACGGAATTTACTATCATTGCTAAAAATATATAACATTCACTGGGCACCAAAATTATTGGTTGGTTTCAAAATTTTAAATATTTTAGCGACGAATGTTAATTTTTGGCAACACGATAAGCGTTGCTATTAGTCTGTTTATTCTGGCGACAACAAGTTGGTGTCGGCAAAGAATTAAACATTTAGTGACGACCAAATTATTCGTTGACAAAAGTTGAGATGGTTTTGATTTTCTACAACTTGTTTTTCTTTTAAAAGACTAAAAATTAGTTTCATGAAAAATTTAAAAAAATCAAAAGTACTTATCAATTTTATATAATTTTACAAAAGATATGAATAATTTTCTATAATTTCAAAATATATTTTAGAAAAAATAGAAAGCTTTTTTTTTGAGTAAATAAAAATAATAATAATAACACTGACCTAATTTTTTACCTTCCCTCCCAATTTCCCTTTTTTTTTTTTGTTTTTTGCTGCTAGGTAAAACCCCTATTCTCTCTCCACGATTTTCACCTTGCACAAACATTCTCTCACGATTGGAAGTTCTCTCCCTCTCATAAAAATAATATTTATGAATTGTACTTTACATGCATAATTCTTCCATGACATTAATTAATATAAAATGGTTGCTATATATTAGTGAAATTTTTTGTCAAATTTGTTTATTATCTATGTAATTTTTCATGTCATGTATTATAATGGTTTCGTTTGGAAAGTTAGCTATTTTAGTATGTTATTTTAATTTTTAACTATTTTAATAGATTAAGATATTTGTGTTTCGAAAGGAGGTTGAATTTTTTTTTAAGTTAGATGTGATATTTGTAAGAGAAAAACTGAAATGATTATGAGTTTGATATGATATTTTTTCTTAATGACTATTTTAACTTATTTTTTCATTTTATAAATTTTAATCAAAAAAAAAAAAACCATTTTTTGACTTCCCAAACACCTCCAATGATTTCTATTGTTTTCTTTAAATGTAACAAGTCAAGGCCTACATATATAAATAATATGAAATATGATGATAAAATATATATCTAGTGACTAATATTATTTGAATAGTAACTAATATCATTTGCATGAAATGGGAGTATCTTTTATGTCAATTGACAAGTACTCGGCAACGTTTCGTATCATACATAGCTTATTGACTTTTAGTAACAATCATTCAGGAGGAAAACATTTTGGTGTTCTTATATATGGATTCCATATAAAAATGATATAGATTCAAAAATAATATTAATAAATTTATTTCAAAAATAAGTGTGGGGTGGAAATTGAACTTGATGATGTCTTGTAAGTGCCCCTATAAACAATGTATTGCATCCACACAATTCAAATTGTTGTTCCATATAATTTGTTGGATTGTTTTTGTCAAAAAGCATATGATTTGTTACTTATGATCTCTACATCATATTAACATCATGATTGAGAGGGTAATTTTTGGAAAAAATTGGGTCGAGCTAAGAAATGGACTTTGTGGCCCAAAGTATGAAGGACTTATTAAGAGGCTGTAATGTTATTCCGGCCCCGAAGAGGTATAGTTACTCCGGCTCAGGAGGGGTATTATTACTTCGGCCCAGATAATGTAAAGCTACTCCGGTCCGGTTGTGATGTCTCCTGAATAGGTCGGTCTGGCGGTACCTTTGAGTTAGACCGACCTAGGAGTTATACCGGTCGCAATTTGTTAAAGTCTGGTCCAACCGTGCCATGGGTTGACAGGAGAGAACCGAGGTAAGTAGGAAGTAAAAGCAGAACCGAACTAAGGAAGTTCGGCCTACTCAGTGGCTCTACATAGGCAAGTTATTTCGGTCAAATGGTAATTCGGCCATGATGAAGACCATTCCACTTGGTTTAAGCAGTGGGGGGGGGGGGTGTAAAAGGATAGGCATTATCCTTAGGAGTATGAATCCTAGGAGGACTCTGCATGGAGGAGTACAAGTCCTACTAGGATTGCGCCACTCGAAACCTATAAAAGCTCACAAACATCACCTTGGAGGAGGTAACAGAACACAACATAATTTTGCTTTTTGAAAGCATTGAGCTTTGTCTATTTGTCAAGTTTTCTGACTTAGGCATCGGAGAGGTTTCCGGCACACACCCGCCGGCTAGCTCACGTTTGTGTTTTCAGGTGATAAAGCGACGTCGTACGGAGGAGCGTGGACTTGGTCAACAGGATTATACGAGAAGGCGTATTTCTTTCCCGCCACAATTGGCGCCGTCTGTGGGAAGAACAGACAAAAAACAAAAACCTCTTGACTAAGCTTCTCCTTTTTTCAATCAATGGCACACATTGAAGACTTGCCGCAGTCCGCCGTCGACAGACTAACTCCAGAAGGGGGCGCAAGGCGTGAAGGATTACCTTTGGTCCCTCCCATGGCGGACTTGGAGCCCCAAAGACATACCTCCAGGAGGGATGCTAGGGGGAGACGGACTCACAGCCCCCGTCAATCCCACTCTCAAAGTCCCGACAGACAAAGACGGAGGATTGACCCTCAAACTCTGGAAGATCGCGTGAAAGAGCAAGATGAATTGATAAAGAAGATGGCGGCGGACATGGAAGCCTTGAAGCGCCAGATGAAGAAAAAAGAAGTGGTGACAAGAGAGGGGCGCAAAAACAAGACGCCCCCTCGCCACTCAGAAAATCGTAGTAGGAATACTGCACCCTCGCAAGGAGAGAGCAGAAGCCTCAGGACAGGCGACACTCAATCCTTTTCTTCCAGAACTCATCACTCCAGGTCTGAAAGGACGAGATCTGAGAGATCATACACTGAAGGAAGCACGTATTGGCCCTCGCACTCGCACCAAACCAGATCTAGACAAACGGAGCTACCCAGATCATCCGACCTACGAACCGTGCTCGAAGAAAAAGCACGATGCAAGGAGGATGCCAGGGCAAGGGATCCTCATAGAGTCTCTGCCTTACAGCGGTTGGCTCCTCAGACGCATGGAAGCGTCGAGGTTGGAATGCCAATGCCGCGCCCAGCCTACGAACCAACGGACAAAGCCTTAGCAAGACTGCAAACTTCACCGTTTGTTCCAGCAATTGAAAACGCGCCCCTACCATCAGGCTTCCTTCATCCGAAATTCACTACATATGAAGGGAAGACGGACCCGTATTCACACTTGAGCCACTTTCGCCAAGTCATGGCTGTGTACAGGCGAAACGAGGCCTTGATGTGCATACTCTTCCCATGAAGCCTTGGCGACCTAGGCTTGACATGGTTCGAAAAGCTTCCAGAGGGCAGCATAGCCTCCTGGGCTCAATTAGCAGAAGCGTTCGTAACAAGGTTCCGAACAAACACTAAAACACCGGTGGACATCGACCAGTTACTCTCCATCGACATGGGGGATAAAGAGACCCTTAGATCCTACAACAGTCGGTACTGGGAGACATTCAATCAGATTGGAGATTGCCCCACCAATCTTACCATTGCACAGTATAAAAGAGGCCTTCCAGTCGAGAACAGACTAAGGGACTCAATCACCATGACGCCACCCCTTACCATGGAAGCCCTGATGGAGAGAGTGCATCAGCACATCAGGGTAGAAGAGGATGGCGCACGTGCCAAAGCAAAATCCAGTGCGACCGCAGTACCAGAAAAGAAAAACTCAGCAAAGGTCAATGCAGTAGATCGGCAGAATAGAAACGGACGTGGCAGACGAGATAACGGAGAAGACCCAGACAAAAGGTGGTTAAGAATCCGCACTGCCATAACAACGGTATTCAAAAAACCAATTTATCGGATTCTGAGCGAAATAAAAGATGAGCCTTTCGTCAAGTGGCCAGCCAAGCTAGGAGAAGCTCAGAAAGACTACGATGACAGATCACGGTGCACCTTCCACAAAGAAAAGGGGCACCGAACTGAGAACTGCACGCCGTTGAGACAGCACTTGGAAGAGTTGGTAGCAGCTGGTCACTTGGACAAATACATTGAAGGAGGGACACAGTCAGCCCCCCAGGATCATAATAACCCCAACGGAATGCCAATCGACGTCCCACCTCAAGGCATTATCAATGTAATACATGGAGTCTTTAAACCTGAACGTGTATGCGAGCTCAGGGGATCAATCAAGAAGGCTGAGCACTTTAGAGAGGTGCTAAGTGCCCAACCTGCCATCAAGAAAGGAAAGACAGAGGCAACAAATGTTATGTCCTTTTCGGATAAGGACTTGGATCGAATATACTGTCCACACAATGATGCTCTGGTCGTCACTCTCCGAGTCAAGGATTTTGACGTCAAGCGGATTCTGATTGACCAAGGTAGTTCATGTGAAATCATGTACTACGACACATTCAAACAACTGAAGCTACAAGACAAAGACTTGGCGCCTGCAGTTTCTCCCCTAATTGGATTCAACTCCATGCCAGAATGGCCCGTCGGAAAAATAATTCTTCCAGTCAGAGCAGGAAGCGTGACAAAACAAGTGGAATTCTGGGTGTTAAAAGTCCCCTCCACTTACAACATCATCCTGGGCAGAACATGGCTGCATGCCATGCGATCGGTGGCGTCATCTTACCACCAAGTAATGCGGTTCCCCAACGACAATGGTATAATTGAAGAAGTCTATGGAGATCATATCATGTCAAAGCAATGTTTCGCCACGGTGAATGGCAGCCGCGCTGCCAAAGGATACGTTCATTCGGTGGAAGAACCGGAAAGTAATGAACTATTCGCGGACGTCGGTAAAGAGGCTGATCAGAAAGCGGTGGAGGACTTGGTGGAGGTAAAAATAGATGAGAAGAACCCGGATAAGTTCTTCTTGCTTGGCTCATCGTTGTCCAGCACTGAGAGATTAGAGGTCTTGGGATTCTTGACCTCTAACATCGAAGTGTTTGCCTGGACGCCCTACGACATGCCAGGCATTGATCCAAACTTCATCAATCACCAACTCAATGTCCACCCATCCGCCAGACCAGTCATTCAACGCACACGCAGATCGGCACTCCACCACGCCGAAATAGTGGCAGAAGAGGTAGGCAACCTGCTGGAGGCAGGAGCAATTAGAGAAGTGCACTACCCAAGATGGATCTCCAACACAGTCGTAGTGCCAAAAAAGAATGGTAAATGGCGTGTCTGCATCGACTACAAAACTGTCAACAAGGCCTGCCCAAAAGATAGCGTTCCTCTACCAAGGATAGATCAACTGGTGGACCTAACGGCAGGACACAACCGACTTAGCTTTCTGGATGCATACAGAGGCTACCACCAAATCGCCATGCATGAACCAGACCAGGAGGTCACGTCCTTTACAACACCAAGGGGATTGTACTGCTACAAGGTCATGCCCTTTGGCCTAAAGAACGCAGGGGCGACATTCCAACGGATGGTCACCAAGATATTTGAACCATTGTTAGGCAGAACAATGGAGGCTTACATCGACGACATGGTGGTCAAAAGCAAGGATGAGAATGACCATCTTAAAGACCTAGGCGAGATGTTCCAGATCCTGAAGAAACACAAGTTGCGCCTCAATGCGTCCAAATGCGCATTCGGAGTTGGATCTGGCAAATTCTTGGGCTTCCTTGTGACCAACCGGGGTATAGAAGCAGACCTCTCTCAGATTAAAGCAATCCAGGAGTTGGAGAGACCAAACTCAGTCAAAGAAGTGCAGCATCTCACTAGTATGGCGGCTGCGCTCAACCGGTTCATAAGCAGGTCATCAGACAGACTACGACCATTCTTCCAAGCTTTAAAAGCCAAGTTTGAGTGGGATGAAGAATGCGACCAAGCTCTGGAAAGCTTGAAGGAGTACATGTCTTCCCCACCACTACTTGTTACTCCAGTACCTGGTGAAGAACTCTTTTTGTACCTAGCAGTCTCTCAGCACGCAGTAAGCGCAGTGTTGGTTCGTGCAGAAGGAATACAACACTTGCCCATTTTTTATGTCAGCAAGACATTGTTGGGAGCCGAAACAAGGTACTTGCCCTTGGAGAAATTAGCATTAGCCTTAATGATGGCCTCCAGGAAATTGGCGCACTACTTTCATGCCCACA
This sequence comes from Camellia sinensis, assembly GCF_055761805.1. Taxonomy (NCBI): domain Eukaryota; kingdom Viridiplantae; phylum Streptophyta; class Magnoliopsida; order Ericales; family Theaceae; genus Camellia; species Camellia sinensis. The sequence goes on along the minus strand of NC_138966.1, from coordinate 28,016,445 downwards.
CCATAGTCGTCCTCACAGCCTTTCCACTAAAAGCTCTGTTTGAAAGGGCGAACTTTAGTGGGCGAATTTTGAAGTGGGCAGTAGAGTTGGGACAATTCAACATCAAATTCCAACCCAAGACCGCAATAAAAGCCCAATCTTTGGCAGACTTCGTCGCAGAGTTTACTCCTGGAAGTCATCATATCTGCCCAGTCGACCTAACTAACACAACCGAACTAGGGACGGAAGTTGATGCCGGAATAGCGCAACCCCTAGTAGAAGGTAGTCAATCAAGCACCAAGGCAGACCATACTAAGGACAACAAGAAAGAGACAAACAAAGGCTCACCAACAGTTCAATCAGAGGACGAAGAGCAAACAGCAAACATGGACCTTGAAGAAAACACCATCCTTAACCCCACGACATCATCTGACCCCTCCACTTGCTGGAAGTTATTCGTTGGAGAGATGTGGAAGCTCTTTGTGGATGGAGCATCCAACCGGTATGGTGCAGGACTTGGCATAGTCCTCATCTCTCTAGACGGCCTGGTTGTAGAGCAAGCAATCAACCTTGGCTTCCCAGCATCCAACAATGAAGCGGAGTATGAGGCGCTTCTCGCAGGGCTCAAGTCAGCTTATTACATGAAGGCCACCGAACTAATGGTCTACAGCGACTCACAGCTGGTGGTAAATCAAATTTCTGGCGACTACGAAGCAAAGGATGACAGAATGGCCAAGTACCAAGAACTGGTCAGAACAGAGATCAAGAAATTTGATGTAGTAAGGATAGAACAAATCGGCAGGGAGGAAAACAGCAGAGCAGACGAACTAGCAGGCTTCGCCTCAATGGCAGACACATCCATCCCTCATCCATTGCTCATCGGCTACTTACCAAGACCAAGCATAGAAGACCCCGAAGCAGAAGAGGTATATTGCACAGAATTAGGCCCCTCGTGGATGGATCCCATCATCCTGTTCCTAAAAGACGGCATCCTACCAGAAGAGAAAAAAGAAGCCAACAAAATAAGGGCGAAGTCGCAGCGATTTTGGCTATCTCCATCTTTGGCATTATACAAGAAGTCATTCTCAGGGCCTTACCTAAAGTGCGTTCATCCCAGCAAAGTAGAAGCATTCTTGTTCGAAATACACGAAGGGGTGTGCGGAAGCCATCAAGGAGGAAGGTCACTAGCCTACAGGGCCATTTCGCAAGGTTATTGGTGGCCATACATGCAGGCAGACTTAGAGAAATATGTGAAGAAGTGTGAAAAATGCCAGAAATTTGCACATCAAATACATCAACCAGCTAGAGAACTCCTACCATTGACCAGCCCATGGCCTTTCGCAATGTGGGGCTTAGACATAGTAGGACCACTTCCAACAGCATCCAGCGGCAGGAAGTTCTTTATCGCAGCAACGGACTACTTCACAAAATGGGTGGAAGCGGAAGCATTGGCATCAATCAAAGAAAAAGATGTGAAGAAGTTCGTTTGGCAAAATATTATCACTCGGTTTGGCATACCAAAAGCCCTAATCTCAGACAATGGTACTCAGTTCGACGGCAGAATCTTCAGAAGCTTTTGTGAGGAGTACAAGATAGAGTTCTACAATTCTACACCGGCATACCCACAAGCAAATGGACAAGCAGAAGCATCAAATAAAGTCGTCTTGGATGGACTAAAGAAAAGGCTAGAAAAGGCAAGTGGGCGGATGAACTTCCTCATGTTTTATGGGCTTACCGCACCACACCTCGGCGATCAACAGGAGAAACACCATTCTCCTTAGCCTACGGAATGGAAGCAGTAATCCCACTAGAAGTTGGCCTCCCCACAATTCGAAGCGAAAATTTTGATCCAGACTTAAATGGAGAAGCCATAACATTGGAACTTGACCTAGCAGAGGAAAGAAGAGAAAGAGCACTGGTTCACATCGCCGCATACCAACGAGAGTTAATCAGAAAATACAACAAAAAGGTGCATCCAAGACAATTCAAGATAGGCGATTGGGTACTGCGCAAAGTAATGGGAAACACCTTGATCCCAGGAGATGGAAAGTTTGGGCCAAACTGGGAAGGTCCTTACAAGGTGGTTGGGTTAGCAGGCAAAGGGGCATACCACCTAGAAGACAAGGATGGCAAGGCAATCCCTAGGCCATGGAATACGGCCAATCTCAAGTTATTTTACTTTTAGCTTTTCTTTATCAAACATATGTAATTTTTTCTTCCTTCAATAAAACAAGCAATTCTCTTCAGCACGAGTTGTTCTTTGTGAAAGTTAGTTTTAGTAAAGATTAGCTATATTACAAGCATTTTATTCTAAATTAGCTGGAAAAACTAACTTAGAGGTTGGCTGGATTAAACCAACACCCTTCCTAAGCCCAGGATAAGGATCCAGGCTGCAGGACGTTTGGTCAGAATAACCAAACATTGTTCTAAGTTAGCTGGAAAAACTAACTTAGAGGTTGGCTGGAATAAACCAACACTTGTTACTCTTCAGCCGAAGTAAGGGTATGGCTGAAGAGTGGTTGGCTGGAATAAACCAACACTTGCTACTCTTCAGTCGAAGTAAGGGTATGGCTGAAGAGTGGTTGGCTAGAATAAACCAACTCTTGTTACTCTTCAGCCGAAGTAAGGGTATGGCTGAAGAGTGGTTGGCTGGAATAAACCAACACTTGTTACTCTTCAGCCGAAGTAAGGGTATGGCTGAAGAGTGGTTGGCTGGAATAAACCAACTCTTGTTACTCTTCAGCCGAAGTAAGGGTATGGCTGAAGAGTGGTTGGCTGGAATAAACCAACACTTGTTACTCTTCAGCCGAAGTAAGGGTATGGCTGAAGAAGTGGTTGGCTAGATTAACCACTGTGTACTCCTCAGCCGAAATAATTATATCGGCTAAGGAGTGGTTGGCTGGTAAGCATAGTTTAAACCACCTAAAACCGAAACAGCAGTTGGAGTAAATAGAAGGCATTACAAAGTGCATAGTTCAAGCAAAATTTTTCATTCATCAAGAAGCCATTACAAAGAAAGGGCATAGCCCGGTTACAAGAACAGAAAATAACGAAAGGAAAAAGTGCATAATCAAGAAAAAAGTTCTTCAATTTCGGCGTCAAAAGCTGCATCACCATCAACTTGAAGACCGGTTTCAAAAGGAAGTTCGCTCTCGGTTGCCAGGATGGTTTCGGTTGGAACCACGGTTTCACTTGGCTGTTCAATAGGTAGGTCCTCTACCATGGGCTCCAACCGAAGTGATGGGTCTGCACTAACAACCGAAGTATCTTCGGAAGCAGAGGAGTCGTTGGAATCTGAGTCCTCTAGAAACTACTGCTACATAACATTCGCATACTCTGCAAGGGATTTCGGTATAAAGTACGCTGGAGGGTCGAAAACCTCGGTCTGAGGATCATGACCGAGCTTCTCAACGGCTCCCCTCCAGCCGCACTTAAAAAACAACTCCTTGGCAGCCTCACATTGCTTGACGTATACATCCTCAGCCTTTTTGAAACCTTTCTTCTCGCCCTCTTTTGCGCTCTCCTTCGCCTGGGTTATTTCGGCGTCTTTTTTCTTTTCAAGTTTTACCAGCTCACGCAGGTACTTGTCCTTCAGAGCAATGGCAGTCTTTTGTTTTTCGGCTTCGGCCGAACTAACCATTTCGGTTAGCCTGCCGACTTCACCCCATAGTTCGGCCATTTCCTTTCTGGCCTCCTCTAGCTCGGCCGCTTTTGCCTCAGCCTCTGCCGCTGCTTGCCTAGTTACTTTCCTAAGCTCCAGTACTTTTCTATGGGTGATTTGGTTTTTCTGAAGGGCCTGACAAAGAAAAGATTTCCCTTTAAACCGGAGTAGAAGTTGCAAAAAGAAAGTAGACAGCAAAACGACTGAAGTTACTTACCAGAATCATGGATTTAGTCGTAGACCGGATGGACTTCAGCTCGGTGTTTAACTGCTTGTGGTGATGCTCCATGTCTCTGGGCAGACACACACTCTTGGCCAGATTAATGGCCAACAGGTGGTCTTTCTCAGCAACAACCGAGTCTGTATCTCGGATGTCTCGGTCGTTGAAAGTTAGTTTTGGTGCCCATCTGCCGATAGTTCGGTCAGATGGCTCCGGTTGGGGGCTTGCTAGTAAGCTTGGCGGAAGAGCAGGTTCTTCATCAACCAAAGCTTGTTCGGTTTCGGCTGTTCTAGCATGCTTGGTTCGGCGGGAAGAGGACGGCTGTTGAGAAGGGAGGGCCACAACAGCAGGCTGTGATTGGCTGGGTGGCGTTACTTCGGGCCTAGTTGTTTCGGTCAGAAGGGCCCTGACTCTGCTTTTCTTTGCCATCTCTTCTTCAGCGGTTAGTGGGACAAGTCTTATTTCGGGCAAGGTTGGGTCCGGTTCAGGTGCTTCTTCAAGAAGGAAATCGGTCACTCGGGCTTTTCGACGACCGCTATATCTGTAGGTCGGCTCAAAGTTTAAAAGCTTCGCCCAACTCCTTTCTTTAAACCGTAATGCGGCTCGGAGTGTGTTCAGATTTGGGTAACTGTAATGAGAAGCAAGATGAGCTGAATCTGCAAAAAGGATACAACTGTTAGATCGGTTATAACATCCGAAACCGAAGTAAAAGAAAAGCATGTATAAAACCAAAGTAACTATACCAGGTTCTCTTTTCTTCCAATTTATACTTCGGCCTGGGATTGGGGCTTGCTGATCTTCAAAATTGCCCGATACCCAGAAGAAGTCATCATCATTAACATCCTTATCCGGAGTATCTTTTATTATCTTTTCTCTACGGCGACGTATCCTAAGGTAATAAACCCAGCCATCATCTTTGGAACCTATGGAGTACTGGTGGAAGATTTCGGCTAAACCGAGGTTCAGGCCTGCTTGGCGGTTTAGTTCGGCTATACCCATTATTATCCGGTATGTATTGGTGGATAGCTGGGTTGGGCATAGTCTGGTTTGCCTAAGAAATTCACAAATTAAAGGCTGGACTGGGAACCTTAGTCCGGTCTCTATTATTGAAAGCAGGGTAAAAGGTACAAAGCCTGCTTCGCCCCATGGTATGATGTCCTTTTTGGCTAGGGTAAGGTGTACATCGTCTGGAATGCCATAATCCCTTCGGAATTCGGCCATGCCACCAGGGGTCTCTACTAGATATCTATACTTACCCATTTATTGTATAATTTATGGATAAGTTATATCAGCGCAAAAATGGTGCTCAGTAGCACGGTTGAGCGCACGAAGAAGTGCCTGGGCAACCTAAGTCTGCAAGGTAGAAAACAAAGGGGTTAAGCACAAGATCGGTTGGACCGTGTTACAAATTAAAAACAAGGTAAATGAGCCCTACTTTGGCTTTATGGGCAAATTCTGTCTCGGTTCGGCAAAAGACTTGGTAGTTCGGTTTGAACCTAGGGTACGCAAGATCGGTTTTTCATATAAATTTTGTTATCTCGGTTTGAACAGTGGGTTTTTTACTTCGGTTAAGCCACTAGGGGCAGCTTTCTGAGCTTGGTTTAGAAACTAAGAAAGCTGGCTTAGCCCCAAGGCTTAGCTCGGTTAAAGGCCGTGGTTCCTAGCCTAATTCGTTCAAACTTCGTTCGATGGTCTTATTTCGGCTAAGATAAAACGAAAGTTGGATATCTTTTGAAGTTGTTGTTGTTTCTACAAGTTCTAGTTCGATTATTGTCTAAAGTGATCTACCTATATTCGACAAACAGTATTCTAGTTCGGTTGCTATGTGATTTTGGATCTAAGACTAGTTTTCTACAGAATAGTTCATACGCATGAGTTCTACTGATTTGTCCATGAAAGTACAGAAGCAAAACAAAAAAATTGTACAAATGTGTTTTGCAAAAACATGGAAAGCAAGATGCGAAAGCAAAACAGAGGAAGGAGAATGGATTTGCTTACCAGATTGGAGAGGAGGAAACTAGAGATGGAAACAGTCGCAGCTATAAAGAATGCAAGCTTGGCAGATGAAGAGGAAGAGGCACAGAGAGAGAAGATGAAGAATGGTAACGGTGAATGGTTCAAAGGCAGGATGATTGTTTTGTGAAAAGAGAGAGAAAGGGCGGGAACTGTTCAAAAATTGTGAAATACGAAGACGGTGTTGACAGCTGCCTTCTACGAATGGGAGCGTGCCACGTGTATACGGAAAGGGAAGCGTTACAGTCGTGATTGAAGAGATGTTTTGACCGGACAAAGTAAAGCCTGAAGTAAAATTAGCTCGGCTGGAGAGGCTAAAGGGTTTTTAGCTCGGCTGGAAAGGCTTAATAACTTCAGCTCGGTTGGTGGACTTGTAATCCCGATCATGCTTTGCAGATGGGATTAAGGGGCAATTGAGAGGGTAATTTTTGGGAAAAATTGGGCGGAGCTAAGAAATGGACTTTGTGGCCCAAAGTATGAAGGACTTATTAAGAGGCTGTAATGTTATTCCGGCCCCGAAGAGGTATAGTTACTCCGGCTCAGGAGGGGTATTATTACTTCGGCCCAGATGATGTAAAGCTACTCCGGTCCGGTTGTGATGTCTCCTGAATAGGTCGGTCTGGCGGTACCTTTGAGTTAGACCGACCTAGGAGTTATACCGGTCGCAATTTGTTAAAGTCTGGTCCAACCATGCCATGGGTTGACAGGAGAGAACCGAGGTAAGTAGGAAGTAAAAGCAGAACCGAACTAAGGAAGTTCGGCCTACTCAGTGGCTCTACATAGGCAAGTTATTTCGGTCAAATGGTAATTCGGCCATGATGAAGACCATCCCACTTGGTTTAAGCAGTGGGGGGGTGTAAAAGGATAGGCATTATCCTTAGGAGTATGAATCATAGGAGGACTCTGCATGGAGGAGTACAAGTCCTACTAGGATTGCGCCACTCGAAACCTATAAAATCTCACAAACATCACCTTGGAGGAGGTAACAGAACACAACATAATTTTGCTTTCTGAAAGCATTGAGCTTTGTCTATTTGTCAAGTTTTCTGACTTAGGCATCGGAGAGGTTTCCGACACACACCCGCCGGCTAGCTCACGTTTGTGTTTTCAGGTGATAAAGCGACATCGTACGGAGGAGCGTGGACTTGGTCAACAGGATTATACGAGAAGGCGTATTTCTATGTTAAACAGATATGGAATATGCTGAATGGCCGGAAAGAATTGTTGACCGACAAGTGAAAGGATTGAGAAACAAATCCATTCCAATGGTGAAAGTGGAATGGAAGGAACACTATGGGACAGATGCTACATGGGAAAAAGAGGAGGAAATGCGTCTACGCTATCCACATTTGTTTCCCGACGAAGGTAAGTTAAGTTTGGAGGACCAAACTTCCAAAAGGGGGGAAGACTGTGACACCCCTGTTCCGTAGTATGTTAATTGGTCCTTAACATGATGTGATTATGTATTTTGATATGATTTTGTGTTCCACTATGTGAAAATATGTGGTTTGAAATTTTATCTGTTCATCGTAGGAATATCTGTTTGAGTAGTCTGCTTTGGAAATTTAGTTGAGGGCCTTATCGGCCACGGAACCCGAAATTGATTACGCCATTGTGGTTGGCATAATTTTTAGGGCCTACGGTGAAATTTAATTGAAATTTGATTCTGGTCAATTTAGACTGATTAAATTGATAAATTAAGTACCCCATTATTTTATATTAAAATAATTGTTAGTGGGGCTTGTTGTATAATTGTATTGCACTCTCCTTTAGCTCTCAAAAAAACTCAAAATCTGAGTTAGACAATTGAGAGTGAGAGAGAGGCCGGCCATGGAGAGAAAAAGGGAGAGATTTGTGTAATTTGGGCTCAAGACTTGGGAATTTGAAGATCTAGCTCAAGATTTGGCTAGAGCTTGAGTGTTGAAGCTCTTAGGTAAGTGAGTTCATGGACTCTTACTTGTAATTTGTAAGTTCAAGGGTTGTTTGTGATCAAGAACATGTAATGAGTTGATTTTTGTTGAGTTTGAAGTCTTAGAACTCATGCATGTAAGAAATTACTTTGAATTTGCATGTTTGAGCTTGAAACATAGGATTCATGTGGAGTTTTGGTTAAAGCTCATGTTGTAATCACCATTTGTACCATCTAAGTTGAGAATGATGAGCATCTCCCACATGCATGTACAAATCATGGGAGTATAAGTCTTGAATGTTTGAATTTGAGCATGTTGATGATGGGTTTGAGATATTTTGGGACATGCATGTAGATAATTCATGTAATTGAGCTTTCCTAATGTTGTAATCTTGCATTAGTAGCATGTTAGCATGTGTAAATGTGTAATTTGAACCATTGCATGCAAGAAATGTAGATGGAAAACCAATTTGGAGCTCAAGAACACGATCTGGGAAACCCAGACTTTTGAGGTCCGCTCGAGCGGGGTAATGGCCGCTCGAGCGGGAAAATCGTGCTCCTAGCATTTTTGCAGAGTTGGATGTCCGCTCGAGCGGGACACTCCACGCTCGAGCGTGGATTTTCGTAGACAGGCCTTCAGCTCAAGCGCTCTATTCCAAGCTCGAGCGCATCTTTCGTGCAACCAGTACTTCTGCAGGCCTTAAGGGTCCGCTCGAGCGGATAAGTTTACGCTCGAGCGGGGACCCTGTTTCCTGGAATTTTGTTCATGCATTCTGTGATTCGTTTTCCGTTCTCTTTCACTTGTAAGCACTCTTAGGTATATGTTGAGCACTGTAAATGAGTTAGTGAGATAAGAACAAAGCCTAAAGAGGAATATGTGAATTAAAGAACGGATTGAACTGTTAGTGACCCTTTTGTATTCATGAAATGTGTAGGGTCAAGCTCCAGGGCGCATCCACAAGCCGATCACTGTGAGTAATATCAATATTTGAAAACTTGTCAATGTCCAATCGTTATTCCCCTATAAGTATTATGAGTTATTAATTGGGATTGTGGACAAAGTTTTGACATGAATGAATGGGCCAAAGGCCGTTTGACATGAATGAATGGGCCAAAGGCCGTTTTGACATGAATGAGTGGGCCAAAGGCCGTTTTGACATGAATGAATGGGCCAAAGGCCGTTTTGACATGAATGAGTGGGCCAAAGGCCGTTTTGACATGAATGAGTGGGCCAAAGGCCGTTTTGACATGAATGAATGGGCCAAAGGCCGTTTGACATGAATGAATGGGCCAAAGGCCGTTTGACATGAATGAATGGGCCAAAGGCCGTTTTGACATGAATGAATGGGCCGAAGGCCGTTTTGCCATGAATGGAAACCCGGATGGGCCAAAGGCCAGAATGTTTGGAACTACAGTTACTTGACTTGCATTTCGTATAGTTATATATATATTTTGTTGTTAAACAGAAGTATGAATTGGGCCCAAGGCCGTTTGGAGCATGTTGTTCTACATATTGTTATGTAACTGTTATATTTGATATTATTCACTGGGCTATCGCTCACGCTCATTCATGTATTTGTAGGTGAGCCAAGGGAAGTCCAAACCCAGCCCCAGTGAAGTCTGCTAGAAACAACAGGAGTTTTGGGAGAGTTAGCCTTGTGCCTCGCGCATGAGACCATCCTTGCCTTTTACTATGTACCTATGTTTTGTCTTGTCGGCAAGGACCTAGTGCATGTCTGTACATAGTCTGTTATAGGCTGACTCGTTTTGGACGATCCTGTCTGTAATGAATTTGGTGAAACCGTACTTTTGATGTGAGTTATTAACGTATCTGAGTATGGTTTGTTTGATGTGCATATAAGCACGGCTCTATGGACAAAGTTTTTAATTTTGCTTCCGTTTGGCCCCCATTAACTCTGTTAAAATACGTTTACAACAGTTTGAGGCCGTAGGTAATCTCATGATTACTGGCCGGTTACGTCCTTAACCCTCGGGGGCGGGTTCGGGTTGTGACAGAGTGGTATCAGAGCATGAGTTAATAACTCACACACTTGTCCAAAAAGAGCAATAAGCGTCTAGATAAGATCTAGGATGCACTCATGTGATAAATACGAGTTTGGAAGCATTGATAATATGCTTAAATGTTTTGTTATGAATAATTATATGTGTAAGTTGTGAACTACTTGCATTACGAATTATCTGGAAATATGTGCTCCTTAGTGTATGTGTACTTGTGTACCTTTGGTATGGAATATAATGCAAGTTTAATCAGATGGTGAGAACCAGAGGTGATGAGTTAGAGGAATCCTCTGCTGCCAGACTGGACAGAATGGAAAGACTGATTCAGGAAATGGCAGAAGCTTTGAGACAGCAACAAGAGTGGCAGCAACAGTGGCAGCAACCACACCCGCCACCTCCACCTCAGGCACCGCCCGTGCCAGATAATCAAAATGATGATCGGATAATTGCTCTCACCAAGGAGTTCAAGAAAATGAAACCACCACAGTTTCATGGTGGACTGGATCCTTTGAAAGCGGAAGCTTGGGTTCTTGGGATCGAAAAACTGTTTGAGGTATTTCCGTGCTCGGATACACAAAAAGTGCTTCTAGCTACTTTTATGCTAGAAGACGAAGCGAGAAGATGGTGGATGTTGATGCGAGAAAACCATAGGGATGTTGACTGGGTGAAATTTTTGGAAATCTTCTATGACAAGTACTTCCCGCAGTGTGTCCGGGACAGGAAAGTGGCAGAGTTCATGGAACTCAAACAAGACAGCATGACTGTAGCTGAGTATGAGGCCAAATTTACTGAGTTGGCCAGGTTTGCACCACACGTGATTGACACTGATTATAAGAAGGCAAGGCATTTTGAAGGTGGGCTCCGAAGTGACATCCTAGAGCGAGTGAATGTCCTGAAATTGGAGACCTACATTGGGGTGCTTGACCGGGCCATTATATCAGAGGCTAACATAGCTAGACAAGCTAAGCCAACAACCGAATGGAAAGGCAACAAAAGACAAGGCTTCTTTTCGAAGAAGAAATTTTTGAAAAAGCAAAACACGGGCTCCTTAACTACTTCCGGTTCTTCCCGAGACACAGCTCCCATGTGCAACACTTGTGGCAAAAAGCACCGTGGAGTCTGTTACCGTACATCAGGAGCCTGTTTTAAGTGTGGGAAACAAGGGTATATAGCCCGAGATTGTAATCAGAATAGTGGGAAGATAGCTGCTAGCTCCACTGCATCGATCCCGAAGCCGGGAAACACTTTGAGATCTGCTACTACTGGGGATACAGTGAGACAAGGGAGAGTCTTTGCACTCGTTCCGGGTGATACACGGAATGCCAATGCCGTTGTCTCAGGTACTATCTCGATATGTAATCAGGATGCTTTTGTGTTAATTGATTCTGGATCAACGCATTCATTTGTGACATATGCATTTGCATCTAGACTGAAAAGACCCCTAGAATTGTTGCCATATTTGTTATGTGTGTCTGCTCCATCGGGGGAATCTGTGTTATGTGACTATATATATCGGTTTTGTGACATGCATATTGAGGATGCTACCCTATATGTAGATTTGTTGCCCTTAAACTTTAGACACTTCGATGTAATTTTGGGCATGGATTGGTTGACCAAATATTGTGCTACTATAGATTGTGTGACAAAGAGGGTTGTGTTTAAACCACCAGAACAGGAAGAAATTGTGTTTGTGGGAAATGGGGTAGTACCTCCACCATATTTGATATCTGCAATGAAAGCATGTAAATTGATCAGGAAGGGATGCCAGGGTTATTTGTGTTATGTATTGACTGAACAATCCGTGAATGTTGAATTGAATGATATTCCCATTGTTAGAGAATTCCCAGATGTGTTTCCAAATGAATTACCAAGGGAATTGGTAGACATGGAGATAGAGTTTAATATTGAAACTGTGCCAGGCACCCAGCCTATCTCTAAAACTCCCTACAGGATGGCTACAGCCGAAATGAAAGAATTAAAAGAACAGTTGCGAGACCTTCTTGATAAAGGGTTTATCCGGCCCAGTACTTCGCCTTGGGGCGCACCAGTGTTATTTGTAAAGAAAAAGGATGGTACCTCACGCCTGTGCATTGATTACCGGGAATTGAACAAGGTAACGATAAAGAACAAATATCCCTTACCCCGTATTGATGACTTATTTGATCAGTTGCAGGGATCACGGGTGTTTTCTAAGATTGATTTGAGATCTGGGTATCATCAGCTGAAGGTTAAAGCAGAGGATGTTGAGAAAACCGCATTCAGAACGAGGTATGGTCATTTTGAATTTCTTGTTATGCCATTTGGAGTGACTAATGCTCCGGCAGCGTTTATGGACCTAATGAATAGAATTTTTAAAACCTACCTTGATGAGTTTGTTGTAGTCTTCATCGATGATATTTTGATTTACTCTAAAGATAAACTTGAACATGAACATCATTTGAGGATTGTTTTACAAATACTTCGGGAAAGAAAACTATTTGCTAAGTTAAAGAAATGTGAGTTTTGGTTGGATGAGGTTATTTTCTTAGGGCACGTGGTCAACAAGGAAGGAATTTCAGTGGACCCGCAGAAAATAGAAGCAATTGTGAATTGGCCTACACCAACTAATGTGACAGAAGTTCGCAGTTTCATGGGCTTAGCTGGGTACTACAGAAGGTTTGTAAAGGACTTTTCGAAATTAGCTGTGCCTCTTACCCAATTGACACGTAAAGGACAACCATTTGAGTGGAATAGTGAAAGAGAATCAGCCTTTCATGAATTGAAGACAAGGTTGACCACTGCACCAATTTTGACACTACCTTCAGGTACGGAAAATTTTGTGATTTTCAGTGACGCATCTTATAAGGGTTTGGGTTGTGTGTTAATGCAGAACGGAAAGGTTATTGCTTACGCCTCCCGACAGTTGAGGCCACATGAGAAGAATTATCCAACACATGACCTAGAATTGGCCGCAGTTGTTTTTGCTTTGAAAATCTGGCGGCATTATTTGTATGGGGCAAAGTGTGAAGTCTACACAGATCATAAAAGCCTAAAATACTTCTTCACGCAGAAAGAGTTGAATATGCGTCAGAGAAGATGGCTGGAATTGATAAAAGATTACGACCTAGAAATTCAGTATCACCCCGGAAAAGCTAATACAGTGGCTGATGCCTTGAGCAGGAAATCAACAGGGAGTATGGCTTGTTTGCTTACTGAACAAAGGGAGATTTTGCAAGACTTTGAAAAGTCTGAAATTGAAGTGGTAGTGTGTGAACAGGGCGGATTGATAGCCGCTATTACAGCCGAGCCGGCAATTGTTGATGAAATCAAGCAAAAACAGAAAGAGGATGAGTTCCTCAGAAAGGTAATTGATGAATTTGAAGTCAGCCCAAAAGCAGAGTTCAGTATCGAGAATGGAATGTTGAAATTTCGAAACCGAATATGTGTTCCAGTTATTCCGGAGCTAAAGAAGAGGGTCTTAGATGAAGCCCACAGATCCGTATTTGCTATGCATCCGGGTAACAATAAAATGTATCGGGATTTGAAACAAACCTATTGGTGGCCTAAAATGAAGAAAGAGATTGCAGAATATGTGTCCAAGTGCCTTCAGTGTCAGCAAGTTAAGGCTGAACATCAGAAACCAGGCGGTCTACTTCAACCTCTCCCCATTCCTGAGTGGAAGTGGGAACATGTGACTATGGATTTCGTTGTTGGCCTACCTCGGACTTCCCGAGGTATGGATTCTGTTTGGGTTGTAGTTGATAGACTGACTAAATCTGCAGATTTTCTGCCTATCAAAACTACATTTACTGCTTACAGGTTGGCTACTATTTATGTTGATGAAATTGTCCGCTTACACGGAGTTCCAGTATCCATTGTGTCGGATAGAGATCCGAAGTTTGTATCTAGATTGTGGAAGAGTTTGCAGGAAGCTATGGGAACGGAACTAAGGTTCAGCACTGCATTCCACCCACAGACAGATGGGCAGTCAGAACGAACAATACAGACTTTGGAAGATATGCTTCGCATGTGTGCTTTGGATTTTCAGGGGAGTTGGGAAGATTACCTGCCACTTGCAGAATTTGCCTATAATAATAGCTTCCACTCCAGCATCGGTATGGCACCATACGAGGCTTTGTATGGTAGGAGGTGTAGATCACCTATTTGTTGGACAGAAGTCGGGGACAGAGCTTTGCTCGGGCCTGAAATTGTGCAAGACACCTCTGAAAAGATCAAAACTATTCGGCAAAGGCTCAAAACAGCTCAAGACCGACAGAAGAGTTATGCAGATGTCCGGAGAAGACCTCTTGAGTATGAGGTCGGCGACCATGTGTTCATCCGTGTTTCTCCAACGAAAGGCCAAGTCAGGTTTGGGAAAAAGGGCAAGTTGACGCCCCGTTATATTGGGCCGTTTCAAATTTTGGAGAAACTTGGTCCAGTTGCTTATAGAGTTGCTTTGCCACCGGGATTTGAGCAAATCCACAATGTGTTTCATGTGTCAATGTTGAGGGGTTACCTCCGAGACCCGTTGCATGTGATTGATTATCACCGGATTGCTATTAATGAAAATATGGAATATGCTGAATGGCCGGAAAGAATTGTTGACCGACAAGTGAAAGGATTGAGAAACAAATCCATTCCAATGGTGAAAGTGGAATGGAAGGAACACTATGGGACAGATGCTACATGGGAAAAAGAGGAGGAAATGCGTCTACGCTATCCACATTTGTTTCCCGACGAAGGTAAGTTAAGTTTGGAGGACCAAACTTCCAAAAGGGGGGAAGACTGTGACACCCCTGTTCCGTAGTATTTTAATTGGTCCTTAACATGATGTGATTATGTATTTTGATATGATTTTGTGTTCCACTATGTGAAAATATGTGGTTTGAAATTTTATCTGTTCATCGTAGGAATATCTGTTTGAGTAGTCTGCTTTGAAAATTTAGTTGAGGGCCTTATCGGCCACGGAACCCGAAATTGATTACGCCATTGTGGTTGGCATAATTTTTAGGGCCTACGGTGAAATTTAATTGAAATTTGATTCTGGTCAATTTAGACTGATTAAATTGATAAATTAAGTACCCCATTATTTTATATTAAAATAATTGTTAGTGGGGCTTGTTGTATAATTGTATTGCACTCTCCTTTAGCTCTCCAAAAAACTCAAAATCTGAGTTAGACAATTGAGAGTGAGAGAGAGGCCGGCCATGGAGAGAAAAAGGGAGAGATTTGTGTAATTTGGGCTCAAGACTTGGGAATTTGAAGATCTAGCTCAAGATTTGGCTAGAGCTTGAGTGTTGAAGCTCTTAGGTAAGTGAGTTCATGGACTCTTACTTGTAATTTGTAAGTTCAAGGGTTGTTTGTGATCAAGAACATGTAATGAGTTGATTTTTGTTGAGTTTGAAGTCTTAGAACTCATGCATGTAAGAAATTACTTTGAATTTGCATGTTTGAGCTTGAAACATAGGATTCATGTGGAGTTTTGGTTAAAGCTCATGTTGTAATCACCATTTGTACCATCTAAGTTGAGAATGATGAGCATCTCCCACATGCATGTACAAATCATGGGAGTATAAGTCTTGAATGTTTGAATTTGAGCATGTTGATGATGGGTTTGAGATATTTTGGGACATGCATGTAGATAATTCATGTAATTGAGCTTTCCTAATGTTGTAATCTTGCATTAGTAGCATGTTAGCATGTGTAAATGTGTAATTTGAACCATTGCATGCAAGAAATGTAGATGGAAAACCAATTTGGAGCTCAAGAACACGATCTGGGAAACCCAGACTTTTGAGGTCCGCTCGAGCGGGGTAATGGCCGCTCGAGCGGGAAAATCGTGCTCCTAGCATTTTTGCAGAGTTGGATGTCCGCTCGAGCGGGACACTCCACGCTCGAGCGTGGATTTTCGTAGACAGGCCTTCAGCTCAAGCGCTCTATTCCAAGCTCGAGCGCATCTTTCGTGCAACCAGTACTTCTGCAGGCCTTAAGGGTCCGCTCGAGCGGATAAGTTTACGCTCGAGCGGGGACCCTGTTTCCTGGAATTTTGTTCATGCATTCTGTGATTCGTTTTCCGTTCTCTTTCACTTGTAAGCACTCTTAGGTATATGTTGAGCACTGTAAATGAGTTAGTGAGATAAGAACAAAGCCTAAAGAGGAATATGTGAATTAAAGAACGGATTGAACTGTTAGTGACCCTTTTGTATTCATGAAATGTGTAGGGTCAAGCTCCAGGGCGCATCCACAAGCCGATCACTGTGAGTAATATCAATATTTGAAAACTTGTCAATGTCCAATCGTTATTCCCCTATAAGTATTATGAGTTATTAATTGGGATTGTGGACAAAGTTTTGACATGAATGAATGGGCCAAAGGCCGTTTGACATGAATGAATGGGCCAAAGGCCGTTTTGACATGAATGAGTGGGCCAAAGGCCGTTTTGACATGAATGAATGGGCCAAAGGCCGTTTTGACATGAATGAGTGGGCCAAAGGCCGTTTTGACATGAATGAGTGGGCCAAAGGCCGTTTTGACATGAATGAGTGGGCCAAAGGCCGTTTTGACATGAATGAATGGGCCAAAGGCCGTTTGACATGAATGAATGGGCCAAAGGCCGTTTTGACATGAATGAATGGGCCGAAGGCCGTTTTGCCATGAATGGAAACCCGGATGGGCCAAAGGCCAGAATGTTTGGAACTACAGTTACTTGACTTGTATTTCGTATAGTTATATATATATTTTGTTGTTAAACAGAAGTATGAATTGGGCCCAAGGCCGTTTGGAGCATGTTGTTCTACATATTGTTATGTAACTGTTATATTTGATATTATTCACTGGGCTATCGCTCACGCTCATTCATGTATTTGTAGGTGAGCCAAGGGAAGTCCAAACCCAGCCCCAGTGAAGTCTGCTAGAAACAACAGGAGTTTTGGGAGAGTCAGCCTTGTGCCTCGCGCATGAGACCATCCTTGCCTTTTACTATGTACCTATGTTTTGTCTTGTCGGCAAGGACCTAGTGCATGTCTGTACATAGTCTGTTATAGGCTGACTCGTTTTGGACGATCCTGTCTGTAATGAATTTGGTGAAACCGTACTTTTGATGTGAGTTATTAACGTATTTGAGTATGGTTTGTTTGATGTGCATATAAGCACGGCTCTATGGACAAAGTTTTTAATTTTGCTTCCGTTTGGCCCCCATTAACTTTGTTAAAATACGTTTACAACAGTTTGAGGCCGTAGGTAATCTCATGATTACTGGCCGGTTACGTCCTTAACCCTCGGGGGCGGGTTCGGGTTGTGACATTTCATGTTTTGCAAACCGCTCGAGCGGCAAGAGTTGCGCTCGAGCGAAGGCATGAGTCTCACACTCGAGCGAGAGTCGAGCAGCCATCGAGCAAAGATTTCACATAATCAGTACTTTTGCAAAGTTTACACGAGCGAGAGAAGTTGCGCTCGATCGTCCTTTCACATGTTTGCATGTCTGCTAGAGTGAGGGAAGTTGCGCTCCAACGGGACCCCTGTTTTTTACAAGTTTTGTTAAATGTGTTCAAGTGCATTTTAGCATCCTTATTACATCCTAGGCACTTCTAGGCCATGATTAAGACTCAACAAGAGGTGAAGACTTAGAAATACACTTAGAATGAAATGAAAGAAGTTAAGTACCAACCGAGTGTGAGTTTCATTATGTGTTTTTGCTATGTGTGTGTAGGTCACACACCACAAGTTATTTGATTTGTCTGTTCTACAAGTGGAGCCATCTCTAAGTAATAACTCTGTAAAGCTATGCTTAACTTTAATTATTTTATGATGCTATGAAATGATCAGTTTTCCAAAATGCGATGTTTTGTATGAATGAATGATTGTCCAAATTTCTTAAATGTATTTGTGGCATCCTTAGCACAAGGACCTTGCTCAGGGGTAATAATACCATGGTCTACAAGTACAAGGCCCTTGCCTGAGGGTAACAATACCGTGGCTCAAGTATATTACAAGTTTCCGGTACGAGAGGTTCCCAATGGAACTACCAAGCAAGTTAATGCTAATGGATGTACTATGTATAACGAAGCATGAACTCTGATTTCTGTGCGTAGTTGAACAAGAACATGAATATATTTGTTTCTAATATGAACTCTGATTTTGGTACCTATAATGGACATCATCCATTTAAATCCTTTACTTCGTTATTATTCACTGGGCTCCAGCTCACTATTTATATTATGTATGTAAGTGAGCAGGCACATGACCAGGCCCAAAGTTGATGGCCTAAAATTCTATTTCGTCAGCCAACTACCGTGCCTCCCGAGGAGCTTCCTTTTGAGAGGACCATGTCAAGGCTTTAGTTGATTTTGTTCTGTATATTTGTACTGGGCTAAGTCCCCTTTTGGGTTTCATTTTTATGAATGGGTGACGTATGAATAATGTATTTTTGACGTTATATATATATACATACAAGTTTGTTTTGAAGATTTCTGTCTCATATATGTTAACACAACTCTATAGACATTGTATATTCTCTATATTTGCTTCCGCAGCCCCCTTATTATATGTTGTTTTGTCAAGAGGCCTTTAGTAATCAAAGGATTACTGACCGGTTACGACGCTAAACCTATAGAGGCGGGTTTGGGTCATGACAGTAGGCGCGTGACCAGGCCTAAGTTGCTGCCTGGAGTCTTTTTGGGTTAGCCAGCCACTATGCCTCCTAGGGAGGTTCCTTTTGAGAAGTCAAGTTTTGTGAACCGTTGAAGATGTTTTGTTGTTTGTTTTTGCTTATCTATATGTTAGGCTAAGTCCCTCATGACATTATGTGTAGTGATACAAGTCCTTTCGAAGTTTGACATTATATAAGCTTAAAATTTCTTTTTTGTCTCATATATGTCTACACAGCTCTATGGACCTTGTATTTTTGTGTAATTGCTTCCGCAGCCCCTTATATTTTGTTATTATGTTAAGAGACATTTGGTAATCTCAGGATTACTGGCCGGTTACGCCAATAAACTTATAGGGGTGGGTTTAGGTCATGACATTGACTAGTAAGTGAGATTTAATTGAATAGTAAGTAAAGTCTAATGAAATAATAAGTGGAGTCGTATTAAGTATTAAGTTAAGTCCAATCATTAAGTAGTAAATGAAATTTAATTGAATAGTAAATCAAGTCAAATGAAGTGATATTTTAATGAGTACTATAATAAGTCTAATGAATTATTAGATTTTTACATTTTGTTTAAAATTCATATTTCTTGTTTAATAATTAAAATTCATAGTTCTATTTATCACTGACCATTCATTGTAATTCTACTTACAATTTATTATAATTTTTTTTACTACTAAATAATAATAGAGTCTTATTGAGTAGTAATCATATTTAATTGAAGTGTAAGTCAAGTTTGATAGAGTAATAAGTGAAGTATCAATAAGTAGTAAGCTAAGTCTCATTAACTAGTAAGTGGGGTTTAATTAAATACTAAAAAAATATAATAAACTAGTAAGTAGAGTCTCATTAAGTAGTAAGGAGGATTTAAAAGAGTAGTAATTCAAGTCTGATCAAATAGGAAGTAGAGGATCATCAGAGAAGCCAAAAATTTTAGGATCAGAAACTAGCAATAGATCTTGAATGATTGCTATGATAGCACTGTCACAATCAAAATATTTTTTCTTTGCATATTCAATGTAATGAAACCCATCCAATCGCCATTACATTTGTGTATTCTCTCTTTATAGCCTTGATATGATTGTTGCATCATTGTGTGATTTGTTTGTGCATAGATCGGCTAAACGTGCCCTTGGAACCCGTAGTCCATGCCATCGCCAATATATCTCAAGTTCACAACATTTTTCGAAGAGCTCTTGCCATTGCAAGTTGTTTCTATCAACATTGACCCCGTGTGGTGGTTGATCGTATGCATTACCAACAATTACGTGATCCACATCCGATTGCCATGGATCATGCAAGAAAAGAGATTTGTTGTGGAAGTAACATTTGGTTCCATACAATGTCTTACCTAATGGATCAGTATAAGAACCTATTGTTGAAGGTGTTTGAAAAATCATGAATGTTATCATGACTAATTGTAGAGCTCGATGATATAATATTTTCAGATTTTTGTTTAGGCATTTTCACTAGTTAGGCTTCCAGTGAAGTGTGATGTATACATGTATTAAATCAGGGTATCACATATGATCTATTAGTATTATTTTAATCATTGTTAATAGTTAAATGTGAACTAGTGTCATGTTCAATCATTGCCAGTAATCATATGTGAATTATATGATGTTCAATCATTGTCAATAATCACATGTGAATTATTATATGAGTGTCATATGTACTAATGTCATATTCAATCATTTTCAGTAGTCACATGTGAATTGTATGAGTTTCAATAGCCACATGTGAATTGTATGAGTCGCATTCATCACTACGTGGGGTTTAATTGAGTGGTAAGCAATGCTTATTTAAGTGGTAAATTAAGTTAAACAAAGTGGTAAGTGAAATCTATTTGACTAGTAAGTAGTATTTACTTAAGTGGTATGTCAAGAAACATAAAGTAGTAAATAGAGTCTAATAAAGCGGTAAGTGAGGTTTATTTGAGTGGTAGTCAAGTTTAACGAAATAATAAGTGAGGTTTATTTGAGTGGTAAATCAAGTCTAATGAAGTGATAGTAAGTGAGATTTATTTGAATGGTAAGTGAAGTGTAAAAAAGAGGTAAGTGGAG
Source organism: Camellia sinensis (assembly GCF_055761805.1). Taxonomy (NCBI): domain Eukaryota; kingdom Viridiplantae; phylum Streptophyta; class Magnoliopsida; order Ericales; family Theaceae; genus Camellia; species Camellia sinensis. The sequence goes on along the minus strand of NC_138966.1, from coordinate 27,995,955 downwards.
TCTCATTGACTAGTAAGTATGGTTGAATGAAATGGTAAGCAAAGAATACTGAAGTAGTAAGTGGAGTTTACTTGAGTGGTAGTAAGTGAGGTTTATTTGAGTAGTAAATCAAGTCTAATAAAATGATAAGTGAGGTTTATTTGAGTGGTAAATCAAGACCAATGAAGTGGTAGTCAGTGAGGTTTATTTGAATGGTAAATGAATTGTAAAAAAGTGGTAATTGCAATCGCATCAACTAGTAATTATGGTTGAATGAAATGGTAAACCACGAGTAATAAAGCAGTAAGTGAAGTCTATTTGAGTGGTAGTAAGTGAGATTTATTTGTGTGGTAATCAAGTCTAAAGAAGTGGCAAGTAAGGTTTATTTCAATGACAGTGAAGTCTAATGAAGTGATAGTATGTTAGGTGAATTTGAATGGTAAATGAAGTATAAAAAAGTGATAAGTGAAGTCTCATCAACTAATAAATATGATTGAATGAGATGATATGTCAAGAGTAATGAAATAATATGTGAAATATAATAAAGTAGCAAGTGTAAACTAGTAAGTAGGAAAAGAAATGTCATTGAAGCCTAATAAAGAGGTAAATGACAATTAATTCAAATCATGTCCATGTACAATCCAAATTACCAAAAAATGATGAAAATCATATGACTAAAATCCATTTCCTGTACTGTAACAACTCTGACCCATAATCCGTAATTAAGGATGTTAATTAAGTGATTAAAATAAATTATGTGTTTATTGTGTATTTTGTATGCTATTTAGCTTTCTATCAGTTACTCGTAGAACTATCTATCTGGAATTCTGCTTTGATCTGAAAATTGAAATCCTTATTGGCCTCCAAAGTTGAAATTGGTTACATCAATATGTTGTTCGGAATTTTAAAATCATATGGCAAATTTTTTTAAAAATTGATTCAATTTGATAAATTAAGTTGTATTTAATTGGTTAAATGTTCTAATTATTGTAATAAGTCATTATACCTATATAAATGTGATTTGTTTGAGTCTTGAACTCATTTGTGAGCTCAACTTCACCATTTTGAGAGCAAAATTTGAGATTTGCATTCTAGAGAGAGAGAATTCTAATTTTAGAGAGAGAAAGGAAGAGATTGAAGAGGAATTGAAGGTTTTGACTTGAGTTCATCAAGATTGTGCAAGAATCTAGCTAACTGAAGACTCTAGGTATGAATTCAACCTCTAAATTGTGAATCTAAGTCATCTAGCATGAGATTTCATCAAGATTATGAGTTTAAATGCATAAAATAAGCTTAGAATGAAGGAAATGGTGCTAAGTCATACATGCATGTATGCAATTGTCAAGAACTCTCATGTTTGAGCATCATTCATGCCATTAGAGATGAAATTGAAAGCTAGAAGTCTCATGCATGCAAAATTCACAAAGGTTTGAGGCTCAATTGCATGTGTTTAAAGTGGAAGGAAAGAATTTGAATGACTTTGAGACATACATGCATGGAAATAAGAAGTTTGGCCATGTTGAGTTTAGTTTTGAGCATCTAAATTGTTATTGTAAGTTATTTGACACATGCATGTTTGAATCATTTTGTTTTACCGTTTAAATTCATGTTTTGAAAAGGAATTCCTTATATGCAAGAGCTTTTGAGCTCAATTTGGAAAATTTAAGAGGTTTTGAGCAAATGATTTGTGAATCATCTTGTATTTGAGTTTTCTAAAATGTTTTTATGATTATCAAAGTGTTTCCATGAGTTTGGAAAGGCCATGGAAGCTTTTACATGTTAAAATGCATTTTTGGAACTCAAACTTTATGTTTAGAAACTCAGAAACTTCACAGATGGCTCGAGCGACCAAGTGGTGGCTCGATCCAACATTGCGAGCTCCTAGTATTTTACACTCTGCAAAAGCTGGCTCGAGCGAGCTCAATTTATGCCTTCAGCTGGCTCTAGCAACCAAAAGCTAGATCTAGCCAAACACTTATTTTCAACATGTTTTCAAAAGAAATTTTAAGTGCATATCTTCACTCCCATCTCTTTCCGGGCATTCTTAGGCATGATTTATGAATCATTATTAATAAGCTAAGAAACAACATACGTAAGTGAATTAGAAAATATGCGTCGAATCCAAGTATGTGGTTCAATATGAACAAGTTATGTGTCATGGAATGAATAAGAAGTTAAAGGAAGAAAGCTAAGCTATGTATGGCCATATGAATGAGTAATAATGGGACATGTTTTGTGCTATGTACATTTGTGTTTGTAAGTCAAGACTCGAAGACTAACCAACTGTTTCTAGAAGCCCACTGTGAGTAACGTTATTGTAAAGATATGTTCGTATAAATTATGTTCGAAATGATATATGATAAGTTATGATTTCCAAAATATATTTGTTTATGTGAATGAATGTCCTATGTTTGGAATCTATTATGGCATCCATAGATAGTCCCAAGTCATGGGAGATGGTATGTTAATGCGGGTCCATGACATATATGTGATTACAAGATCCCGTTAGATACTTGTCAATGTGGTGATGTGTTTAATCGGTATCTGAAACTGATTACTCTAGTCGGATGACGATGTGATATGTTCTATTGGATGTACCATTATTATGGTCTGATATGAGAATGATTCTGATATGATTTGTGCTATGTTTAAGAAATGTTTTAGAATTCGTTCACTAACCTCTTTACATTAATGTTATTTACTGGGCTATGGCTCACTGTTTGTATATATATATATATGTAGGTGAGCGAATGTAAGACCGAGTCTAATGATACCTATTCGGATCTGTGATTTGTCAGGAAACTTATGCGCCTCCTGTGGAGGTTCCCGAAGTATAAAGTGATCAAGTTTTGCGAACAAGATACAAGTTTATTTTCTTTGTTTGTTGGTCTAGTTTTGTATCCTTTGTAACTAGGGCGAAGTCCTGTTCTGGTTTATCTGTATATATAAGACGATATAAGACTGATGTGATGATGACATATATAATATTTGTATATAAAGCTTAAATTTGCTCTATCCCATATAAGTCAGCACAGCTCAATAGACATTATCTTTTATGTATTAACTTCCGCTAGCCCCTTATTTTGCGATTCTGTTTAGAGGCCTTCGATAATTTTAGGATTGCTGGCCGGTCATGATGCTATACCTATAGGGGCGGGTTTGGGTCGTGACATGTACATCCTCCCAAACAAATTCAGTTAAAATTCACATAATTCAAGTATCAACATGCAATAATACATCATGATACATGACAATTATTTGTCGCAAGCCAAATCTATCACATTTGATCCAATTGTATTGTGTATATCTCGAATTAAGCCCAATGCCATTCTTTGTCTTACATTCCACGAGTCAAATTCAAGCAAACAAGCTTCGGCATCAATAAATTGCACCAATTCAAAATATTTGATGACGTGCATTCCACAATTATAACCATTACTTTGTTGTGGAAGCCATTCAAGTGTTCTAATAAGAAGCTCGGTGAATTTAGTTGCATATGCATTCTTGTATTGAATTCCCAATAATTCAAGTTATTCATCAATCTGTCATTTGCATAACTACTTAGTACGAAAATATTGTGCTATTGTTGATCAACATAAAAGAATTGCTATTTCGTGTTCACCACACTACAAAAACCCAACACCTGAGGAAAAAGCATCTATTTGGATGCAAAAGAGAAGACAACATGAAATAGATTAACAACATGAAACATGCAAAAGAGAAAAGAGATTACAATGACTAGCTAAAAAGCATAATTGGTGTCCATGTTATAAAACTTCCTAGATTCATTCCATATACACGATTTCTCAATCACTTCTTCATACAAAAAAATAAAATAAAAAATAAATAAAATAAAATAAACAGTCATGCTCATGTTATAAATAACTTTTAGGTTCTTTACATACATGCACTACTACATCACTTCATAATATTAAGAGTAGTGCTACATATACCAATTAGTATACTAACTAGTATACCAACACTAATTATGACATTATTACTGACCCACTCATTATACAAACTATAAATATCAAAAACATCTTAAATAATGTCATATCATCAATTGGTACACTAGTTAGTGCACTAATTGGTACATATAACATTAGTCTAATATTAATAAATAAAGGGAAAATTACTATGTAGTCCTATGTAAGAGATCTATTTCCCTTCTAATCCCAATATATTTTTAATAGATTAATAGGTCCATAGTTTTTTTAAGTTTTATACCCAGAGGTCCCCTTTTTTATTTTTTTTTAAATGACTGTATTACCCTTTGTTTTGAGATCTATATATACGTGAAAAATCAAATATTTGCTCCGCTCAAAAAAGAAAATCAAATATTTGCCTCTGCGATCTCGATTTCTCGTCATTATGGCGATCTCATTGTGTTGTGTGGTCGATCTCATTGTGCTGTGAGGTGGATCTAGTTGTGCAATCTGAATCTCTGTGTATAGGCGATCTCTGCGTACATTTTCTCCCTCTCTCTCTCTATGTATCTGGTTTGTATCTGTCGATACATATATGTATGTATATGTATGTATCTGTCGATACATACATATACATATATATATATATATATATCTGTGTGTGTATGTGTATCTGGTTTGTATCTGCATATTGGGGCCGTTTGGTGTAGCTGTTAAAACAGATTATAGATTATAGCTTAACAGATTATAGATTATGACTTTAATCAGAAGCTGTTAATCTGTTTGGTGTAGCTGTTGGATTATAGATTTAAATTGCTGAGTAGTGTTTGTTAAATAAGTTGTGAAGTAGCTTTTTGCTGTGTAAATGTCTTTTTTACCCTTGTTAGTTGTAAATTGAATTTTTCTAGACTTTTTGCTATTAATTACATATTAAGAGATCATTCCAACACCAAATTAACATAACCCTATCATTTTTAAATAATAATACAATGAAATAAATATTACACAAAATAAATTTATTATATTTTAATAATTATTTCCTTGAGAAATTGACATTAAAATCTCATATCTTCTTGAATCCATCTCATAATCATCATTACGAACCGGATGCCCATGTCGGTCTTCCCCTACCACTGCTTCCTCGTCAACAGGGACATACTCAATATGTTTATCATAAGAGTCAAATGGAATATCCCTTAACTTAGTTCGTCTAATGAAGTTGTGGATCGCCATAGTAGCACAAACAAGTTGTCGTTGACAAACAAAATTATAATTGCATGGAATATCTTTCATAAAAGGCCATCTTGCTTTCCAAACACCAAATGATCTTTCTATTACGCTCCTGAGTGATGAATGTGTTTTGTTGAATTTTTCATGTGCAGTTTGAGGAGGCCGATGGTCAAATTGAGCTAAATGATATCTCTCCCCTTTGTACGGCGCAAGATAACCCTTTGTGTTTGGATAGCCAGAATCAACCAAATAATACTCATCTACAAAGTAAAATATGAACTCATTACAAATATAACTAATATAGAATAAATGAATAAATCTTAATTTGTGTTACATACATACCTCCTTCTGGATATGGAAAATTATTGTTTGGATTCCTAATTGTATCCCAAAAAATTTGCGTGTCATGTGCACTTCCCTCCCAACCAGGCAAGCAAAATGTGAAACACATGTCAAAGTCACACACTGCCAATATGTTTTGTGTAGCATATCCCTTCCTACCTATGAAACGGGGTAAGTATTATGCTTCCACATGAGCTTTGATATGTGTTCCATCAATTGCCCCAATGCAATTCTACATACAAAAAATATCAGAAAATATTTTTTTTAAGAGAAAGAGAGAGAGAGACAGACAGACAGACAGAGAGAGAGTATTTGTAGTTACCTTAAAATGAGGGTAATATTTTCGGCTATTCTTTATGTACGGATGAACCCCATTTCTCTGCCAAGGCTTCACCCAATCCACGGACATTTTCACACACGCTTTTAAAACAGAGTGGAAGTATTTTGAAATAGTTTCACCCGATAATTGAAATCTTTCTTGAGCATTTCTATTGTTTGCATGTTGACCAACAATAAATACAAAAATAGCAACTTGTTGTTGAACCCCAACTTTTTCCCACTTTGTAGTTCATAGTTAGTCTCTAATAAATTGCACAATTGATAAAAAACATCCCTGTCCATTCTAAAATTTTCATATATTCTTGTAGCATTACCATGTTGCAATTCTAACATCCATTGATGTCCTGTGAGAGCAGATGTCCTACATGGTTGTTTATTTAGGTAATTTTCTGCATAAATTGTTCCTGCCACTGCTGCTGCCATTAAGTAGGGATTCCCATACGGGTGATTTGGTTGTTGTGAAGATCCAGCGACATTGTCATCATTATCATAATCACCATCATTATCATAATCACCATCATCATTGAAATTGTCCATCTTTATACTGTATAGAAATTAGGATAAAAAATCAACACCTATTCCTATTGTATGAGGGTAAATGTTGTGAATACAATATAAAAGTAGGAGTTTCTACCAAACCTAAGTAGTTTCAAAACTTATTTATCATGCAAGTTGTTATGATTTATTTTTAAAAAATGACTTTAGGTAAGAAAATGTATTTTCAATTCAAGACATCACCTAAAGTCCTGTTTTCAAAGTACTATATATCACAATAACATGAAATTAATTAATTAAAAAAATTCAAATTTACTTAAATTTGATAAATATGTTTTAAAATAGCATACGTTTTTTTTTTTTTTAATCTAAGAAAACTCCTAAAAGTTGGGATGTAACACATTAATGAGTTTAATTTTATTTCATTTTTAAATTTTATTTTTGTTTCATTGTAAATAACAATAACATGGTTTATTTTTATTGAATCCCAAGTGAATGATCGTATGCTTGCAATTAAAATTAAATAACTTAGGATGCTAATTATAATAATTAGAATAATATAATATGAACTCTTCCATGATTACATGAACTCTTCTAGAATAATTTTATGCATAATATAATATGATTACATGAACTCTTCCAGAATAATTTTATGCATAATATAATATGATAAATAATTTTATGCATAATATAATATACTAATTATAAATAACTTAGGATGCTATTTATGTATAATATAATATGAACTCTTCCAGAATAATTTTGCCAGATCCCTATACATCATTCTCACTGACCCATGCATAAATATAGCCTATCTAGATCATAATAATCATATGCATAAATTAATTTAACACACAAAATAATAGAATATAGACACAAAATAAAATTAAACAAACATCAGCTGAATACCTGCAAAGATTGAAATGCCTCTTGGTTGTTTAACAATTCGGAATGGCAAACAAGTTCACCATCACACTATATATAGACAGTGTCATTGCAATATTCATCATTTAAATAATATCTTTTTAAAATTGCTTTTCAACTTGCAGGCAAATGGACAAAATACAACTTCCAGGCAAATGGACAAAATCACAACTTGCAAAATCACATGACACACAAGTGGCCAAATACAACTTGCAATAATACTTCCTATTCCATCCGTGAAGGCACAACTTACAATAATACTTCCTATTCCATCCGTGATAGCACAAATTAAACATAATTCACTGAGGCAAACATAAATATAACATCAAGCCAAATAAATTAAAGATAGTCCTAATAATGTTTTTTAAAATAATAAAAAAAAAAACATACACACATTCGCACAATGAACTAATCACGAAAACCAGGAATGCGAGCCTTTTCCAAAGCAATTTCGAGATTAATAAACTTCAAATGCAACACATCATTAGGCAAAGCCATGAAAGACTCACGAAGTGAGGGTTTCATGAACAACCTTGCAGCCCAAATTAAAAGGTCATCGTCTTCACTAACGCCAGAGATTGTGCTAATCTTAGCCAAACACTCAGTTATTGTGTGCGGATTTTGCATAGAAGCATTCTGTGTACCAGTTGAAGATGATGCCTCCACAGCATCGACAATGCGGTTAAGTGTCTTACTCAACTCACCGGTAACCGATTGTTTTTTGTTCCCCTTTTGTTTCTTTGATGGACCCTCTTTTTGGCGACGACATTGGTTGCTCAATTCAGATGGATGAATTTCCGTATCAGTATCATCACCAAGTGGGGTATGAGATCCCTCAGTGTCAAGAAACACTCCAGAGCTTGGAGTGTATGCCCACTCACCAATTGCAGAAACATCAGAGAATAGTATGTCCATGTCATCGGCCAATGTCAATGGCTTCTCACGAAATTTGGCCGCATCAGGATACCTCTATAACAAAATATGGACAAATATTACAAATATATAAATTATAAAGCTCAAGTACAAGTGACCAAGAAAAAAAAAATTAACATAATTCACTAACCTGTAGCTTCAAATTCCACCAATCATCAGATGCCACGATAGCTCCAGTCAAGGGATCTAACCCCAGCCCCGTCTCACCTCTCAATAGATTTTTCCAAAGACCCCACTCCTTTTTTAAGGTATCCCAACGATTTTTAAGCTGAATGCGAACATATGACTTTCCAGTTGCAATTTTGAACTTGTTAATAACTGCTTCCCAACCAACCCTATCTAAGTGCGTACCAGGTCTGTGACCTGCTTTCACTTGCTCCACACAAAGTTTGACAAAAATTTCAGTAGATTTTGTGTCCCAATGTGCCTTTAAACCTTGTGAGGGTTGGGAGTTTTGGGAAGCTTTTCCTTTGCTCTTTGTAGTTGTTGGAGATTGTGATGGTGGTTGGGAACTCATTTTCTATTAAAATCATGATTCACCAAAGACAACTCTTTCAGACATTTGATTTACTTTAAAGGGCCAGTTGAAATAGTCAAAATTAGTCCTTATGTAAAATCAGGATGATATTACCTATTTTATATATTTAATATGCTATATAAAATCAAAATTAGTTCTCTTGTTCATAATTTAATATGCTATATATTTAGTATTTCTTTTCTGTTAGTAATCTTTTATATCTAAGATATGAGAAAAGAATATAGTTCGAACTACCTTCTCTACTCATGATCATCATTTATTTTTCAATGATTATATTGCTGTTGTATATCACATGTAGTATTGAGTGCTCAAATCTAATTCATGATGCTCTAGTAAATCTAACATTAGACACAAAACCCAATTTGACATTCTTATTAAACGAACCAATGCATGTTTGACACACATGATTATTATTCATATTTATGATATGTGTTGTATTAAACATGAGAGATGTTCTAGTTAGGCATTAAATTCTGAATTTTTAAAAATTATGTTTCGTGTGAATATGGAAGTTTATGGTCTTCTAACCGTCTGAAAAATAGAAAGGTTTCTTTGATTTTTTATATAGTAATTGACTAATAGATATCTCATAATTTATAAATATCATGCAGTATATCTCACAATTTATAATTGACTAATAGATACAAGGACAATTAAACAAATAGCCCAAAAAATTGATGAATTAGCCACAAAATAAATGATCTTCACCAAAACACATCCACTCAAGTCACACAAACATACAGATTAAGTTTAGAACAAAAGCTCCAAATATATATGAACATTCAAAAGACATGCCTACTGTCAGTCATAGATAACTTTGTGCTCTTATTCACAAGAGCTCACTCATATGGCAATCTTCTCTTAGTAATTTGTTTGTTATATATCAATAATTCTGTGATTAGTTTAGAGCTCACTTTTCATATTTTGATTAATTTGATTTGCTTTGCGTGGCTTCTATCTATATGTTTTGTACTCTGTGATTTTTAATCTTGTATGCATAAGTGAGTGAAATAAATCCTTCTTTTTTTTAAAATAAATTTCTTTTTTCTATTCCATTTAGAAATCCCTGAATCCTTAGATTGAAGCACAGTTAGAGATCCCATTCTGAAAAAAATTATGCCATACTAATTTCTTCAAACATAAGCTAAAATTTTCTCCATTTCCCTTAAGCACAGATTTTTTCCTGCATCACTAGCAGGAAAAATAAATAAATAAATAACTTGAACAAACTTTTAACATCAAAGAATGAATAAATTTCCCCAAATTTTTATTATTATGATTTTTTTAATAGAAATATCACAGTACAATTTTTAACTCCTACACAAGCAAAGCATTTTTTTTTTTTTGATTCATACAAACAGAGCATTAATAAACCAACTCCTACACAAATTTTTAACATCAAAATAAATTTCCCCAAAATTTTCCTAAACCCTAACTATTCTTATTTTCCCCAATTTGAACAAATTTGAAATACATATATATATTTGAAATATATGCTGAACAAATTTAAAATCGAACATAACCAAAACAATACACACACACACACACACACACACATATATATATAAACATGCATGCCGAGCAAGAAAAAGAAAAATCAAAGATGAAGGAAACGAACCAGAGTCGGAAACGAATCAGAGCAGCACGTCGCCGAAAGCAAACCAACGCCGGAAACAAACCAGAGCTTCACGCCTCCAGAACTGAACCAGATCGCAACTTGCTGCTGCGTTGCTGTGTTGCTGCTGACCTCTTGCCAAAGACAAGATTAGGGCAAAAAAAAGAACATATATAGGTGGTATAAGGGTAAATCTTTCAAAACACACAGGACATTTAAGTCAAATTGCCTTCCGCGATTTACCAGCGAGAATCTGAAGCTGGTTCAACCAGCTTTTGAGAATTTCAGCTTTTTTCCCCTTGCTGATAATCTGTAGAAGTTGAAGCTGAAGCAGATACCAGGCAACCAAACAGCTGAAATTAGCTTTTTTTAAGCCAAAAGCCAAAAGTTGGGCAAAAAAAGCTTCACCAAACACCACCGCATCTATTGATACATATATGTATACATATATAGATAAGCAAATTTGCGTAATAACTGGTTTGTGTTTGGCAATGTTGTTTTAGTTCTTTGTTTTGTGATAAATTTTGTTTGTTATATAGTGCAATGTGTTTTGAAGTTGTAGTTTGGAATTGTGAATTTTGATGTTTCGATACTGATATGTTGTAACTGTATAATTTTGCAGTTTGGAATTGTGAATTGTGCAGTGTTGGTACTGATATGTTATAACTGTATAATTTTGCAGTTTAGAATCTGTGAACAATTGTTTGCTGGTTTGTGATTTTGTAGTATGGAGGGGTGTTTCATGTTAATGTGCAAATACAGTAATTCTTGTACTGCTATTAAGATTAGTGAGGGATGTAGTTATCATGAAGTTGTTGAGAAAATATCTGCGAAGTTCAAGGAGTTGAGTGTTGGTAACTTTTGTTTGTTTTTCTTTATTCCTGGATATTCTAATTGTATTGTTGAATGTGATAATGATTTGGGAAATATGCTGTCAATGGCAGGTTGTAGTGGTTCTCATGTTGTTGATGTTGTTGTGGGTGATAAGAGAATTGTGGAGGTTGATGATGATAATTCTTGTAGGATTGATTCTGTAATTTGTGAGAGTTCTTTGGTTAACGATTGTAATGATTTTGGTGGTTTATTGCCTAGTTTTTATCCAGAACCAGAGAGAGTTTTGTTGTCTGCTAGTTGGAAGGGGATTATACATAGTGTTGGTCAAGAATTTGAAGGTGGAGTGCCGGCGTTCCGCATTGCATTGGCTAAGTATGCAATTGAGTGTGGTTCTGCAGTGAATTATTTGAAGAACGATGCAATAAGAGTAACTGCTGAATGTATGGTGAAGTTGTCTACATGTTGTAAATGGTTTATGCATGGAAGGGTGTTGATGAATTCCGGTATTTTTTTTTATAATGGAGTTGAATAATGTGCATACTTGTGGGGTTGTCACTCGTAGATCTTGTAGCAAAATGGTTGGTTCTAGACTTGTGTCTGATATTGTGCATAATGATATTAGTGATAATCCGTTGACTCGTCCTATTGAAGTTAAAAAAAAAAGTTGAAGAAGCAATATGGTATAGATGTTTCTTATCGAGTTGCATGGTTAGGAGTTGATAAGGCAATAGGTGGGTTGTTTGGTGATTTTGCAACTTCTTTTGACCAACTTCGATGGTACCTTGAGACGGCTATGAGAACGAATCTGGGAACTGTGTTTGAATTAGATATGGATGAAAGTAGTGGGTGTTTTCCGAGGTTATTTGTGGTATTTCATGGATGTTTGTATGGCTTTCAATTTTGTCGTCCGTTGTTGTTTGTTGATCGTACATTCTTGAAGGGACGTGACAAGGGGCATTTGCTTGCAGCAACATCAAATGATGGTAATCAAGGTATGTATTTATTTGCAGTTAGTATAGGTTTGGTTTGTCAGTGTGTTATTGTATTCTAAGTCTGCTAACTTTTACAGTTTCATGTTATTTTGTTTGCAGGTCTATTTCCTTTGGCTTTTGCAATTGTTGACGTTGAAAATTAAGATAATTGGATGTGGTTCTTAAGTCAGTTGTTAAAGGTTGTTGGTTCAGGCCAGAGATTGACCCTTGTGTCTGACCATCAACATGGATTGCTAGATGCTCTTTCAGTGGTTTTTCCCAATGCACATCATGCATATTGCTTGAATCACTTGAAGAGAAATTTCATTGGCAAATTGGTGGGACTTCGTACTAACTATTAGTTGAGTCTAATGAAAATATTAGTTAAATGTGCTTATGCGCCAACTGTTGCTTCTTTCCAACAGTATATGGAGAAATTGAGGTGTATTGCTGGGAATGGTAGAGTTGATAGTATGTTGGATGGTTTGCAAAATGATAAGTGGGCCAATGCATTTTTTAGAGGGAAACGATATGGTGAAATGTCATCTAATGCTGCTGAGTCTTACAATAATTGGATTGGTGGGGCCCGTGAGTTTCCTATTACTTGTATGGTTGATATGATTAGGGTTCAAATCATGACTCAATTGTCTAATAGAAGAGCTGAATCTAAAAGATGGACTGCGAAATTGTGTCCAGTTATGGAAAAGAAGTTGGTGGACTCTTTGAAGCTAGTTAGTCTTGGGATGTGATTGTTGCTAGTGATATTGTGCTTGAGGTTCATTCTTCTATTTCTTTTTATGTTGATATTGGTAGACAGACTTGTTCTTGCCATGAATAGCAATTGAATGATTTTCCTTGTTATCATGCTATGCATGCTTTGCGTAGTAATGGTAGAGATGTGTATGATTTCATTGATCCCTTTTTTCATGTAGATTGTTTTAGAGAGTCATACAAGGAATCTGTTTATCCAGTGCCTTCAAGTGAGAGATTTGACTTTGATGGTGCCGGTAGTTCGATTATCAAACCTCCTATAACGAAGAAGCAGCCCGGGTGAAACAAGAAAAAGAGGATACCTTCTAGGGGTGAGAATATGAAGCAAATCAAGTGTAGGAGGTGCTTGAAATATGGGAATCACAATAAGAAGACGGGCAAAGCTGCTATTTGAGGCCACAATCTATTCTTTTGGATTTGTATTTGAATTTGAGGAATTATGATAATAAAAAATGTGATACTTGGTATTATGGAAGTAATGAATAAAGTTGGTTGAATTGTTTTTTGTTTTTTGATGTGTTCTTTAGTTATTGAAGTTGGTTTGTAACAGTTTTGTTTTGTTTTGTTTTTTATTTTATTTTTATTTTTTTGTGGATTTGGTTAGTTTTATTTTTATGGAATGCTGAGAAGGTTGTTGAAAATTTCTTATTGAAACTGTATAATATTGAAATGCAGTTTTACTACATGATTTATTTATTTCATATTTCGTAGTGACAAAACTGTAAAATTTTACAGTTTTATTTTCAATTTTGAAATGCAGTTCATCTATTTGTTGAGTCATGAAATTGGATGCATAATTGTGTAGCATAATTTTTGTTTGAGTAATGAAACTGCATAATTTTGCAGTTTTAAGAATTATGAAAAATAACCTGATGACATTGCATAATTTTGTAGTTTTAAGAATTATTAGAAACGACCTGATGAAACTGCATATTTTCCAGTTTGAAGAATTATTAGAAACAACCTTTACTGTATGAAAATATATGCAACCACAAACAAGTACACAAACAATCAGAAGAACAACCACAATAATAATAACAAGAAGAAGAGCAACAACAACATCAATGACAACAATCATTTTCACCATAATAACCAGAAGAAGATCATTCCCAAAAGCATATAAAGTACTTGTCACATGTCATATGTTAAAAAAAAAAGTACAAAAATATGTTCACTTGAATATTTACATTGTCAAGAAGTTTGTTCATTGTTTCTATGGTTTGGTATGTTTTGTTAATATTTGGTAGTGCTCGAGTTTCCAAGATCGGTTCTCATCATTGAGGAATTGACTGATGATTTCTGCTTCAAATTTGACCCACTGTAGACACCCTATTTTTGACTGCCCTTAAGACTTGGGCACTGCTGATGGTTTCTTTGGTGGTGAAAGTTGTGCAGTGCAAAGATTCGATTTTTTCGACAAGAGGAGAGTCAAATCCCAACCTCACACCTTATTTGAAATAAAGTTCCTACGATGTTCCGACGCTCGCATTTTGTTAAATGTTGCGCTTTTTGGTAAACCGAGCAAAGGACAAAGTGGAAATGAATAGAAGAGAGGTGAACTCTTTGGAAAATCTTTCAAAACTTTTTTATGGGTTTGGAGTTGAAGAAAAGAAGAGGACAGGGAAGAAACCTAGTTGAGGAAGAAGTTCGGTATAAATCGTTAAGAGAGAGACGAGCAGTCATCGCTAAATCAGGCCTATCCTTTTGTATACTTGGACTTAAGCTATGAGGCTACCACCGTTGGAAAGAAGACTTCCTGGGCTTCATTTTACGCTCAAGAATATCCTAAAGCCGAGTCCGGATGGGGGTGATATGATTGGTTGAAGTTGGGCAACATTCCAATTGGACCGAAACTAAGTGACTTCATCAAAAAAAAAATGCATACCTTTTTACACAGTTAGAATTTTGATGCAAGGCTGCCACCATTGGAAAGCTTACTTCCGGGGCTTCAATTTGGACACAAGAATGACCTGAAAAGGAGTCTAGATGAAGGAGTTATGCCCATTTGAAGTTGGACCTGAAAAGTAGACTTTTGTGGCCGATCAGCCAAAAAAGTAACAGATCGGCCATCACAAGTAGTAGATCGGCACAAAAGATGGCCGATCGGCCAAGAGTGACCTAAATTCAGAATTTTTGAAGATATTTCATCTCCAGCTATTTCTAGCAAGCTCCAGCTGTCCCAACTCAGATATTTTCGACCAAAAACTCTCAAATTGCTATATATGAAGCAAAATATCTCATATTCAAGAGTTAGAACTTCTTGAGCAAGTTTGAGAGCTTCTCTCACTAAAACTCCCTCTCTCTCTACAATTTTCAGAGTTTTTAATCTCTGTCTCTCTCTCTAGAGCCTCTCTCTCTTGCTCTTTTGTACATAAAAGTGCATAGAAGTAGAGAAATACAACTAGTTTGCCTAGGCATCCTTCATCAAAGTTGTATATCTATGGGCTGAGGTCCCTTGGAACTGATTTTTGGGCTGTTGGAGGGTCATTTGAGCCAAGAAAGTGGTCATTTTTGCTGCTGTGCTTCAAGGGTAAGCATTTCTCCCTTTCAAGCTTGTTTTGCACATTTGCTTCACCATCTTTTTTCCATTGTTTTGGACTATTTTTGGGGTAGTATTGAACTACAAAAATTTCTATTTTTCCTCTATTTTTCAGTCCTAAAAGTATTGGTTTAGGCCTTGTTTGGCTAGGGGGTGTTTCCTCCGTTTTGCTCCTTGGCTTGTATGGCCTTTTGAGCTAACTTTCAAGCTTTTCAAACAACTTCTTTTTGGCCTTTTAGCCACTGAAATCCAGTGGATTTTCAGTGGTAGAAAACCTATTTTGAGGCTCAAAATAAGAGGGGGTGGTCCCCCCTCCTCTTATCTTGTTAGCATATGTTGATGGCCAACCAAATGAGCATGTGTTTTTACTTCTTTGTGGCTTTGTTTAGGCTCATTTTTGTGACTTTTTCAGACCTTCCATAACTCTATTTTTGGCTGTTTTGGTCACCTCTTGCATGCTTTATATACTTGTAGTATAAAATTGCACACTAGCCTAACATGCATCATGCTTTAGACCATCATTCTAGTGTGATTTTGGCTCAACTCCAGGAAGATTTTACTCATGTTTTTCCATGATCTAGGTCTGATTTATGTTGTTTTGGTCATGCATGCCTTGCTTTGTATAGCCATAGTGCATTCTAGCTCACTAGTCTTGAGTTTTGAGTCCACTAGTATGCATTACTTGGGCTATTAGTATGATTTGGCATCATTTGATATGTGATTTTAGTACATGTAGTGTGGCCATACACTCACATCTTTCACTCTTTCAATGCTTTGGAGGGTTGGTGCTTTATGCTTCAAAAATGAGCCATTGTGTATGCCATCTTGCCTAGGCTTTTGGACCACCATTTCAGTATGTATTTGGTCCTATTTTTCCATGATACAACTCTGTTTTTTGTTGTTTAGATCATCCCTCATTTGTTTCTTACACTTGTAGTGTAGGTCCTCTTTGCTAGCCTTGCATGCCTAATGAGTGAGCTTATTATTCTAGCATGTGTTGACTTGGTATTAGCCCATTTTTGGTGTTATTTTGACATGCCATAACTCTGATTTTTGTTGATGAAGTCATCTCATGCTTGGTTTTGGTAAGTGTAGTGTAATCCTCCTTATTGGCCTTGCATAATTCATGCTTCATGCCCTTCATGCTAGCTTGTTTTGGCTTTGCTCCATGCATGTTTTAGCATCATTTTGGCATGCTCTAGGACTATTTTGGGTTGCCTTGGCCATATGCTTCATGTATTGCATAGCTATAGTGCAAGTGCCTATGCTAGTTTCAAGCTTTGAGCCTCCTAGCATGCTTCATTTGTGACATGTGCATGATTTGGCATCATTTCACATGTTATTTCAGAGCATTTAGTATTGTCATGTTCTCATTTCTTTCACCCTTTGAGTGCCTCTAAGGGTCATGCATTATTGCCTTGTTTGTGGCCTAGCTTGTATGCATGCATGCATGCCTAGAATTTTGAGCTCCCATTTCAGCACGTTTTGATCTTTGTTTTGACCTATTTGAGCTCTGTCTATGGCTAGTTCATTCATTTGTGCCATATATTGCATGTCTCTTGTGTAGTCCTCCATGGTAGCTTTGTGCCTTAAGGACCCTAGCATGCAATGCTTATGTTGTTTGGATGATTTGGCATTATTTCACATGATATTTCAGAGCATTTAGTATTGTCACACTTCTATGTTTGCCACTCCTTGAGCACTTTTGAGAGTTGTGCTCTTATGCTTAATTGGCGAGTCAATGTATGAGCATGCATTTTCTAGCCTTTCATGCTATCTTTTAAGAGTGTTTTGGCCATTGTCTTGGCATGCATGAATTCTATTTGGGGTTGGTTTAGTCCATTGTGCATTGCATTGTATAGCCTTAGTGTTGTGTGCCTCAATGCTTAAGGACTTTATTTGCATGCGTGTTGTTTGCATTGTGTTTGGCATGCTCATGTTGCATTGCATTGTACTTCCATGTTGTTGCTTTGCATTGTGTTTGAATAGGGTGTTAATCCAAACACGAGAAATGAGGGACGTTTCATACTTGAAGTGATGAAACGTGTCTCGTTTCTTGGTCGCCGACGCTCTTGATCATGCATGATAGAGTTTAAGGCCCTTATGTGTTATTTGTGCATTCATTTACATTGAATTGTGCAATCTTGGCTTCTCGGCCATCATGCATTGAGATGCGTGATTGATGGCCCAAGAATCGAGTACCGCACTCCCTTAAGCTTGAGAAATGATAGGGAGGGTGGTTGTGCACACAAACCTTGCAAATACACTGCCATGCCTCTGTTTGTGCTCTGTTACAGCAAAAAAGGAGAATTTGCAGGAAGCAGTGGCCGATCGGCCATCAAAGTCTGCCGATCGACCATCAAAGTCTGTCGATCGGCTACTAAATTGGCCGATGACCATTAAACTCTGGCCGATGGCCATTTCTCTTGGCCAACCACTTCTCAGAATGTCTATAAGGTAGATCAGAAGCATGTTGGAAGTTGGCATAATTTTCAGAAGTCCAAAAGAGTGCTAACAGAGGCAACATGAGGCACGGTAGTGGATTTCCGAGCGAAACCGACCGAGCATGCATCACTTCCTTGCCCGTGAGGCCATCTCTTTACTTATGATTAATTCGTGTAAATTAGTCATTTGATTGGTTTTGTAATATTCTAATTAGCTTAGCATAACTATTTGTTTCAATTTGAGTTGTAATACTTAATTAGCTAGAATTAGTTAATTAGTTTTGTTTATAATAATTAGTTTAATTAGCTTAGCATAGCTAGTTTGTTTATTATTCAGACCCTCCGTCGAGAGAGCACAACTGTTGTAATAAGCGTGTGTGTGCGTGATGCATGTCTTCCAACCCCCATTTCTTTCTCCCTTTTACATATCTGCTTTCAGTGGTTAGTTTTAGGACATATTTCAATTAGCATCCTTATACTAGCATGTTTGCATCCATTCATTTGTCTTTCATGCACCAGGCTCAGCGCATCATACTAAATGCATTGTATTTTAATTCCTATTTGAATACATGTATCGAGTGTTGCATCCATATGCCATCTTAGAATAGTCGAGCCTATCTTAGTTGCATTTTTGCATATGTTGCATTAGGCATCGTTGACATAACTAGGATCATGCATTGATTACTAACTAGCTTTTGTTTTGGCTCGGAGTACTAGGTAAACTTTTACGCTTTAGCATATTGCATGAGATGTGTATGTTGCCATGTTAGCATGCTTGCCATGAGGCTAACTGCTTAAGTGTTTAACTGCATGAATGCATGTGGGTGAAGGTTGGATTGCTTGAATTGGAACAATTCATCGAAATGCGAGTTTTAAGTCCACTTGAGGGTGGCAAAATCATGTTATTTTCTAAGCCCACTTGAGGGTGGCAAAATCCGTGTCTTAGCCTACTTGCGAGTAACAACTTCAAACCATTTTCGAAAAACAAACATGAGATGTTTTGTTCCAACTTGAGCGATTGAGTATATACTTGTATGCTGTGCGCATCACATAGTAAGGTTAGCTAATAAACTGGAATAAGAACATATGTGTTTTCAAAAACAACATATCATGTTAGTAAAGGCCGATCTTTGATCGGGCGAGCGGGGGTGCTCATTGCATGACCTTTCCCTCTCATATCCAAGTTCCTGAGCCGAGGCAACTTTGGTGATGACGAACACGTGGCCTTAGGTACGAGTCAGGGTTTCCTAAATTTCTCAAAAATAAAATATTTAGGTGGCGACTCTGAAATCTGGCAAAGCAGTCCATGTTTGGCGCTTTTTGAATAAAATCAATTTTCTAAAATGATTTGTCGGATTTGGACTCTTTGGTGATTTATCAATCTTACATTGCACATTGTGAGATTAGATTCAGAATCGTGACATGAGTCCGAACTGTAGTAGCTAAGAACTACGATTCGCGCCCTCGCGCGCGGAGTGGAGTTCGGGGTGGTCTACACCCACTTAGTTGGTCGAAGTGATTTCTACACAAGTTGCCAGTTGATATATTGGTTGATAACATTGCAGACGGCGATTGCACAATCATTCCTGCAAAGTTTTAGATGAAGTTAATTAGTTACGTAAAACTGAAAAATTTAGCATATTGGAACATTAGTTTATTGATTTTGTATCTTACGAGTGTGGGGTTTGTTGTGGGCATTCCTCAATTGATGTAATTACTGTCTCGCACTCTTGAGATGATAACATGTTTCCTTGATTGCTGAATAATGCTTTATTCCATCTCAGTTGATGCTGTTGCTACAAAATAGTTAGTGGGTGTTTTTGTTAGTTATACTGATGAGTTGAGATGTTTTGAAAGGAATGGAACTAAGTAAGAAATTTTATTTAACTTACAATTTCCTTTGCAATTTCAAAGTGCTTGTTATGGCAATCTTTTGCTGGTCTCAAAGAATCATAGTGCCTCCATATCCTATCAGCATTGTCAAAGACCACAATTGTCCAATGGTTGTCGTGGTTGATTGGGAAATAGATATATCTGTTTTTCATTGCTTCTGGAAAATGGTTGTCCATCATTTTTTCTCTCAGTGCTTGATCTTGGTTTTGTAGTGGAGTCTGTAATTTATATATATGTTTGAAATATGTTATAAAACTATGTAGTAAGACATGCTAAGAAAGTAGAAAATTTTGTAATTTGAATAATATTAAAAAGTATGTTAAGTTTTGCTTACATTGATGAGTGTTGAGAAAACGTAAGATCTTCCCGCGTATGGATTTCTTGCAAAGGCTAGATCATATTTCTCAAATTCTTCAATGGATGGTTGGAGTGCCAATTTCATTTCTGAGAAGGCATCAATGACCTAAAACATGTTATATATGAGAATGTGTTAGGTTTGTGGAATAGGTTATTGAATATGAACAGAAACTGTAAAATTGTGCAGTTAGAGACCTACATTCCCATATAAGGGTTCCCTGTTGGTCAATCTTCATATATCTGAAAAGTATATGCAATTTTCATCTTCGCTACCAGACTAGACACAAGCACTTCATTGTGTGTTGTTGATGAGTTGAATTTGGTCTTGGTCTTTTTTGGATAGGCTATGCCAAACCTTGTTTGTTTTGCGGCATGAAATGGCGAGTGGCTTGTTTTGGATTGATTCTTCCTTGAAATCATCATCACTTTCCAATACTTAAAGTTGTGTCTTCTCTTGATTGGCATCCTCTTTTGGATTAGTTTCAGCAGCAACTTCTTTCTCTTGGCCAATACTATTGTTTTGCTTCATGAGCACCCTCTTTCTACTCGGGTTCAGTAGCAGGTTCTTTCTCTGTTTCGATTTCTTCTTTTTTCTTTTCATTCTTCTTCTTTTTTTCTTCATCGGTACCCTCTGTTGGTTTGGGTACATCAGCAACAGTTTCTATCTTGTTCCTTGTATCTTCTTTGGCATTTGTCATTGGTTGGTATTCAAAATCTGGGTCATGTGCTTGTTTTCTTGACTTTTGTTTGATTCTCTTGACCATTGATCTTTGTTGGGGACTGCCAGTTTTTTTGGCGGATATTTCCTTCAATTGATCTTCTTTTTTATGCAATTCAACCATGAATTTTTGTTCCATTTCTTGTATTTGTACTCTCATGGCTGATATGAGCTTGTCCTTGTCGTCCTCTTTGGTTGAGGTTTGTGCTTGGTCATGACCTATAAAAATGTTGGATTGTGTTTTGGTTAGTTTAATTAAATTATGCAGTTTGCTTCAGTATTAGACAAGAGTTTACCTTGTGCATGAAATGTGTCAGATTTCTCTTGGAGTTCTTCTTGTTGTTTTCCTTGTTCTCTTTTTTCATGTTGTTGTTGTTGGTATGTCAGTTCTTGTTCATTGACTTCTTGTTGTTGGTTTGTTTGTTGTTCTTCTTGTTCTTGTTATTGGCCTTCCTCTTCGTCAGTGTCTTCTTGTTGATCACCTTTTTCTTCTTCTCTTTCTTCTGCTTCATCATTGTCTTGTTGTTCATCAGCTTCTTCTTCTTCTTCTTCTTCTTCTTCTTCTTCTTCTTCTTCTTCTTCAATTTCTTCTTCATCAGTCACTTGTTTTTTTTTCATCATCACTCTCTTCTTCTTGTTCATCACTTTCTGGTTCTTCTTGTGGTTTTTGCTTTCTTTTCTTTTTCTTTTTTTTCTTTTTGTTGTTCTTCTTGTTCTGATTCTGATTCTAATTCTGATTGATGTTCTTCTTCGAGAAAGTCATCATCATCACTGTCTAGAAGTCTTTTTTTTTTTGTTGCTTTTGTTTGTTTTTTTCGCTTATTGTCCTTTTTGTGGTCATGTTTCTTTGTTGAAGAGTTTGTTGATGTGCTTTGATTGATATGCAATAATTGTATTTCTTGTTCAGTTTGGGTTAAAGCACTTTGGTCAACCTACATCGGAACAATGTGGCATATATCAGTAATACTGTAAAATTGGTCAGTTTCATAAGATGAGTTGTACTATGAGTAATGTGGGTTAAGTGTCGAAATATGTTGTTTGAAACTGAAAAATTATACAGTTTCATAATATGAGTGATGTTAAATAGATTTGTGCGTTTAAACTGTAAACTTTTGCAGTTTCATAACATGAGTGATGTTAAATAAGTGTATGCTTTGAAACTACAAACTTTTATAGTTTCATAATATGATTTGTACTGTGAATAATGTGAGTTAAGTGTTGAATATATGTTGTTTGAAACTAAAGAATTTGACAGTTTCATTACATGATTTTTACTATAATGACTGTGAAAGGAGTGTTGAATAGATTTGTGCTATGATAGTATAGAAGAGTTTGAATACCTTTTCAAAGTGAGCAAGGCTGATGTGTTTCCACTTGGAGTACATTTTGCCAAGGTTCCATTTCATAAATCTTGGGAAGCCTTCTTGTTGGATGGTCGGAGGAGTTTACTGTGCTCACAGTACCAGTACCGCAAAAAAAAATTGAAATATGTTAGATAGTTAGAAATATGTGGATGTTTGATATTTTTGTGTGAAGTAGTTGAGTAGTGTGTTTACCAAGAGTAACATGACGCATCCGGTGACATGCCTTAGGTTGTTGTTTGCATTTGCCATTGAATTCATCAGTGTGTCTTTTATTGCCTCAACCCAATTGTACTTCTTGATGTTGTTGAGATTGTCAACATAGTTGAGGAAACTCCAACTAAGTGTATGGCCTGTTGTAGGCATAAGAAGTTTCAAGAACAAGTAAAGGGTAATGGCCCTTGCAAGATCTTGACGATCATTGGTTGATTTTCTCTTTTTTGTTTATTGAAACATTTTACTCAAATGTTTCAATCTCTTTACTGATTTGCATCTTCGTTTGTAAAATGCAAGCTCAAAATCCTTTGGTCTTGCATAGGATTTGGTGGTGATGTTGTCTTCTCCACAGTCGATACCAAAAATAAGCTTGACATCACTGTTTCTGAGTTTCATTTCATTTTTGTCAAGTATAAATGCTCTTTTTCTTTTGTTGTAGAGTGTTGTCATTTTTGCTACAATGGAATTGTAGCATCTGCACCAAGAGGCCTTCAGTTGTGTTGAGGAGAGAGCATTTATAATGGGCCAAAAAGGAGTTTTTTCCAGCTCTGTTTGTTGGGCTTTTGTGGATTTGACCCTCTTCAACAGTTTGATTACTGTTCCGATGTTGGAACGGTAATTAAACTGTTGGACTCTCTTTACAGGGATTGTTGTTTTTTTCCCTTTTGATGCCTTGGTTTTTGTTTTGGGAGTTGATTGGCTTTCTTGGAGCTTTCTTTTTTTGGGTTAAAGGAGCTTCTTGTTTTTTGTTGGCTTTCTTTTGTTTGTTTTTGTTGTGGTTGGAGGTGTGGTTGGTGTTTGTTGTGTGGATGGGGTCTATGGTGTAGTTCTTGGGCTTTTTCTTGTAGGTAGTGTGGTTGTTTTGTAGGTTTCTGTGGTGTTTGGTTGTTTTTTGTTATGGTGGTTGGATTTTTTGTGGAAGAGGAGATGTTGGTGGCATTTCAGTGGATACAGGCGAAGGACTTTCAAAAGGGGAGATACTTAAATCCCTGATTGGATTTTTGGGCATATGGGTTTGTTTTTTCCAATATCTTCCAACGGTTATTTTTGAAAAAATGAAAGTGACAGTAGGGCATGAGTAATATAGTGACAAAGCTGTATAATTTTGCAGTTTTATATGCAGTTTAATATGAAGTTATATCTATTTGTTGTTAATAGTTACAAAACTGTATAATTTTACAGTTTTATATGCAGTTTAATATGAAATTATATCTATCTGTTGTTAATAGTTACAAAACTGTACAATTTGATAGTTTGATTTGCACTTTATAATAAGTTACCTATTTGTTTTGAATAGTGATTAAACTGTGTAATTTTGCAGTTTCATTTGTAGTTTGAATAAATTTAGATATGCTACTTATAGAGTGATGAAATGAAACTATATAATGTTGCAGTTTTTATAAACAGTATCAACAATAAGAACAACCCATTGTATTTTGTAAACAGCAACAATAACAACGAGAAAATTAAGTATTCAACGAA
Organism: Camellia sinensis; assembly: GCF_055761805.1. Classification (NCBI taxonomy): domain Eukaryota; kingdom Viridiplantae; phylum Streptophyta; class Magnoliopsida; order Ericales; family Theaceae; genus Camellia; species Camellia sinensis. Next base: position 27,972,048 of record NC_138966.1, on the reverse strand, counting down.
ATGTAGCAACAATACGAAGAAGAAAAGCCAATATTGAACAACAAGAAGAAGCAAGAACAACAAGAATAAGAATAAGGTGTTGAATGTGTAAAAACAGTGAATTAGAATGTTTAAAAACAGGGAACTAGAATGTTTTAAAACAGGGGATTATATATAAAAGAGAGTTTATCCATTTTGAAGTATGTAAAATGTGTTTTACAAGGGTTTTTTTATGAAAGTGTTATTGAAACGGTATATACGAAATATGAAAGAATAATGTACAAATTTGAATGAAAAATAATGGATAGGTGAAGAGAGATGTTATTTTTTTTCCCCATTTCTGTAAATCGGAAGTCAGGAACTATGAAATTTCTTTAGAGTGGTGATAGTTCTTCGTGTTGTTGAGAGTCGCCGATTGGAGAATATGAACGGCTTGGTGTTGTGTTGAAGATGAACGGTTTCGTTTTGTGGTTAGGGTAGGGTTTCAGAGGGAATGGAGTCGAACGGAGGAGAGATGGAGGACTGCGAATGCGATCTCGAGCGGCGAAGATGTGACAATGTACTGATCAGACTGAGATGATCATGGGTGATGGTTGCGCGCGTGTAAATTGGATGATATATTGTGGGTATTTTCGTCTGATTGATAATTTGAGGACTTAATGGAGTATTAAATTTGTTTTGGGCCTAAATGGGGCATGACATATTTGGTTTGGACCTTTGGGTCAGTTTTCCAAAAATAAATAAACAAAAGAACTATCCATTAAAAATCATGGGTGGTGTATGTAAATCAAAAGTATGTTAGTGTGAAGCTAATTAATTATCATATTAGATCAGCCTTGATCAGCTCTCTTCTCCATTGAGGATCATGAATGCTCTGCATTTGACAAAAACAAAATAAAATGAGAATATATTGGAGATGCATGAATATGGACATCCTGGACTTCAGCAACTTGCTTAATAAATTCACTGAAACTGATAGATCCCAAATTAACATCCATACAGCTATTATTTCAAAACCTAGCATTTACTCAAATTTGTAAATTACTCTTCAACAATTTGCAGGAAATCATTTACAATCCATAAATCAAATCCCAAGCCCACAATAGGGTTGGGGGTACGTGTTGTGCGGCTAAGCACAGTAGGATTTGCAGCCATTTGAAACAGTAGCACTAGATTGAATTGGTTGAAATGGTTTAGTACTGTTGTGCCAAAAAGCTGCATTAATTTTATTTATTTATTTATTTTGAGGTTTTATTAGTTAAACACTTTTGAATTAAATCACAATGACCCTGTTTGGTAGAGCTGTGAGAAAGTACTTATAGCTTATGCCTCAACAGCTTATAGCTTATAACTTTCAGCTTAAGCTGATTTCCAGCTTATTCTTAAAGCATCTCCTGCCCCATTCAAAGAATATGCTGATTTCTGACTTCCAATAAGCTATAAGCTATAAGCTAAACTAAACACATCAAAATAGCTTAAATTAAGCTGAAAGCTGAAATAAGCTGTAATTAAGCTCTGCCAAACAGGCACAATGACTAAAACAAAGACCACTTTGATCATAATTTAAACAATAATCATAATAGATCACAAACACAACAATAGGTGCTAAAAATAATAAAAATAAAAGTTAAAAACTTGAATATTATAACTGAGTTATAACTACAAATCACTTAACGTATAATCAGAAGACCACAAAATGTCAGGACCGGGCATATAGTACACCCCAAAAATGGGTGTGTACTACTCAACTCTATTCAAGTGTGTCCTGTCAGATCAATTTTTATCTCCTTTAAAAATAAAAATAAAAAAAATTGAAATCAAATTTATTTATAAAAAATTACCAACTTAATACAATACGCACTGAAATTTATGACCTTATAATGCGTGAGGACATAAAGCAATCAATTGCAAATAAGTTGATGGGTTCATGATTTTAATCTTATGAATGTTTAACTAAAACCTAAAAAATAAAAATAAAAAATCAATGCAGCTTTTGCACACAACAGTGCCTGGAAATTGGCAGGAAAATCAAGCTACAATTCTCTATTTTTCAACTTTCATACAAATTTAACCCAACATATGTGAACTATATAATTAAACAAATACGGAATTGTTGTTTGTTTTTTCTAACAAAGCAAAAATTCTACAGTCATGGGTATGAATTTTCTTTGTTGTCCTCTACTTCACAATCAAACAAACTAATTTCTAGGGAAATCTCAATCCAAACATTACTACAATAAAAAGGCAGAGTTTTGTTAGACCGGTTATAACTGGTTGCCATTTTATTTTTGCATGGTCAAAATCCCATATTCTTATCTAAGGGCTCAAATGGTTTTTATATATGGTACACAAACACCACTTTTGCATGTCATAGTCGGATCCATATCTCATCAATTAATATGTTAGTTAGTACACTAATTAATACATATAACATTATTTTTTTTCATTACTTGTTTCACATTATTGATGCGACAATTTGAAGCACGTGCTACTTTTCATTGGGCCATTCTATCAACCGGACTACCGTACCAAGGTATGCTTGCAAATGTTAGAATGAGGCCCTAGGATAAAGTTAGAGGCAGAGTAAAGAGAGGACACGGAAAATACACCAGGACTAGTAGATGCTGAAGCCCAGATAAGATGATCAGCCCTGTCAATTGACAGAGATGGAGCTGAAGATAGTAGACCAAGTAAGTTAGCTTCTTCTACCAATTCCCAACTGAAAAGCACTATGTCCTCTTGTCTCACCTACAATTTGCAGATGACTCAATTCTTTTTTCTGAGGCAGATTGGGATCAAATGGTACTTATCAAAAGAATCCTTAGGTGCTTTGAAATCCTATCTGGGCTTAGAATTAATTATCACAAAAGCGTGGTGTGTGGCGTCGGTGTGTCTGATACTTTATTGCTCTCCTTTGCACATCTCCTTAACTGTAAAGTACATAGCCTTCCTTTGAAATTTCTGGGACTGCCTCTAGGTGCCAATCCTGGTAAAAAATCTACCTGGAAGCCTGTGATTGACAAGATCAGATCTAAACTCTCAGGGTGGAAGAGGAAACTACTATCCTTTGCAGGTAGATTAACCCTAATCAAGTCTACTCTATCTAGTTTACCAATGTACTTTCTTTCTTTGTTTAAGATGCCAGAAGGTGTGGCAAAAGAATTCGAAAAGATTGAGGCAGCTTTTTTATGGGGCAGTAATGATCTTAAAAGGAAAGTGCATTTAGTGAAATGGGGGGAGGTAACCAAAAGCTTGAACCAAGGGGGCCTGGGTATCAGAAGAATAAGAGATATGAATGCTTGTCTATTGCTCAAATGGTGGTGGAAATTTGGAACTCAAGTAAACTTTCTTTGGAGGAGAGCTATCTGTAGCAAATACAATATTGATGAGGCTAGTTGGCATCCACCTTTAAAGTCCTCCTACAAACATTCTAGAGTTTGGAAGGACATATTATCTATTGGGATTCATAGCACAAATGTTTACAATTTCTATATAGATAACTGCCAAATCCAAGTGGGGGATGGGAGTAGGATTAAATTTTGGCATGACAGATGGTGTGGCAGCTCTAGTCTCAAGTCTTCTTTTCCCCTTCTCTTTAATCTTTCTACAGATAAAGAAGGCTCTCTACAACAGTTCATGGCAAGAAAGTCTAGCCCAAACAATTGGAATTTTCCTATTAGGAGAGTGCTTTTCAGTTGGGAATTGGTAGAAGAAGCTAACTTACTTGGTCTACTATCTTCAGCTCCATCTCTGTCAATTGACAGGGCTGATCATCTTATCTGGGCTTCAGCATCTACTAGTCCTGGTGTATTTTCCATGTCCTCTCTTTACTCTGCCTCTAACTCTATCCTAGGGCCTCATTCTAACATTTGCAAGCATATTTGGAATGGGGCTGTCCCCCCTAAGGTTTCATTCTTTACTTGGCTGGCCTGGAAAAACAAAATTAAGACAGCAGTGTTTATGCACAGAATTGGCATCTTAGATGCTTCTGCTTCTCTCATCTGCCCATTTTGTCGTTCTGAACCTGAATCTGCTGTCCATATCTTGCTTCATTGCCCATTTTCTTGGTTGATTTGGTCATCTATAATTAATGAGTGGGGGTTCTCCTGGTGCATTCAAGGATCAGTGGATGATCTTCTCCAATGGTGGATGACTGTCAAGCTCAAAAATTTTGATAGGTTAATTTGGAGAGCCATCCCCCTTATCGTTCTTTGGTCGCTTTGGAAACTTAGGAATGAATGTGTCTTTGCAGAGGCTCAACCTAGTCTCTCTGGATTGAGTGAAAATATCAAAATTAGAGCAGTACTTTGGCTGAAAGCATCTATTAAAGATCTTCCTTATTCCGTTGATGATTTAACTTTCAATTGGCGCCAAATCAGAGGATGTTCTTAACTGTTCCGAGCTGCTTTGTGTTGAAATCTGGGTTTGTATGGATGTCCTGTGGAGTTTGTTAGCATGTAGACAGTCAGTAGTCTTCAATAATGCATGTCAGTGGCTGGGGATGGTCTGATAGTGTTTGGCTGTTGTCTTCTTATTTTTGTCTTGTTTTGTTCTGCTCCGTTTGTTGGTTTCTCACCATCTTGGAGCCTCGAGTGTGTGCTAGCAGATGATTGGGTGTGCGTTTTGGTGCCAACCTAGTTGGGATCCAAATGTTTCACTGTGATGCTTTTTGCACCCTCTTCTTTATTGATGTATTCCTATCATACTTGTTATGTTTTTCATCAATAAAGCTTTTCTTTTGCCGATCAAAAAAAAAATATATATATATATATATTATTTTTTATAGGATAAATTGCTAATAAATTCTAATAAATATACTTAATTCTCATTAAATCTTATTAACAAATTAATCCTAATAAAATCGTCATTAAAAATAATTTTTGTGACAATTTTTTATATGTTGTTAAAAATTGATAATTAGTATTTTTTTTGTCACGATTTTTATAAATTGTCGTTAAAAATTACAATTAGTGACGTTTTTCTATGACAACTGTCATTGAAAGTTGAAAACTAGTGACGTTTTTGTGACAATTTTTTTAAGTTTTTAAAACTTACAATTAGTAACTTTTTGTGACAAATTTTTCAAACTATCGTTGAAAATTAACAATTAATGACATTTTTAGTAGTGTTTGATGAAAAATGCCGTTTATTATCACGGAACTTATTGGACAATAAATTCACCTATTAAAATCTACACGTAAGTCTTCTTTTTTATATACCAAAATAGAGTGTGTGTGTGTGTGTGTGTGTATATATATCATATTTTACCCCTATTTTGGTCAACATATTTATATGGCAATTATTTTATTTTATGTTTCAAAATTTTAAAAATTTTGTATAACTTTCAAAATACATATCGATTTTTGATAAAATTTATATTTTTGAAAACTACCCGACACCTATTAAATGAGATCTTTAATGAATGTATGTAAAATGAAAAAGGAAAAAAAGTACAAATTTTGAGAAAATTAGTAAAAATCTCTCTCCAACTTTGGATAATAGGAGAGGTCTAATATGTTTTTTTCTTATTAGTTAGGGTCCTTCAATAATATTATTAGAGAAATTTCTTTGTCTATGGATGCTTGAAGGATGAGTTTCCTAGACTTTATTCTTTGTCTAAGGATAAATTTGAATCTATGAATGTGTTGCACAATAGAAGTGGCAATGAGAAGTGAAATCTGAACTTCAGAAGATCTCTCTTTGAATGGGAAGTGGAATAGTTAAGGAGGTTGAACATGATGTTACTCAGTGCACCTATTATCAGGGGAAGCCTGGCTGATAGCTTGAGGTGGAATGCAGGCAGATCCATCAGGCATATTAATTGTTTCCTCAGCCTATAAGTGGTGTGAGTTGACTTTTGGCAAAGTATATTTGGTAGTTTCCCCACTAAAGGCTCGGTTCTTTGGATGGCTAGTATGGTAACGGAGGATTAAGACCTCAAGTTACCTTCAAAGAATTAGAATTCTCAGTGATCAAGCTTGTTAATATATCATATACATTAGATATTAGATAGTACATTGTAGCTGTAAATTATCTGTAAAGGCAAACACCCACTACCACACTTTCAGCTTTAGCATTAGTGCTTATATTGTTTAATGTAACCTTTATGCTTTCGGTGCTCCATTATATCCCTCTTCTCTCTATAAAGAGAGCTCATTGTCTTTGTAAACGTACACACAACATTACAGATTAATACAGAGCTATTCAGTTGCTCTCTCTCTCTCTCTCTCTCTCTCTCTCACTCTCTCAAACTATTGTTTCATATACAGTTGCTCTCTCTCTCTCACTCTCTCAAACTATTGTTTCATGGTATCAAAGCCCAGTGTTACATTTCTGGCAATTTTCAATTTTGGTGTTTAGTCCCGTACACAGTGGCACTACATCAAACCGCTCGAAATTTTCTCACGATTCCAACGGCACCACGCCCGTCCTCAGAAACCCTTCCACGCGCCCACACGCACCGCCTTTGTCCTCGACGCGTCACCACTTCCACCACCACTCTCACACGCACCTGCATGCGCCATCTATTGCTGCTCACATCCGCCACGCGCCCACACGTCCGCGGCTGACGTCAGCCCTGCCGCTCCCGTGCGCCGCGCCTGCTACTGTATGCCTCTCGTCCGCTCCCGTGCGCCGCGCCTACTACTGTACGCCTCTCGTGCGCCGCTTCACTAGTGTGCACCCGCGTGTGCCAAAACAGCTACCGTGCGCCGCACCTGCGCCAATCCGCTACCGTGCGCCGCCGGTTTCCTGCTAATGAGCTCCTCCCTGCACTTTGCTAACGTGCGCCGCTGACATCATTGTTGACATCATCTCTACACAGCATACCTTTCCTTGCTATATTCGACCTTCCGGACTCACTGGTACACTCTGTTTTACCTAATTTTGCTCCTACAGGTCTATTCCTATTGCTTTAGCCCTATTCAACCTTTATTATGGATCGTCATGATGCCTCCCATCCCATTTTTGTTATTTTGAATGGTTCCAACTATGTTCTGTGGGCCCAAGCCATGTCTTCCTTTCTCAATGGAAAGAAGCTCTGGCGAATTATCACCGGGGATGTGACCCAACCAGTGAAAGACACTACTGAAACCACTGTTTCCACTGCTACTACTACATATGAAGACCGACTTGAGGAATGGGACAGTAAAAATTATCAAATCATTACCTGGTTTCGAACTACCTCTGTTACCTCTATCAGTCTTCAGTTTGGTCGCTTTCAGCTTGACTCTATCACTACTCCTACAAAAGACATCTGGGATTTTTTGAAAGAACGATACCAGACTACTGGTCTTACTCATCAATATCAACTTCAGAGCCAACTTCATCGGATACGCCAAGACTCTAGTTAGTCCATCAATGACTTCCTTTCTCAAATGTACTCCGTTTGGGACCAGCTTGCTCTTTTCGAACCGACTTGGCCTCACCGCGAAGATGATGTCTTATTTACTGCCCATCATAATCAACAAAGGTTGGTGCACTTTCTCATGGCTCTCACTTCATCTTTTGAGCCCGTACGTGCCTCTCTTCTTCATCGGCATCCTTTGCCCACTCTGGAACAAGCTATTTCTGAGCTGTTATCAGAGGAGACTCGTCTTGGTACTCTCCAAACTCATCATGTGGACTCTGTTCTTGCCACTCCACCGTACCGGCCATTATTTACCCAGTGGACCACTGTCTGCCTCTATTGTCAAAATCGGGGCCTTCCTTCAACACATCTCCTGGTCAATTGCCCCGTCAGAACCTGCCGATACTGCAACAAACTTAGTCCTGGTCATCTGCAACAGGATTGTTTTCGCAATCCCTCATGTTCATCCTCCAACAGCCACTCTTCTCGCAGTGGTTCTTCCCGGGGGAGCTTTCATCTTTCCGGGAATCAGTCTCATTCCGGGAATCAATCTCATCACACTGCTGCTGCTGCCTCTGAGGGGTTTTCTAAGTCTCCTGCTCCGTCTACCCCTCTCTTTTCTGCAACGGATGTAGAGGCCATGTTCAAACACCTTCTCTCCCCTTCCGGTACACCTTCTCCTACTGCTTTGTCTGTGATTCCAGGTAACTCTTCTTGGTATTTTGACTCTGCCTGTTGTAATCATATGACCTCCAGTTCTACTATATTTTCTTTTATCTCTTCATCTCCTCATATTCCCTCAATTCAAACTGCTGATGGTTCTCTCATGACTGTCCGTCATATTGGTACTGTTTCCACTTCTTCTTTATCTTTACCTCAAGTTTATCATATCCCTACTCTCACTTTAAACCTTATTTCTATTGGTCAATTATGTGAACTTGGTCTAACTGTCACATTTTCTGCTACTCATTGTTTGGTGCAGGACCCTCAGACGGGGCAGACTATTGGGATCGGCCGTAAGCACGGATGTCTCTATGAGCTCATTCACCTTCATGTTCCTGACTCTCCTCAGATCGCTGCTCCTGCATCTGCGTCCTCATTATCTCCTTTTCATCTTTGGCATTGTCGCTTAGGGCATATTTCTGTTAATCGATTAAAGTCTTTGGTTTCTAGTGGACAATTGGGTTATGTACTTCCAGATACTTTCGATTGTATACCCTGTCAACTTGCCAAACAACCTGCTTTATCATTCAATAAAAGTACTTCTATTTCCTGTGCACCTTTTGATCTTATACATTCGGATATTTGGGGCCCCTCCCCTACTACTACTATGGGGGGATCTCGTTATTTTGTTGTTTTTATTGATGATTTTTCACGATTTACTAGGATTTTTCTCATGAAAACTCGGTCTAAACTCAAAACCCTTTATTATAAATTTGCCCAAATGATCCACACCCAATTTTCCAAAACCATCAAACTTTTTCGCTCTAACAATGCTATGGAATATCGAGATTCAGATTTCCTTTCTTTTCTTCAGAGTCATGGTACACTGCCTCATCGTTCCTGTGCTGGCACGTCCCAGCAAAATGGTCGTGCTGAACGAAAACATAGGCATATTCTTGACACTACTCGCGCTCTCCTTCTCTCTTCTTCCTGCCCTGAAAACTTTTGGGGGGAAGCTGCCCTCACTGCTATCTATACTATCAATTGTGCTCCTACCCCTGTCATCCATAATCAAACTCCCTTTGAACGTCTGCATGGCACTCCTCCTCTATATACTAATCTTCGGGTTTTTGGCTCTGCCTGCTTTGTTCTACTTCAATCTCATGAGCCCACCAAGCTTGAACCTAGTTCTCGTCTTTGTTGCTTTCTTGGGTATGGAATTGAACATAAAGGCTTTCGCTGTTGGGACCCTCTCTCTAAACGTCTTCGTATCTCCCGCCATGTCGTTTTCTTGGAGCACAAAATGTTTTCCTCCCTATACTCCTTTCACTTGCCCGCACTTTCCACTAATGTCCTGTTTACTAATCCTTCCATAGATCTCTTCTCTGATGATTTTGATACAGGTTCCTCCTTCATTGAGACGCCCTTGATCACTCCTGCTCCCGACCAGACTGCTCTCCCTGAAGGTACACCTATCATTGCACCACCTCCTTCTCCACCGGTTCTTCCTCCCACCGATCCTCTTACGGGTCGACCACACCAGGTAACTCAACCTCCTATCCATCTTTGTGATTATATTGTTAGGTTTGCTGCCTTTTCTACTTGTGAACCTACCTCCTATCGTGAGCCTTGTACTAATCCTCTTTGGCAGCAAGCTATGACTGATGAACTCCAAGCTTTGGACAAAACTCATACTTGAGATCTTGTTGATCTTCCTCCTGGAAAAACTGCTATTGGCTGCAAATGGGTTTACAAAATCAAGACTCATTCTGATGGCTCTATTGAACGCTACAAAGCTCGTCTTGTTGCCAAGGGTTTCAACCAGGAATATGGGATTGATTATGAGGAAACCTTCTCCCCTGATGTTCGGCTTACCTCTGTTCGCAGTTTACTTGCTGTTGCTGCTGCTCGCCACTGGGAGCTCTTTCAAATGGATGTCAAAAATGCTTTCCTCAATGGTAATCTTCTTGAGGAGGTCTACATGCAACCTCCACCTGGGTCCACTTTTCCACCTCATAAGGTTTGCAAACTACAGCGTGCCCTCTATGGCCTCAAGCAAGCGCCCCACGCTTGGTTTGCTAAGTTCAATTCTACCATTCATGACTTCGGGTTCACCTCTAGCTCCTATGACTCTGCTCTTTTTATATGGACTACTCCTCATGGTACCACTCTTCTCCTTCTGTATGTAGATGATATGATTATCACTGGTAATGATGCAGCTGGTATTCTCCACCTCAAACGTTTTCTCCACCGTCAGTTTGAGATGAAGGACCTTGGTACTCTTAACTACTTTTTAGGCTTTGAAGTCTCTCATGATTCTACTGGTTCTTATTTATCTCAGGCCAAATATGCATCAGATCTTCTGGCTCGTGCTGGTCTTACCGATTGCAAAACTACCTCTACTCCAGTTGATCCTCAGATTCGTCTCACTCCTCTCGATGGGGATATCCTCAATGATGCTACTCTTTGTCGCTAGCTCGTCGGTAGTCTTGTCTATCTCACAGTGACTCGTCCTGTCATTGCCTATGTTGTTCACATTATTAGTCAGTACATGTCGGCTCCTCGCACTCCTCACTATACTACTCTACTCCACATCCTTCGATACCTCAAAGGCACTCTGTTCCATGGCCTTCACTACTCTACTTCCTCCTCTCTTAACCTGCGTGCCTTTTCTGATGCTGATTGGGCTGGGGATCCTACGGATCGACGCTCCACCATGGGATTTTGTTTCTTCTTAGGGGATTCTCTTATTACTTAGCGTAGCAAGAAATAATCCCTCACTGCCCGTTCTAGCACCGAAGCTGAATACCGAGCTCTTGCTGATACTACTCAGGAACTTCTCTGGCTTCACTGGCTCCTCACTGATATGGGTGTTTCCTCTTCTAGCGCTACCTCTCTTTATTGTGACAATCAGAGTGCCATTCAGATTGCTCACAATGATGTTTTTCATGATCGCACCAAGCATATTGAGATTGATTGTTATTTCATTCGACAGCATGTTACACGTGGTACTGTTCATCTTCTCCCTATTGCTTCTGCCGATCAACCTGATGATATTTTCACCAAGGCTCATCCTCCTGGGCGCTTCCGTGATCTTGTTTCCAAACTCAACTTGGTCGATGCCTACCCTCCTTGAGTTTGTAAGGGGCTGTTAATATATCATATACATTAGATATTAGATAGTACATTGTAGCTGTAAATTATCTGTAAAGGCAAACACCCACTACCACACTTTCAGCTTTAGCATTAGTGCTTATATTGTTTAATGTAACCTTTATGCTTTCGATGCTCCATTGTATCCCTCTTCTCTCTATAAAGAGAGCTCATTCTCTTTGTAAATGTACACACAACATTACATATTAATACAGAGCTATTCAGTTGCTCTCTCTCTCTCTCTCTCTCACTCTCTCAAACTATTGTTTCAAAGCTAATGAACTGCATTTTCTGCAATGATGAAGTGGAAAGTGTCAACCATGTGCTACTGTTATGCCCATTTGTTTGGCAGATTTGGTCTAATATCATAAAATGGTGGGGTTTGCAATGGGCAATACCTGGGTCTTATTTCATTCTTGGGCTGGTACTAAAATTTAAAAAAAGGAGAGCAAGATTTGGAAAGTCAACCCTTTGGTTATGCTCTGGTTCATTTGGAAACAGAGAAATGATAGTATTTTTAATGGCTCACAGCTAAATTTTGAGGTTATGTGTGAAATTATCAAAGTAAGGTGCAATATCGATCAAAGCTTCATGTCCATCTTTGGACTATTCACTTAATGACATTATTTACAACCTGCTACAAGTTAAATAATGTATCGAGGGAGTTGGCTGAGCAATTTAGGAGCAGAGTTGGAGGCGTGTATATATCAAGTTATAGGCAATTTGGTGTGGTTATCTGATATGATCAGCTGAATAAATGTTGTTGCTTGTTTTGGGTTTGATGTTGGGACATTTTGGTGACTTGGTTGATTGTTGCGTAGGTGTCTTGGTTTGGTTTGTTGTTTTTCTTCTTGTTGGCTTCTCACCATTTGAGGTTGTGTTAGTAAATGATTGGACAATCCACTACAAATGAGGTTGTAGTGTTGTTCTCGGTGTCAACTTAGTTGGAATTGTATTATTTTGTTTTGTTTTGTTTTGTTTTGATACTTTTTGCACTTCCTTTCTTTTATTGATGTATTTTCATATATAATGTATGTTAATTATCATCAAGAAAGTGTTCTTTTTGGCTGATTAAAAAAAAAAAAAAAGCACAGAGAATTTTTTCTTTTTGAAGAGTTGAAAGAGAAATTTCTTTTTGAGGAGCTAAAAATTTCTCGGTGATGTAAAAATGTTAAGAGACCCCAACTATTATAAAAATATTATATGTCATTTATCTTATAAAATTCTAATATTAAGGACCTTAAACGAAAAATCCCATATCTATTTGGTTTGTACTTAAATTTAATTGCTAAATTAATCAATTAAATTTGTTTATCTAATATGTACAAGAAGCTAAAATTTAAAATTTATTAATATGTTGAATTATCTCTTTCCATCTTTATATTGTAGTGGTGGGTTGTAATTACATGATAGTGGTGGTGAAGAAGCAATATAAATTTAGTATTTAAGTATATATAAAAAATAAAAAATAAAAAAATTGACTTAAAATTTTATCATATTTTAAAAAACTCGTTCACATTTTAAGTGGTATAAATTTTAATTATCAATCAAATTTAATTTAATTTTACTTAATGAATACTTACTAACAAAAATAAATGAACAAAGCATGATGTCAACTAAAATTAAGTCAAAAGATTTCAATGTCCAAAATTTTTCATTTTATATTTTTTGAAAATGTAAATTTATGCATATTAATTTCACATTACACTTATTATAGGTCACCCATATAAAATTAGATTAATTTGATATTCATAGTCATATAATTTTATCATAATTTTCTTCAAACAAATGATGATAACTATAATTGTGAAAATAAATTATCTATTTTTTTAGGGTAAATTATCAACAGGCCCTAATTGTTGGACTTAATTCTCATTAAATCCTATCTGTCATGACTGAAAGTTGGTTCTAGCAAAATTGTCGCTAAAAAAAACTTTTTGTGACTAAAAATTGACAATTTAATGACTTTTTTGTAACAATTTTTTAAATTGTTGCTAAAACTAACAATTGGTGACATTTTTTGGGACGGATTTTCAAATTGTCGCTGAAAACTGGCAATTAGCTACGTAGTTTTAACAGTGTTTGATAAAATTTAAAAAAAAAAAAAAAGGCCACTAATTATCACAGGACTTATTAAACAATAAGTTTATCTATTAGGACCTACACGTAGGTCCTAATTTTTTTAAGACAACTATAATAAAATTATATGGTTATAACTATGTGATCAATTTAATATTTTTATATAGATACACACAAGTCTCTGCAAAATAAATGATTCACATCGTTAGAGTAACATGTGACAGGTCCCAACAAAACCCTTGTGCAAATTTGTTTTATTTTTTTATTTTTGATTAGTAAAAATGAATTTTATTGATAAAAATTAGATTACATGACAAATGACAAACATTAATAAACAGACAGTGTAAAAAATATCAAAACAACACTGAACAATCCCAACTAAATTGATACTAAAGAGCAAGTCTAATTATTTGCTACCGCATCAGCTGGTGAGAAACCGACCAACAACATATAGTACCCAAAAAAAAAAAAAAATACAATACAACAATAGAACAACCACCACAAGAGATAGCACTAGTAGCAACCATCAAAAGAAAAATAATCTCATCTCCAGATGCACAAAGCTACCAGCATCAGAACAGCAAGGCTATAGAGCAAATGCTACTCTATAAACATTTCAATCTCACTGTGGGTGTTGATTTTTGACCACACAACCAAATGAGAAAAACTCAGCTAGAGAGCACCAGCATAATAGATTAAGCCCAACAACCTATAACAAGAAGATGAGAATCCGGCGGTAGTTCGTCCACCCGAGGGAACTCCGGCGATCAAGTCAGTAATCAATATCTCTCACAGATAGCAAATTGTACTTAAAACTCAAAAGAAAGAACTCACCTTTGACCGACGAGGGTGCTTTACTTTTATAACCAGTAGTGACCTGATCCTTTTAGAAGCCTCACTTTAGTGGACTCAGGCTCAATGCTTATCCTGGACACTCTGCTAGATAAGGATAAACTCTCCTTCGGCCTTATCTTTATCCAGATTGAGATCCTCTCCTGTTGTAGGACTCTTATCTCTTATCTACTTATCTCGGATTCTGGCATCTCTGCAGACAACCTTGGCTTAGCCGAGATCATATTAGCAAGTGTGACCAGGCCACGTAGCACCTCGACTGACACTTCGACGTCACCTTAGCCACATGTTGTCATTCACAAAATACTTCCCTACAACTGCCCCTAGGTTCTATTACCTCGACAATCTGAGGTGATGGAACCTACATTGTTTGTCCACATAACATGTCGACTCAGAATTCATTCATCTCTCCAACCGAGATCATGACTCGTCAGCTTCAAGTAACCATGACTCAGCTGGCCACTTTATCACGGATCAAGAACAAAGAATCAAGTTCTTTAAGCATCTCAATCGAGATCGCTCCTTTACCCGAGATCATTGCCTCATTATTTAAGGAATTTCAAGAGTTCCCATTACGCATGAACTGTCATACACAGTCGTTTCAACCGTTTCTTCCACGTGTCCCTTCCCCATTGGTTCGTACTTAACACGCGCTAGCAAGCCGCTTTATTTCTGTCAGCACCGCCTGACAGGCACATCATCCAAAGCACTCCATTGCATTTTTGCCATCTTTTCATATTTTTGACAAAAACCCATTCTCTCTCTCTCTCTTCGACTCTTCACTTCCGCAAATTCGATTTCCCTCTCTTGCTCAAAATTTTCTCTCTCTACACTATTTTCGTGCTTCCAAGCTCCTATAATTATTTTATTCGTCTCCTTCGGCGAGCTTTTCTTTGTTCGGTTCCAGTCGTCACCATCATCTGACTCCAGCGAACCTCATCCCGACGTCCACTTCTTTGGCCTCATTCTGTAAGTTCTCAATTTCTGCACTCTACTTTCAATTTCTTCATATAATCCTGATTTGCTGGTCACATTCTATGCTATTTGATATTGCCAATTGCTTGTTCTTGACTCTGTTAGAGACAAACTACGATTTGTCACGATGCTCTGGATATTGCCTTATGCTATATTTGTAATCACTTCTGTGTTGCTATTGAATCTATATCCAATGCTTAATCTGTCTGTACATGTGTTTTTTTTTTTTCTGGTTTGATGCTCACAAATCTGTTGTTGCTCTTGATTGCTCTGTTCATGTGTTTCTAGAGTATCATTTGCACTACTTATGGTTCTTGCACATTGTCTTACACACATCTACTTACTATTCACGAATTTTCTTGTTCTCTGTCTCTTTCTTGATTTGGGATCACATTCTTTTTTTTGTTTTTCTTGCTTGTTTCCAGATCTTTTGCCTTTGATTCTTGTTTCTGTAGTTTTTGGTTTGGGATTTGCTTAGAAACGATACACTTAGGAAAACTGAAACAAATTTCCCCTTAGATCTTCAAAATCCTCACCTTAATGCTTAGCCGACATTCTCAAACCCATACCAGTTCCCTTTCTTTGAAATCCATCACAAAACTCTTTAAGCCAATATCATGGGGATGTTCAAGTGGAGGGTAGACATCCCTGCCAAGTTAGAGTACTTTCAGCAAGAGTTCTCCATCCCAGTTGACGTTCACCTTAGGTTGGCTGGGAAAGATGACTCTATTATGCCTGACAAGGACTACATGCCATTCCCGGTGGTCACCATTATTGAGTGTGGACTTCGGTTCCCTCTAGACATCCTTTTTGGGGAGGTCCTGCACTTTTACAAACTCAACCCCATGCAAATAACTGTCAATTCGTTTTGGGTTATCAACAGTATTGCCAAGTTGGCACGTCGAGAATACGCTAGAATTACCCTTGCCGACATCCAATATTGTTATACCATGTATAGCCTTAAGTCTACCAGTGGCTACATGTACTACCTCAAGCGCAAATCCATCGCCTTCAAACTTATAGCAGACCTCCCAGACTCCAACAAAGGCGTTGGAGATGACTACCTGATCATCTCGGGCAACTAGAAATTTGCAACTGATGATGATCTTCATCTCTTTTCCCTACGCCGATGAGTTTTTAGAAAGGATGAGGGCAAGAACTGAGTACAAGTGTAAATCTTTTATGTTCCTGCATCTGTCTTGTATATCTATCTTGAAGCTTGGTGTCATTTTTCCTATTTTTGCAGTTCTTCCTCAGCCGAGCAAGTCATTTTGAGAATCCTACATACCCAGCCGATTTCTCAAGAGGCTTCTGGATCTGCCAATTGAGAAACTCAAAGTCCCACTACTGCTCAACTACATACCGACTTACAAGTCTCCCTTGTCCGGCGTTCCCAAACGAAGCAAGACTCCTTCATCTGTCACAACTCCGCCAGCCACCTCATCAACATGGCCAAACCAGGCCTCCACATCTGATCCAGCAGACCAGCCATCCACCTCTGCCCCCCACCTTATTCCACCATCGCAGCGTCAATGCCAATACCGAGCTCTACCAAACGCACCTACCAGTAAGACTTACAACCGGAAACACTGAGATTCTAAGGCATCGGCTTACGATCCAGCTAATCCTTTCATTGCCCTTTCTACAATCCACTTCGACACTAGAGTTACCACCGTTGCAACCGCTAACAAGATGGGTCGCAAACTAGCCGTGGTTAAGGACCTCCTAGCTAACATCCTAGGGGTTGTGATTGTCCAATCCTCTTCTTCTCCATGCTAGTGCAAGCCAAAGCCAGAGCAAATGAAGAAGGCCAAGGCTAAGGCCACAGTGACGTAGATTCCTTCTGAATCTGAGAAGGATCTTGATGCCTCTATGCCGATATCAAAACTGGCCGAATCCGAGAAGAGGCCAGCTGAGGCCACAACATCTAACGCCCCGCCACCGAAGAAGCCCAGGTCTGATTGCCCAAAAGGTAACAGTAGCTTCCTCTATGATTAGACTTGGGCCTCCGAGGTTATGGTTGGTGACCAACCTTTGACAACCGATAACAGTGCGATCAAAAGCGTAGAGGTCGGCGCTACTCTATCTACGGTCGTGCTCCTTCTGGCCAACATGAACCACATGGCCAATCTCCATGAGAACGAAAAATTTTCCCTTATGATGCAGCACTCTGTCTTGGTAAGTTCCCTACTGTATCCTTTTTAGCTTTCCAACACTTAGCCAAATTTTACTAATCTATTTTGTTCTTTGCAAGCCATCCAGCATGAGCATTCCTATGCGGTCAAGACCGAGATAATAAAGAATGAGTTAGTAAAGAAGACTCAAGAAGCTACCAAACTCCTCTCTTCACTCAGCCAGGCCAAAATCAGCAACTAAAGTTTGCTGGATAAGGCCAAAGTTGCCAAGCCTGCTCAAAACAAAGTCGAGGCTAAAGCCAAACCTGCTGAGGCCACTGCCAAATGCACCAAGGCCGACGATACGGCTGTCGAGGTCAGAGTAGCAGAGGTAGAGACCAAGCTTAAAGAGGCCATTGAATCGAAAGAAGCCGAAATCAAAGTGGTTAATGAAAAGGCCTTTGAAGAGGGGCAAGTCACCGTCCGTAACCAATACAAAGAGCAAGTTAACCTAGCCTGTAACAAAGGCTACTACTTGGACTGGGTTGCTGCTCTCAACCAATTGTTGGCTCTCGTTGACTCACCACTTCGGGATATCAACAAAATGTAAGATCCCTTCGCCACTTCTCTTGATACTTCTGAGGCCGAGGCCAAAGATGAAGACGAAGTTGAGACCGAAGTTGAAGCCGCAACTAAGGCAGAGGTCAATGCAATGGCCAAGTCCCCAACCCTTAACGATCAAGTCCTGGACTTGACCGGAGAGGATGAACATGAGGTCCCAAAAGACACCTCCATTGAGGTCCCAAAAGACACCTCCATTTAGAGAGCTACATCTGAGGCCGAGATCAGTTCTGCTGAGAAGAGTTTGGACTAGACCCTTCTTGAAATAGACGTCGAGATAGTAGCTGAAAAATCTCACCAAGTATCTGCCGAGGATGAAACAGCACCAGTTGCCAAGGTTGAACAGTCTGGTGAAAATCCCCCAAGATCATAGCACTTAGAATTTTTCCTTCTTGTACTTGAACAGTTTGTGACTTTTGCTTGTCGACAATGTTAGTTTCATTTTGGCCGATGTGCCCTTTACCTTGTAATTGAATAAGTTTTCTCTTTGAATACATGCTTTACTTTTTCTTTTAAGTGTTGAATGCTTGTCTTCTTATGCTTTATTTGTTTTCACTATCTTGTATGCTTCCATACTTAGAATATTTTTGTAACAACTTGTCTCAAAATGCACCTTTTGCTGCGATCTCAGCCAACTAGCACTTTATAAAAATTCTTTGAATACCTTTCAACGAGTGTTGTTTCTGTACTTGTACTTACTGTCTCTTGTCAAGACTTCACCCTTCCAACCCTTCCAAGCTTAACAACCTGGTTGGCTATCTCGAGTAACAAATACCTTGGGTATCCCCTAATTTGGTTACCTAAGCTAACTTCAATTTGTAAGATTTTTCAAAAAATTTAACAAATGTCAAGCCCATTTCTCATTCTTGCTCCATGCCCCCTAATGTGAACCTAAGTACCACTTATGTTCACATTAAGCATGCATCTCCAATTTTTGTCAAAGTCTGATTCAAACAAGTCTTAACCGAGGTTTTCTACCTCAGTGTTGTTGTCAATCAAACTAGATCAAACTTAGTTCAACTCTGCCGTCATGGAAAGTTTAAGTTATTCGTTATGTTTCATTCAAAAACATCGCCAACTTAGTTCAACTCTACCATCATGGCAAGTCTAAGTTATTCGTCATATTTCATTCGGAGACATTTCCAACATAGTTCAACTCTACCATCATGGCAAGTCTAAGTTATTCGTTATGTTTCATTCGGAAACATCCCCAACTTAGCTTCAACTCTACCGTCATGGCAAGTCTAAGTTACTTGTCATGTTTCATTTGGACACATCGTCATAAGACTTTTTGGTCTTATCATACTAAATTTCAACACTACTTTGAAAAATAAAAAGGAGCTAATATTTTGTTAAAATCTCGACTAATAGACTATTACATAGTAAAAAAAAAAAAAAAAGTCAATGGTAGAAAAACTTCAAATTGTAAGTGTTCTAGGGTCTTGGCAACTCTTCGTCATCAGTGTCTTTAAGCCGATATGCCCCATTGCCTACAACTGAGATGATACAATATGATCCTTCCTAGTTTGGGCCAACCTTGCCCTCCTTGGGGTCTTTCTTGCTACCGACAACCTTCCTTAGGATGCGGTCCCCAACCTTGAACTCCTTTGGATTGACCTTCTTGTTGTAAACCCTAGCAAGTTGCTGCTGGTATGCCTCCAGCCGAGTTGCTGCTCTCTGCCTCCTTTCGTTAATTAGGTTAAGATCTCGGGGCAAGAAATGCCTCATTGTCCCGTTTTCCACTCTCTAGGTTCGGATTCCAGAAATGCCGATTTCTAGTGGAATGACTGCTTCAGTGCCATATGCCATGGCAAAGGAAGATTCTCCAGTGGACCTTCTTGGCGTAGTCTAATATGCCTACAAGACATTAGGCAATTCCTTCACCCACCTGCCCTTGGCAGCTTCCAGCCTTTTCTTGATCCCATCCAGGATGGTCTTGTTGGATGCCTCAGCTTGACCATTACTCTAGGGAAAGTTAGGAGTAGAGTAATAGTTCTTAATCTTGTATTTTGCACAGAAGCTCTTGATCAGCTTACTATCAAACTCGGTGCCATTATCTGCTACTATGGCCCTTAGGATTCCAAATCTAGTGATTATGTTCTTCCAAATGAAATTCTTCATATCCACATCTCGGATTTTGGCCAAGGGTTCAGCCTCTACCCACTTCGTGAAGTAGTCTGTTGCTACCAGCAAGAACTTCCTCCGTCCAGTTGCCTAGGATAATTGCCTAACAAGATCCATACCGTGCTAGGCAAATGGTCAGGGACTAGATACTGGATTTAGGTCTACAGCTAGTTGGTGTATCAAAGATGTAAATCTTTAGCACTTCTCACATTTCTTCATGTAGGGCCACCAATATCCCTGAGATATGGGCCTATGAGCAAGTGATCTGCCCCAGCATAGCTTCCGGATACATCTTTATGGATCTCGTACAGAAAGTCCTCAACCTGGGATGAATGCACACATCTCAAAATGGGCCCAGTAAAGGACCTTTTGTAGAGATGGCCTTCTGTTGACAGACAGAACCTAGCCAACTTCAATCTGATTTTGTGTGCTTCTTTTCTGTCTACTGGCAGCCTGCCCCCTTTAAGAAACACAACTATGGTGTCCATCCAACTTGAACCCATCTATACACACATCGCTTCATACTCTGTTATCAGTGGCTCTATGCTTGGGCCTAACAGATAATCTACCATTATTGTCCTTGCCTCACCTGATTTCATCGCGCTGGCCAAGTTAGCCAATGCGTCGGCATGGCTATTATTATCTCGGCTAACCTCTTGTAGCCAACAACTTTCAAAAAGTGTTAGCAACTTGACAACCTCACTGACATAGGTTATCATCCTCTCATCTCAGGCTGCATACTCACATGTTGCTTGATTTACAATGAGCTAGAATTCACAAAAGACTACCACCTCGTCGGCGTCCATTGCTGTTGCTAGCCTTAGTCCAGCAATTAGTGCCTCGTACTCCACTTCATTATTCAAGGCCTTAAATCCCAAATGAATAGACTGCTTTATCATTTGCCCATTTGGCGATACCAAAACTATTTCTGTCCCTGCTCCCTATCAGTTTAAGCTACCGTCAACAAAGAGCTGGAAGGAGTCTCCGATATAGATATCGAAGGTTTTTGGTTTCTCTTCATTATTCTGCTATACTGGTGTGGGGTTCTTTGGCCCCAATTGGGTCTCTTATTGTTCTCCTGGACATCCTAAGCCACAGCTCACCAGAGCCCGTCTTGGGATCAAGCCAAGAGTGAACTTAGCCATAAAGTCAGCCAGAACCTGGCCCTTGATTGCTATTCTAAGCCTGAATTCCAAGTTGTACTGGCCTAACACCACTGCACATCTGGCTACTCTGCCTATCAGATCTCTATGCTGCAATAAGGACTTAAGGGATACTCCGTCAGTACCACAATCTTGTGGGCTTGAAAATAGTAGTTCAGTTTTTTCGCAGCCATTACCAAGGCTAGTGTTAATTTTTTCAAAAGCAGGTACCTGGTTTCTGTACTTGCTAGTTTCTTGCTAACATAGTACACTGTCTTTTGCTCTCCTTCTTCTTCTCGGACTACTACCACACTCACAGTGTGGTCTGAAACTGCTAGGTATAGGAACAGTTCTTCTCATGGTACCAAGTTTAACAACACCGATGGGGTTGTCAAGTATCTCTTCAAGTCAGTTAAAGCTACTTCGCATTCTTCTGTTCATAAAAAATCTGTGGCCTTTTTCAACAAACTAAAAAATGGTTTGCACTTGTCTGAACTTTGGCTAATGAACCTGTTCAAGGCTGCTGCTCTCCTAGTCAATATCTGTACTTGCTTGGTTGTTGTCGGCTCCTCAAGTCAAGGATGGCCTTGATCTGATATGGGCTTGCTTCAATGCCCCTGCTTATGACCAAATATCCCAGGAACTTATTAGATCCAACTCCAAATGCACATTTTAAGGCATTAAGTCGAAGCCGATATGATCTCAGGATGTTAAAGACTGCCTTCAAGTCGGCCAAATGGTTCTCAGGTTCCATGGTTTTCACAACCATATTGTCTATGTAAACCTCTACTATCTTCCCAATCAGCTGTTTGAACATCTTAGTGACCAGTCTCTGGTAAGTCGTTCCTACATTCTTCAACCCCAAAGGCATTACTCTGTAACAATAGAGTCCTTTTGGGGTGATGAATATCATTTCCTCTTCATTTGGAGCAGGCATTGCTATCTGGTGATAGCCTCTGTATGCATCTAGAAAACCTATCCTTTCATGCCCCGAAGTGGCATCTACCAGTTGGTCAATCTTGGGTAGTGGGAAACTGTCCTTAGGGCAAGCCTTATTCAAGATCGTGAAGTCTATGCAGACCCTTCACTTCTCATTCTTCTTCTTCACTACTACTGTATTAGACAACCAGGTGAGATAATTCACCTCTCTGATGGCCTGTGCCTCTAGTAGCTTGTCTACCTCTTCCTCAACTATTTGCACATGTATCAATGTCAACCTTCTTGCTTTCTGAATATCCACGTTAAGTCTGTGACAGGTGACCTCAGGATTGACCCTCGGCATTTCATAAGGTGTCCAAGAAAACACCTCTATGTTCTTCCTTAAAAAAGCCTCCAACTCCCTTTCTTCTTCTTTGGCTAAGCCAGAGCCAAGAAGAAAGAAGCGTTCATCATCTCCTTCCTGCACCAGAACCTTCTTCAGTGGTTCTTCACTCTTCTCGGCAGGTTGCTTGCCGACATCATCTAAGACCTCATGGTCTTCGCTTTCAATTTCTACACTTTCTGTCTCCTTTACATTACAACTGTACTTCATTACTACCATGGAGCAATTCTTTGCCTGTACTTGGCCCCCTCTCACTTCTTCAATCTCTTGATTTGTTGGGAATCACAATAGTTGGTTCAAAGTGGAGGGAACAACCCCCATTACATGTAACCAAGGTCGTTCCAAAATGATATTATATGGGGAGGGAATATCTATCACAGTGAACTCAGTCATTACCTTTTTACTTCCTGCCTGCACTTTTAGGCTCGTGGCTCCTAGAGGCTATGTCGGCATACCGTTGAATCTGACCATAGGGCTGTCAGATTGCTCTAGATCATCTGGGTAAAGGCTAAGTTCCTTGTAACATCTGACATGCATGATGTCACAAGAGCTGCCTTGGTCAATCAGTATGCGCCTCACCTGGCAATCTCCAATCCTCGAGGTTACCACCAGGGCATTATTATGTGGATACTGCACCATATCCAAGTCTACCTCAGTAAAAGAAACCATTAGCCCCTAGTATTAATTTGTCCTAGGCCTCTTTTGCTAGACTTGATACACATGTTGTAGGTGCCTTACTCTTTGGGTCTCCCCTCGTACTTCATTCTCATTGACCTTCGAGTGAATCACATTGATTACCCGAGGTTTATCTGCTTGCTGCGGTAGCGGTAGTAGAGGTGGTGCTACCGATGCCTGGGGAAGTCTTGCATGCTCTTCCCTTATCCTGGCCTCATCTACTAGGTCTCTCAGGTGACCCTGTCTAACCAAATCCTCCAAGTGTATCTTCAGAACCCTGCACCCTTGAGTCAAGTGCCCATCCTTATTTTGGTAAGCACAATGCTTCCCAATGCATCTTCCCATAAAATCGCCAGGGATCTTCTCCGGCGCTCTGTAATATGGCTAGTTCCTGATCCTTTCCAGAACTTTGTAGATCGAGATCCTGAATACTGTGGTGACTGCCTATGCAGCCCTTACCCCTATTTCCTACCTGTCAACTCCTGCATTCCCTCAGCCTCGCTTCAACGAGCCATTTCTTCTTTCTTGCTTTGATGTCCCTGTTCCTGGTGCGTCTTCTTCCGTTCTAGCATACTTCTCAATCCGTGTCATAAGCTCTTCCGTGCTCTTCGGTAAGGTCTTTACAAGTGACTTTCGAAGCCAACATTTATCATCCAGGCCGTTCTTGAAAGACACGACCGCCAACTCCTGGTTACATCCTAGAATCCTGTTGTACACCGCGCAATATCTCTTGGCGTAAGCCTTGAGGCCTTCGCCATTGTTGATCTTTAAAGCCAATAGGAAATCTACCCTCAGTGGCTGCGATTTGTTTGTAACAAACCTGGCCACAAACATCTCGGCCAAGCCTTCCCAACTCTTCACAATTCCTTTTGGCAACTTGTGGAACCAGTCAGATGCTATCTCTCCAAAGGATGAGAGGAATACCTTGCATAGCAGCTGTTTATTCCTGCTCCACAAAGCCATTGAATTTAAATACAAGCCAGCATGAAAGTTTGGATCAAACTTACCGTCATAAATCTGAAAACTTGACATGTTAAATCTTTTCAAGGCTTCAAACGTGTCTAACTTCACCGAGAATGGCATCCTCAGCTTGACAGTGGACGTGATCTCAGTATTCAGTCGCTTTCTCTGGAGGTAGTCCCTCAGATCCTCCTTCGTTCTACCAAGAGCTTGGCTATCAATAGACTCCAATCTCTTCACGTGCTGCTCTCGGTGAAGTTGTGCATTCTCTTGGATTTCTCCTCATCCACTGTGTCAAAACAAAGGTCATTTCCCTAGATATGCTGAGACTCTTGACATAGGTCCCCTTGGTTCGTGGTGTCTTCTGCGATTCACCTCGTACTGACTCGGTTCTCCCAGCATCCTGTGACCGCCGATGTGAGTGCTCCTGTCCCTTGCCATGATACGGGACTACTAGGATCGTTTTCTGCCTCCCTCTCTAGCATCAATCTTGGCAGCTTTTACTGGCTTGTCCTGCAATAGGAATGGTAGTTGCATCACATTATTTTGCATCATGAAGTTGATAATCGACTATAGGTCTACCAACTTGTTTTCCATTCTTTTTATCTCGTTGTGCCTCCTCAGGCATCTATCCTTCCATACCTGGAGTTCGCTTTCGTTGTAATACTCATCTCGGTCTCCCTTCTTCGGGATATTACGCTCTTTGCCAGCATTTTTTTTCCCGAGATTCAGTTCCTGGACTCTTTCATTACGATTTTTCTCCTCGATGTTAGGATCCACATGCTCTTCACTCTCACTATGGATGTCGTCCTCAATATTTTCTTCCTACCTGTTATTGGCTATCTATTCTCCTTAGGTTTCCACAAACGACACCAAATTGTGGGTGTTGATTTTTGACCACACAACCAAATGGGGGAAACTCAATTAGATAGCACCGACAAAATAGATTAAGCCCACAACTTGTAACAAGAAGACGAGAATCCAACGGTGGTTCGTCCACCCAGGGGCACTCCGACGATCAAGTCAGTAATCAATATCTCTCACAAATAGCAAATTGTACTCAAAACTCACAAGAAAGAACTCACATTTGACCCATAAGGGTGCCTTACTTTTATAACCAGCAGTGAGCTGATCCCTTTAGAAGCCTCACTTCAGTGGACTCAGGCTTAATACTTATCCTGGACCCTCAGCTAGATAGAGATAAACTCCCTTTGAGCCTTATCTTTATCCAAACTGAGATCCTCTCTTATTCTAGGACACCTGTCTCTTATCTGCTTATCCTGGATTCCGGCATCTCCGTAGATAACTTCGGCATGGCTGAGATCATCTCGGCAAGCATGACCAGGCCACGTGGCACCTCGGCTGACACTTCAGCATCACTTTAGCCACGTGTTGTCATTCACAAATTACTTCCCCACACTCACCTTCCTCTTGTACCTTTTCTGCCTACAAAATGAAAACAAAACCAGTAGCAGCAGCACAAGTCAGCACAAGTAAAGAAACAAAAACCTCTCTCAAATATAATCTCTAATACTTTGAAACTTGAATAAAAAATCACTAACTATAAGTAATCCTTCAAGTGCTTATTAGATCTAACCCAAACCACCACATTATAAATAATAATTTGCTGCACCTTAACCTAATCAGGTTGAACATTATTAAAAGTACCCTTTTTCTAAGCTTTCCATAATTCCCACAAAATCACAAAGGTAAAACTTTCCATATTATTTTTTCTTTCTTTCTCAAGGATAATCTTGCCACCCACATTAAATCCCACCACCACAAACACTTTGCCCAAACTCTCTAGCAAAATTGACATTGAAGAAAAAAAATGATCGATAGTCTCACTATTCATCTTACAAAAGGAGCAAAGGCAATTCGATCATTGATCACACCAAAAGCCTGTTACTTTCTTTTCTTTTGTTTTCTTTTCTTTTCTTTTGATCATTGAAAGTCAGTAGTTGTTAGATTAGTACTTTAGGGGAGTTAAAACTCACACCCCTACACTTTGCAATAAAAATTTTCCCTCCTATTCCACTCCTAGGAGTGGAACCCAAGACATCCCCTTAAGAGAGACTTAGTGGCCAAGAGGCTGGCCAACTAGGCTAAAGCCCCTTGGTTGCAAGTCTATTACCTTAACTCTACCATTCCAAACCAACCATTAAAAAAATTGAATACAAGATGGAGTATTACAAAAAACTTAATACGAGGTGGAGCCCAATTAATATTTAGATTTAAATTACATTATACCCCCGTATATATCACAAATATCACCTTACCCCTTCAATTTTAAAATTATAAATCTATACCGTTCAACTATCAAAATAGTTTCACTTTCACACTTATAAACGAGGGTTTTTGTACAATTTTTTTAGTTGAGAGTCTAAATACGTAGCTTTGAAGTTGAAACCGATTAGGTGATGCTATGACAATTGAAAAGAGTAAGCAATAGTTAGCCTTAATTTTAGGGGCAATTATAGAACAAAAAGGTTTGGGGAAATTATTTAAAAAATCATTAGAGAACTAAAAAAAAAATTACGGACATTGGAATCCATCATGCAATTACTAAAATGCCCCTCATCATTTCGTTTTCTCTCATCTATCCTCGGCAACTACTAACTAGCTCTCATTGTCCCTTTCCTATTGTCAATCACCATTTAGGCCACTACCTCTCCTTCTGCCTTTTCCTTACCCTTCTCCAATCCCTCAACCTACCCCTAGCCCCTCTCTCACCTTAACCCTCTTTCATCACCCTTCTTCCAAAAATAAAATAATAATAATTATAATAATAATAATAATAATAATAATAATAATAATAATAATAATAATAATAATAATAATAATAATAAATAGAAGAAGATAAAAGAGATATGAAAGAAAATTGGAGGAGTTTAATCATTTTCAACTAGAGAAGGTTGATCTAGTCATGATGGATGACATATTGGTGGTGAAGGTGCAACGAAGTTGTCGCGGTGGTAGATTTGGAAACAATGGTGGAAAAAGTGGATATAGACAAATGATTAGGAGTAGAACAAAGAGGGTGGGGATATAGTGGTTAATGGCTAGGGATGGTATGAGAGGGGTTATTGGTGGCTGGAAAATGGTGGGAGTAGGGTGATTAATGGCTGGGAAATGTGTAAAAGAGGTTGTCATTGACTAAAAAGAGTAGAGAAAAGTTAGGATGGACGGTGGTGGTGATACTATGGATAAGTATAGAAATGGCTGGTGATGGGTAAGTGAAAGTTGATGATGTGTGGCTGACAACATGGAAAAAGTGGTTAATAGCGAGAAATAAGAAGAGATGGAAGAAACAAAAAAATGGAGAAGAGAAAATAAATGAAGAGCAAAATAGTAAACTTGTCCATATTTTGTAATATATTTTTTCACCCCTTGTGATTTTGCCAACGTGCAGTTTACTCGATCATGTAGCAATAATCACACAACCCCCATGTAATTTATAGAATAAAGTGCACCACGAAATATTTTTTCTAAACTAATAGTAAATGTGAAACACATGTCAAGATATATAAAAGAGTTATGTGCTTATTTTCAAAAGTAGAGAGTAAAACATAAAGTAAAACTCATGGTGTTAAAATGAATTTTGTCTATCAAAATAATGATGAAAATCTTCATAGTTTCCACAATAAAGTTCTTTATGTATAATGATAATTTAATCTTTTCACTTAAACTATACAGCGAACTTGCCAAACCAATTATACAGCAAACTCGCCAATCGGCACTTCACCATGCTGAGATAGTGGCTAAGGAAGTAGGGAACCTACTGGAGGCAAGGGCAATTAGAGAGGTTCACTATCCCAAGTGGATCTCCAACACCGTAGTGGTGCCGAAAAAGAACGGCAAGTGGCTTGTTTGTGCGCACTACAAGACAGTCAACAAAGCATGCCCAAAAGACAGTTTTCCTCCACCGCGGATAGACCAACTGGTAGACCTAACTGCAGGTCACAACCAACTTAGATTTCTTGATGCGTATCGTGGATACCATCAGATCTCTATGTATGAACTAGACCAAGACGTTACATCCTTTACAATGCCTATGGGGTTGTATTGCTACAAGATCATGCCCTTTGGCCTAAAGAATGAAAGGGCGACGTTTCAGCGAATGGTCACCAAAATGTTGGAGCCATTGTTAAGCAGAACAATTGAAGCTTACATAGACGACATGGTGGTCAAAAGCAGGAATGATGGAAACCATCTTAATAACCTAGTTGAGATATTTAAATTTTGAATATCCACAAGCTGCGACTGAACACATCCAAATACGCGTTTGGCGTGGAGTTAGGTAAATTTCTTAGCTTTCTAGTAACCAACCGCGGTACATAAGTCGATCCCTCTCAGTTCAAGGCCATTCAAGAGCTAAAGAGGCCCAACACAGTCAAGGAACTACAGCACCTTGCAGGCCTGGCTGCGGCACTAAACCGATTCATAAGTCGGTTATCAGACAGGTGTTGACCGTTCTTCCAGGCACTTAAGGCCAAGTTTGAGTGGGATGACGAATGCGACCGAGCTTTAGAGAGCTTAAAAGAATACATGACCTCTCCACTATTGGCAACGCCAATACCAGGAGAGGAACTTTTCTTATACTTGGCAGTCACCCAGCATGCAGTTAGTGCAGTGTTGGTACGAGCCAAGAGAATACAGCACTTGCCTATCTTTTATGTGAGCAAGACACTACTGGGCACCGAAATGAGGTACTTGCCGTTGGAAAAGCTTGCCTTAGCTTTAATAATGGCTTCAAGAAAATTGTCGCACTACTGCCATGTGCACACTGTGATTGTCTTAACAGCATTTCCCTTAAAGGCCTTGTTTGAAAGGGCGGACCTTTTTGGGTAAGTATTAAAGTGGGCCATGGAGTTAGGATAATTCGACATCAGGTTCCAGCCAAGAACCGCGATAAAGGCCCCAGCTTTGGCAGACTTTATGGCAGAGTTTGCTCCAGGAAGTCATTATGTTTGCCCGGTCGACTTGACCGAGGAAACCGAGCAAAGAGGAGAATGTGTCGTAGGACCAGCGCACCCCTTATAGCAAGTCGCTCAACCGCACAGCGAGCCATTAAGCCTTACAATAGCTACATCGACCACTAATGCTGATAGCCCATCACCAAAGGGGGAAGGAGCAAACCGCGCAACTACGAACGCAATCTGCAAGGATATGCCTAAAAGGGAAATGGTAAGGCAGCCAGGCACGGAGGATCCAGTCCTAACGGCAGACAAAGACTTAGAAGAAGACGTTACCAATGCCCCTAATCCTAAAGCATCCTCAAACCCCTCCACTTGTTGGAAGTTATTCGTAGGAAAGATGTGGAAGCTCTTTGTCAATAAAGCGTCCAACAGACACGGGGCTAGGCTCGAGACAGTCATCATCTCACCAGATGGCTTGACCATTGAGCAGGTAATCACACTCATCTTTCTAGCATCCAATAATGAGGCAGAGTAGGAAGCATTGTTAACCAATTTGAAGTCAACCTACCAGATGAAGGCTACCGAGCTAATGGTGTACAGCGACTCCCAATTGGTAGTCAATCAAATATCTAGCAACTATGAAGCAAAGGATGATAGAATGGCCAAGTACCAAGAGTTGGTCAGAAATGAGATCATCAAATTTGAAGTGGTAAGGATAGAGTAAATCGGCCAAAAAGAAAATAGCAGGGCAGATGAACTGGCCGATTTTGGGTCGATAACAGATTCATCTATCCTGCACCCATTGCTAGTTGACTTTCTGCCAAGACCGAGCATTGAGGAACCTGAAGCGGCCGAGGTATGCTACGTCGAACTAGGTCCCTCCTAGATGGACCACATTGTTGTGTTCTTAACAGATAGCATCTTACCAGAAGACAAAAAGGAGGCCAACAAGATTCATGCTAAGTCGCAACGATTTTGGCTTTCCCCATCTCTAGCACTACACATAAAGTCCTTCACTGGACCGTACTTGAACTGTGTTCATCCTAGCAAGGTTGAGGCATTCCTATTTGAAATCCACGAGGGCATTTATGGAAGCCACCAAGGGGGGAGATCTTTGGTCTACCAAACTATCTCACAAAGGTATTGGTGGTCATACATGTAAGTAGGCGTAGAGAAGTATGTCAAGAAATGCAAAAAATGTTAAAAGTTCACACATCAAATCCATCAACCTGCCAAAGAGCTCCTACCTTTGACCAGCCCGCGACCTTTTGAAATACGGGGCTTCGACATAGTGGGATCACTCCTAACCGCGCTAGGCAACAGAAAGTTCTTTATCACAGCGACAGACTACTTCACAAAATGGGTGGAGGCAGAGGCACTTGCATCCATCAAAGAAAAAGACGTCAAAAGGTTTGTCTAGCAGAACATCATAACCCAGTTTGGAATTCCCAAGGCCTTGATATCTGACAATGGCTCCCAATTTGATGGAAGAATCTTTAGGGGTTTTTATGAAGAGCACAAGATTGAATTCTACAACTCCACGCCGATGTACCCTTAAGCCAATGGCTAGGCTGAAGCCTCCAACAAAGTAGTCTTAGATGGTCTAAAGGAGAAACTAGAAAAAGTTAAAGGAAAATGGGCTCAGGAACTTCTCCATGTATTATGGGCTTACCGAACTACACCTAGGCGGTCGACCGGTGCAATGCCTTTTGCCTTGGCCTATGGCATGAAAGCAAATAATCCCCTTGGAAGTTGGCCTCTCCACCAATAGAAGCAAAAATTTTGATCCGGATTTGAATAGAGAGGCCATAGCCTTGGAGCTAGATCTAGCCGAAGAACAAAGAGAAAGGGCACTAGTCCACATCGCCTCATATCAGCAGGAACTTTCTAGAAAATACAACAAGACGGTGCATCCAAGGCAATTCAGGATTGGAGATTGGATGCTACACAAAGTAATGGGAAACATCTTGGTTTCTCGCAATGGCAAATTGGGACCCAACTAGGAGGGGCCGTACAAAGTGATGGGGTTAGCAGGAAAATAAGCTTACCACTTAGAAGATATGGGCAACTGAGCTATCCTAAGGCCATGGAACACGGCCAATCTCAAGATATTCTATTTTTAGCTCTTTACACTTGTAATTTTCTTTAAACGTCTTGGTCAAATATTCAATAAAACAAGTAGACAATTTTTTTCGGTAAATTTTTTCGATACTTGTATTTATTCCGGTCTGTTTGTACAAATCTTTGCACAATTTGGGACAAAGAAGGTTGGCAGATTTGACCAACAAATTTTTAGACTTTTTAGCTGAGATGATTATCTAGACTAAAGAAGGTTAGCAGGTTTGACAAACAAATTTTTGGACTATTTAGCTGAGATGGTTATCTTGGATAAAGAAGGTTGGTAGGTTTGACCAACACATTTTTGGACTCTTTAGCCGAGATGATTATCTAGGCTACAGAAGGTTGGCAGGTTTAACCAATAAATTTTTGGACTTTTTAGACGAGATGGTTATCTAGGCTAAAGAAGATTGGCAAGTTTGACCAACAAATTTTTGAACTCTTTAGTCAAGATGATTATCCAAGCTAAAGAAGGTTAGAAGGTTTGACCAACAAATTTTTGAACTCTTTAGCCAAGATGATTATCTAGGCTAAAGAAGGTTAGTAGGTTTGACCAATAAATTTTTGAACTCTTTAGCCGAGATAGTTATCTCGGCCAAAGAAGATTGGCAGGTTTTGACCAACAAATGTTTTAGCTCTTTTAGCCAAGCTGGTTATCTCGGCTAAAGAAAGTTGGCAACTGAGATGATTATCTTGGCTAAAGACAGTTAGCAGGTTTTGACCAACAAATTTTTGAACTCTTTTAGCCAAGCTAGTTATCTTGGCCAAAGAAAGTTGGCAGTCGAGATAATTATCCATGCTAAAGGCGCTTAGCAGGATCATACAAGGCTAAGCAAACTACCTCGCCCAAGTATACATTCAAAGTTATTAAGAGAAAGACACAAAAATCATGCAAAAAGTTTGAAATTTTTTATTGATTGGAGAAATGATTACAAGGAGGGGCATGTGGCTCGCTTACATGACAAAAATAAAAACAAGAAAAGAAAAAAAACAAATTACTTTAAAAACGAGAAATACAAAAGCATCTCCATCATGGTTAGTCGAACAAGTCATCTAGCTTAGTGTCTGCACCAGCACTCTCCAGTTCAACTCCAACACCACCGTCTAGTATCAGATCAGTGATGCCTTTTTCGACGACTAGGCTTAGCTCGGCCTGGCTTGGCACTTCTGACCGAACCGACAATGAGCTCTCATGACCGAGATCACCAGCTGATAGAGAAACATCGTTCAGCACCAGGTTATCCTTCTCCTCCACTTGCAGGAACTTCTGTTGCACGGCGCTGGCATATGCCACCATATAGCTTGGAATAAAGTAGGAAGGAGGATTGAGGAAGACCTCAGAGTTAGGGGCCTGGCTGAGCTTCTCTATTGCTGCCTTCTAGCCATATTTGAAGAAGATATCCTTGGCTGCCTCGCATTGTTGGATGTAGGTATACTCGCCCTCAGCGTAACCACTATCCTCGGTATCCTTTATCTTCTTCTCAAGAGCTTTTATTTCGGTGTCCTTCTTCTTCTCTAACTTGGCCAGCTCGCATAGGTAACAGTCTTTCTTCTCAGCGAGGGCCTTTTGCTTGGCCTCCTCAGTGTTGTGGACTTGATCAGCCAACCTTTTCTTTTCCACTCGTAGCTCAGCCAGAGTTGCCTTTACCGCCTTCAGTTTCGGTATCTTTGGCCTCACCGTCCGCAATGGCCGTCTGAGCTATATTCCTTAGCTCAAGCACACGTTGGTGAGTAACGTGGCTCTTCTACACAGCCTGTAATTCGGCCAGTAAATGATCGGATAGGCCAAGTAGAAAGTTCAAGTGAAAGGGAAAAGAAAGGCAGAGCTCAAAGCTTACCAACACCAAGGACTTGGTAGCTGACCAAATAGCTTTCAGCTCAGACAGCTAATCATGCCGCTCTATGTCGACGGGCAGACACAGGCTCTTGGACAAATTAAAGGCCAAAGTATGGTCCTTTTCAGTGCTCATAGAGTTAGTGGTGGTCATAACACAGCCTTTGAAGGTCACGGCTAGTGCCCACACCGGTGAGGCAGAAAGGCCAACTTGGCCAGAACGGGCAGGTTGTGATTCAGGCAGCATGGCATTAGGAAGCGCAATCTCTTCCTCATCCACCAGACGTTGTTGTTTGCTAGATGAAGTGCGAGCACATTTGCTGGGCCAAGATGAGGTTGCCCAGGTGGTTGGAAAGGCGACGACGGTCTCACGCGGTTGATCGATTAGAACTCGCTCAGCTTGGACTTCAACGGAGGTTTGCTTGGTGATAAGAGCTCACAAGACTCTCCTCTTAGCCATTTCTTGCTCTTCAGTGAGGGGGACGAGACTGATTTGAGGAAGGCTTGGGTCTAGTTCTGGCGAAGGTTCGAGGTTGAAGTCGGTGACTTTGTTCCTCCTCTTGCCGCTATACCGGTAGGTCGGCTCAAAGCTTAATAGCTCGGTCAAATCACGATGTTGAAATCTTACGTGGTATAAAGCACATCCTGGTTAGCGTACGGGTAATTCTCTTTGAGCACATTCAGATCTACAAAGAGACGAAAGGTTAGCACGACAGTAAGTGATTAAATAGTTAAGAAGAGTAAAATCGAGTTATTCATATCGGCTATGCCTTTATTCCAGTTGATGTTATAGCCCAGTATCCTGGTCCTCTTAATTTCCAAAGACCCAGAGAAAGTCATCGTCATGCAAATCTTTGTCTGGTGTGCGCTTGATGACTTTCGCTCAGCCTGTTTTGACTTTGACATAGTAGACCCAACTGTCATCATTCTGCCCGAGCAAGTATTGATGGAATATCTTGGCCAATCCAAAGTTGAGGCCGAGACAGCGGTTGAGCTCGGTAATGCCATTTATAATCCTATATGTATTAGTGGACAATTGGGTGGGGCAGAGTTTGGTCTGCCTGAGGAATTCACAAATAAAGAGTTGGACTGGGAATCAAAGTCCACCTTCTACTATTGATAGTACAGTGAAGAGGCAACAACTAGGCTTGCCCCAAGGTACAGTGTCTTACTCAGCCAAACTGAATTGTACATCGTCTAGAATGGTGTATTCCCTTCGAAATTCGGCTATTGCGCCCGGCAAGCTTACCATGATGTGGTACTTGCCCATGATCTTAAATTAAGGGTTACGAAGTTTCGCTCGACTGTCTAGCTCAACTTTGATCTGGTTGCTCGGTTGAGCAGCACTGCCAAGTGGTTGCATGAAAGGGAGTGCCTAGCCAACCTAGTCAAGTCTACAAAGTGGAAAATAAATTTTGTTATGCCCAAGTGTTGGCCAAGCTAAGGTGACAGTGTAAATTAAATAGGTTTGTTCGCTCAGCCACGTGACCCAGCGCGTCATTTTTATCTCGAGAGCGAAAAGGGGCAAGGTTTTAGCCCGGTCCTAGCTAAGGGCAATTTGGTAGCCCAGTTAGATATAGTCGTAATATTCTTAGCTCGATCGTGATTTCTGAAAATTGTGCAAACTGGTTTTTATTTCGATTTTAGTGTGGTTTTGGATCAAATCCGCTACTTTTGACTGGTTCTAGTTCCAGCCATGGGTGGCTCATCTTGGAGCTTGATATTTTAAGGTTGTGGAAGAACTATTAGCCTGAGCACCCAAACATGAAGAAAAACTTAAATAACAGTGAAATAGCAAATGATATTGAAGGGAACTTACGGGTTTGAAACAATAAAAAATGACTCTCCAAGCGATTGCGAGTTCAATAGTGCAGGAGTTCGAGGCAATGATGGAAGAGTTAAGATGCGAGAAGGAGGCACGGGTTCTAGGGTTTGGTTGAAAATAGTGAACACTGAATGGAGTTGTCCATATATATAGGCATTATATATATACGACTTGAAAAAGTGGGACTATTCAAATTTTTGGGCAGTGTATGATGGCTGTGGCAGGGATACAGACACAATCAGGGATTGCCACGTGTCTCAAACGTGTCAGGTATGTCAGACATGTTATGCAGTTGAAAAGACTTCTGAAGACTGAGCAATCAGTGGGACCGAGCAAATGTTTTAGCTCGTTTATTTTGGGCATTTCTTAGCTTGATTAAAGGTAAGTAATCTCAATCATGCGGTGCAGATGTAATTAAGGGGTTAAGAGGGTAATTTGTGTAGACAAATGGGGCCAAGCTAGGTAAAATCCTCTTTGGAAGTTGGGCCACGCAATGGGCTGAGGTAAGAGCTTGTGTAGCTCGGTCTTGGGCGAAGCAGACACTATGCCAGTCAGAGATGTGTTGTTAGGGCTTGAACCTAGCTATCTGAAGGCAGTACTTTAGAGGACCGAGATGTCGTCAGTGAAGAGGGACGAGTTATGTGTAGCCCGGCAGGGAGCCATCCTATAACTGGGGTTGTTACAGCTCTGCCAAGGGGGCACAGAGTCGAGATAGTTCAGTTGACTGCAACGACAACTGAGCAAAAGAGTTTGAACCATCTCACCTGGTTAGTAGTGACAAGGGTGTTCTAAGGATACGCATTATCCTTTAGGAGTGTGATTCCTATGAGGACTCTACTAAGGAGAGTTAGAGTCCTACTAGGATTGTGCCAAGTGGAATCTATAAAAGTTCATAGCAGAACCTATGAATAGGTATTGCAATTCTTACTCACAAATACATAGAGCTTATTGTCTAGTGTCTACTTGCTAACTTAGGCATCAGAGGGGTTTCTGGCACACACCCGCCGACTAGCTCACGTGTGTTTTTAGGTAGCAAACGACAGCATTTGGAGGAGTGCAAACTTGATCAATAAGATTATACGAGAAGATTATTTCATACTCGTACAACTACTAATGGGTCTGATGGTGTACTTTAGTCTACAAACCAAATTGTAATGTGATTTCAAATAATAAGGAGGTAAACCACATGTGGGCTAAAACTACAAATAGTAAAGTGAATCTTGTCTTCTTTTTCTTTTTCTTTTTTTTTTTTGGAGGGTAATTATATCTACATCTCTTGAGGTTTAGTTTTAATATAGATATCTCTCTGACATTCTACAAATTATAATGCCCTCCTATCGAAGTTTGTCGACTAACCTCCTTAACATAAAAATAAAAATGACTTTAATGCCTTTATGTATCACATCCTTGATATAGATTGGGCATGGAGATTCTTCTCTATCCATTACAACATATAAGAGTTCTTAGGAACCAATTTTGGTTCCTAGATGTGAAAATTTTGTTGCAAAAGACATTTAGGGACTAATTTCTATCGTCGGGAGAATAGTCGTTAAAAGGTCATTCCGAAAAGTCAAAAACAAGACTTTTAATGACAAAGTTTTAAAAATGCCACTAATAAATACACTTTTAGAGACAAAATAATTTGATTTTAAAAAGGTTTATTTTCTGAGATAAAAAATTTGGTCCCAAAAAGATAATAATTCATCACTGATTTCTAATTTTCGTTACTAAAAATATAATAACAACACTTTTTTGCAACAAAAATATTTGGTCCCTAAAAAATAATTTTGTTCCTAAATTTTGGTCTTTAAAATTTTAATTTTTTGTAGGGGTGTAATTTGGGCCCACTTAGACCCGAGCTGGGTCGGCCCGCCTTTGGGCCGCACGGGCTCCTGCATTTTTTTAGGCTAGGTCAAACCGGCCCACTAGCCAAAAAGGCTGGCCCAGGCCCAAGCCCAAGCCCAAGCCCACTCGGATTAGGGCCTTGGGCAGGCTGGTGGGCCCTTTTTTTTGTGAAAAATAAACAATAAATATATTATATATATAGATTATGTATGAGGGATGAAAAACAAAAGGAAATTTGTACTAAAGTATTTTAGTTAAGATCAATGAGCTATTTGGTTATTTTTCATGTGGTGGTATTTAATTATGTATGACTTATGTTTTTTTGGTTAACTTATGATTAAGAAAATATAAAATTACGTAATTTTCTTCTTTTGAAATGAATAATTTTATATGTATCAAAATGAAACGAAATATTACAATCATTAAATTAAATAGATAACATTTATTTAATGAATAATTTTTATTTCAAAATGAAATAAAATATTATAAAAATTTATATCATTAAATAAAATAGATATAGATTATTGATGATGGTAGAGCAATTGCATCACTATAGGTCAAGTACATCCTAACTCGGTTGGCACCTACTAGCCTACCAATCATTTGCATTATACTTCACCTCAATAATCAAATAAAAATATTACAAAATGAGATAGCGGGAAAAAAAAAATTGTTGATCAATCATTGGAGGAGACAGACAATTCACTCGCATTGCCCGAAAATATATCATCCAAATCGCTTTGAATTCTTTCATTTTTACTATAATTTTGTCTTCTCGTTTGCGCATGCATATGATCTCTGTATATCATCAGTGTCTCAACCATTTAGAGTGTAAGCCTACTGCGGTAATCATTCAGCACCCGTCCACCTACACTAAAAGCTGTTTTAGAAGCAACAATAGAAATAGGAACAGTTAGTATATCACGAGCCATATGTGAAAGCACATGCCACATAGGTTCATTTTGTTGCCACCAATCTAAAATATCAAAATCTTCTATATCATGATGGTCTATCCAAATAATTGTAATTCAGAACTACTTACGCTTGTATGTTGAGATATTCTTTTACTTTTTATTGTTGCAAAAATATTCAATCTTCCGCCTCGAGATGAGGCTAGTGTAGTGTATCTAGGTATATTTGCAGATACAGCTGCCCTGTTTTCTTCAAATAATTTTTTTGCATGTTTTCATAATAGGGGCAAGTTGTTATTAATCAACAAAAATACGTTCTAAAAATTTTTGTAAACCAATTTATTTATGCCTAGGATCAATTATTTTGGCTAAACCTAAAAGATGAGGCAATTGATCAAAATATTTATCAAAATTTTCTTTTATTGCAGTAATAATGATTACATAATATTCATTATCCATATATTTTGTGAAACTTTCATTATTTATGCTAACATATGTAAAAATAAAAAATAAAAAAAAATAGTGAAGTAGGAATACATATATATATATATAAGAAAATAATTTTGTTACAGTATCAAAAACTTTTGAAAAATCTTTATATAAGGCTACTTGACCCCAATTAAGTTCGTGAGAGTTAGTACTCCTCCTATTAATGTTGTTGCAAAAAAATAAATCTATTATTTTTCTTTGTTTACAAGTTCTCTTTAACATATTATACATTGAATTTCACCTGATGTCTATATCTAAAATTAATTTTTTTAAATGGCATACCTTTTCGTTGTCAAATTTTCTTGTATTCCGAAATTCGGTTAACAGAAGACATAATAGTAAGAATCGCATTTTTTATTACCAGCACAGAAGTCTCGTATACATGCATGGTTTCTTTAACAATCAAGTTTAAAATATGAGTACAACAACGAACATGAAATAAATCACCATCAACAACTAATTGTAAAGTTGATTTCAAATAAGCTACAGTCTGATTGTACTGTGTTGCATTATCTAAACTAATAGTAAATATTTTATTTTGCAAAACCCACTCATATAATACATTTCTTATTCCTACACCAAGTAAATGACCAGTGTATGGAAGTTCAACTAATCTAAATGAAATAATTCTTTTATTTAATTTTCAATCAATATCAACAAAATATGCCGCGATACATTAATATTCTAACATTTTTTTTGCCACAAATCAGATGTTAAACAAACTCTTGCATTCAAATTTTTGAAAATATCAAATAATTCACTTTTAATATCCTCAAATTTCTTTAAAATCCTGTTTCTAGCAGTATTCCTTGAAAAACCTTGATATTGCGGTACAAAACCTCCATGAATCATTTCTAAAAATTGGGACATTCACTAATAGTAAAAGGTTGTTTTTTTTTAAATAATATAATAAACTACAAAATTTTGTGCACGTATAGGATCATATGAAAATATTTACAAATTACCAGTTGAGCCCCTAATTGCATTTGAGTTCTAATATAATGTTGACTTTGTAAATGTCTTTGAACATACCTTTTTAGATGGCTAGTACCCCTTACAAATGCAACACTAAATAAATGTATACAATATTTACATTTTGCTTTATATATAGTTATACCATCAGGATTAGTTATAGTTACTCTATCAAAATGCTCCCAAACAGTACTAGACGTGCCCCTAGATGATGCTGTTGCTGCTGTTGGAAGAGGGATATTAGGTACAATAGAAGGAGAATCAATAGATTCATGTTGTGTATATACATCAATATTGATATAAACATTAGTAATATTAGGATCCATAGTAATATAAGTAAAATAATATATATGAACTAACAATTAATTAAAATAATGAGTAAACAATAATGAATTTTGGAATAACAACTAATACATGTTACGAAATAATTAACGTAAAAAAAAATGAGTAACTAATAAATATTAATTCAAATAATTAATGTTACCAACTGGCAAATGCGATACAAAAATTAGTTCTTCTAATAAAAGTTTTTTCTTGCACAATTGCAATTGCCACTTAGGGACTTCAAAATTAATTAAAAGAGTTGAGAGTTAAGAGAGAATGAAAGTTTGAGAGAGATATTTGTTTGTGATAAATAAAATGGGAGAGGGGTGGTATTTATAGGAGTTGAGAGGAGGGAGGGGTTGATTTATTAATAAAAATTTGTGGTCGTTGGTGGGTGGGAGAAATGGTCATTTGACAATTTGAATCAATTTTTTTATCATTGGATTGCGCACTAACAGGGAGCTGTTAGGGGCAAGTCGGCCAAGTCGGGTCGAGGAAAAAAGTTCAAGTCGAGGTGGACCAAGCCGGGCTGTGAAACAAACGGCCCAAGCCCAGGCTCAGGGTCCCGGACCACGGATGGCCTTCGGGCAACCCATGGGTCGGCGGGCCAATTTTACGTTTTTTGTAGTGATCCCATCCACCATTCACAACCCATCTTCTCCTTTTCACCACCAATAACTTTGATCGACATTCTCTAAAATATTTCATCAAACATGAGAGGGGTACAAAAACACCACTATTTCTAATAAAAAATCAAGCAAAATAAAAGGGGGAGGGAAGAAAAGAAAGAAGCAAGTAGTTTATGACAAACAAATTAGAAAAAAATAGATACAATGTAAAGATTGTTGATTATGAAGAAGGGGCTTAGGTTGTCGGTGCCACCAATGCGATCCGTTAAGTAAATTAATTGACATTGTTAGCAAATGGAGTTAGCTAACTTAACGGATAGTTAATGAAGGAAACAATTTGTAATGAGACTATAAATTTTAAGTAGGAAAATATAATTTTCAAAATGTGAGAGAGATATCTATATTAAAGTCAAATCTCAGGGGTGTAGGCGTAATTTATCTTTCTTTTTTTTTAAATGTCATCTCTAATGTAATTAACAAAAAGGTACCTACCGTTTTGTGATTTAATTATCCTAAATCTCTATTTTATTTAATTTTTTACGCAAAATTACTATTAAGTTGTAATTCTATAAATTTATTATATATATTCATAAAAAAATTTATGATTTTAATTATCAATATTTATAAAATTATCATGTATTTATAATTAGAGTAAATTACATTAAACCCCTTTAAACTATGACCCATTTGCATTTTACTCTCCTAAATTTCAAAACTCAACAGTTATCTTGTTACAGTTAACTCTTTATGTTAAGACTTTGTTAGAGATTTACACAAAATTAGATCATATGTAAAATACATAACACATTTATTGAATTTTTAGGACAATAATGTCTTTATTTGGTAATCTCCATTTATACTTTGCTACTACGATAAGGGAGTCAATGTGCAAATGAGATCATTATATAAGGATATTATTGTCCTAAAATAATCAATAACGGATATTATTGTCTTAAAAATTTAATAAATATGTCATGTATTTTACACATAATAAGATTCTATTTAAATCTCCAGACAAGACTTTAAAAGAAAGTCTTACGTGTTACAAGATAACAGTTCAAAGTGCTCAACTGTTGCGTTTTGAAATTTTAAACAAAGTGAAAATGAGTCATAATTTAAGAAGATTTACTATAATTTACCTATATAGTTTTCAAAACTCCCACTGATTGAAATATGATCTTGTTTTTCTTTGTAGTTTTCCTATTTTTAATTCCACTCTTACTAGTTAAAGTATAAACAACAGCAGTAGTAGACAAGCAAAAGAAAAATACTCCATTAAAAGATTAAAAAAAAAAGAACAAAAAAAAAATTCTAATATGTACTCTTTTAAAAAGAGTATATTATATGTATTTATAGTTATCTTATTTTTTCAGTTATGATTTTTATTTATTTATTTATGATATTATTTTAATTATGTTTAATAAGTATATCATGTTATATTTAATTATGATATTTTTTTTTTAATTACGAGATGTTTCCCCTCCAAATAGAAAGTATGACTCAAAAGACAAGAAAAGAAAGAAAAGATGGTGACTTTTTTGTTTTTCTGAGCATAAAAAGATAACTTCAATTCATAAAGATGATGACTGACTGTTAATGGTTAAAATAAAAACTCCCCAATTTTCCATCTTCGATTTAGGGCTTTGACTCTCTCTCCTCCAACGATTCCACTCTCTCTCTCTCTCTCTCTCTCTCTCTCTCTATAGCTCTCCACTCGTAAGTTTTCGATTTCTCTGCAACTCTTTAATGGCGGTTTCTCTGTTTCTTTCTCTGATCACCACCCTACTTATACCTAGAGCAAGTTTTTCTTACAAATCGTTGACAGAGCTAAATTCTGAGTACATGTTAGTTGTTTGTGTTGTTTCTAGTCTTTAATTTTTGTTTATCTTTGATGTTTTTGTCTTGCATATGAAGCTTGGTTTGAGGGTTTTGATGTTTTAGTGTTTCTATCTGTTGAGCTTCTGTTTTTGGTTCCTCTGAATACTGTTGAATCTGCAAGGTTGAAATATGAAAGTGGATTTTCTATTTTGATTGCTGAGTTCAGCTCAAGCTCGTATGTTTTCGAATTTGTTTTGTGTTGTATTATTGATTTGCTAAATTAGTTAAACATTGTCATTTGATAAGTTAGCATTGAATAATTGAATGACTGGTTTGTTGATTTGTGCATAGAGACTTGATCTTAAGTACATAAGTTGTAGTTTGTTGAACAAATAGTATTTAGTTGTGGGAATTGTTGTTTAATTCTGCTTGTTTATTAACGCTGTGTTTGATTGGGGGATTTAAGAAGGGATTTAGAAAGAGAAAGGAAAAATGTAGGTGAAATGTGAATAAAATATATCTTCTACATTTTATCTAGTTTCACACACTTTTTCCCTTTCCCTTTCCATTTCCAAATCTCTTCCCAAATCCCCCAACCAAACACAGCGTAATGTTGTTCTCTTTGAAATTTTGTTTAGTCCCAGTTTTAAATGAAGGCCCTTCCTATTTTAAACCATTAGAACAACTCCAGTATAGTAGTTTTACTGTGCTATGTTCTCCCTCTCCTCCAATGTACCAAAAAAAAAAAAATTACATTTTATATCAAATTGATGTGAGCTACTCCAATATTGTATACAGAGGCT
Source organism: Camellia sinensis (assembly GCF_055761805.1). Taxonomy (NCBI): domain Eukaryota; kingdom Viridiplantae; phylum Streptophyta; class Magnoliopsida; order Ericales; family Theaceae; genus Camellia; species Camellia sinensis. The sequence continues at coordinate 27,929,555 of NC_138966.1, read as the reverse complement.
CCTCCAACTTTCTGAAATTTTTCAATTTTACATATAATCTATTATCAATTTTATTTTATTTTTTTTTATTTTTTATTTTTTATTTTTGTGTATATTGCATGATAGCCCCCCCAAATTCAATTTATCAATCTCAAAAAATTGGTAAAGTTCACACTGGAATAGAGTTGCCTTTCAAAATTACTCGTATAATGTTCCCATAAACATTTACAATAATGTTATGATAATCATATTTCTTACCATATTTTGTTTACCATCCCATGTGTCAATATTATATTAATATCAAGCATGAGTGTTAAAGGTAATAAACATATTGTGATAAAAAAAGATGATCATCCTAACATTATTGAAAATTTTAATCCGGCCCATGTTAAAAAGTTATTAGTAATAACATGTTAAAAAATCTTGAAATAAACAAATAATATAATTTATTTAATTGGCATGAAATCATATTAAACCAAAAAAATTTACTAACAACGATCAATTTTTTCAAGAAAGAATATAGTCTACTTGTGAGTTCTTATAATTTATTTAATGGAATCACTTGTTAAACTTTATTGACCTAAGGATATTAACGTCCTTACCGCTTATCTATAAATCTCTACATTTTGACATCCTTAATTGTAAAATTTATACAAATAATATTTAATTCAGACTATTATCTTATAATTTTATCGGTCCAATTGGCTTCTATTGAGTAATATTTAATAATGATTTAATCAACTAAAACATGAGCTGATCCATCAACGTCTTGACATATCTATCATATGCCTTCCCTTTGGCAATGCCACCTGTGAAGCACCAACACCTCAAAACAAATGTTGTATCCGTGTTGGACACACGGACACTTTGAGAACACGCAAACACGGAAAGGACACGTATGGGACACACCACATGACATGTCTCCTTATTTAATTAATTTATTTTCAGGAAACACGCCGGGAATACACTAGGGACATGCCAAGTTGCCTTTTCTTTCTTTTTATTTAGTGCTTTTGATGAATGTTAAATGTTTATTATTTTTTTCTTAAGTTTAAATACTTAGATCATCCATAAAAAAAGATATAAACTGTAAGCGTAAAGTATTTTTTTTAATATATATATATATTCACAATTAGAGTTAGTTTTGGTTAATATTGATTGTTTGTGAATGTAATATTAATCTAAATAACAAATAAAAATATATTTTATTTCCGTGTTCCCGCCGTGTCTATGTCTCCATTTTTTTAAAATTGTCGTGTCTCATGTCCATGTTCGTGTCCACATCCGTATCCGTATCCGTATCCGTGCTTCTTAGAATGCCACGTAATGGAGTGGCCCACGAAAGGAATCTATTGATTCTCTTCCAATTTGTTGGAGTGTAGGTGCGATCATTTACTCCTACAATTGTTATACCTAAATCTCGTTACATGTAAAACTTAACAAGTTATGATGAAGTTGTCGACAAATATTTGTTTCCAAGAAGAAAACTACACGAGCCAAAAACCCCTCCAAGAAATGAAGAAAGAATAGGAAAGTTATTAATGGATTCCTCATTATTTATAAAACTGATCGTACAATGGGGCTGGGCACACCTAAAGGAATCTATTGATTCTCTGCCGATTGATTGCGCTGTAGGTGCGATGATTTACTCCTACATTTATTATACCTAGATCTCATAACATGTAAAACTTACAAGTTATGACAAAGTTGTTGACAAATATTTGTTTCCAGGAAGAAAACTACACAAGATAAAACCCCCTTCAAAAAATAAAGAAAAGGAAAGTTATTAATGGATTCATCATTCCATATAAAGTTGATCATGCAATACCTACAATAAATGTAGATGTGTCGCCACACAACAAACTAGAAAGTCTGTCTTTGCATTCTTGTTCCGTATTTTGTTGAACTCCAAATTCTTTGTGAGCTTGCATATACCTTTTGCTAGTGCTGGTGCTAGTGCTAGTAGTAGTATTTTCTTCCTGACTGCTCTTCCCGTTTTCAAATTCCTATGATATTGCATTTGTATCAAAGAATAAAGATTAGAAGCTAACTAATCAAACTTGCTCTAAATTAGCTTAATTATTTGACTAAGTTTTACTTTAACATAATTGGAAGTGTTGATTTGAGATACAATGAGGTTAAGACATACTATTTGGATTGGGGACAGAATAAAAGAGAGACAGAGAAAGAGAAAGTCACAGCTCCTTTGTTCACATTCCATTATGTTGCATCTGCTTTTTGAATGAATAAGTGCAAGTTTGGGAAGTTTGGATAATAGTCAAAAAGCTGCTAAAAAAGTCAAAAAGCCAAAAAACTATACAAACCTCTACTTTTTGCACATTTTTTCGTAAAAAGTCAAAAAAAAATCCCAAACATACTAATTTTGTGTTTGGCAATCGTAATTTGGGTCTACACAGTTCAGTGCTTTCATGAAATCCTTCTCCACTTTTCTTTGTTGGTCCTGCATAACGTTGTAGTTTGCATACCTGTATCAGATAGCAGCACTATAGAAGCAACAACAGTATTTTCATTGAAAGTTATTTTTCCATATGAGCTCTTCTAAAAGCTCTTGCTTGTTGGGTGTTTCTGCTGCCTTTTATTTATCAGGTTTTATCAGATTTCAGTCTCGAGTGTAAGACTGCATCAGTATCTTTGCAGGCCATGCGCTGTTTGTGAAGAAGTTTTATTTTTATTTTTTTTCCAGGTAATTCTGTTGCTACTGCTTTTCTGTTTTCTTGGACACTATCTTGACCGAAGCATGTGGCGGCTTCGTACAGTTCGACCAGATTGAATTCATATTTGATGGGTTCTCTTTCACCTGATACTGGATTTATGCTCGAGTTTTGTGCACAGAAGATTCGGCAAATGAATGGATTTCTACTTTTCATGTCTACCTGTTGAGGGTAATGTAGTCCTGCATTTTCTCTCATCCACATTATTTTCTAATATTGGAGTAAATTATGTGTTCCTAATTCGTTTCTAAGAGTACGTTTCAGAACAAAGTTTTCAAAATTTATTTTTCTTTAAGGCCATGTTTGATTCACAATACTAATAGTGAGGTATTAATAATTCTATCAAATTAGTGTGGTATTAACTATCCCACCCTTACCCCATTACTAATTATCCTACAAATTTGTTGGATTAATTATCCATTGGATTAATAGTTCTAAACCAAATGTCAAAACAAACATAGGATGGTTGGGTCCACGGATTAATAATCCTAATCCCATACTTTAATCCTTCCAATCAAACATACCCTAAGTGTTTAGATGTTGAGTTACAGGGTTCCTAGTCTGGGTACCTGTTTGATGCTCATTTGGCTGCATGTGGCTCTTCTAGTAGAGGTCTGAAAGTTGAAGCTAGTATTACAGTTATTGCCAACTGTTGAGATCAGATGGATGACAGTGGGCATCGTGAAAATGGAAGACACAAACCACTTCCGGGTCAGGTACAGGCAATAAGTAATTTTTTTACTTGAAAGAAATGATTTGTGGTGTGTTGTAAACCATGCACTATAATAATTTTTTCTTCCAAATTTCCACTTGTGACTGATAGTTTGTCCAACTACTTTATTTCAGTGGTTGATGCAGCATCAGCCATCAATGAAGCAAATAATGGCCATTATGGCTGAAAGAGATTCCGCTATTCAAGAAAGAAATCTGGCAGTTTCTGAGAAAAAGGCAGCCTTGGCAGAGCGAGACATGGCTATCCTGCAGCGCGATTCAGCAATGGCAGAACGAAACAGTGCTATTATGGAACGAGACAATGCCATTGCAACTCTTCAATATCGGGAAACTGCAATGACTAGCAGTAGTATGTCTCCATGCCCTCCGGGTTGCCAAATTTCACGTGGAGTGAAACACTTGCACCACCCACAGCAACACATGCACCATCATCCTCACACGAGTGAAGCACAATACAATTTGAGGGATATGCACACAAGCGATGGCCTCTCGATGTCACCGGTTGCCTCTGAGCCTGCAAAGTCTAGGCAGACTAAACGAACAAAGGAGGCCAAGGCAACGGCATCTAACAGAAAGCCTTCCAAATCTTTGAAAAAGGTCAAGAGGGAAGGGGAGGACCTGAATAAGATGATGTTTGGCAGACAGGATACGGGTAGTGGAGGTGATGATCTTGACAAACAGTTGGGCATGTCAAAGCCCGATTGGAAGGATCAGGACCTGGGTTTGAATCAGGTTGCATTTGATGATTCTATGCCAGTGCCAGTTTGCTCGTGCACAGGAATCCTACGGCCGTGCTACAAATGGGGAAATGGTGGTTGGCAATCTTCATGCTGCACAACCACCATGTCGATGTATCCACTCCCTGCTGTGCCTAACAAACGCCATGCACGGGTTGGTGGTCGAAAGATGAGTGGAAGTGCATTCAACAAATTGATTAGCCGGCTTGCTGCTGAAGGACATGATCTATCACATCCAGTGGATCTCAAGGACCATTGGGCAAAGCACGGGACAAATCGCTACATCACCATCAAGTAGTATGTGAGGAATCTTTCGATGCATGGAGTGAACTTAAAATTCAGATAACTACTTTCAGAGGGGCAGGTATAGATCCTTAATTCTACTTTAGTTATGGGGAAGAAACAGTGACGTAACAGATATTATGGAATAAGAGACAACCAGCCTACCAAGTACTTGCGTAATTTGGGAACATTTTGACTCTCTCTCTCTCTCTCTCTCTCTCTCTCTCTCTCTCTCTCTCTCTCAGAGTTCTTGTTTCGTTTCCCAATCCATATGGCTGCTGTTGTTATTCTCTTGGCTTAACACTAGTTGAATGTGTGAATTGTAAAGTAGAGCCGTAGTAATATTTCGAAGTTTTGTTGTAATTGCATGAATAGTAATGAATTTGTTCCAAAAGTATTTCCATGTTGTGGAGTATCGTTGGTAGTGTTCTCACAACAGCTGTTTGGAGAAGTGATAAATGAAACAAAAGGCTTTGGAACATATATATCTGTATTTGTTGTTTTTCGGATGCTTTTCTGAAGTTGGGAGATTATTGCCCTGTTGTTCCTGCAGTTCCTTATTGGTGTTTGTTTATTTGAGATTCTTTCCATTTGCCAATAGATTATAAGAAGTGTTTGTGTATAAGGAGCATATCATGTACACTTACTTAAATTCTCGCATATTTACATAAGTTATTTCACAAAATCGTATAAATTTATATAAATATACGCAAATTGTGATTTTTTAAATTTTTATGAATTAACTCATGTATGTTTGTAAAAATTTATACGATTTTGTGAAATAATTTGTAAATATTTGCGAAAATTTAGGCAAGTACATATAGTATGTAATTGTATGTGAGTTATATACATAAATTCGTTTATTTAATACCTGATAAATCCCTTAAAAACTAATGAACACCCCATTTATTTTGACTGAATTATAATAAATGTTTTTCATAACAATATGTTATTTTATATTTAGCTACATTTTTAAAATTACTAATTTACTAGTGGCAATGGTGGGAGTTATCTTTATATATTAGCAAGCCACAATCACGGAAAATAAAATTTGCAATCCCACAAAATATCAAACCAAATTTGAATTTGAATCATATTTTCCATTTTTCGTATGTTCACAACCTTTCTCTAAAGGAGTAATAATATATAAACATATATATATATATATATATATATATTAAATCAAAAGACTCGTCAAAGTGGGATAAATGCACTAATTAGTGTAGCAATAAATATACCAATACACACATCCACATGAAATTCACCATTTGATGATGTATAACATGAGATTCACTTAGCATTGTGTCTATTAATATGTTTGTTAGAACACTAACTAGAATTTCTAACATTACTGTAAAAAATATCACTAGAGTATCATTTTAGTAAGTTTTTCTGCATAAATTTTCTATTTGCAAATAACCAACATCTTTCTCTCAATTCTTGGTGCTCTCTAGCATTACTAACTAGTTCATTCCATTGAACTACATTGAACATATTAGTAAATGGAACCAAACAATACTTTCAAACAACAGACCTAAATTTGCAAGTTCCTTCAGCTTAAATCCTTAGTTTAAACAAAATTCTCAGATTAGTCCCCCAAAAAAGCTAATTAGGTTGTCAAAAATTCAAAATAATGGATGGCATCACAATATCATACAAATCTATACCCAATTTGTTACAATACATGAGCACAACACATTTGAAACCACATGTGACTAGGGAAGGCAGAGCAAGGCAGCCATTTCATATTGTCATATGAACATTGTAGAAAATGAATTAATGATGCAATAATTTCCTTGCCAACTTGTATACTTGCTATGCTAAACAATACATCATCCAATCAAAAAACACAAAATAAAAATGCATCGTCCATTCACATATGAAAGTGCACTCACATATACCACACAACACTTAAATTTTTATAAAGAACTAGAATAGACTTTCTGATATGCCATAAATCTAGTAAACACAGATTTTTCTGTGGCAACCTTAGTTGACCATTGGCATAGACAAACACCAGGGTGGGATCTTAGATGCATCTAAGATGTGAGCGACAAAACTCAATGCCCATGAGTAGAATCTTCCAAAAGTTGCCGCTGCCAAGACTGTCAGCTTCCATCCCTGCATTTCAGCTGCAGACATCACGTCATCCAACCAACAATAGCTTCAACCCTAGGGATTCATTCTTGACTAACCTATACACTTGCATTGCAAAATGGCTCTGCAGGAAAGCAGAATTAAGAGAAAGGGAGGGCTTGGAAGAAAGATGAAAGTCTGAACATATTATCTTTGGGACGGACCTAGTACATTTACTGCAGAAGCGAAGAAAAATGTACTTGCAATCAGTTACCTTAACTGACTATTTCAGAATCTTCGCCCAAAAAAGAAGACTCCAGTAAGGTGCCTTGCATTAAAGGGTAAGGGATGAGAAATACTCAAGGACAATGGATAAAAAAAACAAAAAACACGGGATTATAAATGAAATAATTTATATCACAAGATTCAGGGAAGATTAGTCCTGAGGTGAAGGATAACTAATCCCATGGGGGGAGGTATCCATTTTCCCACAAAATGGTGGCATAAACAAAACTAGTCATACTACTAGTTCAGACTATATGGCCCAATCAAGCAAGGAACTTGGAGAATTGGTGACAATGGAGGGACAATGCCACTAATCCCCATCAACAACCCTCCTTATCCCACAAAATAAAAGTGGCCCAAATATATATAGGAATGTAACCAAAATATACATTTTGGCCATGTTTGATTGTGGGATATGGAGAGGGTAAAGTCCCGTTTGTTTTCAGAGATAGAATGGAGGGGATTAATAGTGAGGGGATTAATAGTGAGGGCATTGTTAGTGAGGGGATTGATAGTAAGGGGATTAATAGTGAGGAATTGTTAAATTATTATTATATAAAATAATAAAACAAATAAAAAAATATAAAAAATTAAACATTATATTTAAAAAAAATTCCAAATATATAAAAAATAAAAAAAAATTCTAATCCCCTCACTATTTTTCTAATACCATCTCTACCTCCTCCTTACCAATCCCCCTTCCAAGGGGACTACTAATAGCAAGAGACTAATAGTCCCCTCCCCATCTCTTAAAACACACACTCCATTAGTAATATCAAGAGATTAGTAATCTCAATCACTTCCCTATAACCCCAAACAAATGGGGCCAAAGAGGTTTCTAATTTCATAGGCCCAACCCAACATGTTCCCCTTGCCCCATGTCACAAACCATTGTTTGGTTTCATTTTTGTATCCAGGTATATGAAAGCAGTCCATATCCCAAAAATCATTAAAAAAAAATACCGTCCCAAGGATATATGTATCCTCACATTCCTTGCATCTAATGACCACAAATAATATTTAATTTTATCCCATTTTTTTATCTGATCGTAACCATATATATCCCATAATGTTAAGACTCACTAACTAATGTATCAACAAACATACCAATTAGACACAATGTTTGCACATGAGTCCCACCACTTTGGATGAAACCCATTTAACATTGTTTCTAATTGATATGTTTATCGGTATATTAATTAGTGTGCCTAGCATTATTGACAACTGTCTCATAAAATATATAATCTCATTCATATCTTTAAATAGTACTAATCTCATCCATAATCCTTCAATATTACATTTCCACGAATCCAATCCATATGGGATGTATTAACTTACATTGGAGACCATTCTAAATAGAGTGTTCTGCTTGTAACCTCAAGAACAATTCCACCAAATTGAATGAGTATTTATCCCCAAATATGCCCAGCCACCAATGTTCCCACGGGGTGTATATAATCAAATACGTAGGGTATCACTGATGTGAACTAATACAACCTAGATGCAATTTGAAATTAGAGTACATTATTCAAAAATGAAAAGCAAGCCATAGCTAAACAATTATTGGTATATAAAAACAAACTAAAATATAGTGTTTGTGTCAGATCACAAAAGGTCAGCACAAATATATCAGACAGGGATAACTGTGATGTTTTTTTTTATCATCATCCACAAGCACTAGAGAAATATATAAGCAACAAAATTAAGAAGCCAAATGTTTTACAAGACAAAAGGGACACCAATGGGAGCTATTTATTTCCATTAAAGTTTTGGAACTTTTCTATCATAAAATAAAAATGAAAACCAATTTCAAATGTTTCATGTTCACTTAATTTAATCGATAAATACAAATATACAAAGTGATACGAATGACAAATAAACAAATGCATAATACAAATGTACTGCAAGGTGCAAAGCCTCAGACCGTCCTAGTTCAAGAATTTCAACACCACAGCAAATATTAAAAACTTGCATTTCGGTCAATTTACAATTTGTCATCATTGGCTAGCAGCTTCAGATTCAAAACTTGGAAATCTGGGAACAAGTGGAAATTACAATTCAGTGGCTCTTTCACAAAATAATTACAGATTCATGGAAAAAATTATAACTTTAATTATTAATGTTCATAAAGTTTACCACTTATCTGAACTTATTTTTAAAAAATTATACTGAATTGTAATTTCCCAAAAAAAAAAAACAAAGCAAGTTAACAGTAAGAAAGTTTTTCACCTAAAAATCTTATTATAGTTAACAAAATCATAAATGAAGAGATTAAACATCTGAAAATTAAACAAAAAACAATGATGGCAATGCAAAAATGTAAGACTTTGAGAGGTTCCAGCACAGCACTGAATAAATCAGACAGGGATACTGTATAAGGAAAGTTGCTCCTCATTTTCCACAGCTTTCACAGGAAACAAACAGAAACAAAAACAAAAGGAGAGATCATCGTAAAATAAGGGATGAGATGACAGGATTTAAACGCAAATCTAAATAATAATTTAAAAAAATTGCTCAGATCACCATTCAGCAGAGACGTAGAGACAGCAAAGGCACAAAGTAGGAAACAGCGAAGCATTTTGGTCCCTAGGGTTTTCACATGCATCATAAAGGTTAGCCAACGACTCTGCAATTAACAAGAGAGAAGCGAGATTTAATCGTACGGCCAGGATTTTGTGTTGAGACAGCTTCTTTTTCTTTTTTTTTTCTTTTTTTCAATAAGATAGGATGTTACTCCAAGATAAGACGCAAAATGCCTCGTAAAAGTAAACCCAAAAGTACTATCTAGGAGTGGGTGTGGGTCGGTTGCAGTCACGGAACCTTTAATTCATCATTCGTTCATCAAATTGATAGATTGAAGAAAATCAATTTGTATCCGTTCGTCAATTCGACGGATGTGGATTGAGCGAATTGACAGTTTGACGGTTTAACGGCTGGTTGCGAATCGGTTTAGCGATTTAAAATTTATAAATTTTTAACATAATTCAACTTATGCACTTCCTTAAAAATAAAAAAGAAGAAGAAAGTATTACAATTAATGACTTAAAAAAATATTACAATCACTACATGCCACATCCAAAGTAAGAAAGTTTGAAACTTTAGAATATCACAATCACTGCATGCCTCATCCACATAAAGTATTATAATCTGTGGTTCTTAAAATATAAAAATAATTCAAACCACAGAAACCATGAACAGAACAGTAGTAGAGATTGTATGGCTCTGTATGGTTACATCTATTTCTGTTTTTGAAAACAAAAAACAACCAGCATATATCATATTTTCTATTTATTATTTTTAGAGATAGATTTAAAAATCAAAAAATATAGATAAATAATACGTTTATTTTTTTCAATTCAAAAAAGATATTCAAGTTAAAAAAAAATTTCAACAGAATATTTAAACTCTTTTTTAATTGAAAACGCAAACAAAATATTTAAACAAACTGAAAATACAAAGTCTTATAAATTACTAGGGGTGTTCGCGGTATGGCGGTTCGATTGCGGCTAAAGAAATCTCAAATCCGTCATCCGTCCGTCAGATTGGCGGATTGGAGAAAATCAATCCGCAATCGTCTACTTGTCATCACGCATCCGTCCAAAATGCGGCGGATTGGTTCGGTTTGGTTGGTTTTGGCGGTTCAGTATATCCGCTGCTCACCCCTAATCTATATTTTGTTTAATTAATTTAGTTATTGTGCACTTTAACTATACTTTTTATTATTTTAATTAATTAATCAAGAAAAATATTATGAATTCTAAATAATTTATTAAATTTTTTATCAAATATCTCATATGTATGTGGGACTCACACAATTTTACATATGTATAGGTCTCATGCTCATATGAAAAATTTGGTAGATTATTTGGGACCTTAGCACAACTCATAAATCAAACTAATTTAATTAATTTTTTTTATAAAAATAGGGCAAATTACAAAAATGGTCCCCATAGTTTACTCATGGTTTCATTTTGATCCCTACACTTCTAAATGTATCAATTTTGCCCCTGCAGTTTGGTTTTTGACTCGAACTGATCCAATAGTTAACCGCCGTTGGGATTTTGGACAAAAATTCCACGCGTACAAGGAACGCACAAGGCAATTTTGATTTTTTTTGACTTTCTTGAACAATTTTGACTTTCTGTTTTGTTTAATTTCATTATTTAATTATTATTATTTTTTAAATAAATTTATTTAAACTTTTAATTAAAAAATAACATATATTTTTATTGATACTTTATTTATTTGCACATTTATCCTTATTCAGTCCGTCGAACCAAACATTAGATTCACTAAAAATAGTCCTTTTTAGACATCTAATCCCATGAGAAAACAAACATGGGATACACATTCAATCCAACCAAATAGTCCAGGAGATTCACAGTCTTAGGATTCAAGTCCGATGGATTCTAGTCCCCCATTTTCTAATTGTTTACTAAGTAATAGCATGATGGTAAAATAGACATTTCACACATTACTCTCATGGGATACCAGTCTCATGAGAATAATCTCACCACGCCAAGATTGTTTAGTCCCTCATATGAGGGATATAGAGTCCGACGGACTAAATTATTAATAAAAAATAATTTATTAACAACCATCCGGATCAAACAATGGATAAACAATAAAAAAATATAAATTTTAAATTTAATTTTAATTTTAATTTATAAGGCCATAAATTTTAATTTATTATTTTTAATTAAATTAAATTTATAGTTTATAATTTATAATTTATATTTTTTATTAATATATAATTTTAAATTAACAACACTAAAAAAATAATCTATAAATGTTTATATTTTCTATTAATATATTTATAAATGTGTATTTTAATAATTTAGTCTGTCGGACATAGAGTCCGGCCGAACTCCATATCCCTCATATGGAGGACTAAACAATCCTAAGGGAGGATTATTTCCAGAGGATTGGTATCCTATGAGACTAATGTGTGAAATGTTTATTTTACCGTCATGCTATTACTTAGTAAACAATTAGAAAATTAGGGATTAGAATCTATTAGACTTAAATCCTAGGACTGTGAATCCTCAGACTATTTGGTTAGATTGGATGTGTATCCTGTGTTTGTTTTCTCATTGGCTTAGATGTCTGGAAATGACTATTTTTTGTGAATCTAATGTTTGGTTGGATGAATTGGATAAGGATAAATGTGCAAAAAACTATTTTACCATTTTTTAATTGTGTACTAAGTAATAGCAATATTAAACATATCTTTAATATTTTAATTATTTTTTTAGCTAGATTAAATAAAAATTTATTTTATTTTATTTTTTACACAATTAAATAAATTTATTTTTAAAAATAAAATAAATAAAATATCAATGAAAATATATGTTATTTTTTTTAATTAAAATTTTAAATAAATTTATTTTAAAAAATAAAATAATGAAATTAAATAAAACAAAAAGTCAAAATTGTTCAAGAAAGACAAGAAAGTCAAAATTGTCTCGTGCGTGCCTTGCACGAGTGGAATTTCTGTCGAAAATCCCAACGGCGGTTAACTATTGGACCAGTTCGAGCCAAAAAAAAAACTGCAGGGGCAAAATTGACACATTTAGAAGTGCAGGGACCAAAATGAAACTACGGGTAAACTATAGGGACCATTTCTGTAATTTGTCTAAAAAAATTACAAACATAAATAAATAAATATATACTAAATTATTTTTTTTTAAATATTTTCCAACTGTCATATTTTGAAATGATAATGTTTTCTCAACGGTCATATTTTCAAACGGTAATCTTCTCTCCACAATCATATTCTCTAACGTTGTGTTTAGTTGAGGGATTTGCGGAGGAATTTTGAAAAGAAAATGAAAAAAGCGTGTGAAATTAAGTGAAATATAAGTATATTTTATTTATATTTCACTTACTTATTCTATTTCTCTTTCTAATCCCTTCTCAAATTCTCCAATCAAACATAGTATAAGGGACATATTTCCAACTGTCATCTATTTTTGTTTATAAAAGCGATTTGCTCTTTCATTTTTACCAATTGGAATTACATTTCTCAACTTCATTCAATTTTTAATTACCATGGTTCAATACCATGAAAATGATTCTTAACGACTCTGATATTGATAGCGTATTGCCACTAATAATGACTTTGATGCCAACAATTAGGGTTTTTTTTTTTTTTATTTCTTCATCTTCTAAACACTATATTTGGCTTAGGGTTTTCAAATTCATTATTAGTATTTTATTTTTTTTGGCAATTAAAGTTCACAATGTCTTATTCATCATACTTTATGGTTTTATTATTTGTACATGTGAAACTTGATATTTTTGGGGCATTTTTAATAATATCAAGTTTTATTCCTATTTTGGCATTTTTTATTTCTAGAGTTTTAGTCCCGATTAGCAAAGAAACTTTCTAGCTATGAATTGGGTATAAAACCAATAGGCGATGCCTGGTTACAATTTTGAATATGTTATTGTATGTTTGCTCTAGTTTTTGTCGTTTTTTATGTTGAAACGATTTTTGTTTATCCATGGGCAATGAGTTTCGATGTATGTACTCTTGAAATAGCACAAGCTAATTTGAAGAAAGCGGAAGGTAAGAGACAAATAATTGAGGCAATAACTCTCAGACAAGCTAGGACACGAGTCAAAGCTATCAGTTTGATTTTGTAACTAGTCTAGTTGGTGCTTCTATATAGCAATTCTAGTTTAGAACCAACCCATTTGATATTCTGGATCTGAGTTTTATTGTATTATATAGTTGATTATGTTTTGTTTCTCCTTATTCCTCATTAAGTTTGGTTATTGTAGGATTATTGTCGTGTTTGGAACAGGTTGGTATCTTGTTTTCCAAAGAGTTGATTGCCCAAATTTCTGCTTGTTTGCTAGAGCGACGCTTCTTGTGCTCGAGCGGTCTTTTACAGTTCACAAACTACTGAGAGGTTGATATCTACGCTTGAGTGATGCTTTTTGCGCTCGAGCAAACCTTTGCATGTCTGAGTTACTGGGAGTGTGCATTGTGCACTCAAGCGACCATTCTTGCGCTCGAGCGGTATCTTCGTTGTGTCTGATTGCTCAAGCGACCATTCTTGCGCTCGAGCGATCTGTGCGTATATCAGTCCGAGGAAGTCACTTTTTGACTCACTTTTCATATATCTGTCTCTCTCTCTAAACTTTCAAAAAAACCCTAGATCTAGAGCTTCTCTCTCTAAAACTCACATTCTCTCTACAAATGCACTATCATCCATTGATTTCTTCACCCTATTGCCTTTGTTAAGAAGGTAGAGCTCATCTAGAGTTTCATTTTAATCGGAACAAAGTTGGATTTCAGTATTTTTGAAGTTTCTCCGTTCACTCTCTCATCTTTTAAGCTTGAGGTAGGGAATTCTCTACACTTTCTTATGATTTTTAACTTAGCTATTTGTGTTTTGAAACAATATTGTGATTTAGGGATTTTTGAACAAATCTAGGGTTTTGGGCAAAAAAAAAAAAATCAAAAGAGGGGTTTTCAAATGAATTCTTGAAAATGATTGTGGGATTGGAAATGAGGTTGAGTTGTGATAAATGGCTGGTCTTTATACTTGGAATTGATTTTGGAAGAAAATGAGATTTTGCCCTAAATATTTCAAATATTGATTTTGTATAAATAAATGGAATTGATGAAGGAAATGCAAAATTGGATTGATATTGATGAGGATGGTAGAGTTGGATATGTATTACCACTCACATCTTGGAATTGGAAAGTCTATCTTTACGAAAGTTATTTATCTATTTAGATATATCTGTTTTGGGCTATCAGTGGATGATAACTATGATTGTTATAGAAATTGCATGAGAATTAGGAGAATCGAAACTATTTTCTCAGCCATGACGTTGAGCATTGTGGCATATTTACTACATTGAAAATGTGCATCGTTACTATATGTAGTACATTTACATATTTACTATATTTACTAATAATGTGTATGTCTTCCAATCCTCATTTCTTTCTCCCTTTTATTTACTTGTTTATGATGGATAGCGTAGAGCATCATGTTTCTTTTAGCATTTTCCATGATTTGCATCCATTTGTCTCACATGCATAGGGTTCGGTGCAGCATTCTAACGGCATTGTCATTTATTACTTCCTGTGCGCTACCTCATGCTATCAAAGTGATTCACATGACATACTAGACAACCGAACCTATTAGTTGCATCTTTGTATGTGTTGCATTAGTCATTTGCATTGTTAGGATCATACATTTTTCTAACTATTTCATTTCTTTTGGCTTGCCTCGGTTGAGTACTAGGTGAGCACTTATTACTTTAGCATATCGCATGTGTGTGATTGTTGCCATATCAAGCATATTTTCCATGAGGCTAAGTGCTTAAGTGATATACTTGTTTGAATGCCTATGGATGAAGACTAATTGCTCAAATTGGGATGATTTGATTAATGTACATACGAGATCACTTTTTCAAGTGGTACATATTCAAAACAAATTACGAATAAGCATGAAATCAAAGTGTTCTAACTTTTGCAAATTAGTCTATACTTGTGTGCGTCACGTAGTAAAGATTAGCCTAATAATCAGAACAAAAGCTTATAATGTAAATAAGAATCACATCATGATTAGTAGAGGCCGATCTTTGATCGGGTGAGTATGGTGCTCAATTCATGACCTTTCCCTCTTATACCTAAGTTCTCAAACCGAGACACTTTGATGATGACGGACTAATGACCTTTGGCACGAGTCTAGGGTTTCCTAAATTTTTCAAAAATATTTAGGTGGCGACTCTAAAATCTGGAAAAGTAGTCCATTTTTTGCATTTTGATTCAAAATTAATTTTCCAAAAGATTTGCCAGATTTGGACTCATTTATGTTTATCTATTTCACATTGCACTTGTGAAATCAGATTTAGAACCACGGGAGTCCGACCTGTAGGGCTAATCATTATCAAAAAGGAGCACGAAAAGCAAGCTACATAAATCTTTTTTCTTCTTCTTTTTCTTCATAGATGGGTTTAGGCTTCTTCATTTCCTAAAAGGTTAGCAAATAGGAATGAGCAATTTCCCCAGTAGAAAATAACTTTAACCAAGTATATAAACATTTGATTTAAATATGCATAACCTTGATTAATGCCCAAGAGTTCCTATTTATTTTAAACTTTATTATACAACACACAATTCACAATCAACCACCACATTTTTCCATCCTGACACGAATGGCTTGTGGACGCCTCAAACCTTTCCACTTTCGTCGTTCTCACATGAACCGACCAGTGCATACCTCACAATATCCCCACATTCGTTGCCCTCACGTGAATCAGGCAAGTAAGCACCTCAAACACAACCCCGCATTCATCATCCTCACACGAACCAAGCAAGTGGGCACCTCAAACACATTTCAAAACATTAACATTTTACATCCAATACCAACAACCACAAGGATTCTATAGCGTTTCTGGCTTAAAGCCGGCCCATTGTATGTCTTGAATCCAAGTTTCGTTGTCTTTTGTAGTTATCCATGTCTTGTTTCCCCTTATATCTCTTTGAGTTTGGCTTTTGGGTTGTGTTAATTGCATTTGGAACAGGTTGGCAACTTGTTTTTCAAACTTTTGTTGCCCGAATTTTTGTTCCTTCACTCGAGCGAAGCTTCTTGCGCTCGAGTTGTCTTTGTGAACATCTAGCATTTTTGCAGGTCTGCAAAACTACTGGGAGTTTGTATTCTTCGCTCAAGCAAAACTTCTTGTGCTCGAGCAACGATCTCTGTCTACAAAACTACTAGGAGTGTGTATTCTACGCTCGAGCGAAGCTTCTTGTGCTCAAGCCGAACAACTTATTGTGTCTAGTCGTTCGAGTGACAACTCTTGGGCTCGAGAGAACTATGCGTATATCAGTTCGTAAACAGGTCATTTTACATTACTTTTTCATCTCTTTCTCTCTCAAACATTTCAAAACCGTAAGTTGAGACCCTCTCTCTCTAAAACTCACATTCTCTGTACAAATTCACCAAGATCTAGTAATTTCTCCACCCTACTCTCTTTGTTAAAAAGGTAAAGCTCACTTATTGCTTCATTTTCATCTGAATAGAGTTGGGTTTCGGCTTCATCCAAGTTTCATCTGTGTTTATCTCATCTTCTAGCTTTGAGGTAAGGATTCTCTACACTCTTTTATGATTTTTTAACTTAGCTATTTATCTTTATAAAACAATCTCTTGATTTTGGAGAATTTTAGACAAACCTAGGGTTTTGGTTTAAAATCAAAAGAGGGGTTTTTAAATGGAGGTATTGAAAATGGTTGGGGGAGTGGAAATAAGGTTAAGTTGTGATAAAATTATTGATTTGGATACACGAAATATGTTTGGGGAAAAAAAAAAGGGTTTTACCCTATTGTCTCAAATGTTTATTTTGTATAAATAAATGGAATTGGTATTAGAAATGTGAAATTGGGTTAGTATTAATGAGGATGGTAAAGTTGGATATGTATTATTACTCTCCTCTTGATTTGGAAAGTTTACCTTTATGGAATATAAATTATATGTTTAGAAATATCTGTTTTAGGCTATCGGTAGAGGATAGCTATGATTGTTGTAGAAATTACATGTGAATTAGGAGAATTGAAACTATTTTCTCATTCATTGCATCAAACATTATTTCACACTTATACATTTGAAAATGTTTATAGTTTTGAGAAAAAGGGTGAATCTGGGAAATATGAATTGAAATGTTGAGCTAAGTTGGCCTGAGTGTCCAGGGTGAAAATCCCGAAAACCGTGCATATACATGGGTGCCGATCCCGCGGATGAAATTTCTGTGAAATGGCAATAGAAGTGCCTTTAGAGCCTACATTTACATGGGTCTCGGTTTACGGTTTCCTCCGAAAAAAATTTCCAAGAAAAGTTGTATTTGTTTTGAAACTCCCAAAATGTGATTCGCTGCCCTATTTTCTATTGTAATGGAAATTATTTATGAATCAATATATTAACTTAGCATTGCATAGTTTTGAAAAGAGATATAAAAATGTTTTAGCACAAGCATTGCATATGCATTTACCTTATAGTTTTGTTAAGATTCATATATTGTGTTGGATTATTTTTACTTGGTTTTGACTCACCCTATGTCAGAAAAACATTTTAGGTGTTGATGATATGCCTCCGCCAAGGCAGTAGCTTGGGAGGATTTGGAGTAAGAGCTTTTTTTTGTTGTTGTATTCACTTTGTATAGCCAAAGGCTTTAAATGTATGGGACCTAAAGCCCACTTTCGTTGTAACCAAGAACTATCTTGGAAAGTTGTAAGCCTTTAGGACATTTCTTATCAGTTTACTTT
This sequence comes from Camellia sinensis, assembly GCF_055761805.1. Taxonomy (NCBI): domain Eukaryota; kingdom Viridiplantae; phylum Streptophyta; class Magnoliopsida; order Ericales; family Theaceae; genus Camellia; species Camellia sinensis. Next base: position 27,911,448 of record NC_138966.1, on the reverse strand, counting down.
TCACTTTTTTCTTTAGTTCACAACATATGCTATGGATTCAGGGCCTGGCACTATGAATGTATACCGCATATGCTTCCCTTTTTGTAAACTCAAATGGATGTAATGGAAGATAATCACTTTATCGTTGTTGTCATTTATCGATAATGTGGATGGGTTATTGTAATTATTTCGGGCGTTACAACTTGGTATCAGAGCGTACTAGGTTTGAATACTTTGGGTAGATAGGAAGTGATTATTACCACAATGGGTTTGTCTTGCTTAATGGAGATATTTGTATGTATGGTATGCTTATGTGATAACATGCTTATGTGGTTATATGGGTATGGGATTTAGTTCCTAAAATATTGATTGGGTCTACGGGTTTCTAGAAGTCCTATTAAAAAAGAACTTGATCACTATTATTTCTAATTGGAACTCTAGCAATGTCGTGGGACAGTCATTATCTAAGAAGGAAATTCGTATGTGTTTATGTGTTTATGTGCTTATGTGCTTATGTGGAGTGAATTACTGTTGGTCATCGCATTAGGGCGCGAGTGAGTTAGCTTCGACAAATTTGTAAACGTGCTAATCTCTTTTGTTACCTTCATTAGGATGTTAGGACGTGAACGTGGTGGTGGTAGGTGTAGTAGGCCTAGAAGGCATGAGGTGCTTTTACATGATGAGATTCTGGCACAAGAAGAAGGGATTGGTCAAGCCAATGTGGTCGAATCAGTTGGTCAGCAGGCCATCGGTGCTTTGGCCTATGAGATGGGCGGAGCCTTACAGGAATCCATGGACATTCTCTGGGCTGAGAATCAAGTCCAGGCCCAAATTGCTGAAGTAGGGTCGTCTTTCTTGAAAATGAAGTTCTTCCAGTGTAATCCGGACTAATTTTTTGGTGATCCGAATGAGCCACTAAAGGCAGATGAGTGGCTAGAACAAATGATGAAAATATTTGAAATGCTTGGCATCGAAGACGATGGGCTGAGAGTGACCTAGGCATCCTTTCATCTGAAGAGGGATGCGGGTCAATGGTGGAAATATGCGCGGGGCCGCAATAGTGTGACTTGGGAGGCCTTTGTCAACACCTTCCAGGACAAGTTCTTGCCTCCCACTGCTATGGAGAAGTTGAGAGACTAGTTTCTAAAGCTCAAGCATCTTAGTTTTCCAGTAGCCGAGTTTAAGGCAGCTTTCACAAGCCTATCTAAATTTGCACCGGAACTTGTGGCGATAGAGGAACGCCGTTATATCGAGTTTGAGACGAGGTTAAGGACTGAGTTTCTTTTCAAAGTTGCTGGGTCGATGATTAGGGACTACAGACACCTTGTAGAGGCGAAACTTATCTTGAGACTGCAGTTCAGGCAGAGGAGAAGAGGATAAGGGGCTCTAGGAGGAGTCAGGAGGTTTAGAGGGAGAGTTGAGACAGTGAGAGGCAAAGTGGTCCCGCTCCACAATAATCCTAGGTTGCACAGTCTAGGTCCACCGTTCTTGTGCCGAGTTCGGGTTCAGGGAGAGGTAATCCAGAAGGCTTCTCCTGTTATAAATGTGGCCAGCTGGGTCACAAGCCTTCAGCTTAGCCGTAGAGCGGAGGAGGGCAACAGTCAGCACGGCCTGTGGCTTGTTCTCAGAGCCAGAGTCAGGGGAGAGGTTAGCCAGCCACTTGTTATCAGTGTGGATAGTCAGGGCATATGAAGAGGTTTTGCTCTTAGTTGGGTAGCACACTTGGTACGTCTGGTTCGAGGCAGACACAGAGCCACCAGCCTGCACAGTCAGCACAAGCTTCGAAGGCCAATCAAGAAGTCTCTTCGGCTTAGTCAGTGCATCAAACTTATGCTCCGAGGGGTGAGTAGGTGGAGCAGAGACCTACAGGCCGTGTGTATACTATTACCACACCAGACCTAGTGTCAGCACCTTCAGTTATGAGAGGTACTTTCTTGTTATGCAATTCTATTGTCAATGTGTTAATTGATACGCGTACATCCCATTCATTCATCTCGTCTGCATTTGCATCAACATTGGGGTTAGAATTGGCTCGGTTAGCATCTCCACTCACTGTAGAGTTACCTATTGGTGGTGAGATTGTTTTGGAACAAGGATGTCGAGGTTGTGATATAGAGGTTGCTGATCGCCAAGTTCCTTTTGCATTTGTATTGATTGATATGTCAAGTTTTGATGTTATATTGGGTATGGATTAGTTATCTTCATATCGGGTTGTCATAGATTGTTACCATCAGAGGGTTATTATATGTACCTTAAGCGGTAATTATTTTTATTTCGTGGGGAACAGAGTCGATAGAGTCTTATCTCCAATATATGATCCGCATGGGCGAAGTGAGCTTAGTTATCTTCTTGCCAACTTCTTGGGTAATGAGTGTGATGAAGTCCGAGTCGAATTGGCAAGAGTAGTTTGTGAATACCCGAACATTTTCCCTAAGGTTCTCACTAGTTTGCCACCCTATTGAGAGATTGAGTTCTCCATTGATTTAGTGTCTGGCACGGCACCGATCTCTATGGCACCGTATATACTTGCACCCGCTGAGTTGAGTGAGTTAAACATTCAACTCCAAGAATTGCTAGATAAGGGTTTCATTCGCCCTAGTACTTCGCCTTGGGGAGCACCGGCTCTTTTTACTAAGAAAAATGATGGTGCATTGTGGCTTTACATTGATTACCAGAAGTTGAACCAGGTAACTGTTAAGAACAAGTACCCAATGCCTTGCATAAATGATTTGTTTGACTAGTTGAAGGGGTCTTGTTGTTTCTCTAAGACAGACTTGAGATCGGGTTATCATTAGTTGAGGGTAAGGGAGGAAGATATCTAGAAGACTGCATTTCGTACACGGTATGGCCATTATGAGTTCCTAGTGATGCCTTTTGGGCTGATCAATGCACCGACCGTGTTTGTGGATCTAATGAATCGAATATTTCGTGAGTTTTTAGATCACTTTGTAATCGTCTTCATTGACGACATTCTGATTTACTCACCCTTTGAGGAGGAACACGAGGAACACCTGCAGGTTATGCTTAAGTTGCTTAGAGTCCACAAATTATATGATATGTTCGGGAAGTGTAAATTCTAGTTAAGAGAAGTAAAGTTCATAGGCCATGTGGTATCCGGAGGAGGGGTAACTGTAGATTCATCCAAGATAGAAACAATACAAGATTTGGAGTAACCTAAGAATGCTTTTGAGATCCGTAGTTTCTTGGGGTTGGTCGGGTATTACCGTCGATTTGTGAAAGATTTCTCTAGATTAGTCTCACTGTTGACTAGGCTGAGGAGGAATGGAATCAAATTTTTGTGGAGTAAGACTTGTGAGAAGTCATTTCAAGAGTTTAAGGTTAGACTTACCACAGCTCCAGTGTTAATTATTTCGAAGAGGGGTATTTGGTGCATTGTCATGCTTCACGGGAAGGTTTGGGTTGTGTTTTGATGCAAGAGAAAAAGGTAGTAACCTATGGCTCATGTCAATTGAAAACACATAAGATGAACTATCCTGCCCACAATTTAAAATTAGCAGTTGTGATCTTTGCCCTGAAAATTTGGAGGCATTACCTTTATGGTGAGAAATTCGAGGTGTTCTCTAATCACAAGAGTCTGAAGTACCTATTTTCACAAAAAGATCTAAATTTGAGGCAGATGAGGTGGATCAAGTTTATGGAAGACCATGACTTTGAGTTGTACTATCATCCGGAAAAGGCCAATTGTAATAACCAGACCCTCTTACATGCTTTACATCTTTAATTATATGTGTAATTATATGTTTGATGTGAAATTCCATGTGAAATTGTGTTTAATTATGTGAATTATATGATTATGAAATTATATCTGTCGGTTATGAGAAAATCTGTTGAAATTGCGACATTTGGATTAAAAATTGAAAGCCTTAGAAGCGAGATAACCTGAAATTGACTTTATAGTCATGATGAGCATGATTTTTAGGACATAATATGAAGTTTTGTAAAAATTTGATTCGTAACATTTTAATTGGATTTATGTAGCTAAACTCTTAATTAAGTCTAATTTAGGCTCAATAAGCTTAAATAGATATAGATATGTATACTTGAGCCTTAATGTTAGGACTTAGACTCAACACAACACAAAAATATCTACTGGCGAAAAAGAGAGAAGAAGAGAAAAGGGAGAGAATGAGAGAACTCAACATAAGCTTGGAGATTGGAAGAAATTGAAAGAGTAGCTCAAGAATTGGCTTAAGGCAATTGTTAATCTTGAAATATCTCCTCAATTAGGTAGAATCAAGCCTTAAAATGAAGTTTTAGCATTCATGAAAGCTAGGGTTTTGGCTTATGATCTAATCTTAACAAATCTCAAGAAATGAGCATGTAATCTTTGGGTTTGTTTAGCCAAAGGGTTGATTCTTGTGTTTGAGTTATGTTAGGATAGATTGTGAAGAAGTATTTCCTAATTTTGCCTCTTTGCATCCTTTGAGCTCATGTATATATGTATATATATATATATAGATATGAAAAAATGAAGAATTATGGAAGTTAGGGCCTCTAATTGGAATTTGAAGGAAGTTTTGATCTAATTGAGTTTGGATTTAATGTTTATTATGCTCATATATGTAGACATCCCATTTTTGACCGACTTCAAGACTTAGACGTCATCGTTTGTGTACTCAATGATTGTGCTTGTTTGTGCTCGTTTTGAGTGCCCGAAGTTCTCAGCGGAACGCCTTGTCTTTGAGCCTCTAAACCCTCTTTGTTTTGTGCTTGTTTGTGGACCAAACCTTGGTGCCTCTTGCCTGGAGGGCGGAAGGGCCTTGTCGGTCACTTTTTGGCCTTGTCCGCCACTTTTCCCCCTTGTCGGCCACTTTTCTCCTTTTTCAGATATTTTCTTTGCCAGCTGTGCCAGCAGTTGATCACTGAATGACATCTCCATACACGTGTATGGAGGGATGAATGCAAGCCTTTGGCTTGAATTTCTATATAATGGGGGGTCTCTCCCCCATTTGAAGAGGTTGGATATTTTGTGAGCAAATTTCCTCTATCTCTCTCTTTAAAATTTTCTCTCTCTCCTTATTTTGTGCTTGAAAGTGGGAATTCTCTACACTTTTGCAAAGCGACCCTTAACCCAATATCCTCATCTTGGAGCTGAGGTTCTTTTAGACCTAGTTTGAGCTCTTAAGGTTGGTTTGAGCTGGAATTTGGACCTGTTTAGTGTTGTGCTTCAAGAGGTATAAGAGTTACCTTGTAAGCTTTGTTTTAGTTGCTTGAATTGCCATCTTTTTACACTATTTTTGGCCTGGTTTTCAACTACAAAAAACTCTGATTTTTTGTGGCTTAACATGTTAGTTTGAGACCATTTTGTGCAAAGGGGTTATCTACCCTTCTTGTTGCCTAATTGTAAAGCTTCTTGCATCATCTTTTAGCATATTCAAATCAAACCTTTTGGCCCTTCAAACTACTAAAATTCAGAGTTATTTCAGTGGTAAAAAGTATGTTTTGAAGTCCAAAAATGGAGGGGGTAGCCTCCCCTCCTTGTGTCTCACTTCCATGCCTAGTTAGCATCCTATGGTAGCATGTTTTTATGGCTTAACCTAGCTTAATTCAGGCATGTTTTAGGCTCTGATTTGACATGATTTAGCTCTATTTTGGGCTACTTTGATCATATGAAGCATGTTTTGTATAGTTATAGTGCAAATGCCTTCACTAGTTTAGTGTTTTAGGCCTCTAAACATGTTTTGCTTGAGATGATTGCATGTTGTAGCATCATTTAACATGTGATTTCAGTATATGTAGCTCTGTCACACTCTCACTTATTTCGCTCTTTCATTGCTTTTGAGAGTTGTGTCTTGGGTCTTTTTTGCAAGCTAACATACGAGCATGTTTTTTTCTAGCCTTTCATGTTTCAATCTCAGCATGTTTTAGCCACTGTTTTGGCATGTTTTAACTCTGTCCAAAGCCGGTTTGGTCAGTTGAGCTTTGTGTTGCATGCTTATAGTGTTGTGATCTTCACTAGTTTGATGCTTTTGGCTTTTAACATGTTGTGCATGTGTTGCTTGCATGATTTAGTGTCATTTTGCATACCATATTAGCACTAAAATGTTTGCAACCTCCCTCTATTCTTCACTTTTTACTTTGTTTTGAAAGTGGCCTTGAGCCCCTTGTTGGCTTGAGTGTGGAATTGAGGCTCTCATGCCTAATGGTTTTAATCCTCCCTTGAGGGTTTCTACTAACCAACGCCATGAGGCCTCTTTCATGCTCAAGGCACTTGTGGCTTAGGACCTCTTCCAATTAGAGCACTTTCACTTTGGACTTAATCAGTTAAAGGACTAATCGGTAATGTAAAATGTGTAAACAAGACATGACAAGTAAAACCTGAGCAAGTTAAGCATGTTGTGCTGCATTGCATGTGTTTGGATCAAACGTTAATCCAAACACAAGAAAAATGGGACGTTTCATACTCAAAGTGATGAAACGTGCCACTTTTCTTGGTCACCGACACCCTTGATCGTGTGTGATAGGGTGAAGGTCCTTCGAGTCTTATTTGTTCATTCATTTAGCTTGTACAAGCTTGGTTTTCTAGCCATCATGCATTGAAAATGCTTGGTTGATGGCTTGAGAGCCAAGGGCTATACTCCTTTGAGCTTGAGAAATGGTAAAGAGGGTGACAGTACACATATCCCTTGAAAAATGCATTGCTTTGCCTCTGCTCTCTATTGCAGCAAAAACAGAAATCTGGAAAAAAGGGTGGCCGACTGGCTGCCTGAAATAGCCGACCGGCCACTTAAACTAGCCGACCGGCCACCAGTCAATTTTTATGCAAATGTGTTCCTGTGTTAGAGCAGAGGCATTCTGGAAGTTGGTATGATGTTCAGAGATCATAGTAAATGCAAATAGAGGCAACCGATGGCAAGGCGATGGATTTTTGGGAAGAAGCCAACCAAGCATGCATGTCACCCTCGCCTCCGAGGCCATTTACTTGCTTTATTTAAATTGCTCTAGTTAGTTAGCGTAGTTAATTGTTCAATTCAAGTGTTGTAATTAATAAGTTTAATTTGGTTTGTAATATTTTAGCTAGCTTAGAATAGTTAGTTAATTTATTTCAATTGTTGTAATTAATTAGCTAGAATAGTTAATTAGTTCGTTTTGTAATAATTAGCTTAGCTTAGTATAGCTTAGCTTATTTATTCGGACCCTCCTTCGAGAGGGCGTGATGTTGTAATAAGTGTGCGTGCGTGTGTGCATGTCTTCCAACCCCACGTCTTTCTCCCTTTTATTTAATCACTTTCGATGGCTAGATTAGAGACATTTTCAATTAGCATACCTTATGCTCACATGTTTGCATCATTCATTTGTCTTGCATGCACTGAGACTCAGCGCATCATTCAAACTGCATCGTTATTTCAATACACTTATTTGAATACGTGTTTCAAAGCATGCTATCAAAGTGTTGCAAATACCATGATTAGGTAGCCAAGCCTATCTTATTGCATTATCGCATGTGTTGCATTAGGCATCTTGTATAGTTAGGATCATGCATATTTCTAACTAGCTTTTGTTTTGGCTTGGAGTACACTGTAAGTTTTACGCTTTAGCATACTTGCATGAGTGTGAGTGTTGCCATGTTTCGCATGCTTGCCATGAGGCTATGTGTTTACTTGATAAACTGCATGAATGCCTGTGGATGAAGGCTTGGTTGCTGGAATTAGGACAATTCAACGAATGTGAGTTTTAAGCCCATTTTGCGAAGTGGCAAATCATGTTTTAAACCCATCATGTTTGATGGAAAATCCACGTTTTAGTCTACTTAAGGGTGGCAAGTCCAAACCATTTTCGAAAGCAAACATGAGTTGAAATGTTTCAATTCTTACGATTTTTAGTCTATACTTGCTTGTGTGCATCACGTAGTAAAGTTAGCTAATAATCGGAATAAGAACACATAAGGTTTATAAAACAACATATCATGCTTAGTAGAGGCCGATCCTTTGATCGGGCGAGTGGAAGTGCTCATTTCAGGACCTTCCCCTCTCGTACCCAAGTTCTCCAGCCGAGGTAACTTTGGTGATGACAGACACGTGGCCTTTGGCACAAGTCAGGGTTTCTTAAATTTCCCAAAAATAAAATATTTAGGTGGCGACTCTGTAATCTGGCAAAGCAGTCCAGTTTTGGCATTATTTGATTTAAAATCTAATTTTCCAAAATGATTTACCAGATTGGACTTTTTGGTGTTTATCAGTTTCACATTGCACTTTGTGAAATTAGATTCAGAACCGTGATAGGAGTCCGAACTGTAGGACCAATTCGAGCTCTCCGAAAGGGGGCGCGAAGAAAGTCGAGTCTACAATATACCATGTTTTTGAAGTGGAATTGCTTGGTTTGAGTCTTAAAATGCATGTGGGAAGATTGAACTTGTTAGAGATTTTTGGACTGGCATTTTCAACGCAGATCGCTCATGTGGCGTAGGCCACCGCCCGAGTGGCCAACCCTGTTTTGGCCAAATTCGATTCTAAAGTTCGCCCGCTCGTGCGGCCAAGGCCATAGCACATGCAACCCGCAGGGTTGATTTTTTTGATTTTGTTTCCTTTCCATTTTTGGACTTCCGGACCTCTAATTGCATGGTTTTCAACTAGTTTATGTGCATATGTTATGTATAAAAACAAGAAAAAATGAATGAGAACGGGTTAGAGTTAGTCACAGAAGCTAAGAAAAGGATACATTGCTTATCACTTTGTGTGTGATATATAAGTCACTCACTGGAAGGAACCACCGCACGACCGGATCACTGTGAGTAATAGCAGTGTAATGACACGTTGAAAGTTATGAATTATATATTCTTGTTCATGAATGATATGGTTTGTACAACTTGTGCTTCGGTTAAACTGATTGATTACTTGACCGCAATGACATGTGAATTGGGCCTGAGGCCGTTTTGTTATTATTGGGCCTGAGGCCATTTTATTATTATTGGGCCCGAGGCCATTTTGTTATTAGTGGGCCCGAGGCCGTTTTGTTTTAGTGGGCTTGAGGCCATTATGATGAAAAGGACATACATGTATTATGTAAATATTCTTCAGGACTCGTGCTAATTTATATACCTTAATACATTGTTATTATTCACTGAGCCTATCTCATTCCGTATTCATGTATGTTTCGTAGGTGGTCAGCTTGGACACCAGCCCTAGGTAAGCTTCAAGCGTCTTTTGAGGTCTTACTTTGTTAAGCCCAAAGTTGGAGTCTTTTACCCTTTTAACGAGTCCCTTTAATGCCGCTTTTTTTTTTGTTCAAGTTCTTGGTGGCTTTGGTTAAACATTTTATGGTTATGTAACTTTTGGGTTATTACTCTTTGTATATGCATATGCTTTGGATTTGCATTTATTTGAACTGTGTATGTGGATTTCTCCATCTACACTCAGTTATGTAATGATCCCGGCATATCTGCACTCCTTAGTAGACATTTTACTATTTAATTGCTTCCATTTTGGGCCCCGTTAGTGAATAAATTATTATTAAGGAAAATTTGTTTTGAGGCCTAGGTATAGGCCGGTCATGTCCTAAACTTTTAAGGGCAGGTTTGGGTCGTGACACCAATGTAATGGCCGATGCCTTGAGTAGGAAATCCATTAGTAATGTAGCTTGTATTGCCATCTGAGAATGGGAGATGTTGGGTACTATTGGTGAATTTGACTTGCATATTAGTGAGTCTGTTGAGTCCATAGCTTTGTTTTCGGTTGTTGCACAACCTACGCTTGTGAGTCAAGTTATAGAAGCACAGAGGGGTGACCTTGAGGTAGAATCCCTCCAGGAGAAGATCTGTAATGAAAAGGTAGAGAAAGGCTTGAACATGTATTCTGACTCGAGTGTTAGATACCTTGATCGTATTTTCATGCCGGAGTCTTGCCAAGAGGAAGTGCTCCTAGAGTTTCACCATTCATGCTTTACGGTGCACCCAGGAGGCACAAAGATGTATCACGACCTTAGACATCATTTTTTGTGGAAAGGGATGAAGAAGGATGTAGCCGTGTTTGTGTCGAAATGCCTTACTTGTCAACAAGTAATGGCCGAGTATCAGAGGCTGGCGGGTTTGTTGCAACCCTTGTCTATAGCCAAGTGAAAATGAGAGCATGTCACGATGGATTTTGTTGTGGGTCTTCCGAGAACTCAATGGGGTTATGATACCATTTGGGTGGTAGTTGACCGATTAACCAAGTCAGTGCACTTTATACCTATGCACACAAATGACTCGGTGGAGTTTCTAGCCGACCTTTACATTAAGGACATTTTTTAACTTCATGGGGTCTCTATGACTATCGTATTGAATAGATATCCACGTTTTACAGCTCGTTTGTGGTAGAGCCTGCAGAAAGCCTTGGGCACCAGGTTGACTTTTAGTATCGCCTATCATCCTCAGACTGACGGGCAGTCCGAGCATAGTATTCAAATCCTTGAGGATATGCTTCGAGGTTGTGTCCTTGACTTTAAGGGGTCATGGGAGAGGCACTTTCCCTTAATGGAGTTTGCCTATAACAACAGCTTCCAGTCGAGTATTGGTATGGCACCGTTTGAGGCCTTGTATGGCCGACCGTGTAAGTCTCCCATGTGTTGGGCTGAGGTGGGTGATGCACTTATGTTGGATCCAGTGTTGGTCTGGAAAACGACGGAGAAAGTTGCACTTATCTGTAAGAGGTTGATTACGGCTCAAAGTCATCAAAAAAGCTATGCCAACCGTAGGAGGAGACTGTTGTTCTTTGAGGTGGGAGATCATGCCTTCTTGAAAATATCAACTAGACGGGGTTTAATAAGGTTTGGGAAGAGCGGGAAGTTGTCCCCTTGGTTTATTGGACCTTTTGAGATCCTAGAACGGATTGAGGAGGTATCCTATCGTTTGGCCTTGCCGCCACAACTTTCAGGGATACATGATGTGTTCTATATCTGTATGCTTCGGAAGTATGAGCTGAATCCATCACATGTGTTAGATTAGATGGAGCTAGAAGTTGAAAAGGATGCCTCATATGAGGGGAGACCGGTTAGAGTTTTAGATACTCAAGAGCAAGTCTTGTGAGGCAAGATGATTCCTTTGGGGGTTGAAGAGGCCACCTGGGAGCGTGAGGCAGATGTCCATGAGAAAAATCTGGACTTGTTTATTGATGTTTGAACTTGTGTTAAAAACTTTGTTATTTTAATGTAATGATAAACATTGTATATGTTTCGAAAATGTGAATTGTATATTCAGTATTGGAAATTTGTTTATTATGTTGATGAAAGAAGATGACCGGTAGATGGGTCATGGTGTTGACTATAATTTGCTATCGTTGTTTCAATTGGTTTAAACTTGGTTTTATTGCGTGGTTTAAATTTCGAGGATCCTTAAGAGGGGAAGGTTATAGCATTTCTGGCTTAGATCCAATCCATTATAAGTTTTGAATCCGAGTTTTGTTGTCTTTTATAGTTATCCATGTCTTGTTTTCCCTTACATCTCTTTGAGTTTGACTTTTGGGTTATGTTGATTGCATTTGGAATAGGTTGGTAACTTATTTTTCAAACTTTTGTTGTCCAAATTTTGTTTCTTCACTCGAGCGGTCTTTGTGAACATCCAGTATTTTTTCAAGTCTGCAAAACTATTGGGAGTTTGTATTATTCGCTTGAGCGAAACTTCTTGCGCTCGAGCGACACTTCTTGCGCTCGAGCGACGACCTCTGTCTGCAAAACTACTAGGAGTGTGTATTATGCGCTCGAGCGGAACAACTTATTGTGTCTGGTTGCTCGAGCGAACTGTGCGTATATCAGTTCATAAACAGACCATTTTACATCACTTTTTCATCTCTCTCTCTCTCTCTCTCTCAAACATTTCAAAACCCTAAGTTGAGACCCTCTCTATCTAAAACTCATATTCTCTCTACAACTACACTGAGATCTAGTGATTTCTTCACCTTACTCCCTTTGTTAAAAAGATAGAATTCGCCCAGAGCTTCGTTTTCATCCAAATAGAGTTGGGTTTCGGCTTCATCCAAGTTTTATCCGTGTTTATCTCATTTTCTAGCTTTGAGGTAGGGATTCTCTACACTCTTTTATGATTTTTAACTTAGCTATTTGTCTTTATAAAACAATCTCTTGATTTTGGAGGATTTTAGACAAACCTAGGGTTTTGGTTTAAAATCAAAAAAGGGATTTTTAAATTGAGGTATTGAAAATGGTTGGGGGAGTGGAAATAAGGTTAAGTTGTGATAAAATTATTAATTTGGATACTCAGAATATGTTTTAAAAAGGGGGGGAGGGGTTTACTCTAATTGTTTCAAATGTTTATTTTGCATAAATAAGTGGAATTAGCGTTAGAAATGTGAAATTTGGTTGGTATTGATGAAAATGGTAGAGTTGGATATGTATTATCACTCACCTCTTAAGATTTGAAAAATTTACCTTTATGGAATATAAATTATCTGTTTAGAAATATGTATTTTGGGCTATCAATAAAGGATAGCTGTGATTGTTGTAGAAATTGCATGTGAATTAGGAGAATTGAAACTATTTTATCATTCATTGCATCAAACATTATTTCACACTTATACATGAAGATATTTATAGTTTTGAGAAAAAATGGTGAATCTAGGAAATATAAATTGAAATGTTGAACTAAGTTGGCCTGAGTGTCCAGGGTAAAAGTTCCAAAAACTATGCGTATACATGGGTGTCGATCCCGCGGACGAAATTTCTGTGAAATGAAAATAGAAGTGCTTTTATAGCTTACATTTACATGGGTCCTGGTTTACAGTTTCCTCCGAACAAAATTTTCAAGAAATGTAGTATTTGTTTGGAAACTCCCAGAGTGTGATTCACTGCCCTATTTTCTATTGTAATGGAAATGATTTATGAATCAAGATATAACTCGCATTGCATAGTTTTGAAAAGAGATATAAAAATGTTTTGGCACAAGTATTGCATATGCATTCACCTTATAGCTTTGTTAATATTCATATATTGTGTTAGATTATTTCTACTGGGCATTAGTTCACCCTATGTGGGAAAAACATTTCAGGTGTTGATGATATGCCTCCACCAAGGCAATAGCTTGGGAGGATTTGGAGCAAGAGCTCTTTTTTTTTTTTTTGGTATTCACTTTGTATTGCTAATGGCTTTAAATGTATTGGACCTAAAGTCCACTTTTGTTGTAACCAAGAACTATCTTGGAAAGTTGTAAGCCTTTAAGGCATTTATTATTTGTTTACTTTCCACTCTTTTCTTTAGTTCACAACATATGCTATAGATTCAGGGTCTGGCACTATGAATGTATACCGCATATGTTTCCCTTTTTGTAAACTCAAATGGATGTAATGGAAGACAATCACTTTATCGTTGTTATCATTTATCAATAATGTTGATGGTTTATTATAATTATTTTGGGGCGTTACATATCCAATTTTACTTATCAATTATCCATTTCATCAAAATCATGAACAAACCCTTAAGGTTCACATAAAAATTTGGGGCTTTTCCTTTCAGTTGTTTATTTTCCTTGATTCGAGTATGTTTACTCATTATTTCATAAATGATTTCACAATCCATTATCAATTTCAAGTAAATACTTTATCGCATAAAGCCTACATATATATATATATCACTCATCTCAATAGTTTCATACATCTTAAAATTCACACCTATTTAGACCAAAATATAAATATATAAGGGTGAAGGTATTTCTACCTCAAGATTGTACGACGAAAGATGAAGGTCCACTCGATGAGCTTTCAAAACACCAAGATCTATTTGGTTCAAAACGTAGCTCTTGACAAGTAGAACAACTTTAATGAAGGCCCAAAGATCGATTCTTGCTTTTTCTAGATGAAATCTAGGGTTTTTTAACTAGGGTTTTGAAAAGAGGGTTGTTAGAGAGAGAAGGAGAGTGAAAGAAAATGATTTGGAAAATATTTGGATTGCAATATAACTCAGCTAACTCGACCAAACCGCTCGAGCGAAGTGCCAAAATACAAAGGGACCACTCGAGTGAACTTTCCACCACTTGAGTGGTAAACGAAAGGTCTTAGAAGTTTTGCAGAGTTACGGTGAAAACACTAGAAGCTTGCATTCTTCGCTCGAGCAAACTTTCCATCACTCGAGCAGTCTCGCCTGTAAACCTACGAGATACCGGGAGCTGCAAATATCCACTCAAGCGATCAAATGACCGCTCGAGCGATCACCCAAACACAACTGTTACATATATGTTATCCTAGGTAGGCAACCCAAGAGAAGGTGAATTGGGTTATTAAAAAATAATTTCACAATATTTTTATACCAATTTAAATAATTGAATTTCAACAAGCAAGTAATAATAAATATTTGAATTTCAACACGTAAAAAAAAAAAGCAATAATAATCAATATAAAAGAGATAGGGAGAGAAGAGCAAACACAGAGATTTATAGTGATTCAGCTCGCCAGGCCTACGTCCAGTCCTCAATGATCCTCCTTGAGAATTTCTTCACTATCAGCTTCACCAAGCTTGTAGATTTTACACAGGTCTTACTTTATCTATAGAGCCTCACTTAACAACAAATGTCTCACCTTACAAAATTCTCTCATAAAATAATCAACGAAGATTATAGGTACTTTAGCCCTCTTTTACAATGGTTCTCTCTCAAATAATAGATATGAAGTGAAAGAGCAAAGAGAATAATATCATTCAGAAAAATTCGGATATGAAGATGAAAGAACAAAGTGAAAATGCAATAAAAAATAAGGCTTGAATACTCAGATTTTTTTCTCTTTCATTTCATTATTTTTCTCCAACCAAAATGCTTCTTTTATAGCCAAAAATTTATCCGTTGGAGAAGGGGAGACGCTCCTCTGCACGCCGCTTGAATCATAGGGAAAGTTGAATCCATGTCAAGAAGATATGCGCACGCCAAGCAATCGTTTCTCTTTTTTCAAAAATTGCATGTGAAGTTTGAAATTATAGGCCAAGGGTTGCTTTCGATGAATAGTAACCGACTGATTTTTCAAAAGGTGAATAGTAAAATTACTATTTTGCACAGTAACTCCATCGAAATTCAAAAGTTACACAATAACTTTTCTATTAAAAAAATATATGATGCACCGTAAAATCTATTTAATTAACATTTATAACAAATACATCATACAACATATATTTTAATAAATAATATTTTGTGTCAAATAATGTAAAATATGTGTACTAAAAATCATTATAAATCTAATGTATTTTAGACATCATCAAAATCAAACAATATGATTAACTATATACACAACATGAATCTGTTAATTCTTCTTCTAATATACCTAACATCCCTCTTCCAACAGCATCATCATCATCTAGGGGCATTACTAGCACTATTTGGGAGCATTTTGAAAGAGTATCTGTAAATAATCTTGATGGTACAACTATGTTTAAAGCAAAATGTAAATATTGTGTACATTTACTTAGTGTTGCATCTTACTAGTCATCTAAAAAGACATGCTAACAAATATTTACAAAGTCAATAACTTGATATTAGAACTCAAATGCAATTAGGAGGTTCATCAACCAGTAATTTGCAAACATTTTCATATGATCCTATACATGCACAAAATTCTATAGTTAATTATATTATTAACAAAGAATAACATTTTACTACTAGTGAATGTCCCGTGATCAGTAACTAAATGTTACACATTTGACCCGCTAACATATACTTTATTAGTTTATTTATTTGTATTATTTTATAGTCTTGTATCATATTATGTGTTGTATATATTTTAGATGTTTGTACATAGGTTAATGTAAATAACACAGTTTAGATATTTTAAAAATTATTATATTATAAAGTGCATAGTAATATACTATTAACGAATAGTAACTTACTGTGCACTTTACGAAAATTTGCCAAGTTACTGTGCAAATTCACTATGTATCTTTTGAAAATTTTAGCCAAGCACTATTCATGTTTTTGTTTTTCTTGCAGAGCTTGCCTATAAAAAGGCTGGATCTTGAGCAAAGCAAAGGAGGCCAGCTTAGAAAGGCCAAGAAGAAGGTAGAGAAAGATAGAAATGAATAGTGAGAGTTTGTAGAGTGGTAGCTATATGGGTATAAGGAACTAACTTCCTTATCGTAGAGTTAAGATGAAACTCCAATAAAGTAATTGGGGTAGTTTGTATTTAATTTTGTAGAGTTTTAATTGATTTATGTACTATTGTATGACTTTAGATTTTATACAACTAATGTTTTTATCAAATTATGTATTCACTGGTCAAGAATGCATGTTATACAAATAATTTTCATGCTTGTATAATAAAATTATTAAACGAGCCATACCTAATAAGCGGATCATGCATTAACCTTAGTTTAGTGGTGATGATCCATACTAAGCGAAGATAATTAGTGGCTTTTTGATTTTAAAACACAATCCTTTTTGAGTGATGTATCCCGATTAGGATACATCGTAGTACCCAACTGAATGCTTTTCTACAATCTAAATACAACAACTCCCAATTACAAGGTTAGTAGTGGATTCTAAACCCTAAAGGGTTTTTTTTTCTCGCCTTCCATTTTCAAGCCAAAAATCTTTAAATTAAAAATAACTTGTCCTAATCTCTGTGGTTCGACACCCGTTCTCAACCGCTATTCTGCGTAGTAATAGTTGCTACTCGATTTTTATTCAGTTTATTTTAGTGTGCAAACGACCTACAATCCCGATTTTTTAGAAATGATTCACGGAGGTTTTGCACTGCAATATCAAGATTTTTCAAGAAATACTACTAAAAATTTGAAGAAATTAAAACTGAATTATTTGACATTTTTAAAAATTTGAACGGAAGAGTTTGGTCAACATCTAATTTGTAGTCAAATAATAGTTTAGAATATCAATGTATCATTGTACATTTTATTGATAATGATTGGAAATTAAATAAAAAAACAATTTCATTTAGATTAGTTGAACTTCCATATATTAGTCATTCATTTGGGATAGAAATAAGAAATGTATTACATGAGTGGGCAGTCCAAAATAAAATATTTACCATTAATTTAGATAAAGTAACATATACAATCAAACTGTAGCGCATTTGAAATCAACTTTACAATGACTTGTTGATGATGGTGATTTATTTCATGTTCGTTATTGTGCTCATGTTTTAAACCTAATTGTTAAAGAAGTTACGCATATATATAAGACTTCTGTACTGGTTATAAAAAAATGTTGTTATTACTATTATGTCTTATGCTAATCAAATTTTGAATATAGAAAAATTTATCTACGAGAAGGTATGTTATTTAAAAAATTAATTTAAATATAAACGGCAGGTGGAATTCAACGTATAATATATTAAAGAGAGTTTGTAAACAAAGAAAAGTAATAGATTTATTTTTTGTAACAACATCAATAGGAGGAATACTAACTCCCACAAAACTTAATTGACATGAAGTAACCTTATATAAAGATTTTCTAAAAGTTTTTGATACTATACCAAAATTATTTTCTTATATATATACATATATTCCTACTTCACCATTTGTTTTGTATAAGTTAGCATAAATAATGACGGTTTTCACAAAATATATAGATAATGAATATTATATATAACCATTATTACTGCAATGAAGAAAATTTTGACAAATATTTTGATCCATTGCCTCATCTTTTACGTTTAGCCATAGTAATTGATCCTAGGTGTAAATAAATTGATTTACAAGAATTTTTAGATCGTATTTTTGTTAATCAAGAACAACTTGCCCTTATTATGAAAATATGCCAAAAAATATTTGAATAATATAAGGAAGTTGTATCTGTAAATATACCAACACACACTATACCAGCCTCATCTCGAAGTGAAAAATTAAATGTTTTTTTAGTAATAAAAAGTAAAAGAACATCTCACCATATAAGCGTAAGTAGTTTTGAATTACAATGTTATTTAGCTAGCCCACTAGTGGATGATTGTAATGATCTTGAAATTTTGGATTGGTAGAAACAAAATGAACATGTACTTTCATAGATGACTCATGATATTCTAACCGTTCTTTATTTCTATAGTTGCTTCTGAAACAGCTTTTAGTGGAAGTGGATGGGTGTTGAGCAATTATCGGAGCAGACTTTTACGCCAAATGGTTAAGACACATATGATATCGAGAGATCATATGCATGGACTTACGAGAAGACAAAATTACAGTTAAAATGAGGGAATTCAAAGCAATTTGGATGATATATCACTGGGCAACGCGAGTGAATTGTCTGCTTCCTCCGATAATTGATCAACAATTTTTTTTTTCACTATTTCATTTCGTAATGTTTTTATTAGATTATTGAGGGAGGGTATAATGCAAATGATTGATAGGCTAGTGGGTGCCAACCTAGTTGGGATACTTGACCTATAGTAATGCAATTTCTCTACCATCATCAATAATCTATTTTCATTTTATTTAATGATATAAATTTTTGTAATGTTTTATTTGATTTTGAAATAAAAATTATTCATTAAATGTTATCTATTTAATTTAATGATTGTAATACTTTGTTTTATTTTGATATATATAAAATTATTCATTTCATTTCTTTTTTTTTTCTTCTGAAAAAGACTATGTACGCAGTTTATAACTAAATAAGAAAATAAGAAAATGACATAATTTCATACTTTTTGAGTCATAACTACAAATCATAACATAATAACTGAATATCTCATTAACCATAACTAAAATAATGTCATAACTTAAAAAGAAAGTTAGTTATAACTAAAGTACAAAATGACATAACTTGATAATTAGTCATAACTAAAAAAAAAAAAAAAGTCATAATTAAACACTACACGAGTCGTAACCATATAGCTCTCATGAATCATAATAACTAAAATAATGTCATAACAAAAGAAGAAAATTATATAATTTCATGCTTATTTAATCATAACAAAAAAAAAAAAAAAAAAGTCATACATAATTAAATACCACCACATGAAACATAACTAAACATCTCATTAATCTTAACTAAAATACTCTAGTATAATTTTTCCTTTATTTTTTATCCCTCATAAATAATCTATATATATATATATATATTGTTAATCATATTGTTTAATTTTGATGATATCTAAAATATTATTTGATAAATTGTGATTTTTTTAATTCGCATATGTTATAATAATTTGACACAAATTATAAAAGTGTATTATATTTATATATATATATATATATATATATATATATATACATGTTGCACTAAATTCAAATTTATTTTACAAACATTTGACACAAAATATATTGTATCGGTTACAAAAATATTTGATTATGTTGTGCATCCTTCAAAATACCATTTATATTATAATTATATTATATATATATAATATTCAAATATATTGATGGCAGGAAAATGATTGGTTTTTTTTATTATATTTTGTATAATATAATCAAACTTCCGATAGGTTTGCTTCAACTCCATGTTTGAAAAAGGGAAAAAGATGGCTTTATTTTTGTCATCATTTCAATCATTATGTTTTGTTGTCTATTTGAAATCAAGGAGCATCGGGAGCGTCTGTTCCTGTTAAGAGGAGTGTATCCTCTCGCAACGGATATATTTTTTTTTAGTATAAATAGAAGTGTTTTGTGTAGAAAAAAAATCAAGAACTTGAAGAGAAAAAATATGTGTGCTCCAAAATTTTGAGTGTACTTGGTACTCTGCTCTTTCACTTTTTGCTCTTTCACTTTCAGATCTAAGTGTTGTCGTTGTTCTTATACTTTCATATCTACTCTTTGTGAAAAAATTATTGTAAAAGAGAATTGAAGTACCTCTTATCTTTATTGATTATTTTGTGAGAGAAATTCTGTAAGGGTGAGGCATTTATTGTTGAGCGAGGCTTAACAAATAAGAGTAAGATCTGTGTAAAATCCACAAGCTTGGTGAAGTTTTGGTGATGTATTGATTCGTTTTGATAGTGAAGCAATTCTTGAGGATGATCCTTGAGAAATGGACGTAGACCCAGCGTGCCGAACTACTATAAATCTCTATGTTTGATTTTCTCTCCCTATTTCCTTTATTTTTATATTGACTATTATTGCTTTGTTTTTGTTTGTTAAAATTTGAATATTTAGATTATTAAATTTAGCATTGTGAAATTATTTTTAATAACCCAATTCACCCCCCTCTTGGGTTGCTTACCTAGGATAACAATTGGTATAAGAGTTAGGACTCTTGTAACGCCCCGAAATAAATACAATAAACAATTCACGACGATAAATGGCTAACAATATAGATCAGAGTATAATATTCTTCCATTACATAGGACTCAGTTGTACTAAAGGGTGACACATGTGAATATACATTCATAAGTCCTAATCCTGAATCTATAGCATGTGTCAACAAAAGATATGAAATAAAAGTTAAATAGAAAATTGAAATGCCCTAAAGGCTACAACTTTCCAAGATTGTATTTGGTTGCATCAAAATGGATTTAAATCCAATACAGATAAAGCCCTAAGCTTGTACAAAATAATTATAACAAGCAAACAAAGTGAAGCTCTTGCTCCAATCCTCTCAAGCTACTGCCATGGCGGAGGCATCTCACTAATACCTAAAAATGGTTTTCCCATATAGGGTAAGTCAAAGCCCAGTAGAAATAATCCAACACAATATATGAATCTTAACAAAGATATAAGAGTGAAATACATATGCAATGCTCATGACCAAAACGTCTCATTTCTCTTTCCAAAACCATGCAAAGTCCGGTTTATATCACAATTCATTATTTATTTCCTTTACATTACAAAACAAGGGGGAAATCTCGAACCAGTATAACCTTTCACGGATATTTCGTCCGCGGGAAACCGTCAAACGGCACCCATGTAAACATAGCCTATACAAGCGCCACTATTGCCATTTTATCGATATTTCGTCCACGGGAACTGGCACCCATGTATACGCATGTTTTTCAAGACTTTCACCTTAGATACACAGGCCAACTTGATTTGGCGATACACACCCTTTTCCCACATTCACCCATTTTTCTCAAAAATGTTATACATGCACAATGTATCAAGATGTGATAATGCTCAATGCAAATGGATAAGAAATTGGTTTCAATTCACTTAACCCTCATGCAATTTCTATAACAATCATAGTTATCCTCCACAAATAACCTAAAACAGATATTTCTAAACAGATATAAAATCTCCAATATAGATAAACTTTCCTAAATTTAAAGATATGAGCGATAATACATATCCAACTCTACCATCCATATCAATATCCATCTAATTTCACATTTCCAACATCAATTCCATTTATTTATATGAAATAAACATTTAAGGCATTTAGAGCAAAACCCATTTTTCTTCCAAAATCCCTTCCAAGTATCAAAATCAATAATTTTATCACAATTTAACCTCATTTCCACTCCATAACCATTTTCAACACATCTATTTGAGAAGCCCTCTTTTGATTTTAAACCAAAACCCTTGGTTTGTTCAAAATCCCCCAAAACCACAAGATTGTTTTATGAAAACAAATAGCTAAGTTAAAAATCATAAAAGAGTGTAGAGAATCCTTACCTCAAAGTTAGAAGACAAGACAAACACGGATGAAATTCAGATGAAGTCGAAACCCAACTCTATTCAGATGAAAATGAAACTCCAAGTGAGGTCTACCTTTTTTCTCAAAGAAAGTATGGTAGAGAAATTAATGGATCCAAGTGTTTTAGAAGATAGAATGTGAGTTTTAGAGAGAGAGGGTCTCAACTTAGGGTTTTTAGAAAGTCTAGAGAGAGAGATATGAAAAAATGATGTAAAAAGTGATTTTTACGAACTAATATACACATAGTCCGCTTGAGCACAAAAAGTGATGCTCGAGCTTCCAGACACAAAAATAGTTACCGCTCAAGTGCAAGAAGTGTCGCTCAAGCTCAAAAAGAGTCGCTCAAGCGCACAACCGCTAGAGCGCAGAAAGCACTACTTGGGCATAGAATACACTCTTCTAGTAGTTTTGCAGACCTACAAAAGTACTGAGAGTTCACAAAGGCTGCTCGAGCGTAAGAAGTGATGCTCAAGCATAGAGGCAAAATTCTGGGCAACAAGGTATTTGAAAAATAAGGTACCAACCTGTTCCAAACGCAACCAACACAACCCAACCCAAAAGCCAAACTCAAATAGGTATAAGGGAAATAAGACATAAATGACTATACAAAACAATGAAACCCAGATCCAAAACATCGAATGGTTTAGGTCTAAATCAGAATCGATATAACTCTATTTTTTGTGACTTAACTGTAATAACCCGACCCTCATATCTGTTTCTAGTATATTTTCGATCTGTTATTCTGTGTATTTACTTGCTTTCTGTGAAAAGTGATTTATATCTGTGGCATTTTTATTAGTGTATTTGGAACCTCCCTATTTTATTTTGGGGTATTGATTGTGGTGGTAATATGATGGTGAGGTAAGATCGGACCAAAAACTTTAATTCGACCAAATCGCCCATGATCAGCTGTTACTCTTTTGCCCTTTTCTTTTTCCACGTTTAGAATTTGGATGTGAGGTTAGAACTATTGGAAAGCTTATTTTCGGGGCTACAATTTGGACACAAGAATGACCTTAAACGGAGTCCGGATGAGAGAGTTACGCCTGTTTGAAGTTTTTATATCTGTGCTGGAAGCAGGACCGCACATACGGGAAATGCGGCGCACGTTCGGCGATGTGCGGGGCAGCAGCTCAAAAACGTGATTTTTGAGTCATTTCTTAGATTTTCTTTTCCTCTCTTCTTCTTCCCTCTTCCATGTCCGAAACCCTAGCTCCCAAAACCTTGATTTCCTCCACTTTTCTCAACAAATCAACCATGGATCTTGCATCAAGGATGGAGAATAAGAGGAGATCACCACTTTCTACCGAATGGAATTTCGAAATTTTTGAGGTATGTTGGGATTCTATTATGGGGTTTAGAGTATGGTTTATGGGTTAAGGACCTAGGGTGCCTAATAAATGGGAAGATTTGAAATAAAATGTAATGGGTTAAGAAGATTTAAAATTTTATTTGAAATTTGTAGATTTCTTAGAAACCCTAGGTTGATTTTTGATGATAATCCATGATTTGGCCCAAATTGATAGTTGAATCATGAAAGTGGTAGGTTGAATTAGATGTGTTCAAATTTAATTGGAATTTGGTTATGTTTGAAAATTATGTTTAAACTTTGCGATTGAGCTTTGTTAAATGCATTGTGAATTACGTTTTAATAAAGGGGAAATTTGGGGGAAAAGATTTATTGAAATGTGGATGATATAAATTCGATTATGGAATGTTGAAATGGAATTTAAGAATTCCTTTTGAGATATGTTGAATTGTGATGATTATGTGGGATGGTATTGACTATGTTGATATTAATTTTTGTGACCTAAAATGTGAAGTTTTCAAGAATGGGTTTAATCTCAAATCATTTTACTAAATATTTGTGGGCTTGCTTGATTATTAAATCAAGAGAATGATTTAATAGGATTTCTTATGGGGATAGGGAAATGTTTGTTTTTTTTAGTGGAAACACTAGAAATTTAAGGAGTTTTGGGGAACATGGAAATGTTCATAAAAATCCTTTCTTTCTTTGAATAGAAGAGGAATGGGTATAAATTCCATAATGTATTTTGTAAGACTAGTAATCTTTTATATATATATATATATATTGAGTTGGAGAAGTAGGTTTGAAACTTCATGCTGCAAAATATTGTTTGCTCTGTTCTACGTGCTTAACCCTCTAGTATTTCTGGAATTTGTGTTTGATGCCCTTAATGTATGAGTTGTTTACATGTGTAGGGCATAACCTGAGAAGGACAAGCACTCCGTTATAGCACTGTGAGTAGTCGTACCATTATCTGCTTCATATATATAGCTAATGATTGTCATTAACACCTTGTTTATACACGATATGTAATTACGTTATGTTTTGATGTGTGTATATAAAAAAAGGAGGAAAAATGAAGTGTTTTCATTCTTTAAGATTATGGGCCTTTGGCCATACGATGGAAGTAACTACGTTATGAAACAAAGTGCTACACAGGACTAAGTGCTACATTGTGAGTCACCGCTAGAACCCGTGTGAGACACCTCTTGAGTTCATACAAGAATTTACAAGGGCATTCTTAATGCCAATTTACAAGGGCTTAACGCCAATTTACAAGGGCATTCTTAATGCCAATATGCAAGGGCTTTATGCCACCTTCCAAGGGCTTTATGCCAATGTTTAAGGGCTTATGCCACACCATTCAAGTGCTTTAAGCCAACCATTATGTTCAAGCTGATATGTTTCAAGAAAGGGCCTATAAAGTGAAACAGACTCAGACAAATCATGTGGACTTTGCATTGTATGCTTAAGTATATGTTTTAAAGTTTGATAAGCATATGTTTTAAAGATTGATAAGTATATGTTTTAAAGTTTGGTAAGCATATGTTTAAAGATTGATAGGTATATGTTCTGAAGCTTAGTAAGTATGTGTTTTGAAGCTTAGTAAGTATATGTTTTGAAGCTTGGTAAGTATCTAAGGGCCTTGCGCCACTATGTTAATGGGCTTCGTGCCACTATGATTAAGGGTTTGTGCCACAGTATACAAGGATATTAATCCAAACCATTATATTCAAGCCAATATGTTTCATGATAAGATCTAAGTCTATAATGAATAAGAACAGATTCAGACTTGCATTGTGAATGCTGCATTAGTATACGAAAGTACATGTTTGAAGCTTTGAATAAGAGGTTGGAACTTTACTTGGCATTGTAGAATTTCAGAAATTGCATGGTCCGCTCGAGCGGAGACCCATTTTCAGGAACATTTGAAAAGTTGCATTTAGTTCGTATGTCTATCCTCACTTATTTCCAAAGCATATTAGACACAATTTATGGTTCAATAAATATTGAGATGTTACGAATCCATGTGTATTTCTATTATACAATGTTTCAAGTTAAGCAGTATTTTATTTATGTATTACTATTCACTGAGCTTGGCTCACCCTCCGTATGTTTGTTCCTGTAGGTAACCAACCAGGACGTTCGTCCCCTTTTGTCAACCTTTACAAGTCTAGGCACTAAGCGAGATCACTCAGTTTTGTGAAGCTTTGTTAAGACATTGTCTTGTTTTTTTTGATTACTCATTTAAGGTTAAATGTACATGACTTCAATGTTTTTTCATATGCCCAATCTTAGGGCTGGGGCTGTATATGTATATCTATATGACTAATGCTCACAGTATAATTTTGGCCTGTGACTGGTTATTATAATGTATATGATGCATGTGATCCTAGCATATTAGAGGTAGCTCAATGGAGTTTGTTATTATGTTAAATTTTAGTGCTTCCGCCAAGGCCCCATATATTACGTATAACAGGTTAAGTGTCCGTTTCTGTATGGGTCATGCCCGAACTTTTAGGGGCAAGTTTGGGGCGTGACATTAACCGTCTTAGAGTAAATTATGGTAACCTCTAGCTATTCTTTACCTGAGAGACAAGCATTCAATAGACCACCATTGTTTAGTGGTACCAACTTTAGCTATTGGAAAACTAGAATGACCATACACATATAATCTAACGACTATGAGTGCTGGAAAATTATTTGTAATGGTCCAAAAATTCTTACCAAAATCATAGATGGCCAAAAAATACCAAAACCTGAAGATGAGTGGACTGAATCTGATACAAAAATAGCTAAAGTCAATGTCAAAGCCACAAATATGTTATACTGTGCCTAAGATGCCAACGAGTTCAATAGAGTTTCTACATGTATGACTGCAAAAGAAATTTGGGATAAACTTATAGTAACTCATGAGGGAACTAAACAAGTTAAAGAGTCCAGAGTTAGCTTGCTAGTCCAAAATTATGAGCTTTTTAAGATGAAGCTTGATGAAACTATTACTAAAATGTTTACTCGCTTGACTGATATTATAAATGGTTTAACCTCTCCTGGTAAAATATATACTAATGTTGAAATTGTAAGAAAAGTGCTTAGGTTATTGCCAAAATGTTAGGAGACAAAAGTCATTACTATCACAAAAGCCAAGGACTTATCAAAGCTAAGTCTAGACGAGCTAATGAGATTTCTCTTAACTCATGAACTCATAATGCAAGAAGAAAATGAAGAAGAGGACAACAACAAGAAAAAAGGAATAGCCTTCGAATCCACCACGAAACATCAAGAGGACAAGGAAGATGATTCGGATGATGATGATGAGGAAATAACATTTATCACTAAGAAGTTCAAAAGGTTTGTGAAAAAAAAACAAGGCGTGTGAAATTTTTTCAGAAAAGACTTCAACAACAGAGATTTTCCAAAGAGAAAAAATCATAAAAAATTTTAAGTTACCTGCTACGAATGCAACAAACCTAAACACTATAAATTAGAATGTCCGGAACTTAAAAACAATTCAAGAAATATAAGAAGAAAGCCATGATTGCAGCATGGAGAGAAGATAGTGATGAAAGACACTCAGAAATCGAAGCATGAAAAAATGAGGTTGCTAACCCATGCTTAATGGTACTTGGAAATGAATATGAGGTAAATTACGAACATTTTACATTTGATGAATTACATGCTGAATTTAAGAAACTTAGTTTGAAAAATAACTATCAAAAGAAAGTGATTTCAAGATTATCAAAAGAAAATGAATCATTGGCTTCTAAGATCAATGTTTTAGAATATGAAGCCTTGAAAGTAAAAGAAGAAAATGAGATTTTAACTGAAAAAGAGTCTTCAATTTCTGAAAAAAAGTTAAATGCTTTGCAAGACGAAAATGAGTTTTAAAAAAGAGAGAAAATTGTTTTAAGAGAAAACATCAAAGACTTGAAAAACATCCTTTCAAAATTTACTCAAGGAAGAAATGCCTTAGACAAAATTCTTAAAAGTCAAAATCAAACTTTTGGTAATGCCAGAATTGGATATAAACCTTTTTCAAAAGGAAAAACTTTCAAAATTTGTTTTATTTATGTATCTTCTAGACATTCACATCTTACGTGTTATTTTTGTGGTAAAAAAAGTCATATTTCACCTTCATGTCTTGTTAAAAGAAATCCTTTTGCTAAAATAAAAAATGATGTGGGTCCCTAAAGACACTTCAAGAGTGTCAAATTATAACTTTTATATACCCAAGAAAAATCAAAGTTTTGTAGGTATGTTTCAAGACAAAATCTAGTAACGATAGATGGTATCTTGACAGTGCATGTTT
Organism: Camellia sinensis; assembly: GCF_055761805.1. NCBI lineage: Eukaryota > Viridiplantae > Streptophyta > Magnoliopsida > Ericales > Theaceae > Camellia > Camellia sinensis. The sequence continues at coordinate 27,884,352 of NC_138966.1, read as the reverse complement.
GAGGCACATGACCGGTAAATAAAGCTATGTTCGTCACACTTCAATCAAAGGATGATGGGTATGTAACCTTCGGTGACAATAGTAAAGGTAAGATCATTGGTGTAGGTAGTATTGGTAAAAATTCTTCTCCTATTATAGAAAATGTTTTACTTATTAAAGGTTTAAAACATAACTTGCTTAGCATTAGTCAATTATGTGATAAAGGTAATAGAGTTATTTTTGAGAAAACTCACTGCATAATTGAGAACACCAAAAATAATAAAACTCTGCTTGTATGACATAGACATGAGAATATATATGTGTTTGATTTGCATAACTTATCTTCTCATTTTGATGTTAAATGTTTATCTGCAATAAATGAAACTAGTTGGTTATGGCATAGAAGATTAGGACATGCTCGTTTAGATTTAATTTCAAAACTTTCAAAAAATGAGTTAGACATTGGCTTGCCTAAAATTAGTTATGAAAAAGACAAACTTTGTGATGCATGCCAACTTGGAAAACAAACTAGAATTTATTTTAAATCCAAAAATATTGTTTCAACTACTAGACCTCTTCAACTCTTGCATATTGATTTATTCGGACCATCTAGAACATTTAGTTTAGGAGAAAAATCGTATGCTCTTGTTTATGTTGATGATTATACTAGATATACATTGATATTATTTTTAGCACACAAAAATGAAGCTTTTCATAATTTCTCAAAGTTATGTCAAAGAATTCAAAATGAAAAAAGTCTTCATATTTGTAGTATTAGAAGTGATCATAGTAAAGAATTTAAAAATGTTGATTTTATTATGTCTTCTGATAACTTAGGAATATATCATAATTTCTCAGCCCCTAGGACTCCTCAACAAAACAGTGTGGTTAAAAGAAAAAATAGAACTCTTGAAGAAATGGCCCGTACTATGCTTTGTGAGAATAATTTACCTAAATATTTTTGGGCTAAAGCCATTAACACTGCATACTATGTTATAAACCGTGCTATGATTAGGCATATTCCTAAGAAAACCCCCTATGAGCTTTGAAAAGGTAGAAAACCTAATATTAGCCACTTGCATGCTTTTGATTGTAAATGTTTTGTATTAAATAACAATAAAGATAACTTAGAAAAAATTGATGCTAAATCGGATGAAGCTGTATTTATTGCTTATTCGAATTCTAGTAAAGTTTATAGAGTATTCAATAAAAGAACTTTACTTGTTGAAGAATTTGTACATGCTACCTTTGATGAATCTAACAACGTTGTTTTCAAGAATCTTGTAAGTGATGATACTGCAAAAACAAATCCAAGAATAGAGAGCATTTACACAACAAATGAAGAAAATCCATCTCTTGAACAAAAAGAAGAAATCACAATAAAAAATCTTCAAAAAGAACATGCTTGTCTAGCAAACGAATCAAATCTATCAAAAGAACAGAAGTATGCTCATGGCCATCCTAAAGACCTTATCATAGGTAATGTAGCGGAAGGCATAAAAACTCGTTCATCTATTAGAAATGTTTGTAGTAATTTAGCATTTGTTTCACAAATTAAACCAAAATCGTTTTTAGAAATTGAAAAAGATGAAAATTGGATTTTAGCAATGCAAGAAGAATTAAACCAATTTGAAAGAAATGAAGTTTGGTTTTTGACCCCTCGGCCTAAGGATCATCCAGTTATTGGTACAAAATGGATTTTTCAAAATAAAATGGATGAATCCGAAGTGGTTACTAGAAATAAAACCAGATTGGTAGCCTAAGGTTATAATCAAGAAAATGACATTGATTTTGATGTAACTTTTGCACCAATTGCTAGACTTGAAGCTATGAGAATGTTACTTGCTTTTTCATGCTTTAGAAATTTTAAATTATATCAAATGGATGTTAAAAGTGCTTTCTTAAATTGATGCATATCGGAGGAAGTTTATGTTGAACACCTCCTGGTTTTGAAAATCATAAATACCCGGATCATGTTTTCAAACTTTCAACAGCTCTATATGGTTTAAAACAAGCTTCTAGAGCATGGTATGAAAGATTAAGTAATTTTCTGCTTGATAAATGTTTTTCTCGAGGAAAAATTGATACAACTCTTTTTATAAAAACTAAAAAAGAGGATATGCTAATTGTTCAAATTTATGTTGATGACATCATTTTCGATGCTACTAATGAAAATTTGTGCAAAGAGTTTGCTAAAGATCTGCAGGGTGAATTCGAAATGAGTATGATAAGGGAGTTGATTACATACTCGGTCTACAAATTAAACCAGCTAATGATGAGATTCATTTAAATCAAACGAAATATATCAAGAATCTACTCAAAAGGTTTGAAATAGAATCATCAAAGCCTGCAGCAACTTCAATGAGCACATCAATAAAAATCGACAAAGATAAGCAAGTTAAACCTGTAGATGAAAAGAAATATCGAGGTATGATCGGTTCCTTACTCTATCTTACTGCAAGTAGACCCGATGTAATGTTTAGTGTTTGTATGTGTGCACGTTTTCAATCCGCACCTAAAGAGTCACATGTCACCGTAATCAAACGTATTTTCAGATATCTTGTTGGCACTCCAAATTTGGGATTATGGTATCTTAAGGGAACTACCTTTGAACTTTTTTACGGATGTAGACTTGACCGAAAAAACACTAGTGGTATTTGTCATTTTCTTGGACACTCACTCACTTCTTGGTTTTGCAAAAAACAAAATTCAGTGGCTCTGGGTGTTGTGCACAATTGCTTTGGAAGAAACAACAACTTCAAGATTTTGGACTTCACTATGATCATATTCCTATAAACTGTGACAACACAAGTACCATTAACCTTCCAAAAAATCTTATTCAGCACTCACGCACTAAACACATTGAAATAAGGCATCATTTTCTTAGAGATCATGTACTCAAATGTGACATTGAACTTGAATTTGTGCCTACACATCGTCAATTAGCTGACATATTTACCAAGCCCCTTAATAAAGAACAATTTTGTTAGGTATGATGAATACTCCATTACAATAATTATATATAAAATAAAAATAAGGATAAATTACACTGACCACTCATGAGGTTTGCCTTAGTTACAGGTATCTCCCTTGTGGTTTCAAAAATAACATAGACGTCCCTTACTTTTAAAACTAATATACAAAGATCCCTTTCTGTTACCCATTCATCCAAATTCAAATAGATTCTGTTGATGTCATCCATAATTATTTTTTAAATTCCAATACTACCCTTCAGGAGAGCTAAGTGTAATTTACCTATATGCATATATATATATCAACACATACATATAAAAACCTAGCCATTCCATCTCTCTTCCCTCTTACTCTCTCTCTCTATGCTCTTCATTTCTTCCTCTTACTATATATATATCTCTCTCTCTCTCTCTCTCTCTTGCACGCACACACACACATCTCAGATCAATCCACTCCAGGTTCTATACGAGATTGAGAATCATGATCAGGCCATGAATATGCCCAATCGCTCTGCCTCTCTTCGATCTGCTTCGTTGCCGACTTACACACTTTCATCAACGACTCGCACATCATTCTTCGGCTACTTACGCGACGAAGAACTAAGCTGCGCCATGGAGAATCTGCTCCGTGAGAAACAGCGTCGCATCGACACCGTTGTTGTTGTTATTCTCGGCCGGAGAATGAGATGGTCTCGCCGTTGACATCGTCGGAGTATACAAATGTATCAAAGAAAGGGGGGAGATTGATTAGGCTTGGTGCATCGTTTAAAGAAAATGAAACCCTAGGTAGAGAGATTAGAAATGGATGGTGTGGATTTTGGTGTGGCGTAATTGAATTTCAAAGGATTTTGGTGTGGATTTTTCAGTTCTATAATTATTTATTTATTTGTTGTAGTTTTTGTTGTTGATAATAATGATGATGATGATGTATATATAAGAATGAATGAGAGATGTTTTTTACATTAAGGGTCAGCTGTGCGTTAGTTGTGTCTTTTCACAATGTGGCTTAAGGGTATTATGGTCAATTCAGCTATTAAGTTAACGTCATTCATGTTTTTTTAATGGGAAGGGGGAATTTGTGTATTATTTTCAAAAGTAGGGGAGGTCAGTGCTATTTTTGAAACCACAGGGGAGGTACCTGTAATTAAGGTAAACCTTAAGGGAGGTCAGTGTAATTTACCCTAAAAATAAATAAATAACTTTAAAAAAAACATTTTTTTATACAAATCCTTTCTTGCTCTCTTTGCTCACCCACTCATCGTCCCACTCTCACTCTTGCTCTCTCTCCCTCTCTCTCTCTTTCTCTCACCCACTCTTTATATTTTTCGCTCTCACTCTCTCTCGCCTACTCTCACTCTCACTCTCTATTTTTTCTTTCTTATCCACTCTCTCTCTCTCTCTCTCTCTCTCTCTCTCTCTCTCTCTCCCCCTCTCATCCTCTGACACTATCTTCATCCCCACTATCATTCATCTAAATCCATCTCCAATCTTCTCCATCATCACAGTTCATCACCATCATCATCCACCAAAATCCATCCCAAATCTACATAAATCCATCACCGATCTACCAAGATCTGTCTCCGATCTAGATCATATCCATTATCGATCTTCACCATCCTTTCTGATCCTCCTCATCGATGTAGATCTACATCATCATCACCGATCTTCACCATTGTCACCGATTTTCATCATTGTCGACGATTTTTACATCCACCAACATCTTTCCCCTATCAACATGTTAAAATTATTTTTGCACTGTGTTATATTTCTTATATGGTTGTATGTGTTACAAACTCTCTTGTATTTAATAACAATTGCTTCTACCTGGTATGAAGAATTGTTTTTACTTGTATTTTCTCTTTTTATGCTAGTGCACTCGGTGTAGTTATTTATGGCCGAATCTTAATGGCCCTTACTAGTATAAATTGGTAATCCATTTCTTTCAATTTGAGTAATTTTTAGTGCATTAATTTAGGGAGAAACTCGTATTATGTAATATTTTGAGATTAAAACAATCAAAGGAGCACAATCTTAAAGGGCATTTGTATATTTTATGCATAATTTCAGGGGGAGTATATATAGTTATCATTTTTTTTTTTTACTCCTTATCTGCACCAACAATTTGTTTTTATATCAAAGACAAATAATTTTTTCAAAGTGAAATATTTGCAATTTTATTTCAGAAAGAGAAAATATTGCTAGATTACATGTAAGTTTTGAGAAGGCTTCACAGAGGTTTTGTGTTTAACTTCTCTCAACAGCTTTTCATGAGCCTCCTTTGCATGCCTCTCTCTATTTTCGACTTCTATGAGTCTTGGCATTATAACCGTTGCATAATATTGCACCGCATTTTCCAACTAAATTTTTTTCCTATCTAGATCTCTCTACTCTTGACAAGTATTAGCCAATTATTGTTTTAAATAGCTCACCTCGTCTTTCAATTGTTGATTCTCTTGTAGTCTTGCTTGTAGTCATCGAACCATATTGAAAATTGCAATCATCGTTTGTGTACTAAGAGCCATAGTGTTATTAATAGCATCGATATCACTACGACTACCAAAAACACAGACTCTCATTTACTGGAATTGCGTGCAACTGCACTACAGGTAACCTCTCATTTGCCTGAATTACAGGCACCTCATTTATGTCTGAACCATTGATGGCTAAGGTAATGAATGACATGATTACACAGAAAGTAAACAAATTGTTTTTTTCTCTAAAAACACTTGAAGATTTCGTATCTCTGCATCATCTATGTCATTGTTTATACACTCCACCGATCCAATAATCGATGCATATCTACTCAAATATCTTGTTTGTCAACATTTTAGGCGCCGCTGCACTATTTTTCTAGAAAATGATACAAAATCTCAAAAATCATCACGGGAAGAAATAAGAAACATTATTATATTTTTGGCAAATCAGCTTATTTTCTTAAATGTATTTGTATGATTTTCGTTTTGAGCACTAAAAATTTTCTTCTCTATAAAAACTTCATATATCAATATTTTATTTTGATGATGTCAAAGAGGGAGAAAAAATGTGAATTTGAATTGTTGTGCATGTGCTTTAATTATCAAATATCTTATGTTGCAAAGTTATCAAATATTTTATTGATTTTAATTTTGTGTCAAACCCATACATGTAGTATCATAAAAAATAGAGAGATTGTTAATCATGTTGTATAATTTTGATGATGTCTAAAATATTATTTGATAAATTGTGATTTTTTTTAATTCACATGTGTTATAATAATTTGACACAAATTATAAAAGTGTATTATATATATATATTTTTATATACATGTTGCACCAAATTCAAATTTATTTTTCAAACATTTGAAAAAATATATATTGCATCGGTTACAAAAATATTTGATTATTCTGTGCATCCTTCAAAATATCATTTATATTATATTATATTATATATATATAATATTAAAATACGTTGATGGCAGGAAAATGATTGATTTTTTTATTTTATATAATATAATCAAACTTCCAGTAGGTTTGCTTCAACTTTTTGTTTGAAAAAGGGAAAAAGATGGCTTTACTTTTGTCATCATTTCAATCATTATGTTTTGTTGTCTGTTTGAAATCAAGAAGCACCGGGAGTATCTGTTCTGTCAAGAGGAGTGTATCCTCTCCCAATGGATTTTTTTTTTTTTTTTTTTTTGGAGTATCAATAGAAGTGTCTTGTGTGGAAAAAAATCAAGAACTTGAAGAAAAAAAATCTGTGCGCTTCAAAATTTTTGAGCGTACTTTGTACTTTACTCTTTCACTTTCAGACCTAAGTATTGTCTTTGTTCTTATATTTTCATATCTACACTTTGTGAGAAAATTATTTCAAAAGAGAGTCGAAGTACCTCTTATCTTTATTGATTATTTTGTGAAAGAATATAACAATTCTGGTTTAGATCCGACCCATTTTGTATTCCGGACTCGGGTTTCATGGTTTCGTATTGTTGTTCATGTCTTGCTTCCCTTGTACATCCTTAAATTTGGTTGTTGGATTGTAGTGGTTGTGTTTAAAATAGGTTGATTGCTTAGTTTTCAAATCTTTATTGCCCAGAATTTTGCTCCTCTGCTCAAACGGGCACTTCTTGCACCTGAGTGAGCTTTATGAACTCTCAGTACTTTTGTAGGTCTACAAAACTATTGGGAGAGTGTCACGACCCAAACCCACCCCTATAGGTTTACCGTCGTAACCGGCCAGTAATCTTGGGATTACCAAAGGCGTCTAAACAAATTAACAAAATAATCGAGACTAGCGGGAGCAATATTCAAAAACACCAATAGTCCAATGAGTTGTGCATCTATATGAACAAATATTTACATGCAAAAACGTTGATTTACCCGCATTCAATACATAACTTATAACTTAACATCTTATACATAACATATGGACATAACAAAAGTGTACTTCACTATCAAAAGCTTGACAACGGCCTTCTAGGCCTAGCCTTAACTCTGAGGCACTCAAAACCACGCGATAGGCTTCAAAATGGTGGCTCGGCTAAAGGCTCCTTCTAGACTTGTCCTCTAGAACGCTCACCTATACATATATATATATATAAACAGTGAGCTAAAGCCCAGTGAATAACATTAAAGTAAAAGGGTTAGTGAACGAATTCCAAATGTATCATATCTGTAAAACAAATCATGACACAATCATTCATATCAGTCTCATATCAGAACATAACATAATGGTACATCTCAAAGAACATATCACATATTGTCTTTTGACTAGAGTAATCGGTTCTAAATACTAATTAAACACATATCACCACAATAAAGTAGCTAACGAGATCTCGTATCACATATATGTCATGGACTCGCATTTACATGTCGTCCCCTATAACTTGGGACAATCTGTGGATGCCATAATAGATTCACAAATAGGATATTCGTTCACATGATCAAAATAGTATTTCAGAAATTATAACTTATCGATAACAGTTAAAACATGAGTCATATCAACATATCTTTACAAAAATGTTGCGCACAGTGGGCTTCCAGAACGGTTGGTTAAGCGGTCCTTGTCTCGTGACCTACAATCACAAATATGCATAGCACGATACATAATCATCTTCAACATATTTAGTTCACTTAAGCTTTTAAATATGGATGACTAGAATTATGAATTAATTAGATTATTAATTTCCCTTAACCTCTAATTAAAACATGTTTAGCCATGTATTAACCAAACTAATTAAATATAAAGACTCTAATCATATACAAACCCTTATTAAGTTCACTAATTACACAATTAAACTTAAATTAGGCTCATATACATTAAATTCCAATTATTCAGTCATGTTTAAATTACTGAATCAGAAACTCATAAAAATATATTAATTTCGCAATTCATATAGCGATCCTGGTTTTCCCTTTTCTTGTTTAATTGTATTCCGGACTCGGTTCCATGGATGTGTTATGGTCATATTCTCATTTCTATCCTTTACTCGTTGTATTTGAGTCTTGGGTTATGTTAGGCAGGTTTGGAACAGGTTGGTTCTGTTCGGAAACCAAAAGTTGATGCCTAGATTTTGGCCTCCACGCTCGAGCGGGGCTTTTGACGCTCGAGCAGACCCTTTTGTTTTTGCTTCTTCGCTCAAACGGGGGTTTTGACGCTCAAGCGTAATTTTTCATCTCTCAGTATTTTGTTCTGCAGGTCGTTGGACGCTCGAGCGTCCACTTTCACGCTCGAGCGGGGACCATTGACTGCAAAACTTCTGGAAGTGTGCATCCGGCGCTCGAGCGGTGCTTTTGACGCTCAAGCGTAAATCTGTATCTAACGCTCGAGCGGGGAATCCCACGCTCGAGCGGACCTGTTTGTATATCAGTCCGAATTTTGATTTTTTGGATCACTTTTTCGGTGCCTTTTCTCTCTCTAACTTTTGAAAACCTCCATTGGAGAGCTCCTCACTCTAAAATTCAACTTCTCTCTAAGGAATCATCTAGTTTGAGTGATCTTCTACCATAGTTCCTTTGTAAAAAGTGTTGAGCTTGGTGTGGGCTACATTTTGATCCGAAAATCTTGGGATTTGGAGCACCTTCGAAATTCTTCATCTTCTCCATTTGGTCTCATCTCTTGAGGTAGGGATAACTATTCATTTTATGATATTTAACATAGATATTGGGCATTTTGTTTAAATGGTTTGATTTAAGAAGTTAGGGTTTGTGGTTTGAAATATTGAAAAAAGGGGTTTTGTTCCTTTTGAACTATATATGTGAATGTGGGTCTCAAAATGAGGTTATGAACGTTTATTAATTATATTTGGACCTTTGGGTCAATATTAGAAAAAATGGGAAAAATGCCATGTTTGGATTTTATTGGGTCATTAGTGTGATTAATTACTTTCATTGTGAAATAATGAAATTGGCTTGGAAATAGTGAAATTGAGAAGTTATGAGAAAGAATGGTGGAGTTGGATTGATTAATCCCTCACTTTTGAAAATATTGATAATTTATCTGTTGATGCATTTATTATCTGTTTAGAAATAATTGCTTTGAGCTATCGGTGGAGGATAGTCTTGATTGTTGTAGACATTGTATGTTGATTAGGGAGAACTGAAACTAATCACGTTGAATATGTCATTGAATATGACGGTTGGAATAATGCATCGAATATGTGTATTGATTGATCTTGTATATGATAAGTGTTTATATACATTGCATTGTGTGAGAGGAGATAGGGGATGTACTCCACGGTTTGGGAGGAGATAAGGGATTGACTCCTAAACCGGACGTTATATGAGAGGAGATAGGGGATGGACTCCATTGATACAGCAAATCTATGTATCATTTGTGAAGTATGGAAGTGTTTAATTATGAGTTACTATCTCATGTGAATTGTGAAGTATGAAAGTGTTTTATTATGAGTTATAATCTCATTTAAATTGATGATATTGGAAAGGTTTCTGACATGAGCTGTAGTCTCATGGGAATTGTTTGGCCAGGTTCTGAGCCACGTTTATAAATCGAAATTGCTAAGTAAAGGAAAATGAAAAGAAACATGGGCATATCTGTTATGGAATTGGGTTGTGCTGTATGTTGGTTTATATTAGTTAAACATTTATCAAATACTAATGTTTTAGTTATTGCTCATATTATGTTTAGCATATCTCTACTAGGCGTTGGCTCACCCTATATGGGACATCATTTTCAGGTTCAGGTGATATGCCACATTCAAGGACGTAGCTTGGGAGGCTTGAGGTTGATAGCTCTTTTTGTTGTTCTCTTTTGTATATTACATGTATATCTAGCCATAGGCTTATTTTGTGTAAAGAGTTAGAACTCTACTTTTGTTGAACCCAAGTGTTGACTTGGAAAGTTGTAAGCCTATAGGGCATTTACTTTTGTTGTCAACATGTAATATTTCTTGTAAGAATATTCTGATGTTGGTAATATGATATCTCTTTTTGCATCATGAATGTATGATTTTGGGTTTATTTTTTAGGGCGTTACAATTCAACTTCAATTTCAAGGCCCGAAACTTCTTCAAAAACACTTTGAATTTTCTAAGTTCAAACAAAAATCATGAGTTTAAAACAACCTCAAATTGCCATGAAGAAATCAAACCCTCACTTTATTATGTACATGTATGTAAATGTATAAAACATGCAAGTGTGAGCTCTAAAACTCAAGATTACGTGGAATTCCCTCTCAATTGAAGACCCATGCAAGAATTCAAATGGATAAAAACAAATATCCATAAAAATCATGGCATGCATATAGCTACATTAAGCTACATCTTTCATTTTGTCCATTTTAAGCCATGCATGTATTAACTCTTTATTATATGAGCAAAACTTGTAATTCCTTATCAATTCATTCTAATTTCAACTTTAAACTTGAAGATGATGTATATACAAGTTTCTATTCCAAAAATTAGTGTGTAAAGCTTACCTTGTTTTGATGGGTTGTTAGAATTCAAGACAAATATCTAGCTTCTCCCTTAATTCTTTTTCTTCTCTACCTCTCTTCCTTAGTCAATTGATGAATAGAATATTTAATTCTTATATTCTTATTCTTCAAAATTAACTTAGGCTAATAACGAATCACACTAATTAATATAAATCAAATTCCCTTAAATTAAATTAATCTTCATCATTTATAATCTTAATGACACTAAACTAAATTATACTAATGTGTATTAAGCTCTAATTACTATTCAATTATTTAATTCCAATCTATTAAAATTAACGAATCAGACGGAATCAATTTTTTAATTAAACTTCCCAGATAATTCTAAAAATTCCAATTAATATTTCTTTATGCTCAATTTTGATTTATGAACTCATTTATGTCGTCAATTTCAGTTTCAAAGCCGAGCTCACAACGGATAATTTCTCAATTTAAACAGATATTTACAACGAATCAAATTAGATAATTCACAATTAATCACTTGGCATATGTCATAATTAAAATTCAATACATAATTAATCCCTTATAATTACAATTAACATTTTGGGGTCGTTACAGAGAGTGTATTCTATTATTCGAGCGGTCCCTTCTACGCTCAAGCGAGCTCAGCTCAAGCAGCCTTTCTTGCACTTGAGTGTTGGCCTATCGTCTGCAAAACTACTAAAAATGGGCATTCGGTGCTCGAGCGGCACTTCTTGTACTCGAGCAGAACAACTTATTGTGTTTGACGCTCTAGCGTCACTTCTTGCGCTCGAGCGGACTGTGCGTCTATCAATTCGCAGCAGCATCTTTTTACATCACTTTTTCATATCTTTTTCTCTCAAAACCCTAGATCTAGAGCCTCTCTCTCTAAAACCTAACTTCTCTCTACATTTTCACCTAGATCTAGTGTTTTCTCTAGCCTTTTGCCTTTGTTAAAAAGCTAGAACATCTCAAGGGCTACGTTTTGATCCAAATGGAACTTGGTTTTGGCATCTTTGAAGTCTCTCTATCTCTTCCTTTGGTCTTCTAAATTTGAGGTAGGAACTTTCTACACTCTTTTATGAGTTTTAACTTAGCTATCTGTTGATATGTAAAAAATATTGGAACTTGGGGTGATTTTGAACAAACCTAGGGTTTTGGTTTAAAATAAAAAAGGTGTTTTCAAATGTATATATTAAAATTGGTTATGGGAGTAGATGTGAGGTTGTGTTATGATAAATTCATTGATTTTGATACCCAGGGTGGATTTCAGAAGAAAAGAGAAATTTTTCCTAATTGTCTCAAATAGTTATTTTGTATAAAAACATGAAATTGGCATTGGGAGTATGAAATTGGATAGATGTTTATATAAATGGTGGAGTTGGGTATGTATTACCTCTCACCTATGGAAATCTAGATAATTTATCTGTCTTGAAGATTGTATATCTATTTAGAAATATTTATTTTGAGCTATCGATGGAAGATAGCTATGATTGTTATAGAAATTGCATGAGGATTAAGTGAATTGAAACTAATCTCTTATCCATTATCATTGAATTTGACTATATTTTAATACATTGTAAATGTATGATGTATGGGAGAAGAAATGGGATGTACTCTATGTTTGGGAGAAAAAATGGGATAGACTTCATTGAATTAAGTTGGCCTGTGTGTCTAGGGTGAAAATCCCGAAAATCGTATGTATACATGGGTGTCTGTTCCCACAGACGAAATATCTGTAAAATGACAAATAAAAGTGTTTGTATAATGGTTATGTTGGTTAGAAACACATTGAGCTGTACCCTCAGTTTGGTTTTTTGAATGAATCGGTGAATGACTTATGAAATGAGATAAAATGGTGAATGACTAGAATTAAGATAACATGAATTGAGATATAAAGTTTGGCCTGGCATTGCTTTGCAAAAGAGTTATAAATGATTTTATCATGGGCATTGAATATGCATCTCATACTTATATCTTTGTTAAGATTCATATATTGTTTTAGATTGTTTCTATTGGGGTTTGGCTCATCCTATTTAGGAAAAACCATTTTCAGGTGTTGGAAATATGCCTCCGCCAAGACAGTAGTTTAGAGAGATTTGGAGCAAGAGCTTCTTTTTTATTGTATTTACTTTGTATAGCCAAGGGCTTGATTGTATTGAGCTAGACTCATTTTTGTTGTAACCAAGCAACGACTTAGAAAGATGTAAGTCTTTAGGGCATATGAATATCTATTGAGCTTTCATTACTTTTTACTATTTGTAACACATGCTATAGATTTAGGATGAGCTATCTATGAATGTATATCGCATGTGTCACATTTTGTATATTAACTCTGATGAATGAAAGTACTTTGTTTCAACTTTATTTCCGTTTATGAGATGGGTTTATCATATTTATTTTGGGGCATTACAGAGAAATTCTGTAAGGATTAGGCATTTATAGTTGAGTGAGGCTTAACAAATAAGAGTAAGACCTGTGTAAAATCCACAAACTTGGTGAAGCTTTGGTGATGTATTGTTCGATTTGATAGTGAATAAATTCTCGAGGAGGATCCTTGAGGAGTGGACGTAGGCCCGGCGTGCCGAACCACTATAAATCTCTGTGTTTGATTTTCTCTCCTTATTTGATGCAGGCTAAAACCTGCAATGAAAGAATTAGGATTGGATAATGCCCGGGATGCCACTCAACCAAGGGGTAGCGGATGCCACTCGACGCTACTAATTGCGGATGTCACTCGACGCGACCAAGCCACACGTTTGATAGAAAGAGGAATCACTCACTCCAAGCAAGACACACTTGCAAATATTTTTAATCAACTCAATCTCCTTTATTATCTCATTTCTTCATATATTAATAGGCATTACAAAATGACTCATTACTACTATTAATTACTAAATAACTTTCAAAAAGTCTTGAATAGACACTTGCAAATATTTTTAATCAACTCAATCTCCTTTATTATCTCATTTCTTCATATATTAATAGGCATTACAAAATGACTCATTACTACTATTAATTACTAAATAACTTTCAAAAAGTCTTGAATAGACACTAAATACTTTGACTAGGAACCCAAAAAACACTTTAGAAAAACAAAACAAGATATTACTTAAATATTAATTAACTTAAAAGCTGATGTCAATTATGTTCCTGCATCATTCTCCCTATCTTCAAAAGAGCTCGTCCTTGAGTTTGAAGTCAAATCATTCCAAAGCATCTTATCCAACTTTCTGAGTTTTTCGCTAGAAATTAATCCATGCATCTTTAGAACTTGGTTTTCCTTGCCAATGCAATAAGAATTGAGTATACGTACCATGGTGGGTAGTAATAGATCGCACATCCAATACATCAATGGTTTCTCTTGGAGGGACAGGAACATTAATCTGGATATCTTCCTACTTCAAAACAACTTTTCCCTCATCTCCATGGTAAAGATAAAGGTCACTAACATTGAAAGTTGAACTGACAGCTAAATCATCTGGTAACTCAATATGATAAGCATTTGTCCAAGTTTCTTCAACATTCGATAAGGACCGAATTTCCTTTGTTTGAGCTTGTTATATGTACCTACAAGAAACCTTTCTTTGTGCAAGTATACCATAACAAGATCGCCTGCTTTAAATTCGATATTCCTTCTGTGAACATCTACATTGGATTTGTAGTTTTGAGAAGATTGTCTCAGTTGTTCTCGAACTTAATCATGGACCATCTTTATACGAGTAGCAAATTCTTCAGCTTTCATACTAACTCTTGCTTGATTTGGCAGAGGTAGGAGATCCAACACATGATTAGGATTTTTGCCATAAATAATTTCAAATGAATTCCTCTTCGTAGAACAATTAAAGGAGCTGTTGTAGGCAAACTCAGCTTGTGAAATTACTCGATCCCACTGCTTGGGATGTTCACCTACTAAACTTCGTAGCAAGTTGCCAAGAGACCTATTCACAACTTCTGTTTGACCATCTGTTTGAGGATGGTAAGCACTAAAGAATTGTAATTGAGTTCCCAAAAGCTTCCACAAGGTCCTCCAAAAATGGCTAACAAACTTGACATCTCAATCAGATGTGATTGTCTTTGGAACACCATGCAATCGGACAATTTCTTTGAAAAACAATAAAGCAACTTGAGAAGCATCAGTGGAATTCTTGCAAGGTAGGAAATGAGCCATCTTTGAGAATCGGTCAACCACCACGAAGATACAATCAAACCCCTGTCGTGTTCTTGGTAAACCAAGAACAAAATCCATAGATAGGTCCTCCCAAGATACATTTGGAATGGGTAGGGGCTGATACAAACCAGTATTTTGAACACCTTCCTTGTCCTTCTAACAAACCAAGCACCTTTGAACAAAGAGAGCAACATCGCGCTTTATGCTTGGCCAAAAATACCGTTGTCGAATAAGAACTTCTGTTTTGTCTTGCCCAAAATGTCCACCAAGTCCACCACTATGTAACTTCTGCATAACTAACTGCCTTAATGAACCTTCTGGTAAGCATATTTGATTTCCTTTAAAAAGATAGCCATTCATCAACGTGTAGTCTCTTCTTTTTGCATTTTCCAAATCATTCAATACTTTGGAAAAGATAGGATCACTAGCATAATTCTCAGGCAAAAGATCAAAGCCAGTGATTTCATAAGAAAGAGTAGTCAATAAGTTGTGTTTCCGACTTAATGCGTCAACTACCTTGTTGGACACGCTTGATTTGTGTTGAAGAACAAAAGAGAATTTCTCCAAATAAGATACCCAACTAGCATGTCTTGAATTTAGTTTCCTTTGCCCCTTAAGAAATCTCAATGCTTCATGGTCAGAGTAGAGAATGAATTCCACACCAATTAGATAATGCTCCCAATGTCGAAGGGCTTATACAACAGCATATAGCTCTTTGTCATAAGTAGAATACTTCAGCTTTGCATCACTGAGTTTCTCACTAAAATAAGCAATTGGCCGCCTTTCTTGCATAAGGACAGTACCTATGCCAACATTAGATGCATCACACTCCACTTGAAATGCCTTGGAGAAATCTGGTAGTGCAAGTATAGGAACTTTTGAAAGTTTGGTTTTTAACTGTTGAAAACTCTTTTCAGCTCTTTCAGTTCACTAGAAGTCTTTTGCTTTCCAAACATCAAGCATTAGGGCAATAATGGTACTGGAATTCTTAATGAAACGATGGTAGAATGAAGCTAATCCATGAAAACTCCTCACACCAGTATGGCTCTTAGGAGTTGGCCAATCGAGGATAGCTTGTACCTTCTCACCATCTATATGTATGCTTTCTGTACTCACAACATAAACTAAAAACACAATATGATCAGCCATGAAAGAGCACTTTTTCATATCGACATATAGTTAATTATCATGGAACACTATAAACACATTAGCCAAATGCTCTAAGTGCTAAATCTTATTTCTACTGTAAATCAAAATGTCATCAAAATAAACCACAACACATTTTCCTATAAATGGCTTCAAAACTTGGGTCATAAGCCTCATGAAAGTACTCGGGGTATTGGACAACCCAAATGGCATAACAAGCCATTCATAAAGCCCATCTTTGGTTTTAAATGTTGTTTTCCATTCATCACCTTCTCTTATCCTGATTTGATGATAACCACTTTGAAGGTCAATTTTGGAGAAGATTTTAGAGCCAGCTAATTCATCAAGCATATCATCGAGCCGAGGAATGGGAAACCTATATTTAATTGTGATTTTATTGACAGCTCTACTATCAACACACATCCTCCAAGTTCCATCCATTTTAGGAGTCAAAAGGGCTGGAACAACACATGGACTAAGGGGCTCTCGAATCTGTCCCTTTGTCAACAAGTTCTCAACTTGTCTTTTCATTTTAGCATGTTCCCTAGGGGACATTCTATAATAAGGTAAATTAGGAAGGATTGCACCTGGAACAAAATCAATTCGGTGTTGGATGTCTTGAAGTTAAGGTAAACCAGCTGGAAGTTCATCTGAAGCTAAGCCTTTGAACCTATGAAACAACTTCTCAACCTCATCTGGAACCTCAAGAACTTCTCCTTGAACATTTGCCACAGCAACCAAAGCATAAGCTATTCCATCTTCTTTATAGGTTTGTTTGAACTCTTCCGCAAACTAACTTCATTGGTAAACTGTATGGTGGTAGGAACATCTTTCAATGGGTTCAACACATACTTCACACCATTTTTAACAAAAGTGTAAGTATTTTTTCTTCCATCGTGCTGAACATACCTTTCAAATTGCCATGGTCTGCCAATGAGTAAATGGAAAGCATCCATGGGAAGAACATCAAAATAAATTTCATCTTCATACTTGCCAATAGAAAATATGATGCGACTTCGCTGATTGACCATGATCTCTCCTCCTTTCTTGAACCATGATACTTTGTAAGGCTTTGGATGATGCTCACAAGCTAGCTGCAACTTGTCAATCATGATTTGTGACACCATGTTCTCATAGCTCCCAGAATCAATCATTAAAACACACTTCTTTTCATAAGAGTTGCAATAGGTTCTGAAAATATTATGCTTCAGTCACCGATCAACCTTTTGCGCTATCATGACATGTCGGATGACAAGACTTTCAGCATCAAAATTTGGATCACAATGCTCCTCTTTAAGACCTTCTGGTTTATCGTTATAAACTGCTTCTTTCTCCTCTTCTTGTTCCTCTTCCACTAGCTGCACTTCAGCCTTCTTTTTTGGACACTCATAAGATCTATGTCCTACTTCCCCACATCTAAAACATTTGAAGGAGAATGAAGCTCCCTTCCCTCAATCTTTTCCTCCCTCTTGTTGTGATTGTGAATTCTTAGACGTAGAAGTACCAACCTTGTTATTCTTATCATTCACAATCTTTGAACTTTCTGGTTTTTGATATGAACTTCACTTATGTTTCTCTCCTGCTTTCAAAGCCATTTGGTAAGATTCTTTGAGAGAACTAAGATAATGCATCATGAGTTCTCCTTTGAGGATGTATTTTAATCCACTAACATACCCTACCACAAGTTGATCATCTGTCTCATGCAAGTTGATACGACTCAGAAGTTGGTAAAATTGTTCTGTATATTCAGCCACAGACTGATCAGATTGCTGGTGTAGTTGATGGAGCTTCTGGTAGAGTGTTTGAGCATAACCCAAAGGCATAAATTTCTCATCAAGCTTTACCTTCATTTCTGCCCAAGTGTTGACCCTTGGGATTCCCCTTTGATCCCTACTTTGTTGGTATTGTTGCCACCAAATCAGAGCATGACCCTTTAGTTTTGTTGCAACAAATTGCACCTTCCTTTCATTTGAGAGTTCTTTCCAATAAAAAAAAGGCTTCTAATGATGCAATCTAGTCACAATACGCGTCTACATTGAGTTTTCCTTTGAAATCTGGCACATTAACTTAAATACTTTGATCGGTGTTCTCTAAAGCACGAGCCAAACGATCCATAGACCATGGGTTAACAAGGGCTGGTTCTGGAATAACACTAGAAGTAGTTGAATGTCCATCAAAATCAAGATCATTACGATAACCAGATCGTCTACTTCCTTCACTTTGACTTTGGTTTCCAGGGGTTAGAATTCGCTGGAGAAGTTCATTCATCATCTCTTGAAGTGCTTGATTAGATTGTCTCAACTCATTAAGTTCTGCATGCACATCACCATTATTGATGTTATGGTTGTTTCGTTGTCGTCGTAGAGGCATGGTTGGTTGAAAGAAGAACAAGGGATGGAATATGAAGAGTTTGATATAAATAAAAAATGATACCACAATGGGAAATTCCTGCTCTGATACCAATTTGATGCAGGCTGAGGCCTACAATGAAGGAATTAGGATTGGATAGTACCCGGGATGCCACTTAACCAAGGGGTAGAGGATGCCACTCGATGCTACTAATCGCGGATGCCACTCAATGCGACCAAGCCACACGCTTGATAGAAGGAGGAATCACTCACTCCAAGCAAGACACACTTGCAAATAATTTTTAATCAACTCAATCTCCTTTATCATCTCATTTCTTCATATATTAATAGGCATTACAAAATGACTCATTACCACTATTAATTACTGAACAACTTTTGATGAGTCTTGAATAGACACTAAATACTTTGACTAGGAACCCAAAAGACACTTTAGAAAAACAAAACAAAATATTACTTAAATATTAATTAACTTAAAAGCTAATTTCAATTATGCTCCTGCATCATTATTTCTTTTATTTTTATATTGATTATTATTGCTTTGTTTTTATTTGTTAAAATTTGAATATTTAGATTATTATATTTAATATTGTGAAATTATTTTTAATAACCCAATTCATCTTCCTCTTGGGTTGCCTACCTGGGATAACATATATATATATATATATAATATCTATAATTTAGTTTTTGCAACAACAAAAAATAGGCTCGCCAGGCCCACGACCCTATTTTGAGTTGGCCTGGTCCTAACTTTTCAGTTCGTGTGCCAGGCCGGCCTGACCCAAATTTTGAGTGGACCAGACCAGAATTACACCCCTAGCCATACTTGATCAATGGGCTGAAACAAGCACCACAATGATGGAGGAAGCAAGCAGACGGAGAGCCAAAATCAAAATGGGCATGCAGAGCCCATTGGAGAAAGAGAAAACCATATGCACTAGCAAAAATGCCTTTGGGTGCTCTTTTGCCTCTTCCCTTGGAAATGCTCTTAGGGGTTAGTAAGTTGGAAAATCTATAGTCAGTTGGAAATGCTCTTAGGGGTTAGTAATTTTACCATAAAATTTTGTAACATTAAGCACAAAATGTATAATATCGCCACAAATTATCGTAACAAAATATCCAAATTTTTGTAGTTCATGTAACAATAGTTTATGGCTTGATTACGACATTTTTTCTTATACCAATTTTTGGTGAGGTTACGCATTTTTGTAATTGATGTTTTGTAGTAAAGTTTCGCCAATTTATGATAGGATTTCCCTAATAAGTTAGATTACAACAAAAAAGGGTCGCAATTACTCTATTGACTCAAATTCTAAATTTCAAACATTCTTGCTGTCTCAAAAGACACTATGGACCATTGGACCAACTATCGAGTAGTAAATTATTCAAGTTTGGTTTCAAAATTTAATGAGTTTTAAAATTTGTTTAAGTTTAATTTGTTAAATTTTTGAGTTGATCTGAAACAAGATTTTGTTGAGCCGAATTCAAATAATTTGATTTTTTTTAATAATTTTAATTTTATCAAATTGAACCAAATGAGAATTGATTATTCAAGCTTGGTTTGAAAACTTTAACAAGTTCTAAAATATATTCAAAGATTGATTTGTTTATTTAACGAACTGAGCTCAAATGAGTTTTTAACAAACTGAACATAATTTGAGTTAGAATTATTTGATTCGTTTATCACCCCTATAAAAGAGCCATGTCAAATTGACTTGTTGGAGTTTTGATTTTTGTTTTTGTAATTTTATATATTTTACTCAATTTTTTTTTTAATTTTTAAATACACTTAATTTATATGTACTTAAAAATTAAAATAAACTAAACCAAACCAAACTAATCCTGAAGTCCCATCAAATGGAGTTGGCTACATAAAAATTAAAATATTTGTGAAAAAATATAAAAATAATAGTTCAATAAAGACATAAAAATAAAATAAAATAACTTTAAATTTCTGTCTTTTTATCTTTAGTGATTTTTTTTTTCAAATTTTATTAAGAAAGTTTTATTTTTTTAAGTGCATTACTAAAATATTAAAAATAAAATCATTAAATAAAAAAACACAACATAAAATTCAAAATAAATTTTATAAATCAATAGTGTTTGCAACTATACAGGTCAAATTTAAAATATATATAGAAAGAGAACATTCAATAACAAGAACCTTAAAAAATACAATAAAATAAAAGTGAACAAAACAAGTGATTATTTAGTGGTCTTAAACATTATTTTATATTATTTATTATTTGACACTTGCCAAATTATCTCTTCAGATGTCAATAAAAAATATGGAATCACACCGTTTTATCTAATAAATATCAAATTAAGGCACTATACGAATTTACCAAGGACCATTAAATAATTTTTCAAACAAAATCAAAGCTATTTAATGTAATTTATTTAAGCGGTTTATAATTTTTATTTTATTTTTGAGAATTTATACAAGAGTGTTTGATGCAGTTGAAAAAAGCTAATTTCTAAAAATTAAATGAAAAGTGTTCTTAATTTCTATTGAATCATCAATATTAATTTATAATAAATTGCACCACTCCATTAAGGTTTTGACTTTTTTCATGTTTACATATAAGAGATTTTGAGGGGTGTGTAGAGCCTAGTACGGGTCTCGTTTTAATGTTTCAAATCGTTCATTTTATAAGACATTCAATATATATCATTCATGAAAAAAATTAGATGACAACTTGAGAGAGCGTTTGAGTTTAGTAAGCTCAATTTGGAATCAATTTTGGTGATCCGAACCGTTCACTTTATTAGGAAAATAGATGATTTCTCACAAGTAAATCAATCAATGGGAATAAAAACTAATGCGGAAAAATTAAACTAACAGCGACACAAGAATTTTTACGTGGTTCGCTCAATGTGAGGTACATCCACAGGATCAAAATCTGATTCCACTATCAACCAAAGAGTTTCCAAACGATTACAAATGAGACATGAATGGTCTCACAAACCACCCTTAGGTGAATTCCAAATAATCACAAATAATCAAGAGGAAAGACCTCGCCAAATAGATGAACAAAAATCTTCGAAACAGAGTTATAGAAAACCCAAAATAATATACCCAAATCAGCCAAACATGCACACTAACAATGCTTCAAAGCATTGCACTATCTGTTTCATCTAACCGTGTCAGTTCATGAACAAGAAACAAGTTGAATTTGTGGCAACCATTGTATATCTCTTTCAGGAAAAACAAAGACCATATTTATATATTGTTGAATCTTGGGTTTTTATCAAAACCCTAACTGCTACCAAACTGATTATAAAATACTCATTGGGCCTCCAAAAGTTAGATAATATATTGAAAATATATTATAACCAATACCAAACCAAATTAAATTCTTTTAATAAACCAATTGAGTCCCATACTCCAATAAAGAGGTATGCCCAACAATTCTCCCCCTATCAATTTAGGTGGAGACATCAACCATACCCGCCAAAGTTTGACACTTCAAATGTTTTTCCCTCGACAAAGTTTTAGTTAACATATTCGAAATATTATCATCTATGTGAACCTTTTCGAGTTGTAACAATTTCGAATCTAACACATCACGAATCCAATGGTATCTCACATCAATGTGTTTCGATATCGAATGAAAAATGAAATTTTTACTAAAATGAATAACACTTTGACTATTACAATAAAGCACATACCTTTCTTGCTTCAAACCCAACTTTTGCAAAAATTTCTTCAACCATAACTCTTCTTTGCAAGCTTCCGTAATGGCAATAAATTCAGCTTCGGTAGTTAAGAGAGCAACACATTTTTGTAATTTAGATTGCCATGCCACAGCTCCCCCTGCAAATGTCATCAAATACCCCGAAGTAGATTTTCTAGAATCAACATCACCGACCATGTTAAAATCCGTGTACCCATCAAGCATTGACTTACCATCCTCGAAACACAAACACACCTTTGAAGTCCCTCGAAGATATCTTAGAATCCACTTCACCGCTACTCAATGTTCTTTACCCAAATTAGAGAGAAAATCACTCACCACACTAATAGAGTAAGCAATATCCAGCCTTGTACAAAACCATGGCGTATATCAAATAACTAACCGCTGAAGCATAAGGAATTTTCTGTATCTCTTCCTTGTCTTTCTTACTTGTAGGATATTGATTCGAACTAAGCTTAAGTGACATGCAAGTGGACAACCAACCAACTTTGCTTTATCCATATTGAACCTCTCAAGAACTTTTTCAATATAGTTTTCTTGAGACAACCAAATCAGTCATTTTTTGCAATCACGAACAATTTTCATACCAAGTATTTGCTTTGTCGGTCCCAAATCTTTCATAGCAAAAGACTTGCTTAAATCCAATTGCAACCTGTTAATTAGAGTATAATCTTGACCTACAATTAACATGTCATCAACATAAAGTAAAAGAATAATAAATTTTCTATCCGAATTTTTTTTCACAAACACACAATGGTCCGAAATGGTTTTAGAAAAACCATTATTCATCTTGAAAGAGTCAAATTTTTGTACCATTGCCGCGGGGCTTGCTTGAGGCCATACAAACTTTTCTTCAATTTGTAAACAAATTTCTCTTTTCCTTTTTCTACAAAACATTCTAGTTGCTCCATGTAAATTTCTTCTTCAAGGTCACCATGAAGAAGTGTAGTCTTCACATCAAGTTGCTCAACTTCAAGGTTCATACTTGCAGCCATGCCAAGTATAACTTGAATAGAAGACATCTTCACAACCGGCAAGAAAATCTCATCAAAGTCAATACCTTTCGTTTGCCCAAAGCCTTTTACAACAAGACGTGCTTTGTACCTCAGATTCTTGCCATCATTCTTCAATTTGAAAACCCACTTATTTTTCAGAATTTTCCTCCCCTTAGGCAACTTCACTAAATCATAAGTGTGATTTTCAAGTAAAGAATTCATCTCCTCTTCCATAGCCTTTTTTCAATCATCTTTCTTTGTATGCTCAATTATTTTCTAGTAGCTCTCGGGCTCCCCTTGATAGGAAATCAACATAAATTCATTAGAAGGATACTTTTTTAAAGGTTGTCGGTCCCTTGTAGATTTCCTTGACTCAACTTGTGGTGGTAGTTCTTGAATTGGATGCTCTTCCTCAATTTCAGGCTCAACTTCATTAGGATTAGAATCATCCTCCACATCTTCAATAGATGGTTGCTGTAGACACCCCATTTTTGACCGACCTTGAGACTCAGACATCACCAGTTGAGCACTTGGTGATATTGCATAATGTGCTCGTTCAGAAGTTTCAGAGTCGCGGCTGCGAGCCCTGTCTCCGGACTTCCGAACCCTCTTCTGTGCCTTGCCTCGGTTTGCGAACCAGACTCGGTTTTCTCGGTTTATTTTCCTGAGGGAAGGGAGAGGTCCCGTAGACCATCTCTCAATGTCTGTAGGCTACATTTTGTGGCCGTAGGCCATTTTTCCCATTTCGGAGCCCGGTTTCCGATTTTTCAGAATTGTTGGCCGTGTGCCTCGGTTCGGGACCGCCTAACCATCTCCGTTTGCCCCGATTTTTGGCATACCTCCTATTTACTCCCTTTTGAGAGACACTGGGGTCTGAGAAACCCACTTCGTGGCCGAATGCCACTTTCGGTGCTTAACAGCCCATTTTCGGGACCCCGAACTGCGCGTTTTGGCCCCCGAACATTCGTTTTGCAACGGTTTTCGTTCATTTTTGGCAGGTACCTTTGTTTTATCACTGGGAAGGCCGTAGAAGGGTGGGAGGCCAGTAATTGTTGCAGCAACCAGTTATATATCCTCCGACGCCCTCCGATGCCCGTTTTTCACACTTCCAGGCTAATGTTGAACACCTTGGGGCCACTTTCTTGAACTTTGGACCACATATTTGTGATGTACACACTTGGGAGGATCCTAAAACTTAGTGGCCGGCCAGTAATGTTGCTTGACCCTTTTGAACCCCTCCTTCCGGGCTAATGTTGAACAGCCTAGGCCCTTTTTCTTGAATTTTGAACCATAGGGTTGTGTTGTACACACATGGGAGGACCCTAAAAAGTAGTGGCCGGCCACTATTTCAACTTGACCCTTTTGACCCCTAGCCGGCCGGCTAGGGGAGGTGGCCGGCCGGCCACCTGAAGCTCCAAAAAGGGGCCGGCCATGTTCCTCTCAATATCCACTTTACAGCTGTATAGCTGTTTCCCCCAGAAAATATCCCAATCCGGGGGATATTTTGTGGGGGAAAACTTGCCTAATTTTCCCCCACCTTTGCCCCTTCTTTACTCCCTCTTTTTTGTCCTTATAACCAGCAGGTGATATCACATTTAGGGGTTAGAAAAAATTGCTTCAAGCCTTGATACACTTATCTCACTTCATCTCTCTCATTTTCCTTGAAAATTCCTAAGCTACACCTCATTTTCTTCATCACCACCAAGTTCTACCACCACCACTCCATTCCAGTAGCAAAGGAAGGAATTCCAATAGCTAAGAGGCAACAAATTTGGTCCAAGAAGCAACAAAAGTATTGATCTTCAAGGGTGAGTCCATTTTCCCTCTTTTCTAGTTCATTTTTGCACCATTCCTCTAGCCATCATGCTTATTGTTTTGAGCTCTGGCCCTAACTGAAAGTGGCCTTCTTTTGAGCTCATTTTCTTGTTTCATTAAGGGCTCAACCCTGTTTGAGCCCCCTATCTTGCACTTGCTTCAATATCTCCCTTGAATGCCATTTTCTTACATGCTTTGGAAGCCCATTACGCTTCCATTTTTGGGCGTTTTACAGAACTAAAAATAGGCTTATTTTGAGCCCCTCTTCAACATTGAAGAAGGGCTCAACACTGTTTGGGACCTCCATGCTACACTTGCCTTTATATTCCCTCTTTGGTCCCCATTTTTGCATGTTTTGGCAGCCTATCATGCTTCAGTTTTTGGCCTTTTTACAGTACTAAAAATAGTCTTATTTTGGCCCATTATTCATATTTCATTAAGGGCCTTTGGCTGTTTGATGAATATTTTGTATACTTTGTGTTATGGCCTCTTTTGAGCCTCATTTTGTATTGCATTTCTAGCATGTTTGTGTACTGTTTTGGAGTTTTTACAGTTCTGTAAATATGCTTATTTTTGGTCCCTCTTCAATGTTGTAGAAGGGAATTTTTCAGTTTGGGCTGTGCATATACCACTTGCCTCTTTGGCCACCTTTTGGCCCTTTTTCTTGCATAAGAGCTTAGTCATATCTATGTTTGTTTTTGAGTTTTTTACAGTTCTATAAATATGCTTATTTTTGGCCCCTCTTCAATGTTGTTGAAGGGTCCTAACCATTTGGAGTTAGCAGCTGTGAGTTGCTTCATAATCTCATGTTTAGGGCCATTTTTGCATGCCATTGTTGCCCTATCTTTGCTTGCTGTTTGGCCATGATTTGTACTGGAAAAGTGCTTATTTTGGGGCTGTCTTGCTTCTGTCTTTTCATTCCATGTACCAATTATGCATGCTTTGTATAGCTGTAAGCCATTTTATGTACCTAATGTTGCATTTCGGTTTAATTCCATGCATCGGGTGTGTTTTCGCCTCATTTCGGGGCTGTTTTACCCCACATTTCATTGCTGAAAATCCATTAGCATGCTTGCATATCATGTTTTCATGTCATTTGCATTGCGTATGCCATTGCCTCGGTTTGCGTGCCCGTGTGCACGCATTTCGAGGCACTTCATTTTCATTTATCGGCCTCTTATGTGAGTGTGGCTGAGGCTCTCTCATGTTAGTATAAGTCCATGTTGCATTCTATATGCCATTTCCATGCATTTGCATTGCATATATCATTGCCTCGGTTTGCGTGCCCGTGTGCATGCATTTTGAGGCACTTCATTTTCATTTATCAGCCTCTTATGTGAGTGTGGCTGAGGCTCTCTCATGTTAGTATAAGTCCATGTTGCATTCTATATGCCATTTCCATGCCATTGCATTGCATATACCATTGCCTCGGTTTGCGGGCCTGTGTGCACGCATTTCGAGGCACTTCATTTTCATCCATCGGCCTCTTATGTGAGTGTGGCTGAGGCTCTCTCATGTTAGTGTAAGCCCATATCCTATTTCCATGTCATTTGCATTGCATTATGTCATTTTCTCGGTTTGCGTGCCCGTGTGTACGCATCTCGAGGCATCTCATTTTACAGCATAGTGCATACTAGATTGTATCTTAGATCGCATTCTGTCATTTTCTCGGTTTGTGTGCCCATGTGCACGCATTTCGAGACATCTCATTTTCATAGCATTGCGCATGCTAGGCTGTATCTTAGTCGCATTTCATTCATGTCATGCATATTGCATCGTGTTCGGAATAGGAGTTAGCCCGGGCACGGGAAACGAGGTGCATTTCGTACTCCGAGTGACGGCATGTATCTCAATTCCCCAGTCACCGACACTCCGGATCATCCATGATGGAGTTAGGTCTCGTTGTGTTTTCATGTGCATTCATCCCATATTAAATTGTGCAATTCGACTCCTCGGCCATCATGCCTCGATATGTGTGATTGGTGGCACGAGGATCGAGGCATGCATATATTTGTGAAAATATATTGCTATGCCCCTTTCCTGCTCTCTGTTGCAGCAAATAAAGAATCAACAACTTTTCGGAGCTTGGCACGGTTTTCAAGAATAACTGCTAAACAGAGGCTAATTGGGGCATCCCGGTGGATTTCCGCGCAAGACAACCTGGACATGCATCGTCCATCAGAAACAAGGCAGTCCCTGGCTTGCATGCCAGTTTTACAGCTTTCTTAGTTAATTCGTTAATTAATTAGGAATTTGTATATTATTCGAACTGTAATATTTGGACTGTAATATTCTTTCATTCGGGACTGTATATTTATTTGGACCCTCCGCACGAGGGCACAACTGTAATAAATGTGCGTGTGTGTGTTGTATGTCTTCCAACCCCACGTCTTTCTTCCTTTTATTTATCCGCTTATGATGGTTAGATTAGGGCATATTTAAATTAGCATACAGTATGACAGCACGTTTGCATCATTCATCTGTTTTGCATGCACCGGGCTCGGCGCATCATACTAACTGCATTGTACTTTCAATTCTGAATTGAATACATGTTAGCTGTAGCATTTCATATGCCATGTTTAGAATAGCCGAGCCTGCTATAGTTGCATTTTGCATGTGTTGCATTAGGCATTTTTGTATACTTAGGATCATGCATGATTTCTAATGTAGTTTCTATTTTGGCTTGGAGTACTCGGTAAGTTTTATGCTTTAGCATCCTTGCATGCGTGTGAGTGAATGCCATGATAGCATGCTTACCATGAGGCAATATGCTTATGTGATATAACTGCCTGAATGCCTGTGGGTGAAGGTTGGGTTGGTTGGATTGGAATAAATCATCAACTGTTTGTTTTAAGCCCACTAGATAGTGGCAAAACCATCTTTTCTAAGCCCACCTGCGGGTGGCAAAATCTGCATTTTAAGCCTACTTGCGAGTAGCAACCATCTTTCAAAAATAAACATGAAATGTTTTGTTCCAATTCGGGCGACCCAGTCTATACTTATATGCTGTGTGCATCACATAGTAACCTAGGCTAATAACCGGAATAAGGATACACAAAGTTTTCAAAAATAGATATCACGGTTAGTAGAGGCCGATCTTTGATCGGGCGAGCGGGGGTGCTCACGAAGTGACCTTCCCCAATCGTACCCAAGTTCCCGAGCCGAGGTAACTTTGGTGATGACGGACACGTGGCCTTTGGCACCGAGTCAGGGTTTCCTAAATTTCCCATTAAAAAACATTTAGGTGGCGACTCTGTATCTGGCAAAGCAGTCCATGTTTGGTACTTCTTTCAAAAAATCTGTTTTTTTCTCAAAACGATTTGCCGGATTTGGACTCTTTGGTTCAGACTTAGAACCATGACAAATTTGAGAGTCCTGAGCTGTAGTGACCCCAAAATGAACGGAACGGGAGCTCGTTCCTCCCGGGGCGTTCGGGGACGTCTACAGTTGCACATCTTCTCCATTTTCATCATCCACTGAAGATGAAGGAGGTGGATCCATGTCAATGAGATCACTAGTTTTTAGCTTTAGTTGATCACCTTTGCCAAAGTCTTCAATTGTTTGGTCTTCAAAAAACACAACATCACGGCTTCGAATAACTTTCCTGTCGACTGGATCTTATAATCTATAACCAAATTGATCACGTCTGTAGCAAAAAAAAATTCATTGTCTTGACTTGCTATCAAGCTTGGACCTCTCATCATTTGGAATGTAAATAAAAGCTCGACAATCAAACACTCTCAAGTGCTCATAAGATACATCTTTGCCGGTCTAAACTTTTTCGGGAACATCACCATTCAAAGGATAGGAAAGAGACAAATAGATCACGTCAACCGCTGTCCTCATTGCCTCACCCCAAAAGGATCTTGGCAATTTAGCATGTGAAAGCAGACACCTTGTTCTTTCCACAATAGTGCGGTTCATCCTCTCGGCAACGCCATTTTGTTGAGGAGTCTTCTTAACTGTCTTTTGATGCTAAATATCTTGGCTACGACAATACTCATCAAATGACCCAATGTATTCACCACCATTGTCGGTTTGGATGCACTTCAATTTATGCCCTATTTCTCTTTCAACCACGACCTGAAAATGCTTAAATACATCTAGAACTTGATATTTAGTTTTTAGTATAAAAGCCCAAACTTTTCTTGAATAATCATCAATAAAAGTAACAAAATAAAGTGCACCACTATGTGTTCTAACTTTTAAAGGACCACAAACATCCGAATGAATCAATTTCAAAACATTTTTTTTCTAGAAGTAATATTTTTATGAAAAAAAACTCTATGTTATTTGTCCGCCAAACAATGAACACAAGTTTTAATATGTGTACCATTCAAACTAGGTAGAAGCTTTTTCTTGGACAAAACTTGTAGCCCATTTTCACTCATGTGTCCAAGCTGTTTGTGCCACAATTCAGTAGAAGTATCATCTTCAAGTGCATTGACAACACCTTTACAATTTTTTCCTAGCATCGAATAAAGTGTATGAGTCTTCTTGCACTTAGCACCACCAAAGAACCCTTTGTGAGCTTCCATATTCCATTACCAAATTTGTTATTGTAGCCTTCATCATCTGACTTCCCGGTAAAGATTAAATTGAGGCGACTGTCGGGAACATGCCTCACATTTTTAAGTAACAACTTGCAGCCCAAATTTGTTTCCAAGCAAACATCACCCATGCCGACAATCTTGGACAAACCCTCATTACCCATTCGAATACACCCATAATCTCCTTTGGTATAGGTAGTGAAGAAATCAACTCGAGAAGTCACATGAAAAGAAACACTATAATTAATCACCCAATTGCTTTCTTGGCCCACAAAACTAACACAATCATCTTCATAAACAACCATGAGATCATCAATAGTAACCGCCATTGCGTCTTCTTGCTTCTTATCCACATTTTTGTCACGCATTTTTTCCTTATTTTTGAGCTTTCAGCATTCTCGCTTCATGTGCCTTTGCTTGTGGCAATAATAACACTCAATGTCTTTTTTTGAAAAAGAACCATCTCTTAATTTATCACGGCTTTTATCACGACCATGAGGAGTCTTACTCCTACCCCTTGTTTTGTTTTGAATTTTCACAAAAAATGTTTCCTAATGAGAGAAACTCACTGATTTTCTTCTAATTGCTTCATTTAATAAGCTACTAGTGACTTGGCTCATTGTGACAACTTCATCGAGCGCCGAATTACTAACCGTCACAACCAAAGTCTCTCAACTTTCGAGCAAAGAATTAAGCAACATTAAATCCTAAAACTCATCATTAAAAATAATTTTCATAGAAGCAAGTTCGTTAACAATACTCTTTATTTTATTCAAATGTTCCGGAATATGGCTGCCATCTTTATATTTTAAATTAACCAACTTTTCGAAACAAAAAGGCTTTATTTGTAGCTGATTTTCTGTCATTGAGGCCTTCTAATTTTTTTTCATAAATTATGTACTGGAGTTTCAGTAGCAACATAATAAAATACACTGTCATTAATCCATTGACGGATAACACCAATGACTTTTCGATTATGTCTCTTCCATTCATCATCTTTTATACCATCGGGTTTGCTACTATCACCCTTAATAGGCCCGTACAAATCTTTACAAAATAATAGATCCTTCATTTTAGTTTTCCAAGTTACCTAATTGTTTTCATTGAAGTTAAATATACGACCCAGATTCCCCTCCATTGATTTACACAAATAAAGAAGTCCAAATAAACCATAAGCTCTGATATCAGTTTGTTAGGAAAAATAGATGATTTCCGACAAGTAAATCAATCAATGAGAACAAAAACTAACGCAGAAAAATTAAACTAACAGCGATGCAAAATTTTTACGTGGTTCCCTCAATGTGAGGTACATCCACGGGATCAAAATCCGATTCCACTATCAATCAAAGAGTTTTCAAACGATTACAAATGAGACACGAATGGTCTCACAAACCATCCTTAGGTGAATTCACTTTTTAGAACTCATCAAGTAAAATATTCATACAAAAAATCGAGATGATTTGACATCGATAACTATATATTTGAATTATATTTATTTTAAAAAAAATGGACAACAAATATAATTTTAATAATAGTCATTCATTTTTTGTAATTCAAATTTGATTCAAATATATAGTTACCAATATCTGATCATCTTAATTTTTTACTTGAATATTCTACTCAACTAATCCTAAAATGAGCCTCCCAAATCGAAATGCTCTCTTAAGTTGAGATGACCAATATGAAAGAAGCCCAACCCTTTCAAAATATATTTGTGGTTCACTTTTTTAAAAACAAATAAAATGAAAATATTAAGATTATTTGATCGAAACTAATTGTTTTCATGAATTACGCCAAGTTCTACATCATAGGCACATTGAGAACGTAGATAATTGTAGCCACATACATATAAAATCACAATAATGGAATGC
This sequence comes from Camellia sinensis, assembly GCF_055761805.1. NCBI lineage: Eukaryota > Viridiplantae > Streptophyta > Magnoliopsida > Ericales > Theaceae > Camellia > Camellia sinensis. Next base: position 27,852,899 of record NC_138966.1, on the reverse strand, counting down.
CAATCCCTAGGTTTTACTTGTAAAGTCTCTATTCCTTGGTAATCAAAGCCTAAAGATCTATGAATTATCCCATGCTTGACTAGCCAAGCAGACAAACGACCTTGTATCTTTTTTTTGTTATCTCTCTTGCATTTTTATTTGTACAAGTATTTCACATTTACGATGAAGTTTATAAAGATTGACCTGCTACTTATTTTGTACAAAATAATTCTGTCTAATTCACCAATTCATGAGAGAATACTGAACTTTTGTATTTGAAAAATATTTCACGAGCACGAGGGATCTTTGAAAATAGATGGTAGTTGATAAAGTAATCCTTGCTCATAATTTTCCAGTATGAATACTACGTCCAACATGAAACTTGTGATTGGTAGGATATGTTGAAAATCGTACAAAATAACCGATTTGCGTCACTAAAATAAGACCTGTGATAAGTCTTATGGATCTTTCAAATTATTTCATATTGAGATATGAACATAATGGATTAAAAAATGGGTTTGACTTCTCTCAAGTTGGGCATCTCAACTTGAGAGAGCATTTAGGCTTGTTAGGCTTATTTTAAGACCGATTTTGACAATTAAAATCATTCACTTTTTAAGACTTGTTAAGTAGAATATTCATGCAAAAAATTAATATGATCGGATATCGGTAACTATATGTTTGAATCAAATTTATGTTATAAAAAATAGATAGCTATTATTAAAATTATTTTGTCATTCACTTTTGAAAAACAAATATGATTAGAATATATACTTACCGATATCCAATCATTTTGATTTTTTACATAAATATTTTAGTCAACGAGTCTTACAAAGTGAACGATTTGGATTACTGAAATCAATTCCAAAATAGGTCTATTAAACCTAAACGTTCTTTTAAGTTAAGATAATAATTTGAGAGAAAACCGAACCCAAAATGATCTTTTTAACAAGTGTTTCAAGGTCGCAAATAAAAGACAAAAAAATAAAATAAAAAACACAATACATATTTTACTAAATTCAATACATTTTTATTAAAATTAATTAGTGTATTTGATTTCAGTTTTCTAAAAATTGAGTTTTTTTATTTTTCGTGTCTTTTGGTTTTTAGTAAATATTTTTAATTTTTTAAGCAATTTTTTTAAAAACTTTTAAAGATTTTTTTTACTTTTTTAGATACACTTTACTTAGATGTATTTAAATAGTAAAATATTGGTGAAAAAATATTTTTAAAAATTAATAAATATATAAAAATACGAAAAATGTATTGAATTTTCATATTTTTTTTTGTGTTTTTTATATTTAGTGAAATTTTTAAAGATTTTTTTCACAAATATTATATTTTGTAAGTGTATTTATGTTAGGTGTGTCTAAAAATTAAAAAAATTATTTAAAATATTAAAAAAATTCATTGAAAAAAAAAAAGAGTAAAATTTTCTGAAAAATATTTTTTGAAAACCACAACCAAAACCAAACAAGCTGAATACACATTTAAATATTTTCAACACATATTTTTACATACTTTTCAATATTAAACACTAAAAAATACTATAGACCCATATATGAAATATTTAATTATTTCTTTAATAAAAAAATTGGTATACTTAATATCCTTAGGTCCCGTTTGTTTTTAGAGATAGAATGGAGGGGATTGATAGTGAGAGAATTGTTAAGGGATTAATAGTGAGGGGATTGATAGTGATGAGATTACTAGTGAGGAATTATTAAATTATTTTTATATAAAATAATAAAATAAATAAAAAAATATAAAAAATTAAACATTAATATTTAAAAAAAATTCCCAATATATAAAAAATATAAAAATTTCTAATCCCCTCATTATTTTTCTAATACTATCTCTACTTCCTCCTTCCCAATCCCCCTTCCAAGACCTTTAAGGGTTGTTTGGATTGACCTAAATAAGTATATATTTTGTCTTTTTACAAAAAGATATTCAAAAAAATAGAGAAGTGATATGATGAAAAAAAGATAAAAAGATAAATTATTTTATATATGCCAAACTTAGGCCAAGTTTGGCATGATTGAAAAAAGACAAAAAGTCAAAAAGTCACTATCCTATTTAAGTCACTATCCTATTTAAGTCACATCATCTTGTTTAAGTTAAATCACCTCTCTAACATATCATTTCAACTCAACCCAAATCCAACCCATATTTTATAAAAAATAAAAAAGTACACTTATTTAATCTTCCCAAACTAGACCTTAATCTTAATACAAAGAGATTAGAAGTCCCATCTCCATCTCTCAAAACAAACATTCCATACAATAATCTCATTTCACACTATCAATCTCATTTCCCCCTGCAACTCCAAACAAACGTGGCTTTAACCATTTGTCGTACTTTGCCATTAAAAAAAGAAATTATGTGTTTACTACTAAAGTCACATCACATTCTTGGGAACACAAAAAAGTAGTGCGCCACTTTTTAACACCATTCGAATAGGAAAGTTTCCGCCTAGAATGGTCAGTCTCTGTATATGAGCATAAACCCTTAACAATCGATTCAGCCCAAACTAGTCGTTAGCAACATTTGATTTTCCTTTTTTGAATATATCGACTGTTGGTTCGTCGGAGTGGATCAGAGAGACGTTGGAGATGAAGGCAGAGAAGAAGGTTGAGCAGGAGGAGGAGGAGGCGAAGGGAGGAGAGCTGTTGTTCTGTGGCGCCACGCGTCGGAGTGCCAGTGGCGGCCGCAACGTTGGAAACTTCGTCTCTCTAACTCGACTCCGGCCTCTCGTTGGTGTCAACATTCGTTTGGTCGTGTCGGGTTGTGGTAACTCTCTCTCTCTCTCTCTCTCTCTGCTCTCTGTTCCATTTTTCACACTTGTTTACTTATATGTATCACATTGAAACATAAATGACCAACACTCCGTTTCGATTGAATGATTTGGGGTAAAAAACGCTTTTTATTTTTTATTTTTATTTTAAATATTCATATCACCTGTTTTTAGATTAGTAACACTCTGTTTGGATCGTGAGGTGAGAAAAGAAAGAAATGAAATGATCGAATAGAAAGTAGATGATTACGGTTTCTCACTAATTTGTTTGGATGAATAAAAGAGAACACCTCTCTTGTTTGGATAAAATAAATAAGAGGAAAAGAAAAAAAAGAAAGTATTTTGTTTTATTTTATCAAAATAACCTTTTTCTATTAAAATATCTAAAGCAAATCTCTTATATTTTTCTCTAATCATCTACCAACTATCATATAGAAAATGAGTTTATGAAGTGGACCTATATATTATTTTCCTTCTTTTATAATACCAAAAACTGTCTCCTTGAATGTAAAATAAATTAAAAAACCGACAGTTATAAAAGATTATTTTGATAATATAATACGAAATTATTTTTTTTAATGTGATAAAATATCATTTTTCCCCCTCTTATTTTCTCTTCATTCTATCTAAACTATAAGAATCGGAAACACAATCTTTTTCGTCTTTTCTTTTCTCTCTCAGATTCCCAAACATAGTGTAAAGTTGAGTTGTTGGGTTATCTAAGTCCAGTTTTGGTATCTGATTCTTTTTCACATAGACTGTGTTTATATTATGGATTTAGGTACGGATTTGGAAAGAGAAAGAAATATGTGAAGGAAATAAAAGCTAATTTTTTACTCCATTTCGCTCACGTTTTTCTTTCCATTTCTACTCAATTGTGGACTTATTGTTCTTTGTTTTGATGTTCTGTGTAGCATCTTTTCACTGTGTGGCATTGGATGTTGAAGGACGTTGCTATACTTGGGGGCGCAACGAGGCATGATTTGTTTTTATAACTATGAAGATAATTAATTCAGATTATTACCTGCATTTTGCTTTACTATATTCAAATGAAACATTGGTGTGTGCAGAAGGGGCAACTAGGCCATGGAGATACAATGCAGCGTGATATGCCAGCTGTTGTTTCAAAACTTTCGCAGTATGTTGCATTTTTCTGTTAGAAGTGAATTTTCCCCGGATGTTTATAGATATTACTTTTGCTGAGGAAATGGTGAGAGAAGTTCTTATCTTAAACTCTTCCCCTCCACCCCCACCCCCGCGGGTGTTTTGCGTTAAAGTTAAGTTTTATTTTTAGTGGTTGCAGCGATAGCATTTGCAGTAGCAATAGCCTATCTGTTAATTTGGTTTGGGGAAAAGGTTCTTTTACCTTGCGAAAATCTTGCAGGGTTGAGTGCAACCTCCACATGATGCTTATCTGGTGGGTATAGTATGAGAAGGTGGCCTTACTTTAATATGCAGTTGGTGATTGCAATGGAAAAGTACAATTGAGTTCCTGATATGCCAATTTGTCACATCTTTCGATCTAGAGTTCTGGGATTTAAAATGGTGAGGAGTGTGGATTGTATGACTTTATAAGTGGGTATGGAATAGAATTGTAAGTTTTAAGAAGGTGAAGGGCATGGGAGAATGTGGAAGTTTGTGTCAAACAATCTAGCAAGTTTCTGTCAGTTATTTATTTTATTTTTTTATTGTAAATGTGGAGTTCAAATATGAACAAGACATATGGGGGCATAGGTCCACAATGGTGGTGAGGAGATTCCATGGAGTAGGGATCTCCAAAAAAAAAAAAAAAAATTTATAATGCGTGAGAGAAGTTCGCTAAATCTACAAGGTTTACAATGAGAAAAGGTCATAGGGTCAAATTCCATGACATATGGCAGAGGAGAAGTTAATAAATTTATTGTTCTATTATGGTGCTATGAGTAAGTTATGGTTTCTAGTATTCTCTGCCTTCATTGTGACGTGGGTGATGTTGAGATCTTTTTTAGAGATGCTGTATATCTTGCTTGGGTCAAATCTTGTTCACATGCTACTGTTAAATTGTTGCAGATCTGTGACTTGTGTGTGGAAGGAGAGGAAAAGCAAGTTTGCTGGGGTTTAGGAGAGTGGGAAGGGAGGGAAGCGGGAATTGATTGAGACTTATCATTCCAAGAATTATGTATACGTAACATAAGTATATATGTCTATATGCATCTATGTTAAAGACTACTAGTCTCGTTATAGAAAGTGACTATGTTGTATAATACTTGCAAGCCCTTTAATTGGATCGTGTTTCATTCATTTATTTATATGTCTATATGCATCTATGTTAAAGACTACTAGTCTCGTTATAGAAAGTGACTATGTTGTATAATACTTGCAAGCCCTTTAATTGGATCGTGTTTCATTCATTTATTTATTTAAACAAGACAAAGGTATTCAAACCCCTGATATTATGATTGAGAGACCAATTTGCTGCCACTTGGCTTACAAGGCTGTTGGGAGCATTGAACTTACTTTGTGTTCACGTAATTTTAGAGGATTCTTTTGTTATGTATCTTTTACGTGACTCATACTTTTTCCTTTCCTTTCCATACCTTTAATTTTTTTTTTCAGGCATACAGTCGTTGGAGCTGCAGCTGGAAGGAGCCACACTGTGTTGGTAACTAAAGATGGACTCTCTTTCTCCTTTGGCTGGAACAAACATGGGCAGTTGGGCACAGGTTCATCAAAGAATGGTGGGTTTTTATTTATGGTTTACTTTAATTAAGAATAAGCATTGACTGGACCGGGCCAGGCTAGAAAAGTCTTATGCCCAACCCCAGTCCAACCTGACCCAAAACTGGCCCTAAAAATATCTTCCCAAACCCAGTCCTAAAATGATATTACAATCCCAAGCCTACCAACAAACTCGTTTATTACACTGACCCCCCCTAAGGTTTGGAGAAAATACAGCAAGCCTCACATTTTTGGCATAAGTACATTGAGCTCTCTTAATGTTTTAATATATATTGTACTTAATACCCTTTTTATCAAAAATTCATTAGTCAAATGTATAGAAAAATGATGTTATCTCTTTCACACTGAAATGTATATTTTTCATTATTTATCTTTGTGTCTTTACATCATCTGCATTAGTTTTGGTCCATTTAGTCTTAATAAAAGGGAGGTCAATGTAATTATGCCAAAACTGTGGGGCTTGTTGCATTTTCTCCAAACCTTAGGGGAGGTCAATATAAATGTTACAAGATCTCAAAAAATGTTACAAGATCAAACTTAGGTCTTGTTTGGTAAAGTTTCATAGCTTGTTTGTTGTTTTTGTTTAAAAAAAAATTGTGAAATTCATAAACAAAAATGCATTTGGTAGTTGTTTTCTTTTCCAAAAGATGTGGCAATAGTTTCTAAATTTTCCAAAATTTTAGGAATCAGGATTTTGGTGTTTTCACCTATTTTCAAAATGAGGTTTCATTCCCTCATCCCTCTCGTCCTGGTCATTGGCCACCATCTCCAGCTGTTAGCCCCTATTGCCAATCTCTACTCACCTTTGGCCATCACCCGCTTTCTACCATCATCTATAGCTACTCACCAAACTTCATGTTTTTGTTTTTATATGTTTTGAAAACATGTGTGGATCAAGGGATATGCACCCTACCACAAAATGTGTAACTTTGCCATAAAATTTCGTAACATTAAAGACAAAATGCGTAACCTCACCACTAATTGGTGTAACAAAAATTGTTATAACCAAGCCACAAATTTTTGCAACATCAATCACAAAATTTTGAATATTTTGTTGCACCAATTTATGGTGAGGTTACGCATTTTGTGGTTGATTTTACGAAATTGTGGTAAAGTTACACATTTTTGTGGTAGGGTACATATGGTGTGCACCTCTCGAAGAGGGGTGCACACCCTAGGCTTTCCTGTGGATCAAACATGTTTTTAATTTTATTCTTTTTAAATAAAAAATATGTTTCCTATTTTATGGCTGGTCCTCAAGGCCTATTCTCAAGCCCAACCCATTTAATACATAGGTCTAAACAATAGCACAACTCGGTCTCAAGGGCTTAAATACCGATTCCAAGGTCTTAAAAAGTAGGTCGGGTGGGCCACTGGACCAATAGCTATCCCTAGGTTTAATGATGGTCAGGAGATATCTAAGTTATAAATTGATGCAGATTTGTAGTGTATAAAAAAAGGAAAGAAAAGTGCATTCATGGAAGCCATAAAAGTTGAAAATTCTCATAATCTCGAGGCAGGGTCAATTAGAATCAAACCAAGTTTTTTAGACAGCCCAGTCTTAGATATGATCATTGATCATTTGGCAAAATTCATTTTATCCCCATGCAGTTTGGTCTTGGAGCATTTCACCAATTGACATTTAAAAATAGCTAAAAAGCCTTCATGTGGTTTTGGACTAAAGTGTGCAATGCTAACTCGGTCAAAGGCAGATGTAAAATAACCTTAATGCCCTCCACCTTTTTTTTCTTCTTAGGTGTGAAAATGAGGGGATTTGAGGATGTCATTTGAAATGAGAGGGGGAGAGAGAGAGAGAGAGAGAGAGAGAGAGCAAACCAAGTTTAATACAACAAAATAATGCCATGCAGTCCAAATTACTGGTCCTGGAACTGTTCCCAGCCCATGTGCCTAAATCTGCTTCTATTCGTGCCAGATTATAACCCCAAAACCTTACTCTTTGCTACCCCAAATTTTATGAGTCTTTTGGCCTAAAAAAACCAATTAAAATCGGCCCTAAATAAACTGTGTTGTGCTGCCTCACTTTTTATTTGGCCTCATTACTTTGTGGGAGAGTTTTTTCCACACTTGTCCTACATCATAAATTATCATCACTGTGGGTTGGTTACTATTGAGAGGGGGGAGATTGAATTAAATGTTTCTTGTGGGGGTTGTTTCGGGTGTATTTCGATGTTCATTATCATAGGATTGATATCTTATTTACATGAAGGTGAAACATCATGACATCATTATGAGAACAGTCATGGGTAGTGGTAATAATTTTAAAGAATGACGTATCCAAATGAGCCTAAAGTACGAGTTACTGAAACTGAGACAATAATAAGGGTCACCAGTTTACCAGGAGGAAGGAAAGTTAGAGGGTCTTGGAGATGGCTGGATTAGTGGAAGTTGGAGACCCATTGGATCAAATACTAGCAGTTGCAAGTTGCAACAGTAAAAAGTGGAATGACTTTATCTAGTGGGGAATATGGTTGAAATAGACTGGAATAACTCAATAGCATTTATTTAGCCCATCCGTAACACTGAATTAAGGTTAATGTCTTCCTGTTATTTAACACTTTACACAGTATATTTCCTTTCGATAATTAGCATATTTTTTGATACGTCTTCTAATATACTGCAAATGATTCTAAAGTAAAGTAACTATTTTACAGGACTGCTTGCTTTTAGAATGGATCCATCAACATCTTCCTTGTATTATTTTTCGTGCACTTATTTGTTGAACTTATGTTTTATGCTTTTGGCCTTCGGAATTCATTACAAATGAGTTTATTTTGTTTTGTTGTTAGACTACATATGCAGCTTTAAATTATGCATTGGTATTCTATTCTTTCCATGTTGAGTTTCAAAAGACTTAGGATTCTGCAATTATATGCAGTAATTTGACTGAGGCAAAACAGCATTTTAAACGTAGACTTGAAAGATGACAAACTTGTAACTCTTTCATGAAGGCATCCTAATTTCCTTTTCCCTTCACAGCTGGTTTTGCATCTTGTATGCAATTTTTTTTTTAAAATAATTTTTTTGGATAAATAAAAGTGACTCATTAAAGAGATCCAAAAATAGGGATGCAATCCTTGTACACACGAGTCATTTTAATCTTGAATTTAGGTGGCACTGGCAATAGCAGATTGGGGACTCTATCAAGTGCTAAGATATTTACTCTATTTTTAGGGATATTATGCCTTAAATTTGCATTATGCATCAACTGACATTCTAGTTTATATATTTTTTCTGTAGAAGTTGAATCATCTCCTGTACACTGTCTTGTTTCTGAAGTCAGAACTGCTGCTTGTGGGGCTGATTTTTCAGTGTGGTTAACTTCTGTTGAAGGGGCTTCTATTCTGTATGGTTTGTGGATTTGTGTTGGTTTTTACTTCATACTTCCTTCACATGTTTTGGAGTTATTGATTCGTGTTATTGTGAAGTTTGCATCTTGTTTGGATTACTACTGATATGCCCATGGTTTCTTGGTTTCTAGGACTGCTGGTCTTCCACAATATGGTCAACTTGGGCATGGAACAGACAATGAGGTATCTTGAAGAAAAGTTATCCTTCCAGTTTTTTTTTTTTTTTTCTCCTCTTCTTCTTGCATACCATCAGAAATAGATTTGTGTGGAATGCTGAATGCATTTTCATTGTAATTATAGTCACATTAAAATGTGATTTATTTAAAATTTTCAAACATATTTAGCTTTCAAACAGGCTCAGACAATAATTATATTGTAGAGTTGTTGAAAACCTGGTGATGGTAAAGAATATAGGTAACCTTTCAGTAATTTTTTATCTATAGTTGTTTTAGCCTTCACGTAAAGTTTATTACATGAGGATTTAACATCTGCCTTCAACATCATAGTCATGGATTTTATTTAATAAGGAATTATTATAGTGGGTAGAAATGATTATGGAGGTTTGTTGTGTGTGGTGAGAGAGAGAGAGAGAGAGAGAGAGAGAGAGAGAGAGGAGGATGGTGTGGGCATGTGGAGTGGCATCCACAGTGGGTGGGATACCTTTTCGAGGAACATGCAATTAATGGTGAGCAACCAATGATGTTCTGGTGCCATTTGTGCGGTGGAGTGAAGTCACAAGTGGCTTTCCCTAGTATTGCATGTGTTGTGATAAATAGAGACTAGCAATTGTTAGTGAGTATCACAAGGTAAATGTGAGTCCTGTTTCTTGGGATATTAAATGGTTGGGGGGTGGGGCATTGATCGACCTTCGTGGGGTGTTTTTACTCCATTCCTTGCATTGGTGTTGGCGGGAATGCTATCTAATAGATGAAATTTGTGGTCAGTCACTTTGAGGCTTTTCACTTGAGAAAGGGTGTGGAGCCACAAAGACCCCTTATAAAGTTGCCTTCTTTGTGTGGTGTGCTTCGCATGAGTGTTCGACACTTCTAAGAAGAAGGTGTGTCCGTGTCGTGTACATGTTGGACACTTCTCGACACGTGTCGAACACTCATCCAAATTTATCTTATCATTTTTAATTTTTTTTTTTGACATAGAGACACTTTGGATACTTGGGGGACACATGTATCCATCACTTGGATACACATGAAACTAATTGTAAGTGTGAACAAAATTACATAGGGTAGAAAGATAAAAGAAAAATAATGTAGATTTACAAAAAATAACATTATGTTGTATATTGTTTTATTAATTTTGAATGATATATTCATATGTATGACATTAATAAATATATAAACTATATATTTTGTGCATGTTCCCCACGTGTCGTGTCCTATATTTTTTGAAAATTATCTTGTGGGCACGTCCTTGTCGTATTGCATGTCCGTGTCTGTGTCTATGCTTCTTAGTGGAGGGGAGGAAGGCTTGGTGTTTGGTGCCTTTGGCATTGATGTGGATTGTGTGGGGAGAATGTAAGAGAAGAATGAGGAATGGTAGAGACCCACAATTGAATTCACCCATAATGAGATGACGAGGGAGTTGGCCTTGCATAGTTCAGTTTCTGATAAATCAAAAATTGACATGCCATGTCATTGCAGGTAAATTAAGGGAGCTTTTTATAAAATCAATTTTACCTATATCTTAATAAGTATCAAAAGGTTATACCTTTTATAGAATGTGTTAAAATCCACCTACTCTCCACCTACTTCACCCACTTAAACCTAACCCACTACACCACTACCACCTCACCTACTCCACTAAACCTAACCCACTACACCACTACCACCTCCACTTCACCTACTCCTTACCTACTACACACTCACCCTCTTCTATATATAGGAATCATGAATCATTGTAATAGATATCAATATATCAATCAATAATAATACATACAATTTATTCTCTCTCTTTCTCTATACATTATTTCTTACATGGTATCAGAGCTGGTTTAAAACCTAGTATTTTCGCTTCCCCGGCGGGCGGCAACCTCACCTTAGCCGCCCGCCGGACCTCAACCTATTCCGCTGATAAAATCAACAAAGATTTGTGCAACTGTAGTCATGTGTGAGGCTGATGGAGAAGAATTCTTCACCTCATATGACGAGACAGTCTGGAACTGGAATTCTGCAGCAGCTAGATTATAGCTTGGTTGAGTGCCAAGCTTTGGTTCTTCCACCCACTCTTGAACTTGCCCAGCAAAGTGTGAAGGTTCATGCTTGTGTTGGAGGGACTAGTGTGCGCGAAGATCAGCGCATTCTCTCCAGTGGGGTTCATGTTGTTGTTGGTACTCCTGGTCGTGTGTTTGACATGTTGCGGAGACAATCACTTCGCCCTGTTTACATCAAAATGTTTGTCTTGGATGAAGCTGATGAAATGCTGTCACGAGGTTTTTAAAAATCAGATCTATGATATTTTCCAATTGCTGCCACCCAAAATCCAGGTTGGGGTGTTCTCAGTTGCTGCCACCCAAAATCCAGGTTGGGGTGTTCTCTGCCACAATGCCACCAGAGGCTCTTGAAATCACCAGGAAATTCATGAATAAGCCTGGAAAGAGAAAAAGCTCATGCTAGGATTTGCGAAGTGATTCGCTGCAGGAATTTTGGCTTTGGATGAAACCCTTACCATACTCCACTCATTCTCTCCAACTGTTCTAACTTTTTATTTTTATTATTATTATTATTATATCAAATAATCAATGCACTCATGTTCCCCACTAACAGTGTCCACTTTTGACCCAAACCATTTTCAATCCATCATTTCTCCTTCACCTTTTGCACCCCACTCACCGACTCTCTCTCCACTTTATCACATGGGTTTGCCCCTCTCTCTCCTCCATTTGATTTCAAAAATCACTAATTTTTATTTATTTTTTCCAAGTCACTTTTCCTCTTTTTTAAATACCCCACTTTATTTTGAAACAATCGCACTGATGTTTTTCATATAATCCATCTATAAATATTTTTTTATCTATTTTCTTTCTCCCTTGTTTTCTTTCATTTTATTTTTATTTTTTCAACAAAACACTCCCAAAAAAAAAAAAAAAAAAAAAAAAAAAAAAAAAAAACAACATTTTACAAACTTGTCATTTCTTCATGCCGGGGATCAACCCCGATCAGCATTTTACACCATAAAAAAAAAAATAATAAAAAAAATAAAAATAAAAAAACACAAAACAAAACAAAACACAACCAACACAAATCGGAACAGTGGGATTTTTCTTCTCGCCTATTCTGCCGGTCTTTTCTTCTTGCCACCGTCTTGGGCGGCCCTTGCCGGTGTTGCCTCCGTGTTTCCCACTCCACTGGGCATGATCACTACTCCCTGCTCCTCCACTGCAGCATATGGCGGCCCTCCAAATCGGAACATAAAACTGGCCTTCCGCTTCAGCTCCTTGTTTTCCGCCTTTAGCACACTTATCTCTGCTCGCGCATCCTTATACATGCGTTGGAGCAGAGCCAGTTGGGCGTTTAACTGCTGCACCTCATTTGTCCTACTCTGCAGCCGGTTCGACAAATTTGTAACCGCAGTCATGGTTTCCACACATGACTTCAAGGTATACTGATTGGCCTCCACATCCGACTGCACCGCCATTTTTTGCTCCACCGACCGCATCGGAAAGTTCAACGGAGCAAAACCAGAGGTGTTTGGTTGAGGTTCACAGGCCACCGCACCAGTTATCTCTCTTGTTGACTCGTTGAGGTCGGGAAAGAGAGTGAGCAGACCACGGGAAGAAGAGGCTATGTTCTGGGTAGCTGAACGGGAAGAAGAAGCCATGTTTTTGGGTTGCTGAGTGTTTCAGAGAAGGGTTGGTTACAGAATGTTACAGAGAACGAAGAGGTTTCAACTGGTTTGTTATGCTTCCAAGCCTCAGACTTCGCTTTGGTTTATAAAGACAGAGACGACGAGGCCGACACGCGCTCTGTCAATCACGTGCATCGCCGCGTGTTAGGCGCCCCTTTTGATGGCTCGACGCTTTCTGTCGGGCACGTCTTTTGATGAAGTGGGCGCGCCTTTTGATGGCACGCCTTTTTATGGATTGGGCACGCATTTTGATGGCACGTCTTTTGATGAAGTGGGCGCGCCTTTTGATGGCACGCCTTTTTATGGATTGGGCACGCCTTTTGAAAGATTGGGCACGCCTTTTGAGGGTGCAACTTTTTAAGGGTCCGACAAGACTCTGTAAACTGTCCCGACATTGATTCCGGTTAGCTCCTTCATGGGTCCGACAAGACTCTGTAAACTGTCCCGACATTGATTCCGGTTAGTTTCTACAAGGGTCCAGCAAGACTCCGTAAACTGTCACCACAACTGTCACAACATTGTCTGCTACAACGGTCCGACATGACCCCATAAACTGTCTTCTACATCGGTCTGACACCGCCATCCAGTGTCCTCTACACCGTTATGACACCACCATACAGTGTCCTCTACATGGTTATGACACCCCCATACAGTGTCCTCTACAACGTTATGACACCACCATCCAGTGTCTTCACCAATGGTCTGACACGACCATACAGTGTCTCTTATCCTCTTTTATTTTTATGTATTTTCTTGTTTTGTTACTCTCTCCAAACTCAAGTTGGTTAGTTCCTATCCCCCTTGAGTTTGCGGGGGGCTGTTAAAATCCACCTACTCTCCACCTACTTCACCCACTTAAACCTACTCCACTAAACCTAACCCACTACACCACTACCACCTCACCTACTCCACTAAACCTAACCCACTACACCACTACCACCTCCACTTCACCTACTCCTTACCTACTACACACTCACCCTCTTCTATATATAGGAATCATGAATCATTGTAATAGATATCAATATATCAATCAATAATAATACATACAATTTATTCTCTCTCTTTCTCTATACATTATTTCTTACAGAATGGTTTTATTATTGCCAGAAAATTTTACCAGAACATCAGCTGCATGTTTTAGACAATTTTTATAAAACATGGAAAACCACTAATGGTAAAGCCATTAGTGCTATCCATCCCCCAACAGAATCTTTAGAATTAGCCCCTAGTGTCTCCACAGCAGAACCACTAGCTATAACTGCGTATGTTAAACCTGCGACTAAAGAAGATAAGCTTAAAGACTTTGTTAAAGTCTCAGATCTGAACTCCGTCCTCAAACAGAATAATTATACTAATTTATATTTCCAAACTGTAGCTCAACTAGCTAGAATTGAAGAATCTATCCAGAATTTGGAAATCATCAATACAAAACATAAACCACAGGAAGCACCAATTCAATCTACTAATCTGAAACCACCCTTAGAGGTTACAAATTTTAAACACAAACAGCGGTCGCGGAAGGGGAAGCTTCCCCATATTCTCATGAGAATCTTCAGTTGGATTTATCAGAATTTCCAGGAATCATAATCCATCAGTATCAAGTGCCTCCTCTCAAGGAGAATCCTCCAGCAAGATTGCTAAGGATGCACTATTCTCAGAATCTGAACAGTATCAACAAAATTCCATTGTTGAAGAAATAGTATTGTATTTTGAGGATACAGACGTCAAATAGATGACTGATGCCTTGGAAATAAAATCTAGGTATCTAACTACCCAGCAATTCACTCCTCATTTTGGTTCGTATCGGTACTTTTATGAGAATATTCTCAAAGATACCGTAGTAGTTGATTTCACTCACCATCTTTTGGATGAAAAACCGAACCAATAGCCCTATCAAATTTAGATTGTAAGGCTATTATTTGAACCAATGAAAATTGAATTTTACAGATTACATGATTAGAAATATAGTTATTGGGACTATGTCGATGCTTTTACTAAAGCATTTTATTATCAGAATCCCATCTGTAATCATTCTTGGTTTATTAAAGTTTGCCAATATACAATCCGTAAAGGCATCCCTAATTGGTTTTATGTTTGGCCCTATATTACCTGGAACGTGGATCGTTTCGGCATAGGGAACGGGAACGGGAATGTGGTACGCCACATGCTCTAAAATGTGGTATGATAGGAGTAGACTTGTATATATTATACTTGCAAATTTAAAGTACTTTTAGAGTAATTTTCTTTTAACTATTAAACATATAATAAAATTTAGTTTTTCTTCTTCATGTAGCAAAACATTTCTATGAGTACTATGACCTATTTTTATGTTTTGTTTTGTCAAAACTTAACTTACTTTAGATTTTAATTCATTATATTTGTTTTTTTGCTCCTAAGGAAACATTTAAGGAAATTTAGCGATCGTTTTAGATCGCTAAATTTACTGTTTTGGAAAGCAAGTGTACCATATTTTGGAATGTGTGTACCAATACGTAATTCGCTAGGGTATTAGCGTTTTCTGGTAACTTAGGTTTGACCCCTCTTTGGACTTCTTACTAGAAATTACCATAGCAGTTTTCACTCTATGGCAAACAGCCTATTCACACACACCAGGAAATTCATCCATCTCCATTTCCAAATCTTTTGCTATCTTTATGATTAATTTCAGTATTCCATGGATCTAGAGGTGGGATTACAAATGTGATTTTCAGAATAAAGTTTCCCGTTTAAAAAGAGTTTTCTTCTTTAAATGGTGGAATAAGGGTATGGATCCTAAGCAAACAAAATTAATCCAGCAAATTAAAGCTAACACCAGAGCCTGTTGGGATGTAGCTCCTAAAATTGTACCACGACTACTGTCATTAGAAAATCCAATTATTCAAATTCAAATTGTACTCAGAAAGCAACATCTTGACCTCTTAGAACCAGAACTAATTGTAGCATTGTAAGTATTTTTGTCTACATTTTAATGTTTTATCAATAATGAAACTGTTCTTAGTAGATTTTATGTATTAACTCAACTACATAAGTATCAGAAAGAATTAGAATATCCTCCAAGAAGATTTCAACCAAATCATATTTGGGATAGGTTTGCTCAATTGAGAAATGCAACTTATTATTATCAAAATCCTCTTGACCGTCTGTCATCAACATAATTTGTACTTGAGATCATATATGAATTAATTTGTGTTAATTATGATGATAATATGAATAGTACTATTCCTGGTTTTGTGCTAAATGTGTGAATAAAATTAAGATTGAGCAAGTGGGACATCACCCCAGTCGCGGTTGGGGTTTAGCCATATTTGTATTAAATTACTCTAGGCTTGTATCTCTTGTAAGTCATTGACAGATGTGCTTGTGTCACACTTGGTTTTAGCACACTCATTTGGTATCAGAGCCATGTTAATTACTAATATTATTGTTATAATCAATATAGATTAATCATATATGATCATCTTTATATAATGGAAACATATGAAACAGTACTTGCATCAGCATCTACCACATCAAAACTTGTTAAAAATGCAGAATTACTTGCATATCAGGAGGTTTGTCAGAAACTTAACAAATGGATACCTAATGTTAAACCCGGAAAAATTTATAAAATTGGCAAGCTGTATTTCAGAAGTTGTCATGCAATCAAGACATTTGCAAAAGCAGCATCTCTGAAAGATAATGATGACATTATCAAACTACAGCATGTTAGGGATCTAGTTCCTTTTGTGAATAAATATTAGTATCCAATGTACCCTTACGGATGGTAGATGCCTTAACTGGAAACAGTCACTAATGGGAGCAATAGAAACTAGTCTATCCCATGGACCAGTATATTTTGATGTATGTTCTAATTTGAGTATATCGCTTGAAGATGGGAATATTTCAGAAACCTTATGTAGAAATTTAATGTATAAAGAGAAATAGAGAATTGTATTATTGATTGATTTATATTGATATCTATTACAATGATTCATGATTCCTATATATAGAAGAGGGTGAGTGTGTAGTAGGTAAGGAGTAGGTGAAGTGGAGGTGGTAGTGGTGTAGTGGGTTAGGTTTAGTGGAGTAGGTGAGGTGGTAGTGGTGTAGTGGGTTAGGTTTAGTGGAGTAGGTGAGGTGGTAGTGGTGTAGTGAGTTAGGTTTAGTGGAGTAGGTTTAAGTGGGTGAAGTAGGTGGAGAGTAGGTGGATTTTAACAGCCCCCCGCAAACTCAAGGGGGATAGGAACTAACCAACTTGAGTTTGGAGAGAGTAACAAAACAAGAAAATACATAAAAATAAAAGAGGATAAGAGACACTGTATGGTCGTGTCAGACCATTGGTGAAGACACTGGATGGTGGTGTCATAACGTTGTAGAGGACACTGTATGGGGGTGTCATAACCATGTAGAGGACACTGTATGGTGGTGTCATAACGGTGTAGAGGACACTGGATGGCGGTGTCAGACCGATGTAGAAGATAGTTTATGGGGTCATGTCGGACCGTTGTAGCAGACAATGTTGTGACAGTTGTGGTGACAGTTTACGGAGTCTTGCTGGACCCTTGTAGAAACTAACCGGAATCAATGTCGAGACAGTTTACAGAGTCTTGTCGGACCCATGAAGGAGCTAACCGGAATCAATGTCGGAACAGTTTACAGAGTCTTGTCGGACCCTTAAAAAGTCGCACCCTCAAAAGGTGTGCCCAATCTTTCAAAAGGCGTGCCATCAAAAGGCGCGCCCACTTCATCAAAAGACGTGCCCGACAGAAAGCGTCGAGCCATCAAAAGGGGCGCCTGACACGCGGCAATGCACGTGATTGACAGAGCGCGTGTCGGCCTCGTCGTCTCTGTCTTTATAAACCAAAGCGAAGTCTGAGGCTTGGAAGCATAACAAACCAGTTGAAACCTCTTCGTTCTCTGTAACATTCTGTAACCAACCCTTCTCTGAAACACTCAGCAACCCAAAAACATGGCTTCTTCTTCCCGTTCAGCTACCCAAAACATAGCCTCTTCTTCCCGTGGTCTGCTCACTCTCTTTCCCGACCTCAACGAGTCAACAAGAGAGATAACTGGTGCGGTGGCCTGTGAACCTCAACCAAACACCTCTGGTTTTGCTCCGTTGAACTTTCCGATGCGGTCGGTGGAGCAAAAAATGGCAGTGCAAACGGATATTGAAGCTAATCAGTATACATTGAAGTCCTGTGTTGAAACTATGACTGCGGTCACAAACTTGTCGCACCGGCTGCAGAGTAGGACAAATGAGGTGCAGCAGTTAAACGCCCAACTGGCTCTGCTCCAACGCATGTATAAGGATGCGCGAGCAGAGATAAGTGTGCTGAAGGCGGAAAATAAGGAACTAAAGCGGAAGGCCACCGTTATGTTCCGATTTGGAGGTCCGCCATATGCTGTAGTGGAGGAGCAGGGTGGAGTGATCGTGCCCAGTGGAGTGGGAAACACGGAGGCAACACCGTCAAGGGCCGCCCAGGACGGAGGCAAGAAGAAAAGACCGGCGGAATAGGCGAAAAAGTGAGGTCGGTGGGTGGCCGTCTGCAGAAAAGAAAACAAATCTTGTGGTGTTGTGGTTTGTGTTGTTGTGGTTGTTTTTTTTTTTTTTTTTTTTTTTTTTTTTTTTTTGTTTTGTTAAATTGTGATCGGGGTTGATCCCTGAGATGAATAAAAGATGGTTTGGTGTGCAAAGCTATATGGTATGAATGGAATTTGAAAAAGATTAAAAAATAATGTGAAAGAAAAATAAAGAAAGAAATAATAAAAATATATTTGAAATCAAAACGGAGGAGAGAGAGGGAACAAGCCCATGTGAGAGAGAGAGGGGAAAAATGATAGCCGATGCACCCAAAAATAATCTAGCTGCTATCCACAGGCGCTTAGGGGAAGGAAATGGTAGCAAGAGACGGCCAACACCATATATGGCTATAGCAAAGAAATGGAGTATCAAGCTCAATGGGCTAGGATTTAGACCAGAGAGTAAAGCCACTGGTCCTGTTGAACACACACCTCCAAGGCTCAAATAATCAAAACATGCTTCACGCATTTCCTTCCTTGCTTGATCAGGAGATGCACAAAACACCTTATACAGGGCTCCAGTCATTCCTCCACCAGTTAAAGGATGACGCATGTTGAAAGCATCACCTATTAATAGTGCTCCAGGAGTAGGGTAAGGAGCAGCTGGCATACTTCTATTGGGCATTGTTCTAATACTTCCCTTATCAATTGCAGCTATAAATGAATCATGCAGCTCAGGTGGAATCTAGGGAGCCACCAGAGGGAAGCAAAGCCGAAGGCTGTAAAAGCGAAAAAGGAAAAGAAGGCTCCGGCTAAGACAAAAGCTGCTGCGCCAAAAGCTAAAGCCGCTGTGAAGCCCAAGCCAGCGGCAAAGGCCAAGCCAGCTGCGAAGCCAAAAGCTGCTGTGAAACCGAAGGCTGCCGTGAAGCTGAAAGCTGCAGTGAAGCTCAAGGCTGTGGCGAAGCCCAAACCAAAGCCGAAGGCGAAGGATCCTAACAAGAGGCAAATGAGCATGGAGGAGAAGCATAGATTGAGTGTTGGGTTGCAGAGTTTGCCCCAGGAAAAGATGCCACAGTTAGTGCAGATTATGAAGAAGAGGAATTCGCATTGGCCTCAAGAGAGAGGATTTAGGCAGTGATGGGAAGGTATGTGTAGAAAATAAGCGGAATAGGTTGAGGTCCGGCGGGCGGCCAAGGCGAGGTTGCCGCCCGCCGGTGAAACGAAAAATACTAAGTGCTTAACCTTGCTCTGATACCATGTAGAAATTTAATGTATAAAGAGAAATAGAGAATTGTATTATTGATTGATTTATATTGATATCTATTACAATGATTCATGATTCCTATATATAGAAGAGGGTGAGTGTGTAGTAGGTAAGGAGTAGGTGAAGTGGAGGTGGTAGTGGTGTAGTGGGTTAGGTTTAGTGGAGTAGGTGAGGTGGTAGTGGTGTAGTGGGTTAGGTTTAGTGGAGTAGGTGAGGTGGTAGTGGTGTAGTGAGTTAGGTTTAGTGGAGTAGGTTTAAGTGGGTGAAGTAGGTGGAGAGTAGGTGGATTTTAACACCTTAGAACTCAGAATCCTTACCACAGGTTATGAGTATTTACTAGGAACTGCACCCATACCATATCTATTATCTATAAAGTTCATCTTAAAGTTTTGACAACTCTAAATTCATATATCAGAAAATAGAGTGAACCAGGAAAAACAGTCCTTATTGATACTAATCTGTACGGATCTCAAGTAGCTGTACCATGTATGATCCCTTGGAATGAAATCTCATTCCCAGATCATTGGAAAATTCAGAATGCGGTCCCACCCACACCTGTAGTTAACCCAAACCGATGATCAGGTAATTCAAACTCATGGAGGAGATGTATGCCTCAATTTCAGAAATTTTTCTAAAAGTTTGTCTACTCGAAGTATATCCAGTAGATTTACCTAGTTCTTCTAGACAATCTGTATTTGATCCAATTCAATCTGAAATTAGAGGAGTCCCCACCAGACACTTAACACCAGATCCATTAGAATCGGTATTAAAAGGTGTAAGGATATCAGACAACCAAACCCCTCATGGGATTTATACCAGTAAGCAGGAGACTGATAGAGAAAGTCCTATTGCCAGTGATATGAACGTTGATTTGTCTTAATGGATTTTACACAAAGAAGTGAATTAAGACAATCCATCAGTAAAGAATTTTATCAGCCTCAATACCAGGAATTTAGAAAATGGTATTTTCAAAATCATACCTATAAAAGAAATTGATAGAGAGAGAATAAATTGTATGTATTATTGATTGATGTATGTTATATATTACAACTATATATTACAAATGGTGGTGAGGGGCTCCTTATATAGGAGATGTAGTGGAGTAGGTGGTAGTGGTAGGTGGTAGGTGGAGTGGGTTAGGTTTAGTGGAGTAGAGGTGGTAGGTGGAGTGGGTTAGGTTTAGTGGAGTAGGTTTAACAGCCCCCCTCAAACTCAAGGAGGTTAAACATAAACCAACTTGAGTTTGGAGAGAGTAACAAAACAGAAAAGTAAACTGATAAATAAAATAAAACAGGATAGGAGACACGGTATGGTCGTGTCAGACCGATGTGGAAGACATTTTATGGGGTCATGTCGGACCAGTGTAGAAGAACAGTTTACGAGGTCATGCCGGACTGATGTAGCAGGACAGTTTACGAGGTCATGCCGGACCGATGTAGCAGACACTGTGTGGTCGTGTCAGACCGTTGTAGGAGACAGTTTATGGGGTCATGTCGGACCGCTGTAGAAGACAGTTTACGGGGTCATGTCGGACCGTTGTAGCAGACACTGTGTGGTCGTGTCAGACCGATGTAGAAGACAGTTTATGGGGTCATGTCGGACCGATGTAGAAGCTGACCGGAATCAATGTCGGGACAGTTTATGGGGTCATGTCGGACCGATGTAGCAGACACTGTGTGGTCGTGTCAGACCGATGTAGAAGACAGTTTACGAGGTCATGTCGGACCGTTGTAGCAGACACTGTGTGGTCGTGTCAGACCGATGTAGAAGACAGTTTACAGGGTCATGTCGGACCGTTGTAGCAGGTTGTGGTGGTGCACCAAGGGGGCGACTTAGGGAGTGCGCCATGAGCGACTTATACATGATACTGTGTATAACCCCCCCTCAAACTCAAATAGGTGTAAAGATAGAAACCTATTTGAGGTTGAAACAAAGGGATTGATAAAGCGGACCGATGTAGAAGACACTGTATGAGTGTGTATATAGGCTGTCCAAAAGATATACATGGATATAGATATCGAGCTCTCAAAAGTCGTGCCCTCAAAAGGTGTGCCCAATCTTTCAAAAGGCGTGCCATCAAAAGGCGTGTCCAATTCATAAAAAGGGGTGCCGGACATTATGGCGAGGCGCGGGACTACCTTGGCTTGCGCGCCCGTTTTGTCGTCTGTCGGCAAGTGGCCCGCGATGCGCGAATCGACCCTGGCTATTTAAACCAAGGGTGAGGCAGAGGCTGTGCAAACCAGTCTGAAACCTCTGAACTCTCGGAGAGCTTGTCTCTAAGAGCTGCAAATCTTGAAACACTCTGTAACCAACCCTGTCTGACAGTACCAATCGGTAATCGCTGCTTCTCTGAAACACTTAGCAACCCAAAAACATGGCCTCGTCTTCCCGTTCAGTTACCCAGAATATGGCCTCTTCGTCCCGTGGTCTGCTCACTCTCTTTCCCGACCTCAACGAGTCAACAAGAGAGATAACTGGTGCGGTGGCCAGTGAACCTCAACCAAGCGCCTCTGGTTTTGCTCCGTTGAACTTTCCGATGCGGTCGGTGGAGCAAAAAATGGCGGTGCAAACTGATATTGAGGCCAATCAGTATACTTTGAAGTCATGTGTGGAGACCATGACGGCGGTCACAAACCTGTCGCACCGACTGCAGAGTAGGACAAATGAGGTGCAGCAGTTAAACGCCCAGCTGGCTCTGCTCATTTTTATAAAAATCAATTTTACCTGTATCTTAATCAGTATCAAAAGGTTATACCTTTTACAGAATGGTTTTATTATTACCAGAAAAATTTACCAGAACATCAGCTGCATGTTTTAGACAATTTTTATAAAACATGGAAAAACACTGATGGTAGAGCCATTAGAGCGCTATACATCCCCCGACAAAATCTTTAGAATTAGCCTCTAGTGTCTCCACAACAGAAACACTAGCTATAACTGCATATGTTAAACCTGCAACTAAAGAAGATAAGCTTAAAGAATTTGTTAAAGTCTCTGATCTGAATTCCGTCCTCTACTGTAGGACAACAACTAACCAGAGTTGAGACACTAGGGGTGTGCTAAAACCAAGTGTGTGACACAAGCACGTCTGTCAACAACTTACAGGAGATACAAGCCTGGAGTAATTTAATACAAATATGGCTAAACCCCAACCGCGACTTGGGTGATGTCCCACTTGCTCATTCTTAATTTTATTCATACATTTAGGCACAAAACTAGAAATATTACTATTCATATTATCATCATAATTAACATAGATTAATTCATATATGATCTCATGTACGGATTATGTTGATGAATGGTCAAGAATATTCTGATAATAATAAATTGCGTTTCTCAGGTGAGCAAACCTATCCCAAATATGATTTGGTTGAAATCTTCGTGGAGGATATTCTAATTTTAATTCTAATTTTTATAATTATTTCTGATACTTATGCTGTTGAGTTAATACATAAAATCTACTAAGAACAGTTTCATTATTCATAAACCGTTAAGAAATACTTACAATGATATAATCCAAGCACCGCTGCAGAATTTATTTTACTAAAGATATTACAAAAGAGATAGATAGAAAACTAGAACTAAAAATTGAACATGCTTTAACAAGGGTGAAGCCTTCCCTTATATAGATAATCCTGATATCTATCGAGATAAGATGGAAGACAAGTGGCGTGTTGTAGTTGGATGGAGTCGATCGCCCATATCTTCAACCTTATTCTTATTGGACTCACATGGATAAGTGGAGACAGCTGGAATCTCCTTTTCTAAATGGAAGCATTATTTTGCTTTTACTGTTTTTGGCTGGATGCTTTGGATGAGTGCTTGCAATTATGCCATTTTCTTGCTAGTGATATTGACTAGAAAGATAGTTGTATGGATAGCTATCCTGATTCTGATAGAAAGCCATAATTTTAGGCTTTTCCTTTTCCTTCCCTATTGGATTCAATTTTTCAGTAATCGAAGAGGTGAGTGAGTCCCAAAAATCCCCAATAGTGGCCCCCTCCCCCGGTTCTTGTGATTCTCTTGCTAGAATGGCGAAAGCATTGTCATCTTCCTCATGACTTGCTGCTGACTTCATATAGAGACATCATCTTTGGATTTTGGAGTAATAGATTGAAGAAATTGTTCCTTCATGAAATCCATGCATTTAGCAATTAATTTTGGTTCTGAGAGGTCAGGATGTTGCTTTCTTAGTACAGTTTGGATTTGAATGAATGGATTTTCTAATGACGAGAGTCGTGGTACAATTTTAGGAGCTAAATCCCAACAGGCTTTGGTGTTGGTCTTAATTTGTTGGATTAATTCTGTTTGCTTAGGACCCATACCCTTATTCCTCCATTTAAAGAAGAAAACTCTTTTTAAACGGGAGACTTTGTTATGAAAATTACATTTGGTAATCCCACCTCTAGATCAATGGAATACTGAAATTAATCATAAAAATAGCAAAAGATTTGGACATGGTTTGCCATAGAGTGAATTCTGCTCGTTTAATTTCTGGTAAGAAGTCCAAAGAGGGGCCGAACATAAAACCAATTAGGGATGCCTTTACGGATTGTATCTTGGCAAACTTTAATAAACCAAGAATGATTGTGGATGGGATTTTGATAATAAAATGCTTTATTAAAGCATCAATATAGTCCTAATAACTATATTTTTGATTATGTTGTCCTATAGACAATGTTTTGGTAGTATGAGGATGAATACCCCATTGATCAATTTTCATGATGTTTCGGATAATAGCCTTGCTAAATTTGATAGGGCTATTTGTTTGGATTTCATCCAAAAGATGGTAAGTGAAATCAACTACTTTGGTATCTTTGAGAATATTCTCATAAATGTACCTACACTGATCAAAATGAGGAGTGAATTGATGGGTAGTTAGATACTTAGTTTTTATTTCCTGGGCATCAACCATTGTATTAATTTATTTATTTTTCTTGTATGTGGTTAGTTTTGATGTATGTTTAACCTATTTTCTAAACGTTTTTTTGAATTTTATAAGGCTTTTGAATAGGCTTTTGTCGTACAGTTGATGTAGGCATTTCCTTTTGTACATGGGTTGCATGCTCTTGCTTTTGGAGCCCCTTTTAAACAAAATTTTTACTTTAAAAAAAAAAAGTCTGCTAGTCTCACTGCATTGCATTTATATTTTTTTGGCACATCTTAGAAGCAATGAACGCGGGACACATTTTTATGCATTTCTAAAACCAAAAATGAGACCCCCACCACCCCCAGTGAATGCTGATTGGTCCTTTTTTTTTTTTTTGTCCTCCTCTCGTGTTGACCCCCACGTGTATGTAGGGGTGGTGGGGGTCACCCCCAAGTGGGGGTCTGTGTCAGTTTTGTTCTAAAACTAGGTGAGATCAAGTGGTGGATGCCTAATCATGATGATGAGTGCCCTACTTTTTGAATGATACCTATTAGGCTGGATAGAATAAAATAAATAATAAATAAGGAAGTCTATATTATGTTACATAGACTTTTCAAAATAAATCAAATATTTGTGTTGGACATTCGATACTTGGACAAGGGTATGGGATATATGTGTCGCATACTTTTCATCGGACACTTCTTATATATTTGTGTTCAACACTATTATTTTATGTATATACACTATTATTATATGTATATATTATTGTATAATTGTTGTATAAATGTCTTTTTGACACTATGTGTTACGGATAATAGCATTTTATCTCACATAATAGATTAAAATTATAAAAATATGACCTTTATTTGCCGAGTTCGCATACCCTTTATTAAATTCAATGTATAAAGAGAGAAATACAAAGAATAATGTATGTATTATTGATTGATATTATTGATTTATTGAATGTATACAATGACTCTCCTATATATAGAAGAGAAAAACATACTCACCTACCACACTCAACTCTCACCTAACACACTTACATCTACCTACCACACTCAACTCTCACCTAACACACTCAACTCTACCTACCACACTTACAGCCCCCCTCAAACTCAAGGAGGATAGATACTAACCAACTTGAGTTTGGAGAGAGTAACAAAACAAGAAAATAATCTGAAAAATAAAAAATGGATAGGAGACACTGTATGGTCGTGTCAGACCGTTGTAGAAGACTGTATGGTTATGGCAGACCGATGTAGAAGACACTGGCTCGTGTTGGACCGATGTAGAAGACAGTTTATGGGGTCATGTCGGACCGTTGTAGCAGACAATGTTGTGACAGTTGTTGTGACAGTTTACGGAGTCTTGCTGGACCCTTGTAGAAACTAACCGGAATCAATGTCGGGACAGTTTACAGAGTCTTGTCGGACCCATGAAGGAGCTAACCGGAATCAATGTCGGGACAGTTTATAGAGTCTTGTCGGACCCTTAAAAAGTCACACCCTCAAAAGGTGTGCCCAATCTGTCAAAAGGCGTGCCATCAAAAGGCGTGCCCAATCCATAAAAAGGCGTGCCATCAAAAGTTGCGCCCTCAAAAGGCGCGTCCACTTCATCAAAAGTCGTGCCCGACAGAAAGCGTCGAGCCATCAAAAGGTGAGCCGGAGACGCGGCGAGGCACGTGAGCGACAGAGCGGCGTGTCGGCCGCGTCGTCAGTGTCAATATAAACCAATGCGGAGGCGGTGGAAACCAAACCAGACTGAAACCTCTGAACTTGTCATTCTGAAACAATCTGTAAATACTCTGTATCCAACCCTTCTCGGAAACACTCAGCAACCAAAAACATTGGCCTCTTCTTCCCGTTCAGCTACCCAGAACATGGCCTCATCTTCCCGTGGTCTGCTCACTCTCTTTCCCGACCTCAACGAGTCAACAAGAGAGATAACTGGTGCGGTGGCCCGTGAACTTCAACCAAACACCTCTGGTTTTGCTCCGTTGAACTTTCCGATGCGGTCGGTGGAGCAAAAAATGGCAGTGCAAACGGATATTGAGGCCAATCAGTATACATTGAAGTCATGTGTGGAAACCATGACTGCGGTCACAAACTTGTCGCACCGGCTGCAGAGTAGGACAAATGAGGTGCAGCAGTTAAACGCCCAACTGGCTCTGCTCCAGCGCATGTATAAGGATGCGCGAGCAGAGATAAGTGTGCTAAAGGCGGAAAATAAGGAGCTGAAGCGGAAGGCCACCGTTATGTTCCGATTTGGAGGGCCGCCATATGCTGTAGTGGAGGAGCAAGGTGGAGTGATCGTGCCCAGTGGAGTGGGAAACACGGAGGCAACACCGTCAAGGGCCGTCCAGGACGGAGGCAAGAAGAAAAAACCGGCGGCAGAGTAGAGAAGGGATAAGGAAAAAATTCCGCCTGTGGGTGGGTGTTTGTGGGTGTTGTTTGTTTGTTTGTTTTTTTTTTTTTTTTTTTGGTGTGTGTGTAAAATTGTGATCGGGGTGGATCCCAAAGATGAATAAAATATGATGTATTGTGCAAATTTGTAAATTGTTTTTGGTTTATTTTATTTTATTTTATTTATTTATTTTTTATATATAAAAATATATATATATATATATATTCTATATACGCTAGTGGGATGAATGATGGGTGGTATGAAAAGATGGGAACAAGCCCAGGTGGGTTAGGGAATGGCGATGATAATGTTTTGTGGGTGGTGAAAAAAGTAAAGTGAGAGAGAAAATCTATTTCCCGGATTTGAGAGAGAGAGAGAGAGTGAAAGAGAGATGGTGACTCAATGAAAACCAGCCAGCCCCATCACCATGCGAAGCTTGAATCTCCATCTCTCACTCATTTCAAGTAAGTTTGGAGAAAAAATGATTGGTCTCTGTAGTCCAATCGATCATCACGTGTATGTCTGTCATAACCCCGTGTGAATCTGTGATGAGAGAGAGCGAGATTGAAGGCCAAGCTTGTTTGCTGCATGAACTTCTGTCACATTTTGCACATAGGGCCGCCTCATCAGCGCAACAGATCACAGTTGCTGGAGCTTTCTCACACACATTACACTGGATCTTCATCTTCCTTTTCCCCTATTTTGATTCTCTTCACTTCTCTCTCTATTTTCAGCAGTCTTTGCAGTAAAGGTTTTCAAGATTTAGGAGATACCCACATGGAGGAAGATGACAAAACAACCTCTAACACTAACCCAGAAAGTATTTTTGCAATCTGTGGTCTTTTTTTTTTTTTTTTTTTTTCCAAGAAAATCTTGGAGAACTCTGTCAAGACAAAGAAGTGACGCTGATTATGGCCAAAACAGCAATATGAGCATGGGGGTAGACCATTGGTGAATGAGAAAATGGAGTGAGTGGTGGAGGATTGAAGAAGGTGAGGTCGGAGTCGAGGGAGCTCCGGTTCTCGAGGGTTTTGAACACAAAATGGGAAAATGGTTCTGAATCAGCTGCGGACACGCATCGGAAAGTTCTACAGGTTGTAAAGACAGACGGAAAAATATTGGAGTTCAAATCACCAATCACTGTGAAGGACTTTCTGGAAAAATTTTCTGGGTTTTCCGTTGCTGTTTCACAAATACTTTCCAAGCCTCTGCCTCCCTCTTATGAGTTGAAGCTAGGAAAAACATATCATCTTCCATGCAACAGAATGTGGTGGAGATATGGAAGGAGAGAACCAGCCCGAGAGAGGAGAGAGAGGTTGGCCTCTCTGTCTGGCTATGCTGGGTGTCCCGCCTGCATTTGCAGAGGATTGCAGAGGAGAGAAAGAAAGAAAAGATGAAGATGGGCGGCAGCAGTAGTAGTGGTGGTGGTCCGAGTTATGCCCTGGCTGTAACTGAGGATGGGAACGCGCAGTTATCACTGTAAAGTAGAGAGAGAAAGTGTGAGAGAGGTCTTGCGAGTTGATGGAGATCTCAAATTGGTTGAGGTCCGGCGGGCGGTCAAGGCAAGGTTGCCGCCCGCCGGAAGGCGAAGAACACCAAGATCTTTAACCTATAGCTCTGATACCATATTAAATTCAATGTATAAAGAGAGAAATACAAAGAATAATGTATGTATTATTGATTGATATTATTGATTTATTGAATGTATACAATGACTCTCCTATATATAGAAGAGAAAAACATACTCACCTACCACACTCAACTCTCACCTAACACACTTACATCTACCTACCACACTCAACTCTCACCTACCACACTCAACTCTCACCTAACACACTCAACTCTACCTACCACACTTACACCCTTAAATGTAAGGCTTGATGAGCCTGACCTCTACCTGTACCCGTACCTGAGTCCATATAACATAGAGTCTATCTACATTCAAATTTGTATTTATTGTTAAGCATATATGTATTTGATATTACTATTTATTATTAAGGGTAGTTTAGTCTTTTGTACTTTCAGGGTTTGTTTAGCTTATATATATATATCTCACTTTGTAACCTTTATTTTCTATTGTTAATAAACAGTCGTTATTTCTTCTAACCTTGTTTATCATTTATGGATGTATGTGTTTTCTCGACATTTTCATTATTATTCCTTTCTAATACATGAGATATGCGACTCCAAGAAGCCATGAAGCAAACAGATGGATACTCTATCCATACCCAAATGTGGGTCAGGTATATGTGGTTGCATTTTCATATGAACAAATTTATGATCGATATTCTGATCGTTGATAGAAAGTAGATACATATATGGTATGTTCATATGAATGTAACTTAATAATGTGTGTGGGTGTGACCAGCACAGGCTCATGCACTTAATTTGTTTTTTGGTTTGGATATTCATAGCAAGTTTGATTCATTGCAGTACAACACTAAAAGTAGCTCGGTAAGGCTTGCTTATGAAGCTCAACCATGCCCTAAAACATTAGCTTCCCTTGCTGGAGAAACTATAGTGAAAGTTGCTTGTGGAACAAATCATACAGGTGTTGCATGAGATCTATTTATCATTTCTCTCACTTTCCCCGCTCCTACTTTCCTTACAAGTCTTATCCACTGTCCTTTATGTGTTTTTTGCTTCCAGTTGCTGTGGATTCAAATGGCTTTGTTTACACGTAAGTTTTCCTGCAAATCAGTTGTTGATTCTTTTTCCCCCTTATCCTTCAACAGTGTATAATACGTATAGTGAGTGATAATTTGTCTGGGTTACATTTTTCCAGGTGGGGCTTTGGCGGTTATGGAAGGTTGGTAGCTGTTTCTTCAGATATCATGTTTGCCACTCTGTAACACTTGGGAGTGCCAAAACATTCCAGATGCTGGATTTGAAACTTGAGTTCTGTTACATGTCTAATTTCTTCCCCATTCTTCATCTTACTACTTGAGTTTTGAATGTAGGCTTGGACATAGAGAGCAGAAGGATGAGTGGATCCCTCGTCGTGTTGATATTTTCACAAAGCACAATGTTCTACCGCCTGATGCTATAATTTCAGCTGGTTCTCTTAACTCTGCATGTACTGCTGGTAGGGTTTGTTGCTCCTTTATTAGTTTTGCAGATCTGATTGGATCGGACAATTAAAAGCCAGTGGTTTGTTTATCATTTGATTCATTTCTTCCATGGTGGCAAGGTTTTAAAAAGCGGCCGCAACCATTATATAATGCCGTTACGTAATGGTTGTGGTGGTTACCGCCACCCGTTATGGCCGTTTTTGTGGTGTGATTGAGATTTACAAGTGTGTCGGTCGTAGCGGTTGCCGTAGCGGTCGTAACGGCCTGTTACGTAACGGTTCCAAACTGTTCTTTAAAAAAAAAAAACTAAATATGGGGGAAAAGGGATAGAGAGAGAGAGAGAGAGAGAGAGAGAGAGAGGAGAAGATGGAGGAGTAAGAAATAGAGAGAGAGAAGAGGGAAATTGAAGAACATGTTATTGATTTGTTGAAACTTTAAGACCTATGCTATTCTATTCAGCTGCTATCACTCAACCATTTTGTTTGAGTTTGTCTATCTATATATTGTTTGATAATAATAATAATAATAATAATAATAATAATAATAATAAGTATGGTCATTATTTATTTGGCTTGATTAAATATATATATATATATATATAAGCTCTTATTTATTCTTTTACTTTTGTTATTATTTATCTTATATATAATAATAGTTAGTGATTGATTTTTTTGTAAAATATCTAGAAAACATAACACCTATAATTATATATTAATACATATTTATACATGTCAATTTTTTTTGATTAGTTTATTTTATTTTTATTTACAGGTTATCCAAAAAGAGAATGAATATTCAAGTGATCTAAACCCCCCCCCCCAAAAAAAAAAAAACTTCATAATTTATTTTTTTATTTTTATAAAATTACATTAGCATGTATAATTTTTTTTTAAAACTATTCAAATTAAAATTTGCATATGCTTCCACAAGTATAATAATTAAAAAAATGATTTTATACATCTAACTCTAATAATTTTTTTTTTGCCACAAGCTTAATATGGATTTATGACATATAAAGTCATTAATTATTAAAATAAACTGTAAAAAACTCAGTTTATAGTGATTTAAAAATATGAAATATATTGGATCATACTAAAAATTTACAAAAATTGATCAATATTTATTTTAAAACCCAATAAATATGATTATGGAAAAAAAATGTGTATTGGTAAATTTTTTTCAAATTGTGCGAAAAATAAAAAAATTCACGGTTCTGGTTACCGCAACCGTTACACTACGGCCTTTACAACCCGCAACCGCAACCGCGCCACCACTACCGTTACGGCAACCGCAACCGCTTTTCAGAACCTTGTATGTTGGTATTACTAAAGTGACAAATTTCTCAAAACAGTTGCTCAAAAAAACTTGTTTATGTTCCCAATTAACAAGCTTTCATGTAGAAATTTAATGTATAAAGAGAAATAGAGAATTGCATTATTGATTGATGTGTATTGATTGATGTATTGATTGATATTTTGTCTATTACAAATGGTTCCTTATATAGATGTAGGTGTAGTGGATGGTGTGTAGTGGATGGTGATAGTGGTGTAGTGGGTTAGGTTTAGTGGAGTTAGTGGTGTAGTGGGTTAGGTTTAGTGGAGTAGGTGAGGTGGTAGTGGTGGTAGGTGATGGTAAATTCTAACAGCCCCCCGCAAACTCAAGGAGGATAGAAACTAACCAACTTGAGTTTGAAGAGAGGAACAAAACAAGAAAATACATAAAAAGGATAGGAGACACTGTATGGTGGTGTCATAACGGTGTAGATGACACTGTATGGGGGTGTCATAACGTGGTAGAGGACACTGTATGGTGGTGTCAGACCGATGTAGAAGACAGTTTATGGGGTCATGTCGGACCGTTGTAGCAGACAATGTTGTGACAGTTGTTGTGACAGTTTACGGAGTCTTGCTGGACCCTTGTAGAAACTAACCGGAATCAATGTCGGGACAGTTTACAGAGTCTTGTCGGACCCTTGTAGAAACTAACCGGAATCTATGTCGGGACAGTTTACAGAGTCTTGTCGGACCCATAAAGGAGCTAACCGGAATCAATGTCGGGACAGTTTACAGAGTCTTGTCGGACCCCTAAAAAATACACTGTATGATGGTGTATATAGGCTGCCCAAATATATATATATATGGATATATATAGTGAGCCTTCAAAAGTCGCGCCCTCAAAAGGCGCGCCCACTTTATCAAAAGATGTGCCATGAAAAGGCGTGCCAGTTTGTCGGGCGTCAAGAGGTGCGCGATGCGCGTGGCTGCCTTGGCTATTTAACCAAGGTTGATGCTGAGGCTGAGACAGAGAAAAGCTGCGAAAAACCTCTGAAAAAAAAAAACTTCGTTGTGCTGAGAGAGAGTCTGAAAAACTCTTCGTTGTGCTGAGAGAGAGAGTATGTAACACTCTGTTGCGAGAGATATTCTGTAACACTCTGTTGCCCAGAAAATGGCCTCTTCGTCCCGCCCTCTGCTTACTCTCTTTCCCGACCTCAACGAGTCCACAAGAGAGATAACGGGTGCGGTGGCCCCTGAACCTCAACCAGGCGCCCCAGGGTTTGCTCTGTTGAACTTTCCGATGCGGTCTGTGGAGCAAAGAATGGCAGTGCAGTCAGATGTGGAAGCCAATCAGTATACATTGAAGTCATGTGTGGAAACCATGACTGCGGTGACAAACTTGTCGAACCGGCTGCAGAGTAGGGCAAATGAGGTGCAGCAGTTAAACTCCCAGCTGGCGCTGCTCCAACGCATGTATAAGGATGCGCGAGCAGAGATAAGCGTGCTAAGGGTAGAAAACAAGGAGCTGAAGCGGAAGGCCACCGTGATGTTCCGATTTGGAGGGCTACCATATGCTGCAGTGGAGGAGCAGGGAGTAGTGATCATGCCCAGTGGAGTGGGAAACACGGAGGCAACATCGGCAAGGACCGTCCAAGACGGAGGCAAGAAGAAGAGACCGGCGGCAGAGTAGAGAAGAAAAATCCCACTGTGTCGATTTGTGTTGATTTGGTGTTTTTTTTTTTTTTTTTTTTGGGTGTAAAATGGTGATCAGGGTGAGCCCGACATGAATAAAATAAGTGAGCCCGACATGAATAAAATAAGTTGGTGTGCAGTTCGTCTTCTTCCGTTTTTTTTTTTTTTTTGGTGCAAAGAAATAACAATAAAAAAAAAGATGAAAAATAAAGTGAAAGAGAAATAAAAAAAGAAAGAAATAATAAGAAGATATGGGAAATCAAAATGAGAGAGTGAGAAAAAAAGGAGAATGGTTCACGTGGCTTCGTGGCCCACGATGTTGTGAAAATCTGCAATGGTTGTTGTTTTTTTTTTTTTTTTTTTTTTTTTAACAAAAAATAAATAAATAAATAAAATAAAAGAAAGAAAGTGGAGTGCAAAAGGTGGACACTGCCAGTGAAAAACATGAGAATAGTGATTAGACCACTTTTTAATAATAATAAAAAATGAGACCACTTGGGTGGGCTTTTTAATAATAATAAAAAAATGAGACCACATGCGTTGTGTGAGTGGGTGGTCTGTGTCAATAGGGTGCTGGGTGTGTAAAACTGTGTAGTGTTTTGTGTTTTTTTTTTTTTTTGTTTTTTCGTGGGTTTCTTCGTTTTCTCCAACCCCTGGAGGCAAGAAGGGCTCCCACCAGCCAGACTCGTACTTTGGATACGATGCCACCCAGCTTTCTGGCTTCTCAAACTCTAGCGTGACAGGATTTGATGCCAACGCATCTTCCAGACTGTCGGCTTCTCAAACTCTAGCGTGACAGGATTTGATGCCAACGCATCTTCCAGACTGTCGGCTTCATAGCTTTCTGTTAAAACTCTGTCCAGCCTTAACTTCATGAACGTGATCCACGGATCAAGAGCAACGGCGGGTCTCTTTAACCGCTTGGTAATGTTTGGAAATTGATCCAAGAACTTGGGTTCAATCACAAGCCAGAAGTCCTGCTCTTTGTCACGCTCTCCATAGTGACGAAGCCGTTCTGACAATTGCTCCTGGAAATGCTCCTCTTCATCCAGCATGAATTTCGCGTTTGCTACAACAAAATAGTACCTTGTGCTGGTTTGTTGCTGCATCTTTTCGGCAGGATCGGAGGAATCAACGGCAGCAACAGCTGTCTTCACTGACGTGGCAGTTGCCCAGCCGTTGGATGTGGTGGAGATAATGTTCCGTTTGGTCAGAGTTTGCGGCGGAGCAGACCATAGTGGCACCGATTGTGACCGTTGGAGGCGGCTTCTGCCACTGTGCGTGGCCACAGTTGCAGACAAGGCGGCCATTGAGGCCGAATTTAGAGTTGCTGCAGAAGCTACTAACATTATTGCAGCTTTTGTGGAGGGTCTAATTGCAACTACTCACCTCAGTTCACAAGATTAGAAAGAGAGGAGAGATCTGATTTCTGAGATTGTATATTGTTTTCGGGTTGTGAAGATTGATGGGAGAGTATGGTAATCAGGAGGAGCTCAAGGTATGTGTAGAAAAGAAACGGAATAGGTTAAGGTTCGGCGGACGGCTAAGGTGAGGTTGCCGCCCGCCGGTGAAGCGAAAATATTAGGTTCTAAACTTGCTCTGATACCATGTAGAAATTTAATGTATAAAGAGAAATAGAGAATTGCATTATTGATTGATGTGTATTGATTGATGTATTGATTGATATTTTGTCTATTACAAATGGTTCCTTATATAGATGTAGGTGTAGTGGATGGTGTGTAGTGGATGGTGATAGTGGTGTAGTGGGTTAGGTTTAGTGGAGTTAGTGGTGTAGTGGGTTAGGTTTAGTGGAGTAGGTGAGGTGGTAGTGGTGGTAGGTGATGGTAAATTCTAACATTTCATTTGCTCTCTAGATGTATTAGAAGATTAATCTCTTAAACTTATTGAAGGATTTGGTAATGAATGTACTATTTGCTGCAAGGACTAAATCTAGATTGTTGACAACCCTTCTCTGTATTCATGCATTCGGTTGGCTTACACAGCCATGCTTTAATAATTTGGTATTGAGTGTTGAAACTTCTCTATTTTCCAGGTGGAGGACAGTTGTATATGTGGGGCAAAATAAAGAATGACGGAGACGACTGGATGTACCCTAAACCTCTTATGGATTTAAGGTTCTGCTCAGCCTTTGCTGTGTCACTTCTTCCGTAGTGTTTTTTTATGTTTCCTCGAACATCTATAGTTGATTGGTGCTTTAAGCTTTATTCTACCAGCTAGATGCATCTTTTTGTGACAGTAGTTGTTTTATGTCTACTTGATTAGTTTATCTTGTCATGTTTGTTGATGGCTACAATTATTAATTTCTTCTTCAATTATGTACCTTCTTTGACTAGCCATCCCCTGCATTCAAGTTCTGTACCTAATTTCTAGTTTCGTGTGCATATGATGTTAGTTATTAATTGCTGATTCTTAATGAATTTTGCAGTAATTGAAATATAGTAGGACTAAACTAATGTGTAGTGGTATTTGTTACTCCAGGTTCTTTAAAGGTAATGTTGAATTGAAATCTTCTTCTCATTTTGGTGCTTGAATCTGGGATCAATAGAGTAGGTAAAAAGTTCAGCAGCATGTGGCAATAAGATAGATAACTAACACCAGTTCTAGAGTTTGTTCCCAGCTCCTTATAGATATAGGTTGTGATTATGACCTTAGCATTATATGCATAGTGTTTTGCATTTGTAGGTACCTATACCACGAGTCTAGATCTAGAGTATTTTTTGTATGGTTGAGATTTTTTTTAGAGTAATTATTTTCAACACTATTGTACCCTCAACTTTTGTAGAATTAAATCTTAGCCATTTAAAAAATCACTCTAGAGGATCTTGATTCCTATACCACACCTGACACTGTCATTGCCATCACACCCCCACGTGGCAGAGTTGCAAGGCACCACAGTCAATTGAGATTGCATGTGTAGCCTAAGTGAGAGCATACACACCACCAAGTATGAGAGCTCTAAGGCAAATGAGTTGGGTTGTCAATCTGCCTAGGCGCTCACCTTGGGTTCTTGGCTCACCCACGCTCACTTTGCAGCCTAAAGTTGAGCACTTGGCTCACATATTTCCCTGTCAATCCCAATGTTATTAAAGGCGTGCACTTAGGCCCAAGTCCCATCTAGGCCCAAGGTTTGCGCCTTGTAGTGTTCTAGGCCAGGCGACTTCGATAAGGCGCCTGACTAGTCCAAGGCACAATAAGGCCCAAGGCTTGTGTCTTGAGAACTTTTTTTATTGTTGCTTTAATTGGTTTTGTTTAAAATCTGACCATTGATTTAATATGGTGAATCTACAGAAGATTTCTACTCTTATTACAGATGCCAATACATTGGGCATTCAATCCCAAATTAAACCAAACCAAGCCTTAAGTCCCATCAAATGGGATTGGCTACATGTATCCTTCTTCTCCAAGCTGCTCTATGAAAGGCAATTTCATTAGTCAAATTAAGTAGATCTATATCTCTATTTACAACGCTAGCCAATGTTAATCTAGGCCTACCCGGTCCCCTAACACTACCATCTACCATCACTGCATCGCATCTCTTCACTATTACCTCTGTTGGTCTCCATTGAATATGACCAAACCATCTCAATCGATCCTCTCTCAACTTATCTTCTATCAGTGCTACTCCTACCCATTCCCGAATACACTCATTCTCATTCCTAATTCTGTCTTGTCTAGTCTTGTCACACATCCACCTTAGCATTCTCATCTCAACAACACTCTATATGTTGTTTCTTGGTTGCCTAACACTCTGTCCCATACAACATTGCTGGTCTAATAGCTGTTCTATAGAACTTACCTTTTAGTCTAGTAGGTATTTGTTTATTGCACAATACCCTAGACGCACTTCTCCACTTATGCTATCCTGCTTTAATCCTATGGGCCACATCTGCATCAATCTCCCCTGTCGTTGTGATAATCGACCCTAAATAACGAAAATGCTCACTCTTAGACAGTTCTTGGTTCTCAATCTTCACTTCTTTGCTTTCATTATTACTGTTACTAAATTTACATTCTATGTGCTTTGTCTTAGTTCTGCTTATTCTGAATCGTTTAGATTCAAGTGTTTTTCTCTAAATCTCCAACTTTGTGTTAATTTCTTTTTTAGTCTCATCCACTAACACGATATCATCTGCAAAAAGCATACACCATGGCACGTCGTCCTGAATATTTCTCGTCAACTCATTCATAACTAAAGAAAAAAGATAAGGACTTAATGTAGATCCTTGGTGTAACCTTACAGTGATAGGAAACTCATTTGTCTCTCCGGCAGGCGATTTAATAGTGGTCACCACCCCTTTGGTGAAGCCTGCGCCTCGCCTTGTGCCTAGGCCCAGGAGACCTCGGCGCCTTAGTGTACCAATCGTCTTTTATAACATTGCTCGGCGCTTCAGCCCACATGTTTTGCCTAAGGTTAGGCCTTACCTCACTCATTCTACTCAAATACTTGGCTATCTAGGCTGGGAGTAGGGCCAAGCACTCCCGCTTGGGACCATCGGACGACTATGGACTGGAGGTTAAAACCATGGGACCATCAAGGTCTTGCTTGGCTATCTCCTTGTCAAGGCAGCTCCACCTTGACCAGGTTTAGAAAGGTTATGTGTACCTTACACCCACACCTTTGCGTGCATGATACGTTGCCATGGAAGATAGTAGACCTTCCACCCCAGACGATAGTAGAGCTAATATCAACTCCTTGAGCTGAGGAGAGCCCACCCCCAATAGGTTGCTTGGGCTCCAATACTAGAGGAGCCAATATGACGGATCATACATGTAGCGGCCATCATCATCACACAACAATATACACCTATCACTACACAAACCGTAAGTGTTCAAGGTCTCTAACTATCACTCCCCCATCTCTACACCTGCCTTGATCTTCTTGATAGTTGCTGAAATGTACACATTTAGGATCTTTTCACCTATACTTTTTAGTCTGCTATGGCAATAACTTGATACATTCAACAC
Organism: Camellia sinensis; assembly: GCF_055761805.1. Classification (NCBI taxonomy): domain Eukaryota; kingdom Viridiplantae; phylum Streptophyta; class Magnoliopsida; order Ericales; family Theaceae; genus Camellia; species Camellia sinensis. Next base: position 27,815,117 of record NC_138966.1, on the reverse strand, counting down.
AATTGATTAAATCAGGTTAATCTAGACCAAAGGAGCAAAAAGGAGTGCAATAGGCCAAAAAAAGCTTTCACCGCATGTGCGGCACCCACTCCCGTACGTGTGGCACCCACTCCCGCACGTGCAGTCCCTAGTAAAAATCACCAATTGCACATTGCACCAATCTGAACATCCGACAACATTTCCTGCACGTGTGGCCATGCCTTGGGATGTGTGCACAATGTTTTGAAGTAAAGGCTAGGGTTTTGAGAAGGCATGGACTTCAAGGTTGCAAGTGCTCCCTGGTTTAGGGTTATACTTCTTAGTTGGTATACTAGACTTTCTTGTTTTACTGATGCGGATTATGCTGGGTCCAAGACTGATAGACAATCGACTTCAAGTTTTTGTACTCTCTATGGTAAACATCTGTTATCATGGAAAAGTAAGAATCAAGTTGTGGTTTCTTGTTCTTCAGCTCAGGCTGAGTATCGAGCTATGGCTAAGGGGACATGTGAACTTTTATGGTTGTGTTCAATTATTTTAGAGTTAGGTTATGAGGAAGCTTGTTCATCTCAATTATATTGTGACAACAAGTCTGCTATCATGCTTTCTTCCGATTCAGTTCTTCATGAGAGGGCTAAGCACATTGAGGTTGATGTCCATTTTATTTGAGAGAAAGTTTGCACGGGTCATGTTAGTCCATCATTTGTCTCTTCCTCTGACCAGACTGCCGACATGTTCACCAAGTTTGTGGGACCTTCTTTGCTTCAATCATCCATTGTCAAGTTGGATTTAGAATCTTTGAACCAGCTTGAGGGGGAGTGTTGGAATATATTATATATGTTAATATATTGTTTTTGGTATTCTTAGAATAGAATCCGTGATTACACAATCACTGATTACTTGCTTGTAATTGTTTTGATTTATTATTTCCTTTCTTGTAAAGACGCATTCATTCAATATGTATGCAAGGTCTCACCTATTGATAGGTAAGCCATTCAATTATTCTATTCGTCTTCGTGTTGCTACCTTAGTATAGAGCAAACAACTTGTACTACTTGAGATGATTCTTGCATATATGTTAGACACGACAATCCTCTTGATTAATGTTTCAAACTTGTAGTTGTGAAATATTGGGTGGTTTAAACAGTGTAATAATCAATTTATGACTTCAAACCCTATTTATGTAGTTAGTGGTGGATTCATTTTCCTAGGATTTTTCCCCAATCAATCTCTCAATTCTAATAAAACAAACCAAACCAAACAAAACCAAACCAAACTTAGTCTTAAGTCCCATCAAATGGGGTCAGCTGCATGTATCCTTCTTCTTCGCTTGACTTTATTCAAGGCTATTTCGTTAGTCAAATTAAGGAGATTCATATCTCTATTTACTACACTAGTCCATCTCAATCTAGGTCTACCCCTTCCCCTAACACTACTGTCTACCGTCACTGTATCGCATCTCTTCACTACTACCTTTATTGGTCTCCGTTGTATATGATCAAACCTTCTCAATCTCTCCTCTCTCAACTTGTCTTCTATCGGTACTATTCCTACCCATTCTCGAATATACTCATTTCTAACTCTGTCTTTTCTAGTCTTGCCACACATCCACCTTAGCATCCTCATCTTATCTACATGTTTTTTAATTGCCTAACATTTCGTCCTATACAACATCGCTGGTATAATAACCGTTTTATAGAACTTCCCTCTTAGTCTAATGGGTATTCGATTATCGCACAGTATTCCAGACGCACTCGTTCACGTAAGCCACTCTGCATTAATTCTGTGGACCACATCCGCTCCAATCTCCCCAGTCATTGTGATAATCGATCCTAAATAACGAAAATGTTCACTCTTTGGTAGTTCTTGGTTCTCAATCTTCACTTCTCCTCTGCTTCCATTGTAACTGTTATTAAAATTACACTGCATATACTCTATCTTAGTTCTGCTTATCTTAAATCCTTTAAATTCAAGTGTTTTTCTAAAAGATCCGAGCAGCTTTTTTACATGTTGATTGTCGGCTACCTAACACACAACCCTCCTCCCTTACCCGAGCTTGGGACCGGCAGAGTTGTTAAGCAACCCCGGCGCAGTTAAATCTCTCAATTCTAATATTTAGTTTAATTTGAATTTTTATCCACATTTCAATTCTCGATTCAATCTTTGTCAACCACTTTCGTCAAATTAATTTAAGAATCTTAATATCTCATTACTCCATGTGGATCGATTCCTAAACTTATCTCTATTCTAAGGAATTGGAATTTAGTTTAGCCTTTATTTTTGGTGTGCTAAGTGACCTATCACTTCTCCTCCACCTCTGGCTCTCTCAAGTCATTAAAGTTTGCCATCTTCCTAGAGGGTCCACGACCGATCACCTCTAGCCTCTCCTACCCAAATTATACTCCGCCTGGGAAGAATGGGGCTCACTTCACATGGTACCAAAGAAGAACACACAAGTTGGAGCAGGCCTGACGACCTGCCAGAGCAGTAGAGAAACTCAAGTAAGGACCTTGGAGCACATTCCGGTTGCTTCTCCAAAGGAGCTGACCTCTCAACCCGCCATAGTTGAACAACTCCGTTCCTTGGCAGAGCGTGCAGCCTCACAAAGGGTACCTACCCACCCACCCACCCCACCCCCCGGTCGCCACAAAGTGGTTACCCTCCAACAGAGTCAACAAATCCTTACTTTGTTTCAATGTTTTAAACCTTGATTTGAGGTCACTTTAGTCATTTCAGAAGAATAATCAAGTTGTACAAGGTTTAAGTGGGTTAATATAGATATGGGAGCAATGTGTGGAATTTTTTGGAAGATTTATTGAGGTCTATAACCATTTTACAGACCTTAACCATTGACTCATCCAGGATTTACCATTTTTTACTGTGTGTCATATATGTCAGTCTAGTTATCTACCTTGATCAAAAAAGTTAATGCCTCATGATTAATTCTCTTCAGCCACTTGAGGTTGCTTCCATCCCCATATTTAAGAAGGCACCTATACATTATTGAATCAAAGAATCAGTAATGTAATGCTGTCTTAGGTCAGTTATCTTTTCTATGGGTCAAATTGTAACATGTGACATTTGGTATGTAATTATGCTTACAACATCTGTTTATCTTCAAGGTATAGCTACAAGATACTATGTTCATGATCTGTTTGACCTTTTTGTGGAAAGATTGGCACGTGGTTTAGAGATTAGGTTTGCGATATAATTTTTGTTCAAAAATTTGAAGCTGTCTTTTTAAATAACCCTTTTAAATGTTATTTGTACATTCTATTGAATTCCTGCTTTTGTTTCCAATTTTGAAGCATTGAGACTGGAGTTGTATAGATGATTTCCTGCATCCTATTTCCATCACTGTGCATATGTTTTCCAGGTGCTCATTGGCAGTGGCATTTTGTTTATGCAGTCATTAAGGAAATCATAAATTTTAATTTTCTCGAACTTTTGTCAGCATAATAGCACAATAAAATACACACCGTTGCATTTATTTGTTCTCTTACAGTGGCTGGAATATACGTTGCATGGATTCAGGCAATACGCACCATTTTGTTGGTGCTGAAACTTCATGCATAAGCTGGGGCCAATCTTTGTCTGGGGAGCTGGGATATGGACCGGATGAACAAAAGTAAGTTCATTCATTTGTAAAAGTACTTTGGTCTTTTCGAGCTTCTCTCTATTACCATTGTGTTATCACTTTTGTGTTTGTTTGTACCCTGTAGATCTTCTACAAATCCCAAGAAAGTAGAAATTCTTGAGGGCATGCATGTCATCAGGTTGGTACTTTACATGTGCACATGTATGCCATGCTTAAATTTTACTCACTGGGGGCTATTTTTTCTGTAGTGTTGCATGTGGATTTGCCCATTCCCTGGTAGTGGCTGATAGAATGAATGTTGGTGACCTTCTTGATCAGGTAACTCTTCCCACACCACTACATGCATAATCTACCAATATTGGAAGTTTTGAGTATTCCTGTGCCTCGTGGATTAATACATTGTTAAAATAGTAAATAATATTTTATATTCTTATTTCCTTAATTTATTCCCTTGATTGATGTAATGGGCTAGCCCATAATTTATGCCTTATGGCACTCTTGTAATTAATCATTATGATCAATATAAAAGGGGATGAGGTCTAACCGATTCCTCAATTCTTTCTCTTCTCTAAACCTACATGGTATCAGAGCGTTAACAGGAGGAACCTAACGCCAATCAAACAACACCCGAAGGACTGCCCTAGGCCACCCGAAGGCAGCCCTTGGCCATTCAGCCTTTACCTAGTTAAGCCGAAGGACAGTCAGCTTTCTCTAGGGCAGCTGAAGCCTCCTTTGCCCTCCTCTAGACTTGTCGGCAGCCCTAGCCCATCCATATAGGTCTGTCAGCACTCCTGGAGGCTTCGTAGACCTCGTCTGGTCCACACTTACTTTTGTCGGCTCTCGTGGAGGCTTCGTAGTCCTCGTCTGGTCCACTCCTGCTTCCGTCGCACTCGTCTGGTCAACCCTTGCTTCAGTCGCCCTCGTATGGTCTTCTTGGTCCACTGGTGTGTTGACTGGGGTCTAATACGTGGCCTGATCTTCTCTTCTTTGTGTCTCTGTGAGCTTCTTCTCTGTTTCTTTCTTAATGCGTAAACAACAAAAAAAACTATAAAAAAAAAGAAAAAAAAAAAAAGGGTAAAGTATGCAGACTTCGAAAGTCACTGTACAGGCTAAAGCAATCTCCTGGTTTGAAAGGTTTACTCAAGCTATATTGAGATATAGGTTCAAGCAAAGTCAAGTTGATCACACTTTATTTGTGAAACACTCCTCACATGGTAAGACCGCAATCCTTATTGTTTATGTTGATGATATTGTTCTGACAGGGGATGACGTTGAGGAGATCCCTCAGTTGAAGGAATACTTAGCCGAGGGCATTGAAGTAGCCAGGTCCAAGGATGGTATCTTCATATGTCAGAGAAAGTATATACTTGACTTGCTAAAAGAAACTAGGATGCTAGGCGGTAGACCTTGTGATACACCTCTAGACTCTGGCCAAAAACTAAGTGAGGATCAAGAGGGAGAGCCAGTAGACAAGGGGAGATACCAACGGTTAGTGGGTAAGCTCATAATACTTGTCCCACTCATTTCCAGACATTGCCATTGCAGTGAGCATGGTTAGCCAGTATATGTATGCTCCTAGAACGAGGTCGTTATGAGAATCCTGAGGTACTTAAAGTTTTCTCCTGGAAAGGGTCTCTATTTCTCAAAACATGGACATCTCAGGATGAGGTATTTACTGATGCGGATTGGGCTGGATCAGTCACTGACAAACGGTCAACTTTTGGATATTGTACATTTGTTGGAGGCAACCTAGTCACATGGTGAAGTAAGAAACAGAATGTGATTGATAGATCTAGTACTGAGGCAGAATTCAGGGCAATGTCTCAGGGTATATGTGAGTTGCTATGGATTAGACTATTGTTGGGAGACTTGGGGATCCATCAGACCGATTCCATGAGATCGTACTGTGACAACAATGCCGCAATCAACATAGCTCATAATGTAGTTCAACATAATAGAACAAAGCATGTGGAGATTGATAGGCACTTCATCAAGGAAAAGTTTACTAATGGCACCATATGTATTCCATTTGTGAAGACTGGGGACCAATTAGCACCAAGGGCATAGGGAGCAAATCATTTCATGGCATTCTCAATAAGCTGGGCTTGAGAGATATTTTCGCACCAGCTTGAGAAGGAGTGTTAGAATAGGAAATAATATTTTATATGCTTATATCCTTAATTTATTCCCTTGATTGATGTAATGGGCTGGCATATAATTTATGCCTTATGACACTCCTATAATTAATCTTTATGATCAATATAAATGGGGATGAGGTCTAACCTATTCCTCAACTCTTTCTCTTCTCTAAACCTACATACATATGTATTTTTATAAATTGATTGTCCTCTGATTAATTACCAGACGCGCAATTGATTTTTTGGCTTACTTTAAAATGTATAGGATTTAACTTGCTCTTTTGGTTGGAAAATTCTTAGCAAAACATGAGATTAAAGAAAAAGAAAAATGATGTAACAGGTGTAGATGAAGCTAAGGGTCTGTTTGGATGGATATGGATTTCAAAACAAGGGATTTGAAGGGTATGTTTGGTTTGGTTTTGAGAGAGTAGTTTTTAAAAATTGTTTTGGGGAGAGAGTTTAGAAATTTTTTTGGTTTGTTTGGCTGTGTATTTTGAAAGTAGTTTTAGAGTTTGGGAGTTTGGAATGATTTGATATTTTGTTGTAATTGAGTAGATGTGTGTGAGAGAAAAAGTGATTGAGAAGGAGAAAGAAGAGAGAAAAAGTGATTGATTGATGTGTAAGAGAGTGATTTTGGAAATTGTTTTGGAAAAATTATAAACCAAACAAATTTTTTAGAAATTTTTTTCCCAAAATCACTCTACAAAACCAAACAGACCCGAAGTTACTGGATGGAAAAACTATGGAAAAAGATAAGTTGAGATAAAAGATACATATTTGAGATAAAAGATACATATTTCCTATCACTGTAGGGTTACACCAACCTTGATTTCTTATCTTGTTGCTTTAGTTACGGATGAGTTGACGAGAAATATTCAGGATGACGTGCCACGGTGTATGCTTTTTGCAAATGATATTGTGTTAGTGGATAAGACTAGAGAAAGTGTTAACACAAAGTTGGAAATTTGGAGAAAAGCACTTGAATCTAAAGGATTCCGGATAAGTAGAACTAAGACAGAGTACATGGAGTGTAAATTTAATAGCAATAACAATGAAAGCAGAAGAGAAGTGAAGATTGAGAACCAAGAACTGCCTAAGAGTGAACATTTTCGTTATTTAGGGTATCATCACAACATCGAGGGAAATTGATATGAATGTGGCCCATAGGATTAAGGCGGGATGGTGTAAATAGAGAAGTGCGTCTGGGGTACTGTGCGATAAACGAATATCCACTAGACTAAAAGGTAAGTTCTATAGAACAACTATTAGACCAGCGATGTTGTATGGGGCAGAGTGTTGGGCAACCAAGAAACAACATGTAGATAAGATAAGTGTGGCTAAGATGAGGATGCTAAGGTGGATGTATGGAAAGATTAGACAAGACAGAATTATGAATCAGTGTATTCAGGAATGGGTAGGAGTAGTACCGATAGATGATAAGTTGAAAGAAAATCGATTGAGATAGTTTGGTCATATTCAATGAAGAGCAACAGAGGCAGTAGTGAAGAGATGCGATGTAGTGACGGTTGATGGAAGTGGTAGGGGACGAGGTAAGCCTAAATTAACGTTGGCTAACGTTGTAAATAGAGATATGGATATACTTAATTTGACTAAGGAAATGGCCTTTGATAGATCCGCATGGAGAAAAAGGATTTATGTAGCTGACCCCATTTGATGGGACTTAAGGCTTGGTTTGGTTAGCTAGAAAGAGAAGCCTTAGCATGATCTCGAATAATTGCTTTTGTATAGTTATTTCAAATTCATAGACAAGCTATCATATCTCAATTCAAGTTACTGTCCTTGAATGATTAGGTCAAATCCCTTGGATTTGAAATCCATATTCATCCAAACAGACCTTAAACAGTTTTAAGAATTCTATGTTTTTAATTGTGATTAAGTAGAGATTAATGTGCCTTTGGAAGTACAAAACCCCCACATGGGTTTTCTATTATATTTATCTACGAAGCACATGCACACACGACACGACATGAATATGCATAGACACACTGATACATCAATTTTCAAAAAATACAGAATACAACACGTGGAGAACATACACAAAATATATGACTTTATATATTTATTTATGTCATTTATGAATATTTCATTAAAAGATAATAAAAAAATACAACATAACGTTAATTCCTACAAGAGTTTACAGGAGGAATTAATAGGTATAAATCTATATTGTTTCATGTGGATCTCTAAGTTGTGTTGTTCAAATCAAACTTATAATGTGTTTCACATGGATCTCCCAAGTGTCTGAAGCGTATTTGGGTCAAAAAAAATAAAAATAAATAATATAACAAATTAGGATGTGTGTTTGACAAATGTCAAGAGTGTCTAATGAGTGTTGGTAACATGGATATGACATAGACACACCTTAGAAGTGTTCATGCTTCTTAGATATTTATTTATAAAGAGTGCTACTATTACCATCTCATTTATTACTTTGGACCCCCACTTATAAATTTCAAAACCTTTAAAATTTCTCTCAAAATTTCAATCCTTCCCTCCAAATAATACCAAAATTATCCTTTTGAAAACTTTACATCCACTAAAATGCTCACCCCTTAGCACACCCCTAAAAACCATTCATCTCCCAAAACCTTAAAGTTCAAATATGAAGTTCACCATGGAAATCTCCCCGTCGATCATGTTTCGCACTCTCATGGCAGTATCTCTCTCACTCTCTCACGGTGGTATCTCTCTTGCTTTTTACAACTCTCTCTCTCTCTCTCTCTCTCTCTCTCTCTCTCTCTCGATCTAAAACCTATGAAGCACAGGTGCGGGTATGGGTGCGGGTATGGGTACGGGTACGGGTACATCACTTTTTTTTTAATTTTTTTTTTTTTTAAATTTATAGCTGAACATCCAACATACAAATCAAAGATTCAATATTAAACCTAAAAAAAAAATAGCTTGTCTAAAAAATTATATGTTAGAATTTACTATCACCTACCACACACTTACCATCACCTACCACACACTCACCTACTACACTCACCTACTCCTCACCTACCACCACCTAACCTACATCTATATAATCAATCAATTGTAACACATCTATATATCAATCAAAATCAATCAATAATACATACAATTTATCTCTATCAATATATTTTTACATGGTATCAGAGCTATAAGATTTAGGCCTATACTCCTTTCTTACCGGCGGGCAGCCGGCCGGCAACCTTGCCTTCGCTGCCCGCGGGAGTTTTTTCAACACATATCACAAACACATACCTTCACTCTTCTTCACCACTCACCAATAGCTTCCCTCTCCAAAGCTCTGTTCTTTGACGCAACATCGATTGATCTCTCGCTCCTTCTCCTCCCCAATGAGAGTGGTAGATCTTGGTGTCACGCATGTGCCCCAGGAAGTTTTTGAAATGTATTTGCAGGATATCAGTCCCCGGTACACTGCAGAAACTTACAGTTTGCTCACTCACAATTGCAACAATTTCAGCAATGAGGTTGCTCAATTTTTGGTGGGTGCAACTATTCCAGACTATAGCTTGAACCTCCCCAATGAAGTTATGAGCAGTCCAATGGGTGCTATGATATTGCCTATGATACAGCAACTGGAGACAACGTTGAGAGCAGGTGCTGTTCCCCAAGTGCCACAGTTTCGCCCCCCTACACAAGTCCAGACTTCCCAGCCAACAAGCACCGTCCGGAAATCTGTAGCTAGTGGTAGCAAGTCATCAACAACAAAAGTGAATCTCAAAGAGAGTGGAAGTAAAGTGAAATCTGAAGAGCAACTTGCCAAGTTTGGGGAGTCATCTGTCAATGATCCTATTGGGAATGCCCGGGACAAGGTACAAGAGGAGATCTGCGCTGAATTCACTGCCATTATGGCAAGTGGGACATTACGTGCCAGTGAGGCTGCAGCACTTGCAACCCGAAGGGTGATGCTTGTGTACAAATCGGAGAGGAGAAAGTTGCTACACGATGAAGGTTTAGAGAGAGAGAGAACATTCAGGGAAAATGAACACACCATTCCCACACACACCCTTTACAGAGAGAGAGCCCACTTAAACTTTTTTTTTCTTTTTTTTTATTATTTTACTCCATCTTTTCAAACACTGAACTTTCTTTTTCTTTTTTTTTTTATTATTTTACTCCATCTTCTTTGAAAAGCCACCGAAACACAACTTGATTTGCACATGTCTCTCTCTCTCACTTTACACCCACTCTCTCTGGTCCCTTTTTCTCTCCCCCATACTCCCTTTAATCATATCCATCCTTTTTCTTAATTTATTCCACCCACTTTATACTTTTCTTTTATTTTAATATCTATATATATATATATATTTTTTTTAATATATTTCCCCTTTTCCCCTTCTCTTCTTATTATTTTTTTTTATATTCCACCTCTCAAAATGTTTTTCATATCACCCATCCGGCGCACATGGGTCTGAGTCAATAAAAAAAAATAAATAAATAAATAAAAAAAAATAAAATAAAAAAAATAAAAAAAAACAAAACGACACAGAGGAAGATCTGCACACCAAACTCATTTTATTCATATCGGGGCTCACCCCGATCAACCATGTTTCCACATAAAAAAAAAAAAAAAAAAAAATACAAACAAACCACCACATTCACAGGTGGGATTTTTTCTCTACTCTGCCGCCGGTCTTTTCTTCTTGCCTCCGTCCTGGTCGGCCCTTGCCGGTGTTGCCTCCGTGTTTCCCACTCCACTGGGCATGATCACTACTCCCTGCTCCTCCACTGCAGCATATGGCGGCCCTCCAAATCGGAACATCACGGTGGCCTTCCGCTTCAACTCCCTGTTTTCCGCCTTTAGCACACTTATCTCTGCTCGCGCATCCTTATACATGCGTTGGAGCAGAGCCAGCTGGGAGTTTAATTGCTGCACCTCATTTGCCCTACTCTGCAGCCGGTTCGACAAGTTTGTCACCGCAGTCATGGTTTCCACACATGACTTCAAGGTATACTGATTGGCCTCCACATCCGACTGCACCGCCATTTTTTGCTCCACAGACCGCATCGGAAAGTTCAACGGAGCAAAACCGGAAGCGCTTGGTTGAGTTTCACTGGCCACCACACCCGTTATCTCTCTTGTTGACTCGTTGAGGTCAGGAAAGAGAGTGAGCAGACTCCGGGAAGACGAGGCCATTTTCTGGGCAACAGAGTATTACAGACTATCTCTCGCAACAGAGTGTTCCAGACTCTCTCTCTCAGCACAACGAAGAGTTTTTCAGAGCAAGTCGCAGGTTTTTTGTCTCAGCCTCTGCCTCAGCCTCAGGTTCAGTCTTGGTTATATAGCCGAGGCAGCCACGCGCATCGCGCGCCTCTTGACGCCCGACAACTTGGCACGCCTTTTTGATGGCACGCCTTTTTATGGATTGGGCACGCCTTTTGATGGCACGCCTTTTGAAAGATTGGGCACACCTTTTGAGGGTGCGACTTTTTAAGGGTCCGACAAGACTCTATAAACTGTCCCGACATTGATTCCGGTTAGTTTCTACAAGGGTCCGACAAGACTCTGTAAATTGTCCCGACATTGATTCCGGTTAGCTCCTTTATGGGTCCGACAAGACTCTGTAAACTGTCCCGACATTGATTCCGGTTAGCTCCTTCAAGGGTCCGACAAGACTCTGTAAACTGTCACAACAACTGTCACAACAGTGTCTGCTACAACGGTCCGACATGACCCCATAAACTGTCCTCTACATCGTTATGACACCACCATACAGTGTCCTCTACATGGTTATGACACCCCCATACAGTGTCCTCTACAACGTTATGACACCACCATCCAGTGTCTTCACCAATGGTCTGACACGACCATACAGTGTCTCTTATCCTCTTTTATTTTTATGTATTTTCTTGTTTATTTTTATGTATTTTCTTGTTTTGTTCCTCTCTCTCAAACTCAAGTTGGTTAGTTTCTATCCTCTTTGAGTTTGCGGGGGGTTGTTAGAATTTACTATCACCTACCACACACTTACCATCACCTACCACACACTCACCTACTACACTCACCTACTCCTCACCTACCATCACCTAACCTACATCTATATAATCAATCAATTGTAACACATCTATATATCAATCAAAATCAATCAATAATACATACAATTTATCTCTATCAATATATTTTTACATTATATAATTCTTTATTTTTCTTTTTTGATTGTCTAAAACATGATGCAAAATAGAGCAAAATCATGACTCATAAGTAAAGGTTGTTGGAAATAAAATACTTGATATTTCAAAATTGAAAGAAGAATAATAAAGGTTGCAACAAATTCTAGCAGTTACAAAAAAAAAAAATTCACCTCGCCGTACTGATGTCATACCGATGCTGTACCACGACATACCCAAATGTATTTGCCGTACCCGACATGTATTCGGCGTACCTGCACCCGCACTCGGTACTCGTACTACACCATTTTTGGAGTACTCGTGCTTCATAGTCTGAAACCCATCTTCCTCTTACTCTTTCATGCAAGATTTGAGATGGCGTTAAAATATATGATTGGAATCATTCTATGTTAGAATATATGATTGGAATCACTCTATTATTTGTGTTTTCTTATTTAGATTATATTGTAATTCCTTAATTAGTGCCTTTCTTTCTGTGTAACAATTTGATTGATTAATATAAAAGGGGTGATATTATTATCGTCCCCTAAGTTAGCTTTCTCTTAAGCAAACATGGTATCAGAGCCTTAAGGCTCCCATCTCGCTACCATACCTCCGACAGCCACCAATCACCCTTCTGTTAGCCACCAATCACCACTCCGACAGCCGCCCATCTTCTCCAAGTCTTCTCCAATCTTTTTCAGCACTCTCTCAAGCCTCTTCTAGGGCTTGCGATACTGTTGGGCCGTGTTTTGGTGTACCCTTCAGCCTCTTTAGGGCTTGCAACAACCCGAGCCATTGTGGGACTTCTCTCTTTTCAGGCCTTGGGTTGGATAGATTTGCCAACACCCTCCTGGGTATTTCCTGACGTCTTCATGGTCTGATAGGTGTTTCTTAGACTTCCCTCTGGTCTTCCCTGTGTGTTTCGAATCCTCTGTAATAGCCTTTAAAGTGTCTCTCAATTATTTATACTCTATTTTTTTTACTGTGATTAAAACCTCAAACTGTTATTTGATTAAAGTTTCACCCTTTTACTTATTCTTTGGGGTAGTAAATGACCCCATTAATCTAAGTGTTATGCTCCCATAGTGGTCTGGGTTTGAGATTGCTTGCTCACTCCATTCCCTCCTTCCATTATTGTGATTAATGTTGTGTTTTGGTTAAGATAGTAGCATAAAAATGGCTGACCCATCTAGTGCATCCACTACTTTCCACCCATTTAAAGGGGAGTCTCAGTCGAGTTATGACTACTACTTCTGAGAACCTAAAACCTATCCTTAAAATCACCACCTCTCTGTTTAATGGTCAGAATTACCTTACACGGTCTCAGTGTCAGACACTTTTTCTGAAGAGTAGGGGGAAGATGGGATATATTAATGGGAGAGTTCATGCACTAGATATTATTGATCCTGCCTATGATCAATGGGAGATTACCAACTCTTTGATATGGCTCATTCATTTCATGGTCCCTGAGATTGGTGTAGGTTATTTATTCATGAAGATTGCCTAGGATGTTTGGGGGAGGCAGTAGCTTTTACATATTCCTGGAAGGGGAATTTTTCTCAGACATTTGAGTTGTGTCGGTTTATTGAATGCTTAGTCCAGGGAGAGCAGACAGTTCTTCAGTATTACACCTTTCTGACTAATGGTTGGAAACGCTTCGACCATCTCCTGGATTATAAGTCTGTTTGCACTGTTGACAGAACTCTAGATTGATAGAAATAAATGGAAGACATTTGAGTTTGACACGATTCGGAGTCGTGTCCTTGGCATGGATGTTCTTCTGTCTCTTCAGGAGGCCTTTGCGTATGTCCAGAATGAAGAGTCGTCGTTCAGCATTACTTTCTGCATCTTCTCGGGATGGGAATGGTTTATCGCTTCCTTTTCCTCATCCTTTAGGGAAGGATATTTTATTATATGATTACTGTCGCCAGCCTAGGCATACCCGGAAGACTTGTTAGAAGCTTCATGGTTACATCAGGGGGTTAAGGGGATCGTTCGAGTCTAGTGTTGTAGAGACACATGATTTAGCTCTAGTTATGCAAACTTCTGATTTGGTCTTTGATATGTTATCTTCTGAGTTTGAGGATGCTTTACGCTATCTGCTTGATTGCCGGTCTCTAGTTGTTCCAGGTGCATCTTCTTCTTTGTTTACCCATTCGGGTAACTTAGCCTCATCCTCTATTGTGTTCTTATCCCATAAGGCCTCGCCATGTATTATTGATTCTGGTGCCTTCGATCATACGTTTGGGTCTTCTGATCTCTTCTCAAACTATACACCCACCTTTGGTTAGGATAAAGTTGGAATTGCTGATGTTACTATTTCTTTAGTCTTCGGGAAAGGTTTAATTTGTGCCATCCCTTCCCTACCTTTATCTTCTGTTTTACATGTTCTTAATTTTTCTATTAATCTATTGTCATTGAGTCGTCTTACTCGGGATTTGAATTGTAGCGTAACTTTTTTCGCAGATTCTTGTCTTTTTTAGGACCTTATCACGAAGAAGACAATTGGCAGTGGGAGAACAGAAAATGGTCTCTATATCCTGGATTAGACTGACCAGCTAGCTTGTCATTCCATTCAGTCTCCATCCATGTGGCATCGCCGTCTAGGACATCCATCTTTTTTATTACTTAGATATTTATTTCCAACTATTTTTGTCCAAAATAGTCTCTGAGTTTCATTGTGGGTCTTGCCAAGTGCAAACATCACAGAGCTTTTTTTGCTCCTAGTAATAATAAAAATTGTTAGAATTGATGTATTATTGATTGATGTATGTTATATATTACAAATGGTGAGGGGCTCCTTATATAGGAGATGTAGTGGAGTAGGTGGTAGTGGTAGGTGTGTAGTAGGTGGTGGTAGGTGTAGTAGGTGGAGTAGGTGATGGTAGGTTTTAACAGCCCCCCGCAAACTCAAGGGGGATAGGAACTAACCAACTTGAGTTTGGAGAGAGTAACAAAACAAGAAAATAATCTGAAAAATAAAAAATGGATAGGAGACACTGTATGGTCGTGTCAGACCGTTGTAGAAGACTGTATGGTTATGTCAGACCGATGTAGAAGACACTGGCTCGTGTCGGACCGATGTAGAAGACAGTTTATGGGGTCATGTCGGACCGTTGTAGCAGACAATGTTGTGACAGTTGTTGTGACAGTTTACGGAGTCTTGCTGGACCCTTGTAGAAACTAACCGGAATCAATGTCGGGACAGTTTACAGAGTCTTGTCGGACCCATGAAGGAGCTAACCGGAATCAATGTCGGGACAGTTTACAGAGTCTTGTCGGACCCCTAAAAAGTCGCACCCTCAAAAGGTGTGCCCAATCTGTCAAAAGGCGTGCCATCAAAAGGCGTGCCCAATCCATAAAAAGGCGTGCCATCAAAAGACGTGCCATCAAAAGGCGCGCCCAAGTTGTCGGCGAGCACCGAGAGGCGCATGATGCGCGTATCTGCCTCTTCATCATGGTCTTTATAAACCGAAGCGGAGGCTGAGGCTTGGAAGCATAACAAACCAGGTGAAACCTCTTTGTTCTCTGAGAGCTTGTCGCTAAGAGCTGCAAATCTTGAAACACTCTATAAACACTCTGTAACCAACCCTTCTCTGAAACACTCAGCAACCCATAACATGGCCTCGTCTTCCCGTTCAGCTACCCAGAATATGGCCTCTTCGTCCCGTGGTCTGCTCACTCTCTTTCCCGACCTCAACGAGTCAACAAGAGAGATAACTGGTGCGGTGGCCAGTGAACCTCAACCAAGCGCCTCTGGTTTTGCTCCGTTGAACTTTCCGATGCGGTCGGTGGAGCAAACAATGGCGGTGCAAACGGATATTGAGGCCAATCAGTATACTTTGAAGTCATGCGTGGAGACCATGACTGCGGTCACAAACTTGTCGCACCGGCTTCAGAGTAGGACAAATGAGGTGCAGCAGTTAAACGCCCAACTGGCTCTGCTCCAGCGCATGTATAAGGATGCGCGAGTAGAGATAAGTGTGCTAAAGGCGGAAAATAAGGAGCTGAAGCGGAAGGCCACCGTGATGTTCCGATTTGGAGGGCCGCCATATGCTGCAGTGGAGGAGCAGGGTGGA
The DNA here is from genome assembly GCF_055761805.1 of Camellia sinensis. Lineage (NCBI taxonomy): Eukaryota > Viridiplantae > Streptophyta > Magnoliopsida > Ericales > Theaceae > Camellia > Camellia sinensis. The sequence continues at coordinate 27,799,203 of NC_138966.1, read as the reverse complement.
GTGATCGTGCCCAGTGGAGTGGGAAAGACGGAGGCAACACCGTCAAGGGCCGCCCAGGACGGAGGCAAGAAGAAAAGACCGGCGGAATAGGCGAAGAAGTGAGGTCGGTGGGTGACCGGCTGCAGAAAAGAAAACAAATCTTTGGGTGTTGTGTTTTGGTTGGTTGTTTGTGGTTTTTTTTTTTTTTTTTTTTTTTGTGTGTGTGTAAAATTGTGATCGGGGTTGATCCCTGAGATGAATAAAAGATGGTTTGGTGTGCAAAGCGATATGTTATGAATGAAATTTGAAAAAGATTAAAAATAATGTGAAAGAAAAATAAAGAAAGAAATAATAAGAATAAATTTGAAATCAAAATGAAAGATGGGGGAAATAAGGGATGGGGTTCGGTATATTTTTTTTTGTTTTTTTTTTTTTTTTTTGTGGATTAATAATAATAATAATAATAATAATAATAATAATAACAATAATATATTAAGGAGGAAAGCATGTGCGCTGGTGTGAGAAAATAAAGAAAATAAAATTGAAGAGAAGTTTGTGAATAAAGTTGAAGTAATAAAAAAAAAATAAAGAGGAAATGTGAGATTTAAATTGGTTTGGACGGGTCCTACCACTAATGGAAAAGTAAGATGATGGGTGTGCAAACCTTGTGTTTCGTTTTCTTTTCAAAAAGATGGATTAAAATAAATATAAAAAAAGGAAAAGAAAGTTGAGTGGGGAACAGGAGTGATGCAGACAAGCCCAGTGATCATGCCTTGGACAGCACCAATGACAAAACTTTTCTTGTAAACGAGCATGTCCAGAGAGAAAAGGATTGTGGGTTTGAAAGTGGAAAGATGAGAGAGAGAGAAAGTGGGGTACATGATGATCACTTTCTTTGATTTCTTCAATACCTGGTTTTCTATATTCTTCTTGTTGCAATATCTCATTTTCAGTAGCTCGTGATGACTCTGGACTTGCTCTTGCAGCCTCCACTTCTTCCACTTCCTCAACCGTAATCCCAGCAGTTATGGAGTTGATAACCTCGCAGAATTGAGGATTCCCTTGAGGCCACATAAGCTTCTCGAAAGCTCGAACCTCTTCTTCACCATAGACTCCAAAGCTCTCGTAGAGAGGGATAAATGGGTTGCTGAGAACGTAGCCACCATCTTTAGGAGTAGGTTTTTTTGTACTGCAACTTGGTCTCCACTGGGAGATCGAACATCTCGGCGGTGGTCTTGAACAGTATTTGTTGAAGCTCTAATGGGATCTTCCCATAATCAAGCATAAAGCAACCATATGCTTCGCAGGCCTCTCTCACCCGAAGCCCTGGTCGCTGAAGTTGAGGCCAAGGAGGAGAAAGTTGTGGAAGAAGTAGCTGAGGTAGTGGCAGAGTTAAAGAAACTACAGAGTCTGTCAAGGCACCCGAGCCGGTGATTGAAGCTCCTAAAGATGAAGTTGTTGTTGAAAAGGAAGAAGAGAGACAAGAGTTCAGTTATGGAATTTGTGGCAGCGGATGGAATTTGTGTAGAGGTCCGGCGGGCGGCCAAGGCGAGACTGCCGCCCGCCAGTGAAGCAGAATGACTAGGTTGTTAACCTTGCTCTGATACCATGTTAGAATTGATGTATTATTGATTGATGTATGTTATATATTACAAATGGTGAGGGGCTCCTTATATAGGAGATGTAGTGGAGTAGGTGGTAGTAGGTGGTAGTGGTAGGTGTGTAGTAGGTGGTGGTAGGTGTAGTAGGTGGAGTAGGTGATGGTAGGTTTTAACAAAAATTATGTTCCTTTTTCTTTAATTTATTATGATGTTAGGGGCCCTTCTCGTGTGTTGTCAATGAAGGGTTATCGATGGTTTGTTACTATTATAGATGACTGCTCTCGTGCCACTTGGTTGTATCTCATAAAAGAAAAGGGTGAGGTTTTCTCTGTGTTTCGAAACTTCCATAAGATGATTAGTACACATGTAAAAATTTATGTATTATTGATTGATTTATATTGATCTATATTAAAATGATTCATGATTCCTATATATAGAAGAGGGTGAATGTGTAGTAGGTAAGGAGTAGGTGAAGTGGAGGTGGTAGTGGTGTAGTGGGTTAGGTTTAGTGGAGTAGGTGAGGTGGTAGTGGTGTAGTGGGTTAGGTTTAGTGGAGTAGGTTTAAGTGGGTGAAGTAGGTGGAGAGTAGGTGGATTTTAACAGCCCCCCGCAAACTCAAGGGGGATAGGAACTAACCAACTTGAGTTTGGAGAGAGTAACAAAACAAGAAAATACATAAAAATAAAAGAGGATAAGAGACACTGTATGGTCGTGTCAGACCATTGGTGAAGACACTGGATGGTGGTGTCATAACGTTGTAGAGGACACTGTATGGGGGTGTCATAACCATGTAGAGGACACTGTATGGTGGTGTCATAACGGTGTAGAGGACACTGGATGGCGGTGTCAGACCGATGTAGAAGACAGTTTATGGGGTCATGTCAGACCGTTGTAGCAGACACTGTGTGGTCGTGTCAGACCGATGTAGAAGACAGTTTATGGGGTCATGTCGGACTGATGTAGAAGACAGTTTACGGGGTCATGTCGGACCGTTGTAACAGACACTGTTGTGACAGTTGTTGTGACAGTTTACGGAGTCTTGCTGGACCCTTGTAGAAACTAACCGGAATCAATGTCGGGACAGTTTACTGAGTCTTGTCGGACCCTTGAAGGAGCTAACCGGACTCAATGTCGGGACAGTTTACAGAGTCTTGTCGGACCCCTGAAGGAGCTAACCGGAATCAGTGTCGGGATAGTTTACAGAGTCTTGTCGGACCCTTGAAGGAGCTAACCGGAATCAATGTCGGGACAGTTTACAGAGTCTTGTCGGACCCTTAAAAAATACACTGTATGATGGTGTATATAGGCTGCCCAAATATATATACATGGATATATAGATCGAGCCCTCAAAAGTCGCGCCCTCAAAAGGCGCCCCCACTTTATCAAAAGATGTGCCCGACAGAAATCATCGAGCGACGAGCCATCAAAAGGCGCGCCAGACACGCGGCGATGCACGTGACCGACAGAACGTGTGTCGGCCTCTTCGTCAGGGTCGATATAAACCAATGCGGAGGCTGTGCTTGAGGCAGAAGCGAAGACAAAAAAACCTGGGAAAAAACTTCTGAAAAACTCTTCATTTTCTGAGAGAGATATTCGTTTTTCTGAGAGATTGCCTCTAAGAGCTGCAAATCTTGAAACACTCCCCTTCCGAACATTATCAGTCTGAAATTGCTATTTCGCTGAAACACTCAGCAACCCAAAAAACATGGCCTCTTCTTCCCGTTCAGCTACCCAGAATATGGCCTCTTCATCCCGTGGTCTACTCACTCTCTTTCCCGACCTCAACGAGTCAACAAGAGAGATAACTGCTGCGGAGGCCTGTGAACCTCAACCAAACACCTCTGGTTTTGCTCCGTTGAACTTTCCGATGCGGTCGGTGGAGTAAAGAATGGCAGTGCAGTCGGATGTGGAGGCCAATCAGTATACATTGAAGTCATGTGTGGAAACCATGACTGCGGTTACAAATTTGTCGAACCGGCTGCAGAGTAGGACAAATGAGGTGCAGCAGTTAAACGCCCAACTGGCTCTGCTCCAACGCATGTATAAGGATGCGCGAGCAGAGTTAAGTGTGCTAAAGGCGGAAAATAAGGAGCTGAAGCGGAAGGCCACCGTGATGTTCCGATTTGGAGGTCCACCGTATGCTGTAGTGGAGGAGCAGGGAGGAGGCAACTTGCTTGGTGGTCTAGGAAGCACGGAGGCAACACCGGCAAGGACCACCCAGGACGGAGGCAAGAAGAAAAGACCGGCGGCTGAGTAGAGAAGAAAAATCCCACTGTGGGTGTGGTAGTTTTGTTTTTGTTTGTGTGGGTTTTTTTTTTTTTTTTTTTTTGATGTAAAAGTGTGATCGGGGTTGATCCCCTGATATGAATAAAATGACAAGGTTGTGGAATGTTGTTGGTGTTATTTTGTGGTGTTGTTTTGTTTAATAAGAAAAATAAAATAAAAGAAAATAATGGATAAAGAAAATAGAGAAAAATATTTGTGGATGGGTGATAAGAAAAACAGCAGTGTGATTTTTTTTTTTTTTTTTTTTTTTTTGGTGGAATATAAAATAAATAATAATAAGAGAATGGAAAACGGGTGATGCTTACTAACAAGGGATAGGGAAAATATATTATAATAAAATATATATATATATATATTAAAATAAAAGAAAAGGGTGAAAGAACGTGGATGAAATAAATTAAGAGAAAGGAGAGATATGATTAAAGTGGGTTTGAAAGTGGGAAAAGATGAGAGAGAGGGAGATAGAGTGGGTGCATGATGATGATGTTGGGTCCATGGAGAGAGAGAGAGAGGGATGTCCAAGAAGCTTGTGCTTTTGATAGTTACACATTACCCAAGCTGTATGTGAAGATGCATGTTACTGTCTTACACTTCTGCAGGCTTGGTATTCTTTGTGGGGCACTTGCAACACGTGACATTGAAAATTGTATTCGAAAATGATATCTCCAACATGAAACGTCTTGGAAGCAGCCCAGGCCTTGTAATCAATATTCCCAATGATGGTTCAACCAGCGGAGTCCCCAACCTTGTACACTGCTGCCATTGAAACCTTCAAGCCAGCAAACATGGCTACCAACAACAGAGCCACAGCTCTACACCCCGCACCCAAATCCATGGCTAAGAGAGAGAGAGCAAATCGGGAAAAAAAAACAGCAGTGGCGAGCAGAAAAGCAGCGCCAGAAACGCCAACGACGACGACGAGTAAGAGTACAACCACGGATATGTGAGAGGCGAGGTGAACGGCGATAGAGGCTAGACGATGATGCGGGTGCCGCCGCCGACATAGCGGAGGAGGGGTGTAAGAAAATGTTGAAGAAGTCAAGGTATGTGTAGAAAATAAGCGGAATAGGTTGAGGTCCGGCGGGCGGCCAAGGCGAGGTTGCCGCCCGCCGGTGAAGCGAGAAATACTAAGGTCTTAACCTTGCTCTGATACCATGTAAAAATTTATGTATTATTGATTGATTTATATTGATCTATATTACAATGATTCATGATTCCTATATATAGAAGAGGGTGAGTGTGTAGTAGGTAAGGAGTAGGTGAAGTGGAGGTGGTAGTGGTGTAGTGGGTTAGGTTTAGTGGAGTAGGTGAGGTGGTAGTGGTGTAGTGGGTTAGGTTTAGTGGAGTAGGTTTAAGTGGGTGAAGTAGGTGGAGAGTAGGTGGATTTTAACAACACAATTTGGGGCAGTTCTCAAAGTCTTGCATTCTGATAATGGGGTGAGTACATTGATTTTGGGAATATGTTTCCGCTCATGGCATTATCCATCAAACATCTTGCATTGACACCCCTCAACAGAATGGGGTTGCCGAGCGCAAGAATCGTCATCTCCTAGATATGGTTCGTTGTATGTGTTTTTCGATGGGTGTCCCTCTGGCCTACTGGGGCGAGGCTGTTCTTATTGCAGCATATCTCATAAACCATCTTCCTACCTAAGTCTTACAAAAAAAAAGGGGCCCCTCTTCAAGTTCTCTTAAGTTCTGCGTCGCTGTTTTCCATTCCTCCAAAAACCTTTGGCTGTGTATGTTTTGTTCACAATCATTCTCTTATTCGGGGTAAGTTGGATCCTCGTTCTTTCAAGTGTGTGTTCTTGGGTTACTCTCTTACTCAAAAGGGGTACAAGTGTTATCATCCTCTCTCGTAATGGTTTATGTCCATGGATGTCACCTTCTTTGAGTCTTAATCCTACTTCTTGTCTAGTCTAGTGTCCTTATCATCTCTTTAGGGGAGCCTTGGTGTGAAGAGAGTTATGTTGCTTCTATTATTCCTGGCTCAGTACTGCCTCCAGTAGTACCTATTACTAGCAATACTAAATCAAATATTGCTAAGAATAGAGAAGGGCAAGTTTATGTTACGGATAAAGAAAGACAGAAAGTTACTTGGATACAAGAGACTAATTCTGATCAATCACTGTCGTCTTAAGGTCCAGGTAACTCTCCAACTCTTGATATTGCCACCTCAGGGCTACTGATCTTGATATAGCCATTGCCAAAAGAAATGGTGTAAGACCTTGTACTTATCATCCAATTTCTAACTTTGTGTCTTATTCTCATTTGTCCTCTTCATATAAAGCCTTTGTGTCAAAAATTTCCTCTATTAGTACACCTAATCATTTTCAGGATGCTCTTACTATTCCTAAGTGGAAACTGGCTATGGTGGAGGAAATGAAAGCACTTCATAAGAATGACACTTGGGACTTGCCTGAGTTACCTAGGGGCAAACGAATTGTGTGATGCAAATGGGTGTATACTATGAAACACAAGGCTGATGGTTCAATTGAGCGGTATAAGGTTTGGCTTGTGGTAATGGGTTTCACTCAAACCTATGGGGTGGATTACGAAGAGACATTTGCTCCAGTTGTAAAGATGAATTCAGTCAAAATGCTTCTCTCTGTGACAATTAATCTAGATTAGCCACTTCATCAGCTTGATGTGAAGAATGCTTTCCTGCATGGTGACCTAGAATAGGTGGTGTATATGGACATGTGAGAATATGAGAGAATATGAGTGTTCTTTCTTTTTCCTTATAGGATTAGGAATTAGTGTTAGTGTCCTATATCTATTAGAATTCTATATATCATTTAAGATTAGGAATTAGTGTTCTATATAAATGATGTATTCTTTGTTCAATCAATTGAAGACTGATATACAGTTTTATTTAGAAAACTTATATGGTATCAGAGCCATCACCATTACTCTCTTATTCAAAACCCTAGAACTGTCACCATTGTTCTTTGATTCGTGCTCTCTCAGACTCACTGGTTGTCTTCAACTTGGGTGGGTGACCCATCTATTCCTAATTCGGAGTTGTGATTGCTAGTCGAAGCCGTGTTTGCTAGTCGTCGCAGTACTCTCATTGCGTTGAGTTGGTGCTTCGAGTCATCTTCTTTGTTTGGCTCTGATCGTGCTCGCGAGGCAACAAGGGCTCACTCTCACACTGCTTCACTCACTCTTATCTGTGCCTTTGAGTCGTCTTCTGTTCTTCGACTTCGTTCTCTATCTCGCTCGCGAAGGTATGCTTTCTCTCTCTCTCTCTCTCTCTCTTGATGGTGTCATTTTTGGCAAAGCCTCTCTCTGGCTCAACTTCGCTTCGTGAGATCGCCTCTCTCTCGCTATCCCTCATCTTCTCTAGATTCTATGAATTTTTTTTTTCAAATTTACTCTTCTATTCTATTGGTTCTGGGTATTTACACTTGAAGCCCTGATTTGTCTTATTTATACTTCGACCCATACCTGTGTTTTGTTACAATGTCGAACACTAAAATTCAAGTCATCAAATGCAAACTTATAGGTGGCAATTATGTTTATTGGGCTAGTGTTATGAAGATCAAAAAAAATGGGGCTATGTTTCTTGTTCTGTTCCTCGTCCATCGGACTCGAAGGTGGAAGGATATCTGTCTTCCTGTGATACTTGGGATTGTGATAATGCTTAAGTTCTAACCTAGTTTAATGACGTTTTCCAAGTATAGTACTACCAAGAAAGTGTGAGATTATTTACTAGGTGTTTATAAGAAAGAACACTCATATTCTCACAGGACATTCCTCCTGGTTTTGAAACTCTTCAACCAAGGGAAAGGTATGTTGACTTCGGAAGTCATTATATGGCTTCAAATAGTCCCTTAGGGCTTGGCTTGCGAGGTTCACTCAGGTGATGCTAAAATATGGCTTCAAACAGAGCCAGGCTGATCATACGCTATTTGTTAAACATTCCTCTTATGGTAAGATTACAGCTCTCATTGTATATGTGGATGACATAATGCTTACAGGAGATGATGTTGAGGAAATCCCTTTGTTGAAGTATTTGGCAAGTGAATTTGAAATCAAAGACTTTGGAAACCTGAAGTACTTTTGGGGAATTGAAGTGGCTATGTCCAAAGATTGGATTTTCATTTATTAGAGAAAATATGTCCTTGACCTATTGAAAGAAACATGGATGCTTGGAAGCAGAGCCTATGACACGCCATTGGAGCCTAGTCAGAAACTTTGTGGTGATAATGGGAGAGCAACTGTTGATAGGGGGAGTTATCAGAGACTAGTGGGTAAGCGCATTTATTTATCCCATTCTTATCCTGATATTGCTATTGTCATTAGTGTGGTTAACCAGTTTGTGCATGCTTCTCATGAAATACACTTGGCGGCAACTATGAGAATATTAAGATGCTTGAAATATTCTCTTGGAAAAGGTCTTTATTTTTCCAAACATGATCATCTTAGTGTGGAAGCTTATACGGATGCGGATTAGGCAGGTTTTGTGATTGATAGGAGGTCCACCTCAGGGTATTATACCTTTGTTGGAGGCAATTTGGTTACTTAGAGAAGGAAGAAACAAAATGTGGTTGTCAGGTCCAGCTCAGAAGCTGAGTTTAGAGCTATGGCATAAGGTGTGTGTAAGCTCTTGTGGATCAAATTGTTATTGCGTGATCTGGGAATTCGGCATGTTTTGTGATTGATAGGAGGTCCACCTCAGGGTATTATATCTTTGTTGGATGCAATTTGGTTATTTAGAGAAGTAAGAAACAAAATGTGGTTGCTAGGTCCAGCTCAGAAGCTGAGTTTAGAGCTATGGCACAAGGCGTGTGTAAGCTCTTGTGGATCAAATTGTTATTGCGTGATCTGGGAATTGACCTGAGACTCCAATGAGCTATATTATGATAATAAGGCTGCTATCAACATAGCTCACAATTCGGTTTAACATGACCGGACAAAGTATGTTGAAATTGATCGTCACTTCATCAAAGAGAAGCACACTAGTGGTACAATATGTATTCTATTTGTGAAGTCTGGTGAACAACTTACTAATATCTTCACCAAGGGAGTTGGGAGTAAACCATTTCATGACATTCTTGGCAAGCTAGGTATGAGAAACATCTTTGCACCAGCTTGAGGGGGATTGTTAGTATATATGATTGGAATCATTCTATTATTTGTGTTTCCTTATTTAGATTATATTGTAATTTCTTAATCAGTGTCTTTTCTTTCTTTGTAACAGTTTGATTGATTAATATAAAAGGGGTGTTATTAATATCATTCCCTCAGTTAGCTTTCTCTTAAGCAAACAGGTATTTCAAGAAACAGCCATTAGAGGCCCTGCTAGTTGGCATTTGATTTCAAACTTCCATGGAAGTTGAAAAGAATGTTCGTCATCACCATGAAATACATAAAGATACATATTAAATTTAAGAATGTGATTGGTAAAATAGGTCTGAACAAAATTAATATGTTCAGAACTAAGGTGTCAAAAAATATGAATAACTTTCGGTTATCATTGCCGAACTATTGCCTTTAATTCGGCCATTCTTTTGTCATATGTTCGGGAGTTCAAGACTGAAAAAAGTCAAACCATTTTTACCATTTTTGTCTTTTTTTTTTAAGAAACTTATCGTTACAAAGCAACCTCCTCCGAGTTGTGAACACCATCCAAGCTGTGAACCTCTTCTGAGCATACATTGTTGTACTCCATTCGTCTAATGAATTGTGGTTTCCAGAAAAACTTTCACTCATTGCCATTGCCGGAGAAGTGTGTTGGTGGTGATAGAGTTGGGTGCTCTCATAAACCTTATCTTATGATTACGTGGGTGTGGGCTTAATTGTGCGATAAGGTGTCTCAAAGTAAATGATGTCCTCTTTAATAATTTCATTTGAGGGTATTATTCTAATAAAAAAATATTTGGGGAGGTGGGGGCGGGGAAAGTAATAAGTGGGGTGCTAATAGCAGCACTCTTTATAAAAGGGCAACCCAATGCATGAGATGCTCCCACCAAAGTGAGGTTTGAAGAGGCTATTTTTGTGTCTTGAACCTGTGCCAAACACTAAAGGCAAGCCTTACTGGTGAGCCAAGCCACTCTTTCTATTATATTAATGTTAATGGGAAAATCACATTATTTTGGAATAGTATCTTTGCATAGTTGGGCTACTTTGATTAGCCCTATTAACATTGGATTTGTTGGATCTTGGAAGTAGTTTTTTTTTTTTTTTTTTTTTCTTTTTCAATTGGTTGGGAAGATTTTTATGAAATATAGTTAAACTTAATACCTGTTAGATCTGTATCATTTTCATAATCAGGTTGGTTGGAACATTTTTTGTATATACATTACTTATCATTGCTTTTTGTGTGAGTGTCAACTGCTGCTTTTGTAGTTTTGGTTAGTGATGTGTGAAGTCAGCTAATTCTTCCACATGTTGTTTGCAGTTTGATGTCTATGATGACAAAACTTCTGGCAAAGGTATGATGATACTGAAGTCACAAGGTTTAGTTGTCTATAAGGGAAATGTGTATTCTTACAGAAAAGTTATACAAAAAAATTGGGCAAATTACAATGGCAATCCTTATACTTTGGCCTTTGTGTCATTTTGGTCCCTGTAATTTTAATTAGTACAATTTTGACTCTGAATTTATAATTTTGTTTCAATTTGGTCCAATTGATTATAATTTCTAGTGATATATGTGAACATAAGTGACATGTGTCATGGCTTTAGAGGTAAAATTGTAAACTTGTTCAACTTAGTGTGTTAATCTCAACAGTGACCATTTTTTTTCACAAAACCCTAATTGATGTTATCAATTGGACCAAATTGACACAATCTAAAAATAAAGGTCAAAATTGTACTAATTCAAATGACGGGGGCCAAAATGACACAAGAGGCAAAATGCAAGGACTACCGATTTAAATTATCGAAAAAAATACATCCAAAATAATGTGATAATGACATTTTTAAAATTAAGTGCCATTTTAATGGGTGTTTTTGTTTTAAAATGAATGAGCCCAAATTAACCATATCATTTTGTGTAACTTTTTTGTTTTATGGCATTACTCTATCTATAATTGATAATGACATTACAACTAGAGCTACAAATCAGCCGAGTTATTCATAAACATCACGGGGTCTGTTAAGATAATTGTATGAAGAGAGAGAAGAAAAGAGAGAAAAAAGAATCTTTGTATATTGAATAATATATTGTATTGTGTATCGAACTTATATATAGGACTTATATTGAGTTTAACGGCCCTTCTCAAACTCAACTATGTAAACTAACTTGAGTTTAGAAGAACAGAACACAAAATAAGTGAGAGTTTGCTGCTAAGGCAAACGAAAGAGCCTGCTAGGGGCGATTGAGAAGAGTTTGCTGCTATGGCAAATGATAATGGCCTGCAAGGAGCGATTGAGAAGAGTCTGTTGGTAAGGGCAAACGAAAGAGCCTATTAGGGGCGATTGAGAAGAGTCTGCTACTAGGGCAAACAATAAGGGCCTGCTAGGGGCGGCTTATGATAGGGTACACCAAGGGGCGACTTAAGTGGTGCGTCAAGGGGTGGCTTGGATGGTTCACATGGTGTATCACCATGCTCACCCCCTCAAACTCAAATAGGTTTCAAAGAGAGAGAACTGAAAGAGAGTGTGGAAGCACAAAATAAATAAATAAACGGATTTTGATCCGAATTCAGATCTGTATTGAAGGAGCGGAAGATTGAGATTTGATGCCCGCAGCAGAGGTGGTGGTTGATTGGTTACTGGAGATTGGGATTAACACAGGTATCTATTGAAAACTCTAGCGGGTAGCGAAGGCAAGGTTTCCAATCGGCCACCCACTGGTGAACTAGAAAGGTCAAATCTTATAGCTCTGATACCATGTTAAGATAATTGTATGAAAAGAGAGAGAAAAGGATCTTTGTATATTGAATAATATATTGTTGTATTGTGTGTTGAACTATTCCAATAGTTGGCCTATATATAAGACTTATAGGGAGTGCTAATCAAGAAATCATGATAATAAGAAAATCTATAGAAATATAGGAACCTAACAAATATGGAAAATAATATATTCTAGATATGCTTTGTTAAAATCCACCTACTCTCCACCTACTTCACCCACTTAAACCTACTCCACTAAACCTAACCCACTACACCACTACCACCTCACCTACTCCACTAAACCTAACCCACTACACCACTACCACCTCCACTTCACCTACTCCTTACCTACTACACACTCACCCTCTTCTATATATAGGAATCATGAATCATTGTAATTGATATAACATTACATCAAGCAATAATAATACATACAATTTATTCTCTCTCTTTCTCTATACATTATTTCTTACATGGTATCAGAGCGATAAGATTTAAGCCTGTATTTCTTTCTCACCGGCGGGCAGCCGGCCGACACCTTTGCCTTTGCTGCCCGCTGGAATTTTCTACACATACCTTCCACTCTCCACAGCCGTAACTCTGCAAGAAGAGAAACTTCGCTCCATCATTTTCTTCCACGAATCTTCTTCGTGGCTTTCGAGCTCGTCTCTCACTATCTCGTGCAATCGATCTTTGCACTTCATCGCCACATGTGAGCAACCGTGGCCGTCGTAAACGCCGAAAAAGTGCAAATCCGCCGGATTCTGACTACTCCGGCGGCAAAGCAAGGGGTGAATGGCCACAGCGTCTTCCATATCTCTCCTCCTTCCACGCACAGAAGTCATGCCTAACTTAGGGCATTTCTGAGCCACCTCAGGCTCGTTTGTCACATTTGAAGTCGGAGATGCACACTGTTTCGCAGACGTCGTCTCTGATTCACCGTTCTCCACCAAACGACCTTCACTAATCACGCAATTCTCAACTGCTTTTCCGCACTCAGACAGCTTCGAATCTGCCACCAAAACATCCAATTTCTGACGTTTTCTACCGTGCTCTTCCAGATTCTTCTCAGCTTGGTGATAGATTTTTCATAATGGTTGCTACCGCCGCTACTTCTGCATTTTTTCCAGTTGCATCTCCTCCACCCGATTCTGGTGCCAAGACATCCAGCAAGCTTGGAGGACCTCCAGCAAATGTGGATGCACGAGGGATTAAATCAAAATCTGCTGCCACTGGGGGTTTGCAGGTTAAGGCCAATGCACAAGCCCCTTCCAAGGTAAACGGTACCAAAGTTGGTGTAATGGAGGGGCTCAAGAGTGAGGATGATTCGCCATCACTTCACCAAAGGACTTTTATCAACCAACTGTTCACCTACGTTGGGCAGTGTTACAGCTGCAAATTTGTCTTCTTATCACGTGAGGTGATGATGAGATTTGTGAATTATTTGAAGTGGTTTGAGCTGGAATGCATATCTTCAGAAAAGGAATGTGCCGGTAAACCTAAGATAAACTATGTTAATATGTTACAGTGTGTCTCTCTCTCACTTTACTTTTTCCACCACCCACAACACATTATCATCGCCATTCCCTAACCCACATGGACTTGTTCCCATTGTTTCATACAACTCATCATTCATCCCACTAGAATATATAGAATATATATATATATATATATTTAAAAAAAAAAAAAAAAAAAAAAATACAAATTTGCACACCAAGCCTTCCCTTATTTTATTCATGTTGGGGCTCACCCCGATCACCATTTTACACCAAAAAAAAAAAAAAAAAAAAAAAAAAAACAACAACAACAACAACAACAACCACAAGATTTGTTTTCTTTTCTGCAGACGGCCACCCACCGATCTCACTTTTTCGCCTATTCCGCCGGTCTTTTCTTCTTGCCTCCGTCCTGGGCGGCCCTTGACGGTGTTGCCTCCGTGTTTCCCACTCCACTGGGCACGATCACTCCACCCTGCTCCTCCACTACAGCATATGGCGGACCTCCAAATCGGAACATAACGGTGGCCTTCCGCTTCAGCTCCTTATTTTTCGCCTTTAGCACACTTATCTCTGCTCGCGCATCCTTATACATGCGTTGGAGCAGAGCCAGTTGGGCGTTTAACTGCTGCACCTCATTTGTCCTACTCTGCAGCCGGTGCGACAAGTTTGTGACCGCAGTCATAGTTTCAACACAGGACTTCAATGTATACTGATTAGCTTCAATATCCGTTTGCACTGCCATTTTTTGCTCCACCGACCGCATCGGAAAGTTCAACGGAGCAAAACCAGAGGTGTTTGGTTGAGGTTCACAGGCCACCGCACCAGTTATCTCTCTTGTTGACTCGTTGAGGTCGGGAAAGAGAGTGAGCAGACCACGGGAAGAAGAGGCTATGTTCTGGGTAGCTGAACGGGAAGAAGAAGCCATGTTTTTGGGTTGCTGAGTGCTTCAGAGAAGGGTTGGTTACAGAATGTTACAGAGAACGAAGAGGTTTCAACTGGTTTGTTATGCTTCCAAGCCTCAGACTTCGCTTTGGTTTATAAAGACAGAGACGATGAGGCCGACACGCGCTCTGTCAATCACGTGCATCGCCGCGTGTCAGGCGCCCCTTTTGATGGCTCGACGCTTTCTGTCGGGCACGTCTTTTGATGAAGTGGGCGCGCCTTTTGATGGCACGCCTTTTGATGGCACATCTTTTTATGAATTGGGCACGCCTTTTGATGGCACGCCTTTTTATGGATTGGGCACACCTTTTGAGGGTGCGACTTTTTAAGGGTCCGACAAGACTCTGTAAACTGTCCCGACATTGATTCCGGTTAGCTCCTTCATGGGTCCGACAAGACTCTGTAAACTGTCCCGACATTGATTCCGGTTAGTTTCTACAAGGGTCCAGCAAGACTCCGTAAACTGTCACAACAACTGTCACAGCATTATCTGCTACAACGGTCCGACATGACCCCATAAACTGTCTTCTACATCGGTCTGACACCGCCATCCAGTGTCCTCACCGTTATGACACCACCATACAGTGTCCTCTACAACGTTATGACACCCCCATACAGTGTCCTCTACAACGTTATGACACCACCATCCAGTGTCTTCACCAATGGTCTGACACGACCATACAGTGTCACCTATCCTCTTTTATTTTTATGTATTTTCTTATTTTGTAACTCTCTCCAAACTCAAGTTGGTTAGTTCCTATCCCCCTTGAGTTTGCGGGGGGTTGTTAAAATCCACCTACTCTCCACCTACTTCACCCACTTAAACCTACTCCACTAAACCTAACCCACTACACCACTACCACCTCACCTACTCCACTAAACCTAACCCACTACACCACTACCACCTCCACTTCACCTACTCCTTACCTACTACACACTCACCCTCTTCTATATATAGGAATCATGAATCATTGTAATTGATATAACATTACATCAAGCAATAATAATACATACAATTTATTCTCTCTCTTTCTCTATACATTATTTCTTACATGCTTTAACAGGCTCAGCCAAGCAATCCAATGCTTTACTCGTTTTTGTTTGCAAACATTATCACTTAGGACCTAACTCCCCTCTAGTCCATAATTTGGAGAACTCTTTCTATATATCATCCACACGAAAAAATTAGTTCGATCCGATAATTGTAACCTATTTAATTTAATATATTTGTTTCCAAAAAAATGGACAACAAGTGTGTTTTTAAAAATAGATCATCAATTTTTTTGGTGACAAACATAATAAAGTGAATAAGCTACAAATATCGAATCAGCCTAATTTTTTGTGTTAATGATATATACAAAAGACCTTACGAGATGAACGGTTTAGATCATCAAAACGAAACTTGTAAAAAATATATGTATTATTGATTGATATATTGATTGATTGTATTACAAGATTGATTTCTGTCTATTACAAATGGTTCCTTATATAGATGTAGGTGTAGTGGATGGTGGTAGTGGTGTAGTGGGTTAGGTTTAGTGGAGTAGGTGAGGTGGTAGTGGTGTAGTGGGTTAGGTTTAGTGGAGTAGGTGAGGTGGTAGTGGTGGTAGGTGATGGTAAATTCTAACAGCCCCCCGCAAACTCAAGGAGGATAGAAACTAACCAACTTGAGTTTGAAGAGAGGAACAAAACAAGAAAATACATAAAAATAAAAGAGGATAGGAGACACTGTATGGTCGTGTCAGACCATTGGTGAAGACACTGGATGGTGGTGTCATAACGTTGTAGAGGACACTGGATGGTGGTGTCATAACGTTGTAGAGGACACTGGATGGCGGTGTCAGACCGATGTAGAAGACAGTTTATGGGTCGTGTCGGACCATTGTAGAAGACAGTTTATGGGGTCATGTCGGACCGTTGTAGAAGACAATGTTGTGACAGTTTACGGAGTCTTGCTGGACCCTTGTAGAAACTAACCGGAATCAATGTCGGGACAGTTTACAGAGTCTTGTCGGACCCTTGTAGAAACTAACCGGAATCAATGTCGGGACAGTTTACAGAGTCTTGTCGGACCCATAAAGGAGCTAACCGGAATCAATGTCGGGACAGTTTACAGAGTCTTGTCGGACCCTTGTAGAAACTAACCGGAATCTATGTCGGGACAGTTTACAGAGTCTTGTCGGACCCTTAAAGGAGCTAACCGGAATCAATGTCGGGACAGTTTACAGAGTCTTGTCGGACCCCTTAAAAAAATCGCATCCTCAAAAGGTGCGCCCAAGTTTTCAAAAAGGCGTGCCATCAAAAGGCGTGCCCAATCCATAAAAAGGCGTGCCATCAAAAGGCGTGCCCAATTCATCAAAAGGTGTGCTGGACATGATGGCGAGGCACGTGGGCGCCTTGGCTTGCGTGCCCGTTTGTCGGCTGGTGGCAAGAGGCGCGCGATGCGCGTGGCTGCCTCGGCTATAAGACAGAGGCTGAGGTTGAGGCAAAAACACCTGTGAGAGATATTCTGAGAGAGATTTCTGAGAGAGATTCTGTATAACACTCTGTTGCCCAGAAAATGGCTTCGTCTTCGTCTTCCCGTGGACTACTCACCCTCTTTCCCGACCTCAACGAGTCAACAAGAGAGAGAACTGGTGTGGTGGCACTGGAACCTCAACCAAGCGCCCTGGAGTTTGCCCCGTTGAACTTTCCGATGCGGTCTGTGGAGCAAAGAATGGCAGGGCAGTCGGATGTGGAGGCCAATCAGTATACTCTGAAGGCATGTGTGGAAAGCATGACGGCGGTCACAAACTTGTCGAACCGGCTGCAGAGTAGGACAAATGAGGTGCAGCATTTAAACTCCCAGCTGGCTCTGCTCCAACGCATGTATAAGGATGCGCGAGCAGAGATAAGCGTGCTAAGGGCAGAAAACAAGGAGCTGAAGCGGAAGGCCACCGTGATGTTCCGATTTGGAGGGCCACCATATGCTGCAGTGGAGGAGCAGGGAGTAGTGATCGTGCCCAGTGGAGTGGGAAACACGGAGGCAACACCGGCAAGGGCTGCTCAGGACGGAGGCAAGAAGAAGAGACCGGCAGAGTAGAGAAGAAAAATCCCACTGTTCCGATTTATGTTGGTTTGGTTTTTTTTTTTTTTTTTTTTTTTTTTTTTGGGTGTAAAATGGTGATCGGGGTGAGCCCCGACATGAATAAAATAAGTTGGTGTGCAGTTCGTCTTCTTCCTCTTTTTTTTTTTTTTTTTTTTTTTTTTTTTTTTTTTTTTTTTTTTTGAATAAAAAATAAATAAATAAAAAAATAAAATAAAGAAAGAAATAAAGAAGAATGTGTGTGTTGTGTGTCACTGTTTATTCTTTAAAAGCATGCTGTGTTCCCCGAGAAAGATAAGAGGATGATGGTCGATGCAATATATTAAAATAAACATAGAGATATATATATATATAAAGAGATTAAAATAAGAGAAAGTGGAGTGCATGTGCATCTGGTCGCTTTTTTTTTTTTTTTTTTTTTTTTTTTTTTTTTTTTTTTTTTTTTTTTTCGGCAACACCCCAAACCCGAGAGAGTGGGAGACAGCTGCCTCTAGAAGAGAGAGAGTGAAAAGAAAATAATAATAATAAGTATTATGATTATAAAATAAGAAAAAGTTGCTAGAGATATGGTGAGGCTCTCATGCGTCCTGTTGGTGTCGAGGTGGAGTATTATTTTATGAGAGAGTGAGAAGAAGTGATAAGAAAAAACAATGGATTTATCTGTGCCCCAAAAATAAAGTTGGGGTTAGTGCCCCAACACATGAAATGTTAAACCCACGGTAAAGACCAACAATACCATCTGTTTATCGTCTTCCTGTAGACAACAACCAAACCATTGAACTGTCTCTCTCCTCCTGTGCAGCTGCGCCTACTTCCTTGGAGAGTCCAAACCGGGGTTCTCATTTCCAAGACATAATAGCTGATAAACATCAGCACCCAACCATGAAAGAAGCCATTGAAGCAGTTTGAGAGTCCCAAAAAAATAGCCTCAGAGAACGAAAAAACTCCGTCCGGTGATCGAAATCAACGGCTCTAACCTTACCGGTAGTCCGAAGCCCGATGACAATGTCGCTGGTGAAAACTCCGCCTCGCAGCCGATCCCTACCCACACCTCCACCGGAGTGAGACCGAAAAACTTGGTGACGCCGTGCACGGCGGAGGGATCGAGATCTGATAAGGTTTTGAAGCACGGATTGTCCATCTGGAACGACCCTACCAAGCGGTCTACCCTTAGGCTCTGAAGAATGGACTGTGTACGAGCAGGTTGCTATTGCAGCCATGGACTGTCAATGCCTTGATGTTGCGAAGGACTGCATAAAGGTCTTGCAAAAAAAAAAAAAAATTTCCTGGGAGCAAAAGGGTTGGTAGGTTAGAAGCAATGTTGCTTGAAGCAAAAGGATCCTGGGCTGAGGCAGAAATAGCATATTCAAGCCATTTGGAGGATAATGCAATGGATCAAGTAATGCATAAGAGGAGGGCAGCTATGGCAAAGGCACAAGGCAATCTTTCAGGGGCCATTGAAGGGCTAAATAAATATCTGGAAAGTGAATGTTGAATTGGGTTTAGTGGCAGCGGAGTCAAGGTATGTGTAGAGGTCCGGCGGGCGGCCAAGGCGAGGCTGCCGCCCGCCGGTGAAGCAGAATTACTAGCTTCTTAACCTTGCTTTGATACCATGTAAAAAATATATGTATTATTGATTGATATATTGATTGATTGTATTACAAGATTGATTTCTGTCTATTACAAATGGTTCCTTATATAGATGTAGGTGTAGTGGATGGTGGTAGTGGTGTAGTGGGTTAGGTTTAGTGGAGTAGGTGAGGTGGTAGTGGTGTAGTGGGTTAGGTTTAGTGGAGTAGGTGAGGTGGTAGTGGTGGTAGGTGATGGTAAATTCTAACAAAACTCATGGTGGGCCCCACGAGCCAGGACAACACTCAGTCCTATCGCTTAATGCTTGTTTTGTAATTTTCTAAACATCATGATTACTTATTGACCATTTGGCGCTCAATATTACATTAAAATGAATGGTCCTAGTTCAACCACATCATTTTGTATAACTTTTGCATTTATATAACATTACTCTGTTTATAATTATTGGTAATGAAGTAACAATTAGGGCTGCAAATGAGTCAAGTTGTTCATAATAAACAACCTGACTTAGGCTCAGTGTTAGGCTTAAGCACTCAACTTGATGAAGACTGTTTAGTTATTAAACGAGTCGAGCCAATGCAATCCAATGCCAAGCTCGATTGTGTTCTTGGATATTTTCATTAATCAAATTTTGATTTGTAATTTCCTAAAACTAAGGATCTACTATGAAGCATGGATACAGATACTGATACGGGGTACGATACGATTTGAATAGGAACCCAAATCTCTCAATCTCTTTTCTCGTAGGGCTGGGTTGCGATGGCGATCTCTTTCTCTCCAGATCTGGAAACCCAAATTGAAAGAGGTTGTTAGCAGTGGTAGAAGATTCAGCGGTAGGGGGTTGCGGGGTTGTCATGGGAATGGGAGACTGGGGAGGGGTCATCGGCAGCGATGGTGGCGGAGGCTGATGGTAATAGTGGGTGGCTATAAAGAAGGGGTGTGTATTGAGAAATGGCTTGAGGGACAAAAGGGTAACTTGATTGAGGGACAAAGATGTAATAAAAAAATTAGAATGATGGTGGGTATTGAGAAAATTAGTGGTGTGTAAATAGAATTTCCCAATAAGTAATATGCATCTTAACTCAACACATATCACAAAGGCAGAGCGTAGCTCAGTGGCAATAGGCTTCTTCCACCCTAGGGATGTAATCGGTTCGGTTCGGTGCGGTCGGTATTTAGGTGAAATTCTCCAGCACTGCACCTTCAAGTGTGATGCGTGAAATGAAATGGCCAGTTGACCTGAACCCGTGGCACAGTTCTTATGGGCGACCGGTTTAACCAACGGTTCAAATGGTTCCTCTAAATGAGGCCAGTTCTTGAGAGCTTCTGGTTTCAATGGTTAGCCCGAAGCAGAACCTAGACTAGTCAACTGTTCAACTGGCCAGTTTGGTCCGGTTTTAAAAACATTGTGATAGGGTTCCTAGAATGTGGACAATTTTAGAAAAGAAACGAGTATATCAATGTAACTAAAGACATAAGATGGAACGATGACTAGTGTGATAATAGGAGGGGCAAAACAATTATCTTTTCAATAACAATAGCCTGGTTTATTTCTTTTCAATGGGTTGAGTCGAAGTGGAGGAGACTAAGTCATCAATCGTGTCGTAATTGATTTCCTATTTCCAGATGAATGAGGGCCACAGAACCTTCAACCAATTGGCAGTAAGTGCTTATGTTTTTGCATTAGTTATAGATGAACTGACTAGGAACATTAAAGAGGATATCTTTTGGTGTATACTATTTTTAGATGAAATAAGTTGACAAAACAAAAGAATGAGTAAACTTTCAGTTAAAATTATAAAGAGATTCTTAGAATATAAATGGTTTAGCTTAAGTAGAACTAAGACAAAATATATAGAGTACAACTTCAGCTCTTGTTCTTTGTAGATGGTACCTACAGTAGAAATTGGGATGAAGATAATAGAGCAGAACTTGATGGACATGAGATACCCAAAAGTGATCATTATTGACATTTTGGGTAAATTATTTATAAAGATGGTGAGATTGGCGAGGACATGACCCATTAAGTTAGGGTGAGATGGATGAAATGGAGGAGTGCATAGCGAGTGTTATGTGATCATAGGATTCCTATCAAGTTGAAGGGAAAATGTTATAAGATTGCTATCATGTATGTTATTGAATGTTTTCCGGTTGAGAAAATAGATTTTCAAAAAATTAGTATAGTTGAACGAGAATGCTGAGACGGATGAACGGTGTTACAAGAAAAAATAAAATAAGAAATGAATTTATCAGGAGAAAGTTAGAAACAACACCAATTGAAGATAAGATGAGGAAAAGTAGTTTGAGGATGGTATGGTGATGTGCATCGTTATCCAATTACCTATAGAGGGTGGTGGTAAAAGAATTAGAGGAATAGCTTGGATTAAGATATGATAAAAAAAAAGATAGGACTGTGTTATATGAGGATAGAACCAATTGGAGGAAATGGATCTGTATAGCCAAACGCTTTTGTAGTTGGCACAAATGCTTTTGTAGTTGAATTGATTTGAGCACCTAACTTTTGTCTGACATACTTTGAAAACCCTGTTACATCATGTCTTCATTTGTTAGATTATTCATTTGTTAGGCTTATTGACAGCCGGCTCGGACTTGGCTTATAAGCTCTTGAGCGAGCTGATCCCAAATGTGCATAGCTGGGCTTGTCACTAACACGAGTTGAACCCAAACACACCTGTGAAGTGCTGAGCCTGAACACCTACAATTCTTGGGTCTGAAATATCTATATGTCATCTGTTATACTGGGTTATCAATGATTCATATGTTGAGGGAGAGCAAGTTTCTGGCACTAATGTTCAAACATAACCATGGAACGGTTGAAAATTTTGTCCGGTCATTGATTTGAGTTACACTTCGATGCAGGGAGTGATGAACTGGAGAGTAAATTTTCAGTTGTTAAAAGGACCAACAAAAAGGGTGCTTATAAAACTTCAGAAAACTCTGAAAAGAGGAAGTCAAAAGATTCATCAGAGTTGGAGGAGGACAAAGAGAAGGATAGCGATGACGAGAGTGATGATGGGCAGGCAGAACAGAAGATGCAGCGAGGTGGAAAGACTGGTAGAGGTCGAGACAATGGTGCTCTCAAACTGACACCGGAGAAGAAAAGTGCAGAGTGCGCTCAAGGAAAAGGAAAATCAGCTAAGAGGGGAAGACACTAGAGAGTTACAAGCTACAATCTCCCCAGTTTGGCTTGCAAATTTTGTTCATATTTTCTATTTAGTGGCTGCTGTATTGACATTGTTTTAGTTTGATGCCATGCAAACACGGTCTCCATTGCTTATTGAACGGATCAAATTAGACACTCCTGTTAATTTCAGTGAAGGGACACGGTTTGAAATTTGGATCGCAGCAGTATGGGTATATTGTTGTTGATAGAATGGCAAGCATTAGAGTAGTCATTTTGATCAAGCATTGTAGACTAATAGTATTATAGTACTTATGGACAATGCACAAGGCTAATGTAATGAAAATTTCTCTCCCCTTAAATTCTTGCTCCTTTACTTGCTTCCTCCATTTCAGGTTTTTCTGTTGGGCCTTGTCAGAATTATTTTGTGGCAAACAGATGGTAGGGCTGAGGTCGTTCACACTGTCATGAACATGGCCTGTTTGGTGCACCTTATTGCTTTCTTTATGGGGGGATTTATTTATTTATTCTTATTTATTTTTTTTTTTCTTTAATAAATATTTGGGAGTATGTGGCAGTGTTTTAGTTTTTGCATTTAGACAATTAGTTTTTAGTTGTTGGATGGGTTATGAATTTGATATGCAACACTAGACACTCGAGTCTCTGAGTTTTAAAATAAGAGTATTTTGATGTTACTTTTGACTTGTACATAAGTACCACAGGAAGCGCTGCCATTGGTGCAATGATACCTCAGGAATGGTGCTATTCAGAACAAAAAATGGATGGTCCTGATTTCTCTGATCACATGATAATGATGCACCATGTATGGCAAATGGGAGATTGGTGTTTGAGGATGAGATATGAATTATAATTATCCTTGTGATGCACATCGAGCTACATACTACTAGAACTAGTACTAGTGTTAATAGCTGTGGAAGTTGTTGAAGGGCCCAACCCTCCAATCATGTTTGCTTTTAAGGTCAATCATGGAAAGGTCCCACCTCATTTCCGGACTACCATACCACATTATTTACATGATGTTTTAAATTAATTAGGTAACATAAAATTTTATGAGGACATGTTATTTTGGATACAAAGTATTGTAACTTATTATTAATCAAGAGAATCCTGTTGTTGATGTGCCTGTATTGCGTTTAAGGGGTGTTTGTTTCATATGATTGAGGCATGGAATTAGACTCTATGTCCAATAGATTTATTGGTTCATCGCTTGATTAGAAAAGTGAAAGTCGGGCTAATAATCAAATACACATCATTTCTAGCTAAATAATCTAGAGACTATTTATCTCAAGGCTACTAGTCTATTATATTGCAATTCTTATCTAGTTAGTCCAAACAAAAATTCCCTATGTCCATAATATCTATACAACTAACCTCAATCCTAAATAAAGGATAGGGGTTATGCGTTAGGTAATCTAATAGTTAGTATGTAAAATTTTCTATCTGATCTCTTATAAATATGAATCTTGATATAAATATATGTGATTTAATTATCATGTTGATAACCTCACATGATATTTTTTAAGTACATCTAATAATTTAACTTCGCCAACATGCATTGTTATTTGGTAGTGGCTTCACTCAGTCCCAACAAGCTTGTTGGAATACAGATAGGATTAAAGGTCCCCTAGGCCCAAACTGGTCCCATTTTGAAGTTCAGTGTCCTAATGAGAACACAACAGCCATTGATTGTGAACAGTTTTGAGTATGCTATCGTACCAGCATTCTAAATACTTTAATGGTGTTATGCATTCAAGCATTTTTACATTGTATTTGGATCATGAATTTGGGTAAAAATTTGAAAAAATTTTTTTTAGATAAAATATGAATAAAATATAATTATATAACATGAATATAATAAGCTTATTGTGATTTCATAAATGTTGGTGGAAATGAGTTTCTCTTTCTTACCCTTGTGTTTTATTCAACCTTACAGTGATGGGAAAGACTGAATCCTATTATGGGTGGGTCGATGACCAATTTTCGTGTATTATTATATTTCATTTACCCATCAAAGAGACATGAAAACCTTTCGTTCTGTTAGTCAATCATCTCTCTCACCCTCAATATGCTTGTTCTATTCATAAGTATAGTGAGTGATGAGAAAAATTGGATTCTATTGTTCTATTCTTACTCTTAGTATGTTTTATTCCCATAAATAACAAATGTAAATCATTGCCCACACGTGTTAATATAAACCTCTTAAATAAGGGTAAAATAGTCATTAAAATTGTATAAAATTAAAACTTTACACTCTCCATATGAGATCTCTCTCTCTATATATATATATATTGAATTTTACCCACGTGAAATTATTTTTAAGAACAAAAGACTAAAATTAAATATATTTTATTATCTCCTTACACTCATTTCTCTTAATCCCTATTACTTTTTTTCCCTTCTCAATTTTTCTTCTTTGCTTCATATCTATTTTCAAAAAATGAGAATCATGGTGTTTTGATCATATAAGAAAACAACAAATGAAGAAACGGTGGTGAAGAACCATAAAAAAAGTGAAAATGGTGAATTTTTTTATTTGTTTGGTAGGTTTTCATTTTGTTTTTTGATAGAGTTCTTCTACTTTTGTTCGGTGTGTCAAAATTAAACAAAATAAAATAGTCCGGAATCACATTGCCAAACAAAACTATATCTAGTAACCCACTACTTAATAAAGGACACATTTTCGGTAACCCAAGGCTGAACAATTTTAATTTGTTTGTTTATTCATTACCATGCATTTTCAATTTTATTTTTTTGCTTGCAAGGACTATGCTTTTATTAATTGCAGTAATGCAAATGCAATCATCTGGCTGTTGAATATTTTGAAGGGTACTCATTTGCTGGTAGATTATTTAAGGATGAAACATCTTCGTTAGTTGACATGTCAAAGAGTATGGTGCGATCAAAAGAGATATTGATTACATTGAAACGAATGGATACCTTTAATGCGACAATAATAAAGACAATCTACAATGCACGTAGAGCGATAGGTGGCTAGACAAATTTATTTTAGTTCGGCAACATGACGTTGGAATAATCTAATTTGTATAGTAATATATCACCGAACAGACACTTCGCAAATGGGTTCCAACTAGTTTTTTGTTAAAGTAAAGTAAAATTATCCAATTGAACAGCAACAAATGGTTAAAAAAATTAGTTTGTCTGCAAACACGACACTAGAGTAATTCAAATTCTTTAGCATTGTATTATCAAAAGTTATCGGTGTAGAGACAAAATTGAAAGGATTTTGAAGAGTTGTTAATTTAGTATTAGTTTTGATAATATAATGGGTGTAATGAGAATTATATTTTTTTTAATAGTGCAACGAAACTGAGTGTGTAAAATGATAAACTAATGATATAAGTAGAATCACTCTAAAACTACAGCCCTAGCTCATAAAGTCCTAGCATTTGGGACTTAAATGAGTCAGCAAATTTTTTTTTTATGGAGCTTATCCTTGTATAAGATTATCTTGTGGTTAATCAACTCTTAAATTTATAATTATCATGGGTAATACAAATCATGTGCAACACCACAATAACTACAAATAAATTTAGTGTAAAATAAATCTAGTCTTACAAACATAACAAGATGATTAAAGAGTTATTTCACCAAAACCATATTGATTTTCCAAAATATAAGTAATTTTTAACTTATTTTGCACTGAGTGATTTTAACTATACTAATATATTAATACCATCTTTGTATAAAATAAAATAAGATTTTATGAAGTTATTTTGTCAAAACATGATTTCACGTGACAAGTTGTATTTGATTTCATTTAACAATTAACATGCCTTAAAAAAAACATGATAAAAATTACATGAGCCAATTAAATAGGATTCTACACCACTAGAACTTTGGTATAATAAATAAATAAATAAATAAATATTATATTGGATAAAAGGCACTGTCTAGATGAGGATAACTTGTAAAATGTCTAGCAATTGTGGTGTAGCTCTACCCAGCGGATCACTTGATTGTGGGTCTCCATACTCTTGAGTTTCTAAAAGTGAACCTGCCAAATGGTGAAGTGGTAATACAAAACTGAACAGTTGCTATCAGCAAAAGACACCATTGATATGAAGCATGCTTGGCTTTGCTTCGCCAATTGAAAAGCAGCAAACTCAACACCAAAAGTCATAACAAATACAAAGGTGCTTGCCTTTGTTTTGCCAATTAAAAAACAAGAAACTCAACACCAATGAATAATAAAAAAGAACAAACAAAAACAATGGGTTTTACAGAAAAAAATAAAAATAAAAATAGTACATCTTGTTTTGAAATCAAAACAAACAAAAACAAATATTCCACTCCGTTTTGAAATCCAAAAAGACAAATACAAGGCGGTGCTCAGTTTACCATTGACAAACACTTCTACAGTGCAATAGTTCAAAGAAAAAATTAAAAGGAAAAGAAAGGAAAATGGTCCAGATTCCCACTGGGGGTGACCCCCAGGGCCCAGTGGGTTCTGATTGGTCAGTTTTTGTTTTTTTTTTTATTCAATGACCAACCTCCACGTGTGTGTTGAAGTGGTTGGAGACTGGGGGTCTCAATCAAAATCCGAAAAGAAATCACACACAAAAAACAAAAAGGAGGTACGTTTTTTCTCCCTTAATATATATGTCACATATTTTGCGATGTTTTGTTTATTGATTTTAGATTCATTAATCATGATTTGTCATATATCATGATTGTTGAATTTAAAGTTACAAATAGAGCCATTGTGTTACTGTGGATGAATTCCTATGAGGCAATTGTATGTATTCTACCTTGCCCATAAAATTTTATTTTACAAATACACATTTTAGTGCTCCTCCAAACTCTAGAGGTACATAAATTTGGGTGATGTATAAATATATGAGCAATGGTAGAGGGCCCAAATTCTGTGGCTCAAATGTGGCTCAAATGGCCAAAACGACGTCGTTTTGAGTACAAAACAACATCAAAATGGCCAAAACGACGTCGTTTTGGCCATTTGAGCCACATTTGAGCCACAGAATTAGGGCCCCCAAACATTTTTCATAAATATATATACATATATATCTATATATACAAAACTCCATGGCTTTATATACAAAACTTAGTACTTCTTTGGTTGCACCTTATAAATCAATTTATAAGTCGGTTCTCTAATCAAAGTTAAAATAAAATCATGATAGTGTCATAGTCAAAATTTCTGGTTAGGTGGACAACATTGTGTTGAAGTCACAATGCAACCAATTCTGATTTTTAATTGGTGACAAAACAAAGATGAGCGTTACATATTTAGATCATGATTGAGTTAATCAAATTTTTTCTTTGCTTTGTTGAGTTTTTGTTGTTTATTTATTATTAATTTGATTTTCTATTTTAGCTTTGTGAACATGATGATTATTATAATTTATTAAAATGCGGTATTAAAAATAAGAATGAAAAAATTACATGGTACACTCACAGAAAGAAAAATAGAGAGTAGAAGAGAAAAAAGAAAGAAAAATAATATAGAATTTATAAGAAAAGATTAACAAAATTAAACATTTAAAGTGACAAATTGCAAGGATTTATATTTTTTTAATTAATGATGAAAATCAATATGACATTAACTAATACAAAGAAATTCTCAAAAACATGAGAGAAAAATCATAAATAAATATATGGAGAACACAACTAATAAATAGATTGAGATATTTGAACTTATAACTTCATAGTGAAATGCAAATATTTTTACTAATCGACTAACCTTGTTGGTTTTGCAAAGATTTTATTAAAAATAAATAAATAAAAAAGATGAGGAGTAGAGGTTTAAGAGGCATATTTGAAACTTAAAAAGAATTAATTAAAATTTCAAATAAAAGTAAAAATGCAATTTCATAAAATTTAGGAGAGAGTATGTGACCCTCTCATCGCCACGTGCCTTCACCTTGGGGTTTGCTCTTTTACATTGTTAGTTTATCACAAAGATGATTGACATCAACCAACATGAACAAATAAACCAACAATCATAAATGATATCAAACTTCTTCTCAATGAGATTTGAACGCAAAATTTCACCCATAAAGAATGATACACAATCAATAAACAAAAGTCCTGTTTGGTAGAGCTGTGGGAAAGTACTTATAACTTATGTTTAAACAGCTTATAGCTTATAAGTTTCAGCTTAAGCTGATTTTCAACTTATTCTTAAAGCATCTCCTGCCCCACTCAAAGAATAAGCTGATTTCTGACTTCCACAAAGTTATAAGCTATAAGCTATAAGCTAACCAAACACATCAAAATAACTTAAATTAAACTGAAAGCTGAAATAAACTGTAAATAATTTCTGCCAAACAGGCACAAAACACCATGATTAATGTAATTTCTCATTCAAAAAATATTATAACACTAGATGAAATGTCACGTGTGTTGCACGTACATTTGATAAGTGAATGAACTTTATTCTTTGTCCTAATTGATTCTTTTACATTGTGTTTGATTCAAGAATTTTGATAGGAAAAGAAAAAAAAGTACTCCATCCGTCTCAAAATATTATTATTATATTTTCTTTGAAGAATCCAACTTTTTTTATAGTACAATTTGAAAAATCTAGAAATCCCCTAGATGTTGATTTGTGATTATGTATCAAATTTAAGCAGTATATAACAATCTCAATCAAACAATCAAGACAAATCGACACAACGATTTTACATGAAAAAATCACAATTGGACACCTCCAATTGTAATATAAAAAAACTACAGGCAAAAGTCACAAAACAATCCACTAAAAAGACATAAAGGAATTACACAGGTATACTCTCAATTACCTAGCGAATCCACGTCCGAATTGAACCAACCCCTATGTGCCTCTTCCAACCCCGTCTTCACCTCGGAATTGTCTTGACGATGAGGCACTCCAGAATCCACCAAAACTTCAGGCTCAAATTCTTCAGAATTCACCGAAGAACAACTCTCTCTTTTGTGTAGAACAAACAAATAATCCTTTGATGTATGCTCTTTAAACCATGAGTTGAATACTCAATCAAAACATCAAAGAAAACTAGCAAAATATCCCCAGATATAAACCCTAGAACCCAAGAAGAAGATCTGGAGAAGTAATCCTAGATTTGGAGCAACTTGCGAATTTATAGAATTTGAAATCGCGAGGTCCGCTCGAGCATGGAAATGGAATCTCGAGCGGGGACACTATATGACGTGTTCCAAACCAGAATGTACGCTCGAGCGGGGATTTTGACGCTCGAGCGTGAAAACACGGATCACAGTATTTTTGCAGGCTCACCAAACTTCTGGAACTCAGCATTCTCCGCTCGAACGGGGGAATGTCCGCTCGAGCGGACAGTCAACTTTGAATGCATTTTTGCATTTTGCTTCGGGGGCGTTGCCCCTCGACTCCGCCTGGGCGCTGCCCCGGACCCGCCAAGGGGCGCTGCCCCCTCGACCCCCGCGAGCTGACCGGGCAGCTCGATCCCCATCATAATCAGCGAAGTGGCAATCTTGAAAGAATTAACATCACAAAACTTCTCTGCAAGGCACGATTCGGGTTGGATTCGTATCTAAAAACTCATAGCCACGCTAAAATAAAAATGCGAAAACAAGTACAACCGAAATGAGTTTTGTCAAACGGAATGGCCAAGAATAAAAACCTAACACAATTATTACACTTTAAAAATATTAACTTTCCAAAATTACCTTTTGATTTATGGCAAATGCTAACAAGTGTCCTATATGCATTGCTTAATGTTGGGAAATGCGTATAAAATGTTTTGAAAATATATAAAACAATTAAAAAGTGTATCAATCTCAGTAACAGTGTATTAAATTTAGTGAAGAGTATCTTGCACTTTTCAAATTTTTTTTCATTTATTACTTGTGTCTTAAGAGTACTTGTTAGCAAGATCCTTGATTTAAAATTACAATAGTACAATTTTTTGAAAACATCTATTATTATAATCATACTTTTTGTATATATTAATGTTAATGAATTTAAAATAAGGATAAAAAAGAAATTCATATTATTATCCTTGAAATACAGTGTTACTAAAATTTAGGCATATTTCGGGAAGTGATTTTTTTTTTAACTTACTGATTTTTTTTTTATAAAAAAATATGTAAGAAAATAAAAAAGTAATGTAATCCAAATAAATTAATAAATTGATTTTTCTTTAATTGTCAAAATAGACCACATTATTTTTTAAGAAAAATTTAAAACAAAAATCCAATGTAAAAGAGCTAGTCTAAAACAAATTTAACTCGCATGTCTTTCCTTGCACAGTGGTAATTTCTAATTTTTAGCGGTAAAGTCTGAAGAAAAGTAAACATTCTTATTCTTTTTGGGACTCAAACTGTCCACTTTTTAATCATTGAGGCTCTTCTTGGGTCATGCCATGTGACACATGCTCCCACCACACTTCCCTTTTAATTTTAGGTTGAATTGTGAGACTGACTCAATAACCAACTCTACCTACAAATAAATAAAAAAGGCCAATCAATTGCTGTCAAAAATTATCCAATCCAACCCAATCTACAAGCAAGAGAAGTTATTTGGCGTTACTGCGTGCTGCATACCATGCACACGTCTCAACCGTTGATTGGTTTAGGCCTCAACAATTAACAGTTGAGATGTTGTGTACAATATTGTAGTGACAAATAATTTCGCTAGAAGTAAGACTACGTTTGAATAACAGTAATGATCTCATTATTCAGGAAATATTATTTTTCGCCCAAATTATCACTCGTTTTTCACGTTGATCCTTATACTTCGATTTATTTTAATTTAATACCTGAAT
The DNA here is from genome assembly GCF_055761805.1 of Camellia sinensis. Taxonomy (NCBI): domain Eukaryota; kingdom Viridiplantae; phylum Streptophyta; class Magnoliopsida; order Ericales; family Theaceae; genus Camellia; species Camellia sinensis. The sequence goes on along the minus strand of NC_138966.1, from coordinate 27,768,454 downwards.
TTTTCATAAATTGATCAATTAGACCTCTGCTGTCACCTTTCGTCCACAATTAGACGAAATGTGCTGATGTCGGGGACAAATTTATTTTTAAAGTATAGTTTGGGTGACAAATTGATTTTTAATGTATAGTTTAGGAGGTAAAATGAAATTTTAAATGAACTTTGGTACCATGTCAACACATTCCGTCCAATTGTAGACGGAATGTGACGGCATGGGCCAAATTGATAAAAATGTGAAAATTTTGGTGTAAAATTGATATTAATCGAAATCTGGAGATCAACGTGAAAAATGCGTGATAGTTTGGGAGGCAAAATGATATTTCCTCCTCATTATTAGTAATAAAATGCAAAAATAATAAAAGTTTAAAAATTGTGTACATAGTTATTGTTTTTACTCTTAAATCGCAAACATGTTTGTAAAAATGTGAAATCTTATAAAGATGTGTAGAAATCAAACTCGTAATTTAGGAATGTGATTTGTGTGAAATGGACATTGAACTTTTTTTTTTTTTTTTTTATAATTTCATTCTGTTCTTAATAGAGAAGGACTTAAAATTACATTATCATTTTTCTCAAAATTCTTTATCTATCCAATCTTAGAGTAAAGGCCATATTGCACCCTCTGAATTCTGATTTGGACATTTTGCCTTGAATTAGCTACAAACACTGTCCACATAGCTTGGCATTTAAGGTGATAATGTTGTTGTTTGGTTTGACCTTCTTGCTGTTTGGGCTATTAGAAAAATGGGTGATTAAAAGAGGTTTGGTGCAGCTGTGAGGGAGAGAGGAGACTAGACAACTAAATTGAACCTGAGAGTTCGCCATTGAAGTTGTATTTTGATCATAAATTTAAGCAACGATTTGAAAAGAAAAAAAAAAAGAATGAAATATAAATTAAAAAAAATTCTATTTCTATTTTACTTTTTAAATTCTTATTCAAATTTATGATCCAATTACTAAAATGTTTATTTGCAGAGAAAAATTCAACAACATTTATAAAAAAGAAACACATCATTGATTAGTTGGTCATCAACCACATGACTTTGATCTGCATAACCACATTACTTGCACATGCATAGGTATTATTAATTGCGGTAAGTTACATTTTTCATTTGAATATGACTTTGATTCTTTATGTTTTAATTGTAAAGATGAAGTTATTTCAATACAGTTCTTCGGTCAGTTACGGTTAAAAATTTGACAAATTAACATTTCCACCCCTAACTTTCTCTCAAACTCTATTTTAGTCTTTCGTGTTTCAACTTTCACTTATATTTCAAACAGTGAGGTGACTGAATAACCATGTTAAAACAAATGTTAAAATTTAAGAATTTAATCATTGCAAATAAAAGATAGAGATTAAAATAAAATTTGAATGAAAATTTAACGGTGAAAAGCATAATTTACAATATAACTTTTGTAGTGCCTCCCAGTCTCCTGTTTTTCACAATTGACTCTAAGGGCCTAACATTAAGGGGTAATGTTGTATAAACTAAGTAATAGCACATGTCTAAATTCTTTGGATCCCTTAATTTCTAATTTTTTTTTTTATTGTAATTATATCTTGAAGTAAAATTATATTATAAAACATCATTTAATGGAACACCTACCTACCAAATAAAAACTAACACTCTATAATATTGCACCTCCACCTCCACCTCCACCTCCACCTCCACCTCTAACTATACGTATTCCACCTTTCTAAACCCTAAGCATGTTACTCTTCATAACCAACCAACATAAACCCTAAACCTGTTACTCTTTATCACCATTTTAAAGCCTGAATGTATCCTCTTCATCACCATCATAAACCCTCCTAAACTAGAAATCTTGAACCAAAAAGCTCTTTTCAAATTCAACGTATTACTCTTTATTAGTTATTTCACCTTGTAAAGCAATGAAGGACGATAACAACAATTCTGATGAGGCTGGTGTTTCATTGGTAAGTTTATTTGTCTTGCATTAATATTCTCAGTAGTTTTCAATTGTTGTTATTTTGTTCACACTGTTCGATACTGATTTGCCGACTATTAAGATTATATTCAGTAACACAATACTGAACACAAACATTTAGTTCAATATATAGGTTCTGAACAGTAATGTAGATAGTCGATACTGGTGTGTTGAACGGTTTGATTTTTGTATCTTCAACACCAGTTGTGTATTTCGTGAGGATTTTACCTGAAAGGAATTTCCAACGACTTTTCTGCAATGGTAGACAGGAATTTCTGACTAGCTTTTCGACAGTATTCTTTAGACACCATCAAGTCAATTCCTCCTTTTATTGAGAGTTGACAAGAATTTCAATAATGGACCATCGATGTAATATTCTTCACTGAGGCAATGGCATTTATTGATGCAATGACTGTCGGCGTTCTTTTCAACAAGAGATAGACGGTCATCAAAAGGAGAATAAGAGAGGGTGTGCAAAATTAAGTGGGTGTGCCCTTAGGTGTGATAATATTATGAATATGCGTAAATTTGGTATTAAGTGGATTATGTAAAGAAATCTTATTGAAATTTAGGATTTAGGGCGAGGGCTCAAAGAAACGGATGTCCAAAGAATTTAGGCGAGTGCTAATAGCAGCCCTCTAAATTAATTTGTATTTGAAAATTTTATATAGATTATGTGACTTCTTTATATTCATTGATTAAAATTCAAAAGGCAGATCCATAATTGCAAAAATATTTTTGCTACATCATTTTGTATGACCTTTTTTTTTTCTTGTATATTTAGCATTTTTCAAAATTAAAGTGTCAAGTCCTAAGTATATTTGGGGGGTTAATTTCGCTTTTATTTCTTAAATTATATCATCTTCTTTTCTTTTCTTTTTTCTATTTCATCCTTAAGCTGTTAATTAAGTATAAAGTTTTTAATTTTAGCTAATGTGATATAATTGGAGACAATTGTTTAATTGTTCAAATCAATAGCCATTAAAGCCTAATTTAATGGAAAAAAATGTCATTTCAAAATTTGAACAATTTAAATCATATAACTAAACGCTTATAGTCGTGCCTACACAGCCCACGGCATGCCAAGAGATAGTGCATGCCAGGTCGCAGCCAGCAGTAGCCCACAGCAACCCAGGCCACGGCTCAGCAACAGCCAGCAGCAGCCTATGCGCGTCACTAATTAGATGACGAGGCATTTGGCTACCTTAAGAGAGTCATAGTTACTCCCGTTGTTTACTCGCGCTTGGTTGAATTTCTTTTTTATTGACTATTTTGAAATAATGAATGGAGAAGAAGATGGGTGTTTGATTGTATGATTTAGGTTGTCTAAATTGTAAAATTACTTGTTTGTCCATTAAATTAGGTTTCCACCATTATTGATTAGGATGGGTTGTCTCCAATTAAACTATATTAACTAAAATAAAATTAAATTAAACACTAAATAGATAAAAATAATTGTTTAAAAATGAAATAAAAAAATATTAATAATTTAATGATAAAAGTGAAGTTAACCCCCTCTTTTAGATTATATGATAACATTATCAATAGGTTTAATCAATTATATAATTGTTATTTTCATTAGTTAGTGATATCATGTGTTGTGGCAATGGGTCACAAGTTATATTTTTATGTAACCTCAAGGGTTGGTTTGGTGGTCAATGCATGGGGCTTAGGGGTGTGCTCCATCCAATGTCTCAAATTCGAAACCTCCTAAGTGCAAATAATTTCTTAGGGTCAGTCCATACAAGGCTTTGACTTGACTTTTATTGGGGCTCTCACAAGTGGGCAGTGGGATTGGTCTTCCAAATTAGTCGGTCTAATGGGCCGATGCCACGACCCAAACCCGTCCCTATAGGTTTAGCATCGTAACCAGCCAACAATCTTGGGATTACCAAAGACCTTTGAACAGAATATCATGTAATATAAAGGGTTGCAGAAGCAATTATATAAAACATACATAGTCCATAGAGTTGTGCAGACATACATAGGACAGTAAATTTAAAACCTATATACATATACCCACATATGACGCCATGCACGCATCCATCTTACATCGTCACTAAACATATAATACGAAAGAACTGTTCATTTAAAACAACCAAAAGTCTTAAACTTATAATTTGATTCACAAAACTCGTCCACTGACTCTTTCTGGAACCTCCTCGAGAGGCACAAAGGTTGGTCGACAAAACAAAAGTCCAGGCGATCATCACTGGGCCTGGTTACGTGCCTGATCACCTACATACATAAATATTACAGTGAATAGGAACCCAGTGAATAATAGCAAAGTAAAGATTTTAATGAATGATGTCCATAACAGATTCAGAAATCAGATTTCAAATTTCTTATCAAGTCAGAAACATAATCATGTTCATATTCATATCAGAAATAGAGTCATATTCAAATTCATATTCATGTTCAAATCGTGCGTGGTACATCCATTAGCGTTAACAAACAACATTGGTCATTCATCAAGTTTCATAATGGAACCTCTAGTACTGGTATCATATAACATCCTCATGCCACAGTATTGTTTCCCCCGGACAAGGGCCTCATGACCATAAGCTACAGTATTATTTCCCCTAAGCGAGAGCCTTTGCTAAGGATATCACAAATACATTTCAAAATACTGGGCCATCATTCATGAGATCTAAAAAATAGCATTTTTTACCATTCGTTTTAGAGACAATTCATATCATAACATAATGTTCAAAAAGTATTTCATATTGAACATAACTTTACAAAGTTATTACTCACAGATAACTTCGATAGCAAAACAAATGGATCAAACAACTCACAGCGCGTGACCTACACAAACACGTAACAGATATACATATTGAAACACACACTCAGATAGTACTTAACTTATTTTGTTTCGTTCTTAGTGTGTTTTTAGCCTTTATCCTTATTATTTTGTCTTAATTAGGGCTTAAGAATGCCTAAGATGCAATGAGGATGCCAAAATGTGCTTTAGAACACTTAGTCAAATTTTTAAAAAGAGAGCAGTCCGCTCGAGCACAAATTTGGTCGCTCGAGCGATCTGCAAAATCTGCAAAAGTACTGGTTGCATGATTTTTCTGCTCAATAAATGCTCGACGATCGCTCGAGCGTAAGGCTGAGTAAAAAGGGTCTCCGCTCGAGCGCAACTTTGATCGCTCAAGCAGTTTGCAATAGTCTATAAAACTTCTGGGAGCTCTCATTTTACACTCGAGCGCAACTCCGGTCGCTCGAGCGGAGGGTCAAAAACAAGAGTGGTCGCTCAAGCGTAGATTCTGCCACTCGAGCCAACCCCCAAACTCTACAAAAGAACTGAGAGCTCGCATTCTCTACTCGAGCACAGACTTCACTGCTCGAACAGAGGGTGCAAATTCTGGAATTTCCATATTGCAAATTCAAGTTCAAAGCTCAAATTCAAACCAACAAAACACATCCTTTTGGGTCCAAAACTTAAGAAAACATATGTAAACTTGTAAAACATGGTGAATTCAAAATCATTTCGTAAAATCAAAGTCCAAAACCATGCCAATTGTGCAAAATCAAACTTAAAACTCATAATATAAACATGCATGTAATTTCTTCAAACTTAAATCTTTCAAATCATGCCCAAACAAGGTAAATTGATGGAAAACATGATGAAGTCTCATAATTAAGTTAAAAACATGACATGCATGGAAGAATTTCTTGAAATCAACTTCAAAAATACCATGAAATGCACATGCATACTCAAATCTTCTTCTTTCTACTTCATTAGTTCATTTCATGCATTAATCCTTCATTATCCTTTCAATTCACAAATTAAGTACATAACTTAAGGGTTAGATTTCTTACCTACTAGTTTCAACTCTTTGACTACTAGAGTGATCCCTTCCAATTTCTCAAGATAAGCTAGAATCCAAGCCAATTCCTCTTAATTCTCCTTCTTCTAGTTAACAACTTGAATCTCACCTCTCTCACTCTATCCCCACGTTTGGTCTTCAAAAGATGAAGAAATGAAGGTGTAAAGTGTATAAATGGTGTTAGAAGTGGCCTTATATAGGCTTATTAGGGAGCTTAATTAATATGTGTTTAAGTTAGTCAACTAACATTATTTATCATAATTAATTCGTTCCTAATCAAATTCCAATTGCACCTACTATAATTTCCCAAAAAATCCAAATAACACATGAACCAAGTTAATTTCATGATCAGATGCCGATAAGGTCTTCAATTCGCAGAACAAAACAAAAACACAAACAGATATTTCTACAACAGACAGATATAAACTCAAAGAACATGTAACATATGTAATTAATTCAAAATTCCTTCTTAATTACTTATTAGACATTTTTAATCATAGATTATAAGCTAATCATAGGTCGGGGTTATTACAGCCGAATACCGAGTTATCCAAAAAAAAAAAAAATTTGAAGTACCTTATGAGTGGCATTGAGATTCCAAGTCAAGTGGTTTAACACCCCAATGTGGCCTAGGAGATGGTCCGAAGTAATCCAATGTACGCATGTTAAGTAGCACATCTACCTAAGGTTGGGATTTTTCAATGATTAAAGAATTTGTGAAAAATTATTATGATTCCTCAACCATGATTAATGTTTCCAACAAATGGCTTAAAATGTTATATTGAGACGGTATCGTATGCTACATAATAGCATCCCCAACTTCTTGTAGGCTTCAAGTGAGCATTCCTGAGGCAACTTGGGAGGAGCCTTTAGCACCTAGAAGGATGTCTTAGGTGTCCATGTATGTTTTAGAGCCCCATGGATAGTGTTATTGAGGGGCATTAGTGTTGACACTACATATCTTTCCTCAACGTGAGATTTGAGACATGCACCCGCTATGCCACGCATTGTAGTATCTTGGCATATCATCCTAGACCGAATGGGCTATTCAAATGCCACCAAAGCCTCATTTGCCAACTCATAGACATGTGCAAGGGTCCAACCATGAATGCAAGGGTCTTGTAGCCTAAAGCTAATGGTTTAGTGGCAACACTATTATTTATGGGTGTCGAAAAGTATGGTTTTTATAAGCTTGTTTTGGGCCAACTTTGAGCCCAAATTTGAGTGGGGCCTACACGCCTTTTGGGGTAGGTCCAAAGAGGTAACATGTTCTTTATCGCATGGCAAGTCACACGGTGCAAACAGTTTGTCAAAACCATTTATGAGTGAATGGGAACTTGACATCGTTTTCGGGTTCGTGGAATGGGATGTTGAAGAGTTAAATGTTGGTTTCCTTAAATTGGTTGTCCCACATTGAAACTTTAAGAGAGGTTATGTGAGTATATAAGCTCTAGGTTGACATAGTTGGGTTGAACCCCAATGGGCACTCCAAGTTTGTAGAAGGGAGGAGTTATGAACAAAGTGGGCTTTAGCTCAAACCACCACACACATGTGCGCCACCGTTGCCGTTTGGCCGAGTCAGTTGTGGGTTCGGTCCTTACATTAATTTTTTGAACAAAATTTATTTGAATTTTTTCAAATTCTTGCTAGAAAATTATTTGAATTTCTAAACAAAATTAATTCAAATTTTGAGCCAAATTTGAATTTAAATTTCCTGTCCAAATAGTGTCTCTTCCAGTCCAAAAATCTCTTCATTTTCCAGTAGATCAAACTGTTTTCAAATAGATTTGAACACTGAACCTGTTCAATTCAAACTGCACTTGTTCGGTTCTACAGATTTGAATCTACACATGTTCAGTTCAAACTGTACTTGTTCGGCCGTTCCAAAAAGTCACCACTTAGCTTATAAATACAAGAATTATTCCAACAGTTTCAGAATCTGAAATTCTCTTGTTTCCCTCTGTCTTTCTCTCTTGCATATATATATTCTTCATATTAATTTCAAACAAATTTATAAGAGTATAGAACACAAGTTCTAGTTCGCCGAAACATATTGTTTTTAGTGCTAATACAATTTGTGCAAAATTATTGTATCCTGAGAGATAGACGCCATTATTCTGTAAGCACCTGAGCGGGGCGAATCTGTTTTAAGGACAGAGTGTCACACACTCGACTTGATTATTCTTGTTTTTAAGGTGTTTTGGTAAATAAATTATGTAAATAATTTATTTTTTTTATTTGATTTGTTTCAAATTTTTTTTTATACACAGAAGATTGTTCCAACAGTCTTAAAACAAATTCAAATTATTCTATTTATACAGAATTTTATGTTTGTTTCCTTTTCTTCCTTTCTTCTTCTTACAGAAATTATTTTCTATACTTATACAAAGTAATATTCTGGTTGAAAAATACAAATAATAGTAATAAACTGTTTGATAAATAGTAGTAATATATTGTTTATTTTCTTTGATAAATAGTAGTAATATATTGTTTATCATTAATAATTTCATAATATTAATTGTGAAGTTAGTTAGAATTTAATTTTGATTTCAGAAATAAATTTCTGAGTTTTCATTAATTAAAATTTTGTTTTCAGTATTTTAATTTTTGAAGTTTTACAAAAATATTTTTCTATGTGGAATTAATTTGTTTAAATAAAATCTTATTTTCAAATTAATTAGAAATAAAAGTTACAATTCTTGTTTCTTTTATTTTTACAGAATTAAATTATATATTTTTGGTTTAATTTTCTGTGTAGTATAAAATTTTAATTATAATTTTGTTTTATAATTTAGAATTCATGGCTACTAAAACTAGTCAAACTAATGTTCAAACCAGTACTAGTATGGTGACTGCAATTGCTCTAACCCCCCTCCTGTTGTGACTGTGCCAGTCAATCACAGTGAAAAGCTAAAGAAGTTCTTAGGAACTGATTTTAAAAGATGGTAACAGAAAAATGCTGTTTTATCTTACTACTCTCAACTTGGCACGTTTTCTCCATGAGAATGCTCCTACTCTGAAAGAAGATGAAACTGACCAATAAGTGGTTGTTGCGATCAATGCCTAGAAACATACTGATTTTCTTTACCAGAACAACATTTTGAATGGACTTGATAACACATTGTACAACATCTATAGCACTATCAAGGCAGCAAACGAACTTTGGGAGTCCTTGGAGAAAAAGTACAAAACAGAAGCTGTTGGCTCAAAGAAATTTGTAGCTGGAAAATTTCTGGATTTTGTGATGATTGATTCAAAAACTATGATCAGTCAAGTTCAAAATCTCCAACTTATTCTGCATGACATCCATGCAGAAGGCATGTCTCTCAGTAAATCCTTCCAAGTTGCTGCCTTAATTGAAAAATTACCACAAGGCTAGAAGGAATTCAAGAATTATATCAAACACAAGCACAAAGAAATGATTTTGGAGAAATTAATTATGTGTTTGAGGATTGAGGAGGACGACTGCAATTCTGAGAAGCGGGTTGGTAAGCATCTAATTGAGCCTAAGGAAAATGTAGTGGAACATGCACCAAAAGAAAAGAAACAGAAGTATTTCGGAGAAAGTTCCTCACAAGGCTCTAAAGGAGGGGAAACTAAGAAGTACAAGTTTAATGGCAAATATTACATCTGTGACAAAGAGGGACATCGAGCTAAAGATTGTCGTAGCAAGCGCAAAGGAAAAGAAAAATCAAGCAAGAAGTCTGTTCAAGCCAATATGACCGAAGTGGACAAAATTTCCAATGGTACAGATGACATAAATATTTCTATAGTTGTTTCCTACACAAACCTTGTCAAAAATCTTAAAGAATTGTGGGTAGACACTGGTACTACTCGCCATATCTATGTTGACAAAAAGATGTTCACATCGTATTTTATAGTGGACAATGGTGAACAACTACTCATCGGCAACTCCTCGATTTCTAAAGTCAAAGGACAAAGAAAGATTATTTTGAAGATGACATCTGGAAAGGAACTCACTCTCAACAATGTGCTGCATGCACCGAATATTCGCAAGAATCTTGTTTCCGGATCTCTATTGAGTAAAAATGGGTTAATGCTAGTTTTTGAAAGTGATAAATTTGTACTTACCAAAAATGGGATGTATGTAGGGAAAGGTTATATGTCTTCTTCTTACTTACTTGAGTCTTCAAATTTGTGGCATGAAAGACTAGGACAAGTTAATTATGGATCTTTGCATAGATTGATTAATATGGAATGTTTGCCTAAATTTGAAATTGATCCAAATCATAAATGTGAAATTTGCGTTAAGGCAAAATTAACCAAAACTCATTTTCATACAATTGAAAGAAATACGGAACCACTTAAATTAATTCATAACGACATTTGTGATTTTAAATCAATTAAAACTAGGGGTGAAAAAAAATACATAGATGACTATACTAGATATAGTTATGTTTATTTAATTTGAATCAATGATGAAGCTTTGGAAACTTTCATTCAATATAAGCATGCAGTTGAAAATTAACTTGGTAAGAAAATTAAAAAACTAAAAAGTGATAGAGGTGCTGAAAATAAATCACCTTTTGGTAAATTTTGTAAAAAACATGGAATAATTCATCAAACCATAGCTCTTTACTCACATTAGCAAAATGAATTGCTGAAAGGAAAAATAGGACTTTAAAAGAAATTATGAATGTCATGTTAATAAGTTCTAGATTACCTCAGAACTTATGGGGGGAAGCAATACTTTTTGCTAATTATATTTTTAATAAAGTATCCCAAAAGAAAGTTAATCAAACACCTTATGAAATGTACCATCCTACAAATACTTAAAAGTGTGGGGGTGTTTAGCTAAAGTGGCTAATCCTAGTCCTAAAAGGACTAAGATAGGTCCTGAAACTATTGATTGCATATTCATTGGTTATGCCAAGAAGAGTAATGCATATCGGTTTTTTATTCATAAGTCAGAACATTCCGAAATGCATTTAAATACTATTATTGAATCTCAGAATGCATCATTCTTTGAACATGTGTTTCCTAATAAAACTGGACAAGAGACTAGTACTAACAAAAGACCTTATGATGCTATTACTAGTCATGATCAATAACAAGAGCAAGAAATAGATCAAAATGAAGAAGAAGAACCTAGGTGTAGTAAATGTGCTAGAACCTCAAAATCTTTTGGTCCAGATTTTCTAACTTTTTTGTTAGAAAATGAGCCTTTAACTTTCAAAGAAGCTATGTCCAGTCTAAAAGCTCCTTTATGAAAATAGGCTGTAAATAGTGAAGTTGAATCCATTCTGCAAAATCATACTTGAGAATTGATAGATTTGCTACCAGGTTGTAAACCTCTTGGGTACAAATGGATTTTCAAGAGAAAAATGAAAGTAGATGGATCAATTGCCAAATACAAGGCAAGACTTGTGGTTAAAGGATATAGACAAAAAGAAGGTCTTGATTACTTTGACACGTACTCACCACTTACTAGAATAACATCCATTAGAATGGTAATTTCCATTGCACCTTTGAACAATATAGAAATTCATCAAATGGATGTGAAAACAGCTTTCTTAAATGGTGAGTTAAATGAAAAAATTTACATGGAACAACCAGAAGAATTTTCTGTTCCAGGAAAAGAAAAGAAAGTGTCTAACTTAGTTAAATCATTACATGGTCTACAATAAGCACCAAAGCAATGGCATGAGAAATTTGACAAGGCAATGATGTCAAATAGATTTAAAATTAATGAATGTGAAAAATGTGTTTATATTAAAAACACAAACAAAGATTATGTTATAGTATGTCTTTATATGAATGATATGCTCATTATAGGTAGTAATAATGACATGATTAAAGCTACCAAGAAAATGTTAAATAAACATTTTGATATGAAGGACATGGGGATTGCTGATATAATTCTTGGTATGAAAATTACTAAATTATCAGAAGGATATACTTTATCACAATCACATTACATTGAGAAAATACTTGACAAATTCAGCAAATATGATGATCATCTTGCTAGAACACATCTGGATGTTAATTTGTTTCTTTCTAAAAATGTACAGGAAAGTATTTCTCAATTAAAGTATGCCCAAATTATTGGAAACTTAATATACTTGATGAACTGCACTCACCCGGATATAGTCTATGCAGTAAGTAAATTAAGTAGATTTACGAGTAATCTAGGAGTAGAACACTGGAAAGCTATTATAAAGGTTCTAAGATATCTCCGATTTATTCATAACATTAGGCTAAATTATACTAGATATCCAACAGTACTTGAAGGATACTGTAATGCAAACCGGATATCGGATACTAGAGATTCAAAATCCACTAGTAGATACGTGTTTACTCTTGGTGAGGCAGTTGTATCTTGGAAATCTTCCAAACAGACTTGCATTGCTAGGTCTACTATAGAATTAGAATTTATAGCTTCAAATAAATATGGGGAAGAAGCAAAATGGCTTCGTCACGACACATTCGTCGTCGACATAACGCCGTGAGACTACTACTTTCTAGTGGAATTATTTTCATTGAATATGTGAAGTCTAAAAACAACATAGCAGATCCACTAACCAAAGAGTTAATAAGAAAGTTAGTTGAGAATTCATCGAGGGGAATGGGACTTAAGCCTATTAAATAAGAGTTACCACAACGGCAACCCAACTTAGTTGACTGGAGATCCCAAGATTTAGGTTCAAAGGGACAACCGAGTTGTGTATGACTCATAAGAATCACTGGGGAGTCAAACTCCTACCCATTTCTATGATGAAAGAGTGATGTCTGCAGCAATTTAGGTTAAGTAATACTTTTGATGATTCTTATATCTAGGAATACCTAGTGGAATATGGCAGGATGTTATTCATAAGAATCACCTGTATGAGTGTAAACTGGGCTGGTTCTATGAGATTTGTGAAGGGTTATATTTCTCTAAAGTACTCATGAAAGACCAAGTTGTTCAAGGCCAAAATGAACACAATAGTGAGAACTAAACTGTATTCGGTAATATACGGTGTGAGTTCTATTGTCTTGGCTTACACAAATGGCTGAACAGTTCAAGACATCATGTTAACTGGTTAGCTAGTAAATTTGATGTCTCATAAAGGAAGGTTCAAAGCCAAAAGCTGCCTATCCTTTGCAAAATATCTCTGATTTCTGTACTCTCTGTAATAAGATCATGTTATTTCATTTTCTCTCCGTCAAATTCCATTCATATGGGGGATTGCTGGAAAGTATGGTTTTTATAGGCTTATTTTGGGCCAACTTTGAGCCCAAATTTGAGTGGGTCCATACGTCTTTTGGGGTTGGTCAAAAAAGGTGACGTATTCATTGCCGCATGGCAAGTCACACGATGCAAACGGTTTGTCAAAACCATTTATGATTGAATGAGAACTTGATGTCGTTTTCGAGTTTGTGGAATGGGAAATTAAAGAGTTAAATGTGGGTTTCCTTAAATTGGTTGTCCCACATTGAAACTTTAAGAGAGCTTATATGAGTATATAAGCTCTAGGTGGATATACTTGGGTTGGGCCTCAAGGGGCACCTCAAGTTTGTAGAAATGAGGAGTTATGGACAAAGTGGACTTTGGCTCAAACCACTACACACGTGCGCATCGCCACCGCCGTCTGTTCGACCGAGTCGAGTACGGGTTGTGGGTTGGGTCCTAACATTAATTTTTTTGACAAAATTTATTTGATTTTTTTCAAATTCTTACGAGAAAATTATTTGAATTTCTAAATAAAATTAATTCAAATTTTGAGCCAAATTTGAATTTAAATTTCCTGTCCAAACAATGCCTCTTCCAATCCGACAATATCTTCATTTTCTAGCAGATCAAACTGTTTTCAAACAGATTTGAATTCTGCACCTGTTTGACTTTACAAATTTGAATCTACACTTGTTCAGTTCAAACTGTACCTATTTCGCCCTTCCAAAAAGTCACCACTTAGCCTATAAATACAAGAATTATTCCAACAGTTTCAGAATATGAAATTCTCTTGTTTCCCTCCGTTTTGCTCTCTTGTATATATCTATTCTTCATATTAATTTTAGACAAATTTATGAGAGTATAGAACACAGGTTCTGGTTCGCCGAAACAGATTATTTTTAGTGCTAATACAATTTGTACAAGATGATTGTATCCTGGGAGATATATGTCATTATTCCGTAAACACCTGAGCGGGGTGAATCTGTCTAAAGGATAGAGTATCACACACTCGACTTGGTCATTCTTGTTCTTAAGGTGTTTTGGTAAATAAATTCTGTAAGTAATTTATTTTGTTTATTTGATTTATTTCTATTTTTTTATACGCAGAAGATTGTTCTAACAATGGAAACATTTGAAAAGCATGAAGCATTGCAATCATGCAAGGAACCTTGTGCTAAGCTTGTGGGAAGGCGTAATGCTAATTGTAGGCTATGGACTAGTGTTGTCTCACTCGTGTAACACACAAGTGCAACGCCTTGGGCACTCAATGGCCCTTGGTGGATGATTTAACATGTCAAGTGTACACCAAGACTATGTTGTGAGCACGCAAATGACCCTTAGTCATGTGCGAGGAAAATGAGGGCCTCATGGCTATTTGAAAAACGCGCAACAAGAGACCTTTACATGTGATAGAAGTTTGTCAGCTAGGTCGAGAGTCTTTGCTAGCATATCATTATGTGGCTAGGCACCTTGATGACATTAGCCTCAGTTGGGCGAGTGCCTTACACATGGACGAGTTTGGTGCTATGAAGCAACTTGAGCCATGCTTGGTGCACTTGAGATATCAAATTTACGTGTGGCATTCAAGAAGACGGAGCTTCATTAGTAGGAGTTGTTCTTACTTGACAAAGCATTGGACCTACAAATATAAAAAAAAAAGGGTGAAGATTCAACACTCGGATGGTTTAAAGAGATTGGCAAGCTTAGACTTGGTGGAATTTAAGCGCTACACAGGCAAAATATTATTCTACTGCATATTCAAAAGAGTCGGCCTGTGAAACAATGGTAGGCCCTCATTTTTCCTTAAGCGCATGGTTAAATAAAAATAAATAAATAAATAAAAATAAAATAAAATTATACACATTATTGAATATACTCTTGCCAATCAATTTTGCTTGGTTCAGGAGAAATTATTCAATGCTGTTGGAGGAAATTTACATGGTACTCTAATTAGAGAAAAATTATTAGGTTGTTAGGGGTACCATGTGTCCTTATCTCCACCAATCACCAAATGTCAAATTCGTTATCCCTCTATTAATCACAACACTGCTAGATTATCATCGGGCTATGTCCCAAAACCGTCAAATAACTTCTCCTTATTAAATAGCTATTGGTCTAAGTGGTAGAGTGCATTAATTTTCTGTTTCTAATTTAAAAGAAAATATAAAAGATGTCAATTAATATGAAAGTATTGTTCTAAGAGGATCTAAAAAAAATTATTGTATAATTGGGCCTTCATACATCTCAATTTGGTTTTGAATTTAATTATAGATAATAAATGAATAATTTATGCAATATCATTAATGGTGAACCCAATATCCAAAATGCATATACAATTTGTGCTCTACATTATGTGCATCATATGTGAGAAGATATACACTTAAGCTTATGAAATTTGTTCTTTATTTACAGGTCTTGGTTTTGATTATTTTTTTGAAAATTGAGTATTTTGTTTTTCATATTTTTTTTTATTTTTTAGTGATTTTTTTAATATTTTTAGTAAAAGTTTTACTTTCTATATGCACATAACTTACATACACATAAAAAGTAAAATATTTGTAAAAATATATTTAAAAAATTTGATAAATACACAAGAATACAAAAATATATTAAATTTTTATATTTTTTGTATTTGATGAATTTTTTAAAGATTTTTTCTATACATATTATACTTTTTAAGTATATCTAGATTAGGTGCATCTAAAAAAATATATATATATTAAAATATTAAAATTTTTTACAAAAAACAAAAAAATACGAAAAACAAAAATTTTAATTTTCTAAAAAGTTGACTCAATTTTTTGAAACCGTATCAATTCATTAAATCTAAAATTAAAAAAAATTAAAAAAAAAAACCAAAAAAACAAGATTAATTCATATTTTAATTTTGGAAAATTGTAATTCTTGTACCACCAATCCTAGTCAATTCAATTAATAGTCATAGCTATTTTCCAGGATTATTTTCCATGTTATTTTTGCCACATTAGCATGTGGCTTCATGAAAATTTACTAGGGAAAATTTCACATTAATATACAATTTTAAAAATAATTACAAATTAATGATGAACTTTATCAATATTAATAATTAAAATTATAAAATTTTCCATGCGTAAGTACTAATTTTTTCAAAACCCCGCTATGTGGTAATTTCTCCAATTTACTACAATGATTTAAATTAAATGATCGTAATTAAATATTATAGTACCATCGGAAAAAAATTATGAATTAAGTTAGAAGTTATGATTTTGTTTGGTAATATTTTCATTTTAAAAAAAAATTAGATTTTTAAAATTTAAAATTTTGTGTTTTCAAAAATAAAAACAACAGCTTGCTTGGTTCTATTTTTTCAAAAACACTTTTCAGAAAATTTTACTCTCTTATTTTTCTTATTTTTTTGTTTTTATTGAATTTTTTAAATATTTTAAGCAATTTTTTTTTTTTACTTTTTAGACACACCTAACATAAATACACCTAAAAAGTAAAAAAATTATAAAAAAAATCTTTTAAAAATTCACTAAATACCAAAAATACAAAAAAAAAAATACAAAAAAAAAATACAAGAATTCAGCACATTTTTTATATTTTATGTATTTATTAATTTTTTAAAATATTTTTTCACAAGTTTTTAACTTTTTAGATACATCTAAGTAAGGTGCATCTAAAAAAGTAAAAAAAATGTTTAAAATTTTAAAAATATTCACTAAAAACACAAAAAAAAACACGAAAATAAAAAAAAACTCAGTTTTTAAAAAACTTAATCTAGAAAACTCAAATCAAACACACTGTAATCAAATATTCAAAAAATAACTTCAAAGCGCTTTTCAAATAATTGGGTGTTTTCAAGAAAGAATTGTGAAATTAATTTGTCAAACAAAATTTTGAGAAAATTTAGGAGATTCATGCCATAAGTCCAATTTCAAAACTTGAGGTTATCCCAAACTCTATTCTTTTAGAGCCAAAATGATAAAATAATTTGAAAGATCATATTATTCCCACCAATTTGTCTATTTGTTCACATCTCATCCATTTTGTTCACATGTCATCCATTATTTATCTAAATGTCAACTATATATCTATCTAATCTGTCTGTTTGTCTATATCACCACTACCATCAGTTGTCATTGCAATGGCCAATTTTTTTTATTTTTTTTTTTATCATTTTTTTGGTGACAATCTAGTGATAGTGGCATAAAAATGGGAAAAAAATACCTTCAAAACAATAATATTTTATTCTCATAAAATAATTTCATTAATCATATCACTATCTCTAAAAAAAATCAATCATAAATCTAACACCCTATCTTCTATAAAAATAAACTTAGCACTAATAAACTTCAATACCTTCAAAAGAATATCGAACGCACCTAATATGTTTGGGTCCACGTGAAAAACACCCTCCACTTAAACATGGCTAGCGTGAGGCGGTAAACGGAACCCCACGCATGGGGTGGGTGTGGGACTCGTAGGCTCAAACGTCTCACCGAAAAGAGAAATAAACTATCCCATCCCATCTTTCTCAACAGGACAAAACAGTTATCCATGGTTTGGTTTTTGTTATTTTTTCGCAACAACTACCTACAGACTTATTTGCTTATAAGTTGTGTGTGTGTTTTTTTTTCTAATTATCAATATTACCAAATTACCCTCATCTTATCTCATTCAAGCGGTGTTTGGGAAGCCCATTTTAGACTTCTTTTTTTCTTGCTTAAAATTCAAAAAAAGACAAAATAAATTAAAATAGTTAATAAAATAAAATGTCACATCAAATTCATAATCATTTATATTTTTCTCTTACAAAATCATATCTACCTATAAAAAAAATATAACCCTCTTCCCAAACACAAATGTTTTAACATATTAAAATAGCCAAAAACTAAAATACACTACTAAAATTTTAGTTTTTTGCGACGGTAAAATGCCGTCGCTAATACTCCGAATGCCGTCGCAAAAAACTTTTTGCGATGGCAAATGACTTTTTGCGACGGTAAGAGGGGGGTCGCAACTGGGGGGCGTTGCAAATAGTTTTTGCGACGGTAAAGTGTCGTCGCTAATGTTTTGCGACGGCATTTTTTGCCTTTTGCGACGGCACTTTACAGTCGCTAATAATGTTCAAAATTTCTTCACTTTTTGCGACGGCACTATTTTACCATCGCTAAAAATGTTTTTTGAGACGGCGAAAAATACCGTCGCTAATAGTCTTTTTTTTGCAACGGCAAGAACATTGTTTTTGCGACGGTGTGGTGCCGTCGCAAAAAGTATTAAAAATATGAAAATTTCTATTTTTTGCGACAGTGTACTGCCGTCGCAAAAAGTAATAAAAAATAATAAAATTTCTATTTTAAATAATAAAATTTTTATTTTTTGCAACAATTTAGTGTTGTCGCAAAAACTAAAACCTGTAACAAAATCAATAAAAATATTAAAATTTTTTATTTTTTGCGACGATGTAATGCCGTCACAAAAAATAAAAAAACATCATGCGATAAAATTATTAAAAATATTAAAATTTCTCCATAATAATTGCATAATAATATAAAAATTTCTATATAAAAATAGCAATTTCTCCATAATAAAATATTTTTCCATTCATAATTACACATCAACAAAATTATTCCACTACATAATGTTCCATAATACATATATAATGTTTAAATACATGATTTTGTTCATAATTCAAAATAACATAAACCAAAATTAATTGTTTTTCTCATCATTCTTCGTAGATAACAAAAACAAAAATTATCCACATTCTCCACAGGTATGCATTCCACAAGAAGCACACTCCTACATGGGAAATATCTGAAAAATAAAAATAAAAATAATTAATGACAATATAATTATGTGTTAACGTTAATTACAAAAAAACATAAAAATTTAACTACTATAGCATCAAATACAACATTTTTTTTGTTAGTCATCAAATCTCACATAGATAATTAAACATCTCAATCAAATACAAAAATAAAAATTTAACTACTATAACATCAAATACAAAAAAACATAAAAATTATATCTGAAATCTGGCTCTAACTCCCAACAACATCAAATACGACATTTTTTTTGTTAGTCATCAAATCCCACATAGATAATTAAACATCTCAATCAACAATGAGAATAGATGCAATTTTGAGAAAATTAAGCAATGGAAATAAGTTATAACACCTTTAAAGAAATGTCAGTCTTCTAGTATTTATACAAAAATTCATCATCCTTCAATTAATTGGCATATAAGCATATATTATGTTTGTACACATAAAGGTGTAAATATATCCTAGACTGAGCTATATGCTACACAACAAAATGTAAACCTCTAGACCTATATACAACAGGTATTTTATTCGTGGAGTTCCATAACTATGTTAATTTGTGGTTAAGCAAACTCCAAATGCTCTTTTGGAAGAATCAAATTTTTATACACTACTCAAAACGGACTTCTTAAAAACATAGTTCTTTCTAATGTTGTAACTACATACCTTTATTCATCAAATAGAGGTTAATATATAACCTTTAAATAAGATGACAATTAAAAAAAATGGAATAAAAGACCTAGGAACAAGCAAGGAAGATTTCTAACCCCCAACAACACTTTTGATGGGATCAATTTGTAACGTCTCTAATGAACGCAATGATAATTTCAAATTTAAATGGCCTTAAACATCAATCAATGAGTCCAGATCAAGTTTAAATGAAAATTTAAATTGAAGAAACAAAACCACTTACAAACTTCAGAAGGCTATATCACATTTTTTTAGATAACAACAACGAAAAAAAGAAAAAATACCATGGAAACAGATATCTCTCCACTAAAAATCTCATCCAAGGACGCCGCAAAGACGATCCGTGGTTTTAAAAACATATATTTTCCATTCAATTGCAATCAACACATCCTGATTCAGCACATGAAGAAATTTCCTTATTGTCGTCGAGGGTAGAAACAATAAAGATAAAATTCTAGTATGCATGTTTTTCTCAAGTATTCAAAAGATGACAGCGAGGGTGTTAATAATTAAATATTAGGAGTCGTTAAAGGGACAAGCAATACTTCTGTGTGCCAAGTTTCGTGCCTAGGCGGTCGTGTGTGCCAAGTTTCGTATGTACACTTTATAGATATAGATATAGATGGTCTTCTTTTTTCCATTCTAAAAATTGATAGATGATGGAAATGTAAAAGACATTGAATGAATTAATGATGGGTAAATTTGCATGGATCCACTTATCCGATACAGAGATCCAGATTGTAGTTTTTTGAAAACATAAATTTCTTTACTTATTCTCGAAGAATGCAAAGACACTTTTAATGGAATATATATATTTATATGCATAGCTCGTTCAGTCTTCAGTACTGTTCTTTTAAGTGATTGATAGGAAGAATTGTGGTTCCTTGTTGATTCGGGTCAGGCTTTGACTAAATATGTTTGCTGGATTTACAAGGCAAAGTATGAATAATTAAACAAAAATGGTGAATGGTGAATGGTGAAGGGAGCCAACCCCAGATGACCATCTATTTTAAATGTATACTTGTAATCATTCACTTGACACTTGAATGAAACAACTCTACAAAAATATCCCACTCTGTTTTACAAAAATATATTTTGAACCATACATATTTTAGTTTCTAAAACAATCCAATCAAGCCTACTGAGATACACTAAATCATTAACATAAAAGAATCAGAGATGCATATCAACACATATGAACCATTCATCTCTCAGTGAGGAAAACTAATTGAAACGTAATTGACATTATAATGCCCATATTCTGTTAATCAATGAAACATGTTATTTATAATAGATATAGCAATATCTGGCTAATGTAGGAGCATCTTAAAAGTTTGAAAAAAATTGAAAATAGTTTTGATGGATTGGTTTGAATTGTGCGATTAAGAGATTGATTTAGGAACATCACTTTATATGATTAAGGGGCCTACATGGTGGTCTAAAAATGTGTAATGGGACAATTCTTGACCTAAAATTGTCAAATCCTTCATTTCCACATTGATTTTTTAACCTGTCTACATGTGGTTTTTATCTCTCTTAAAATTTGTCTCCAGAACTTATGATTCCAACTTGATTTGATTCACGATTTATAAAAGTAAGATTTTGATTCATGATTCAAATCTTAATTTTATTTAACAACTATGATCAAATATAACATTTTTCGAAAGAAGGATGAGCCATCAATTGAGCATCATAGACAACAACTTCAAGCACTTTGAAAAGCTATATCACTTTACTACGTGCAAATCAGGATAGATGAATATTGTGCTGGGACAATGTGAATTAGAACAGATCCACCATAGTATGCTGGGGTATCAGAATGCAAAACCATATCAGATGCTAGAAAGTACTTGCCAGCTTGAAATCTAAAACAAAATGCAACAAATTGAAGTTCCATCACATGTTCATGTCTTACCACCACGTAGACCACCATAGATAAATATCAGGTCACCCACAGCAGCAGCGGCATGCCTACAGCATCTCGTCAGCTCAACTTCAGCATCTCCACCAGCAGCATCAGCACTTTATCTGCCTGTCCTGGGAGTAGTAACAACAGATTTTGTATCGCACCAGACTCCTGCTGCAATATCCAGGACTAGACAAACAAAACAAGAGATATGAGAGAAATTGATGCCATGAAGCTTTCAATAAAAAATCATAAATGAAACTGCTTCTAGTGGATAAAGTGGTTACACTTGACAACGGCTTTTTCATTTTTAAAATCAGAAGTGAAGAAGCTCTTGGTTAAATTCTTGATGAGGGTCCACTGTCTTTGGAAGAAGATAAATTTTTGTTAGAAGGTGGCACCCTGGTATGCAATTTTCAAAAAATTCTCATTGTTCTCATTTGGAATGCTATTGGCAAGGAGACCTTAGGATAAATTGCTAAAACAAACGAGAGAGGAGGATGAGAAACTGGTCAGTTATTTCTTTTCTTCTAATAAAATCTTATCAAAGGGAAAAAAAAGGGGGGGTAAATGCCTAAACATAAAATTGCTAAGCCTAGTGTCATCCTTCACTATGCTTTTGAATTGCAAGACAACTTTCCCAGGATATATAAGTTGTCTCATAATAATCAACAGCCCACCTACGACCCAAATGACCAATCTATATCTCAGCCAGAAAATTCAAGCTAACATCCATAAGTGAAAATTCCAATAGTTCAGCAACAAATCCAGTATATAATGATTTCTCTGCACAATCATATGTAGAGGAGGTCAACTGAATCTATAAACCAAATATTATAGCCAACCTTCTGATCAGTTATCATATCATTGAGTGGCAAATAAAATGTATAAAGCATGAGAGTTGCACTTGATTATGTGACAGATTTTCTCTAAATAATGTGTATATAGTAACCATTTTATTGCCATTTGCTACATTCTCGTCAGAAACCAATCAGCCTCACCCATCAAAGCATATAAGAGTTCACTTGCAGAACCTTATTTCCGTTAGATAATACCCACATCAAAAGCTCAATCTCAATGCAAGTATACGAGCAAATATAAGGAACAAATGAACGTTGTGCATCGAGTAGCTTTCTGGTGTTCTTGCTTACCACAATTAGGTAGGCACTCCATCTTTGATTTTCAAAGGTAAACCCTTGTGTACTTAAATAAAGATCCTTGTGATTTAAAAAATGTCATATAAAAGTGTAGCTTTTTTACACCAACGATGTCAACATACTTGCAAGGTTTCAAGGAACATACCTGCAACACTTGATGAGTCCTCCACCGTAAGTCCACCACCAAGTGCACCTCCAGAAACATGGAGCCGCGCATTAACAAAAACCTACAGGAGTGGAGCACATGTGAAAGATTGGTTTTCCAGCCACATAAAAGAAGTCAACAGTGGTTTTTTTTATTATTTTTTTTAACATAAAAGAAAAACTCACTGCAGCATGTTGATATCTAGGAGATGGTGAGACAGCAGGAGCAATTGCCCATTCCCACCGACCATCTCTATGTTTCGCAAGTCCATATGCACTTGCCAGTGGCTGCAAAAATATTCAGAGGACGTAAAAGGTTAAGCATTAACAACAATGGAAGTGATTTATCTTGATATCATTAGAGAGAATAAATCATATAGATAAAATTGAAAGATAATGTTCATAGCAGATTATAACAGTGTGTTCAGAGCAAACATACTACCATAAAACTCCACCAAAAACACACACACATGCACAACTACACATATATGCGTGTATTAGACATCATCTTCCAAAAAGTCAAGTCAACATGTAAAAAAATGGACAAAACTTAACTCCCAAAAGAAAAAAACAAATTGAAAAACAGAATAAAAACCCCAACAGATACAAACCCAAGAACCCAAATAGAGGAAGTGATGACTGATGGTGATGACTGATGGGTGATGACCTTACACACTCAAGATATGGAACCCTCTCTTGGCTAAAAAGTCTCACACACCATCACCCAATCTGTTGGTGGCATAGAGTCTAATGGGCTAAACACACTCCAATTCAATTTCAGTAACTGTTTCATGTTAACCTTAACCAAATCTTACCTGATCTCGACATGGAAATAATGGGTTAGACCCATCCAATTCAATATCAACTATAACATTTTTCATATTTACATTAACCAAATTTTAACTAATCTTAACCATGAAGAAAATGTTAAGTTTCACAAATGGTAGAACGTGGGAGTAACTTGGACAACAGTCTCTTCCAAAAGCAACCCCAAGGATAAACTATCTCACATGCATTCAACTTGACAATCCATCCCAATTAGTAGGACATGCATATTAAACCAAAACTATACCAATTTTTTTTCTTATATATAGCTGCATGGCCCAAAATGAAAGCTCCTGAAAGTCAAATAACTGAGACACCATCAAGTAGACACAGAACAATGCCAAATTAACCATTCATAGACAAACTAAAATGAAAATTTTGAACACTCCAGGTTCTGCTCCTTGAAAGGAACCAAAATACAAGAGAATACAGATCTTTCAACGAGTGCTACTGTCGGCTCCCCAAAGTAAAAAAGAAAGCCAACAACCAACTTAAGCGGAGAAAACATATAAAGGCAAAAAGTTCATCAATGCCCTAGAAAAACTAAACCGTTTCAGAATGGCAATAAGCTAGCTTAAGTACATGGCTTATAATATCTCAATACTTTGAATCCATCGAGCATGCAAAGAATACATTAACTTACCACACTATTAGCATCCCTCCCTCCACAGAGCAGAAGAAGACCATCAGAGCGCGCACTTGATGTTGCATACCTACTCAAAGTGAGAGAAGTAAATGATAGATCAACTAAAGAAGTCCTCAATAAAGTATACCATCAATGGAAACAAAATAGAGAACATTAAACAAAATATTCTAACAACCTTCAACACCAAATTAAAAACGAAGTGGTACTTTCACGTGAGCAGTGGTATTTTGTAGTGTACTCAGATTTATTCTCCGTCATCATCAAGAGTGTGTGTATGAGAGAGAGAGAGAGAGAGAGAGAGAGGTCCTTTCTGTGTGAGTAGTTATTTTTGAAAATATCAATTAATATGAAATAGTAATAGAGAATATACAGACCTTCTTGTTGAAGTTAGGAAGCTCATCCCGCAGCCATTCGCCCCTATGGAACGGCCTGAGTCTTCTGGAGGTCATACCCAGGAGGGAGTTGAGAGTGGAAGGGTTTGCGAAGGCCGTCACTCGCTGCTGCTCGTCGTCGTTCACCCTCGTCAACCCTCCTCGTCGTTCACCCTCGCTGCTAGCCGCCACTCGTTGCTCGTCGCCGTTCACCCTCGTCTACCCTCATCGTCGTTCACCGTCACTAGCAATGCTGAATGCTGGAACCCAGAGGTCGGGATTTTGGGGATTTTGGTTTCAAAAGTTTTAGGGATTTGGGGGATTTTGCTTTCAAAAGTATTTTAGGGATTTAGGGGAAAATTTCACCGCGAATGGGATAAATGAGCGGGTGAGGAAATTTTCACTTTTTGCGACGGCATATTTAAACCGTCACAAATGATAAATATGAGCAAATAAAACGACGTCGTTTTAACACGACATAGTTTGCAATGGACTTTTACCGTCACAAAATGTCCATTATTTGCGACAGTAACTTTTTCCTGTCTCAAGAAATTTTTTTTTGCGACGGTACACCAGGCGTCGCAAATGCTCCTGAATTTTTCTTGTACATTTATTAGCGACGGGGTCACTACCGTCGCAAAAAGTCATTTTTGGCGACGGCAACACACGCCGTCTCAAAAAAAACCATTTTTTGCGACAGCACCCATACCGTCGCAAAAAGTTCCGTGTTATATATCCTGTTTTCTTGTAGTGATAACCTACTAAAATAACCAACTTCTCAGACCAGGCCTCAGTACATCAATCATAACACTACTATCATGACCCGTGTTGTCAGCAATTATTTCAGGTCACCGGCAATAACCTCCAACCTTCAACAACTACCTCTGATCTCCGACGACCACTTCCAACAACTACCTCCTACTTTCGGTGGCCACCTTGACCGTTGTCTCTAATTAACCAATATTTAACTCTCTGTAGTAATTTCCATTGATATTTTTTCGGTCATTTTTTAACATAAACAATGTTCTTCTCCACCGTATTACCACTGCCACCACCTTCTTAGTTCTAGTCAACAAGAGAGATAAAGAGAAAAGATGAGGAGGAAAAATAAATCTTTACTAGAAAACAGTTCACATTTCTCTCTACCATCATAGATCAATACAAGATCAATAAAATAATTAAAGATACATTTAGTGATAAATTTATCACTGATATGTTTAGTGAATATTATCACTAAACATATCAGTGATGAATTTATTATTGAGTAATTTGAAAAAATTACAGACGCCAATTCACCCATTCACATTCACACTTATTCACAAAACACTCTCATCATACATATACATATAGAATCAGAGACTGATAAACTTATCACTGAAAAATAGAGAGACAAGAGAGAGGATGATGGGTAAGATCTAAAAATCATATTGTTATGAGTCATTTAGATTCGATTTCATCATTGAAACAACTAGATTGATGGATTGACGACAGTAGCGTAGAGATCGGAGACGTAAAGTGTAAATTAGTGGCGGTGGAGTGTAAATCAGTGATAGTGGAAGTGGTTGGTGAACAATGGTGGTAGATTGGTGATGGTAGAATGTAGATCGATAATGATAGCAAATGACGACGACAATAGAGAGTAGAAGACAGTGGTGGCGGTGGGGGTCAACGACAATGGTGGTGTAGCCGGTGGATGGCGATGGGGGTGGTGGTCAATGACAATAGCGATGATAGCAATGGCAATGTGAGGCTCTTGGAGAAATTTTAGAGAGAGAGAGAGAGATAAAGAGAGAGAAATAAGATAAGATAAAATAAGAGAACGATGGCAGAAGAAGAATATTCAGTGTGTTTAGTTTCAATTTTTTGAATTCAATTTTTCAGAAATTGAGTTTTTTATTTTTTATATTTTTTTGTTTTTAGTAAATAGTATAACTTTAAGCAAATTTTTTTACTTTTTTAAATGCATCTTATTTAGATGTATCTCAATATTAAAATATTTGTGTAAAATACTTTAAAAATGAATAAATACACAAAAATATAAAGAATATACTGAATTTTAGTATTTTTGGTTTTTAGTGAATTTTTTTTAAAAAAAAATTCACAAATATTAGGCTATGTTTGGCTTAGGGGTGGAATCATAGTTTTACCTTCCTATTTCAGTACTGTGTTTGGATATAGTTTTTATAAATTGATTCCACACCTACGTTTGAAAATTCTTTTCAGAACATGTTTGGCAAAGTGAGTTTTTGAATTTTGAATTTTGAAATTGGGTCTACTCGGTCGTCTACTCAGATATCTTCCCGAATAGTTTTTGAATTTTTGGGTCTACTTGGTCGTCCACCTGAAAATCCTCTCGAACGTCTGACCGGTGGACCAAAACAGTGATCTTTTTTTTTTTTGCCATTGCCACCTGATATTTGAAAAAATATATATATTTGTTTTTGATATGTTTAAAATATAGAAATTATTTTTTTTAGACCAAACTGATAAATTATTTGGCCATTTATTTAAAATTAACAAAAAAAAAAATTAAATGAAAATTAATTTGTTACAGTAATTTTTTAAAAATAAAAAAAAAATTTTAAACAAAATAATTTTAAAAAATTTCAATCAAATATACAATCAAAAGTAATTTTAAAGCACTAGCTGAATATTTTTTAATTAAAAATAATATATATTTTTTAATATTTTAAATAAAAAATATTTTCAGATTTTAAAAAAAAATTTAAATAAAAAATTTGGTAGAGTTTGGTAGAGTTTTCTAAATATAATTTGATAATAGAGTTGTATTTTGAGTTTGTGAGTTTTGGAATTATGATTTGAGTGTGAAAAATTTGTTTGGTTACGAGTTTTGAATTGAGTTTTGGAGAGAGTTTTGAGTTTTTGAAATTAGAAAAGTTATTTGATTCAAAAACTTACAACTCATAACCAAACACACAATCTGAAATTCTATTCAAAGCTCATACAAAAATAAAAAAAAATTCTGAAATATTTTTTATTTACAATATAAAAATAACAAATGCAAAAAAAAAAAACGAACACTATTCCTATCAACCGGGGGACGTCTGGGAGGACAACCGAGTTAGCCAAATTTTCCCGTCTGGAAAGGAGTTTTCAAAAGTGAGTGTGGAATTATAATTTGAAAGCTCAAAACAAACATCACACTCAAACTAGTGGGTGGAAATGTGTTTGGAATACCTTTCCAAACACAGCCTTTATTTTTTCAATAATTATTTTTTTGAATTGAATTTTAGAAAGAATTTGGTTATGAGTCTTAAATAAAATTTTGAATAGAGTTTTGAATTATGTGTTGAATTATGAGCTATAAGTTTTTGAATTAAGTTTTAAAAATTCTTTTCAAAACTCATAACCAAACAACTTTTCTTATTTCAAAAGTTATTTCAAAAATTCAAAACTCAATTTAAAATTTAATTCAAAACTCATAATCAAATAAATTTTCTCCTCTCAAATCATGATTCAACAAGTCACAAACTCAAAATATAATTTCATTCTCAATTCATGATTTTAAAGCTAAACCAAACGCTACCTTATACTTTTTAATGTATTTATGTTAAGTGTGTCTAAAAATTATAAAAAATATATTTAAAATATTAAAAAAACTGGAGAAAGCAAAAAAAATATAAAAAATAAAAAAGTAGAACTGTCTAAAAAATGAATTCCATAAATGAAAACCAAACAGAGTGATTAGGATTTACTGGGACAATCAAAGGATGTGTAAGACGTATAAGCATTTAAGTTCATTGAGTACGATTGGACAATAATTATTCTAAAAAAAAAATTCAGACATGAAAGAAATAAATAATTAATACAACTCCCATATATAGAGAGTGTTTGAAATAATCTAAGTAAGTATATTTTTTGATTTTTTATGAAAAGATATGTAAAAAATAAAGAGATAATGTGACAAAAAAATAAAAAGATTTTTAAAAAATTACTTTTGTAGAGGATGTCAAATAGTGCCTTAAAAATAATTAATTAATTTTTATTTTTGACAAAAACTAATCCATGTTTTGGATGGAAATATATAGGAGTGAGCAATTAAGGGTTAGTTTGGGGTGTCCTAAAAAAGTGTACTTTTTGTCTTTTTATGAAAAGATATGCAGAAAAGTAAAGAGGTGATGTGATGAAAAAAAGATAAAAAGATTGATTATATAGGTTATGCCAAACGAGGTCTAAGATTGATTATACATGAATTAAATACCGGTATAGAAGTGGTTATGCACAATAACCGCCGTTACTCAACGAATTGAGTTAATTTTGGAACTCATTTTGATAATTTGAATTGCTTAGTTTTTAAATTATATAAAGTAAAATATATTTGTAATGAATCAAGTTAATTAGACATTAAAAGTCTTTTCATCAAATCATATTTGTATCTAAAGAAATAAATAGTAAGTCTAATTTGAAATATAAAACTAAGGGTTAGTTTGGCATACCTCAAAAAAGTCAAAAAATTAAAAAGTTATTAAAAAATTTTAAAAGTTATCACTATTCACAAAAAAAATAAATAATAAATTTACAAAAAAAAGTACAACTCACATGTCACGTGAGTTGTACTTTAGCTATGCATTTGTACAAAAAGAACCGGCGGAGAAGCAAATAAGACAGTGTTGTTCAATCTTTGGGGGCCCATCAAGAGTCCCGTTTTGATAATCTGAACCGTTGAATGTGTAGAATTTGTCGAGTAATATATGCTTGTAAAAAATTACGTTGATCCGATATCGCTAACATATAGATCAAATCAGTTTTGTATAAAAAATGGATGGTATTATAGTTAACGGTTGACAAAAAACTAATCTGATCAGATAGCTATCGATATCCGATTATCATGATTTTTTACAAGCATATAGTACTTGACGAATTCTACATATTGAACGGTTCCGATTAGCAAAACAGGATCCGTGGTGGGCCCCCACAAGCCGAACAACACCGTCCAATTCAATGCTTGAAAAGGAGGCAAGCTTCTCCTATACACTACTCTGCCCGTTGTACTGCCTACTCTGCCCAAGTTTCTCTTATACACTATTTTATACAATTTTTTAATACATATTTTTCCGTAAAAAGTCAAAAAGTTATCCTAAACAACTATCTTTTTTTCCTCAATTTTTTAGTCCAAAAAGTCAAAAAATGTACTTATTTAAAACATCTCAAATAACCCTTCAACACCAAAATTATTTGATGAAAGGGATATCGATATTCATTTGACTTTTTTTGTGTGTGTGCAGATATATTGTACTCGATATATACTAAAAATTGAACAATTCAGATCATTAAAATAAGTCTCAAAATGGACTCATTCACTGCATAATAGTGACTATGTGCACTAAGGGTTGGTTTGACAAGTGTAAAAAAAGTCAAAAATTTATCAAAAAAGTTAAAAAGTTATCACTATTCACAAAATATATATATATATATATATATATATAAATTAATATACAAATATTAAATACAAATCAACTTTTTGGCTCATCAATGTACTGATGTCAGGCCAGCTTTAGTAAAAAGAGAAAAAAAAAAATTGCATGTGTACATTCACTAAGTTGGATGGTAAAGTTGGGCTCGTGGGGGCCCACCATGGGTCCTGTTTTGATAATCCGAACCGTTCAAGATGTAGAACTCGTCTAGTACTATATGCTTGTAAAAAATC
Organism: Camellia sinensis; assembly: GCF_055761805.1. Taxonomy (NCBI): domain Eukaryota; kingdom Viridiplantae; phylum Streptophyta; class Magnoliopsida; order Ericales; family Theaceae; genus Camellia; species Camellia sinensis. The sequence goes on along the minus strand of NC_138966.1, from coordinate 27,738,278 downwards.
ATGTTTATCGGATATCGCTAACTACATGATCAAATCAGTTTTGTATAAAAATTGGATGGTGTTATAGTTAAAAGTTGACAAAAAAACTAACACGACTAGATAGCTATCGATATCTAATCAATGTGATTTTTTACAAACATATAGTACTCGACGAGTTCTACACATTGAACGGTTCTGATTAGAAAAAACGGGATCCGTGGTGGGCCCTCACTGGCCGAACAATATCGTCAAATCAAAGCCCGAAAATGAAGCAATCTTTTCCCATGTATTCACCAAGCCGCCTGCACTGCCAATCCGTACGGCGTACTACACTATCTTCTCCTACACACTTCTTTATACAATTTTTTAATACACATTTTTTTCATAAAAAGTCAAAAAATTAACCTAAACATTTATATTTTTTTTCTTAATTTTTTAATCTAAAACGACAAAAAATACACTTATTTAGGACACTCCGAACACCCACTTATGCGCAACAATCACCCCTACTCCATTAGATACCAACACATTCTCAAGAAATATATATATATTAAAAATCCATCTTTTTTTTAAAAAAAAAAAATAACCAATAAGTTTTATTTTGCTATTAAAATTACTATAAAGTCATATCAAGTTTTGGATAACTAAGTTATATTTTTTGTAACATATTTTCAAAAATTTCATTAGTCTATAATAGTAGATTTTATCTCAATTTTACCCCTCATTTAATATGAACAATAATTTAATAAATATTTTAAATCTAAGTAAAATAATATTTTTTAATTGTAAAAACTATGATATTGTATTGAAAAAAAATCATAAATCACAATGAAAAAATTATCAAATATGTTCTATTTTGTTTTGAAAATTATTATTGAGTTATATTAAATTTCAAATATTAACAAATAAATCTTATTTTTTTAATAAATTGTTATAAAAAAATTCAATTGTTCATAATAGTATATTTTATTTTCATTTTATCTTTTTCATTAGAATATGGACAAAAAATTGCATAAATAATTTTAATTTATTAGAAATTTTATAATTAAATTATTTTAAATTGTTCAAATTAAATGAATTTTCATAAACAAAATTATAAGTATAAGATTAATAATTTTTACAATTAAAATTTTAATTTTAATTAAGTTAAAATTATTTATAAAATTATTGTTCATGTTAAATAGGAAGGGTAAAATTAGAATAAAATATATCATTATGGAGCAATGATCTTTTGAGAACATTTTATCACAAATTGGACTTAGTTATCTATATTGAAACTTCATAGGATCCATTAGTAATTTTAAGAGCAAAATTCAACTTATTAGTTTTTATTTTATTTTTTATTTTATTTTTAAATAATGGAATTCACCCACGTCATGTGAATAATCAAATAAAATGTGAAAATTTTAATAAATATATTTTGATGATTAATAGCAAACTCCCTAAAAAGAATATTTGTATCAATTTATTTATTTATTTATTTATATTTTATCATGTCACTTGACACCTTTATATTGCACTAGTGTATGGAAATGGAAGGTGGCATCATTGCATTGCCTTATGTCACCAATGTATGAAGATAGAAAAAAAAACATTAGCTAATTTTGAATGATTATGTAAACATTATTTATGTGGTATTTTTAATCAATAAAAAATTATTTTTTATCACTTAATTAGATTTTTGTTTACACACTATGTAAATATGCGAATAATATACACATTTTAATTTGCACATAGTAGTAGTATGATTACAATTTTTGAATATATTATTTACATACTTAAGTTGACACATTAATCAATTAAAAAAATTTACATTAATTTTAAATATCACGTAAATAATATCGGATAATATTGCACCCACGCATTTTACACCAAATCTTACTTTAGTTTTTACATATGAAATCGCGACAATTAATCCGATATATGGTTAAATTCATTTTACCCTCTCATGGTTTGGGACTGGTGCATTTTACCCCCTATGGTTCAAATATAGTCAGAAAGCCTCCATGTGATTTTGGATTAAAGAGTCACCATTATGTTTTCCATCCAAACTAATAGAACGTGTATCACACACATCATTTTTTAGAGTGAGTTTGGTTTTCTGAAAAAGTAAAGTAAAATTAATATAACAGAAAGACAATTTTGCCCTAATTTTCTCTAAACCTAAAATTAGATTAATATGTTAATTAAAATAAAATAAAATATAATATTATAAAGGATTGATCTAAAATATAAAATATAATTAAGAATTTATTTAAAATATAATTAAATAAATAATAATTAAAATTTGATCTAGTATGATTAAATTAAAATTAAATTACAATGTTGAAATAAATAATAAATAATTAAAAAATTAGAATTAATTGTGATATAAAATATAATTAAATTAAAATTAGAATAAAAAGTTAAGAATTATAATAAATAATTTAAAAATTATAAGTATTGTGATTTAATTGAATTAATGTTAGATGAAAAAAATAGTAAATAATTAACAATATAGAATTAATTGTGATATAAAATATAATTAAATTAAAATTAGAATAAAAAGTTAAGAATTATAATAAATAATTTAAAAATTATAAGTATTGTGATTTAATTGAATTAATGTTAGATGAAAAAAATAGTAAATAATTAACAATATAGAATTAATTGTGATATAAAATATAATTAAATTAAAATTAGAATAAAAAGTTAAGAATTATAATAAATAATTTAAAAATTATAAGTATTGTGATTTAATTGAATTAATATTAGACATTATAAATTATGTGCAAGAGAGAGGAGAGAGAAAAAAAATAACCCAAAAAAAGTATAGGATTTGAGAGTATTTTAGTCTTTTCATATCTATAGTTAACGGGGTTAAAGATTGTACTTTAATCCAAAATCATATGATAACTTTCTAACTACATTTGAACGATAAGGGGTAGAGTGCTTCTATTTCAAATCACAAGAGAGTAAAATGAAATTTACCCTCCCTTAAATGTCAATGTCTTTTGTTACTCAATTATTTAATTCTTACCCCTTCATCTCTATTTTCAATTTATGAATATATATATATATATATATATATATATATATTATATTATATAACTCTCACATGATTAACACGTAGGACAGTATTGATTGAAAATGATGATAATTTTCTTCTCTTACTTTCATGTTACAATCACATATTTGTCACACAACTAAAATATGTGAAATGCTTAAACAATGAAATAATAAGAGGAAGACATTGATACGTTATCAAAAATATAAAGAGTTGATTGTTACGATTTTATTAATAAAGAATAAAATGAAATTTGATATAAATTACAAGATTGTAAAGTATAATTTACTTATTTTAAAATTGCGAATACACATAACGATGACACGGCAAATATTTAAAAGTAAATTTGGTACAGAGTTTTGGTCAATCCATTAGCTTCAATTCATTCCCGAGTCGTTCGTTATGTGCTGCAGCCCATGCCTCAGTCGCTTTTCGCTTCACATGGAAGGTCCCCCCATCCATGTACCCTACCGTCGCTTTTCTTTTTATGAGAATTTTTTTAAAAAGTAATGTGTAAGAAATATAATTATAAAATAATGAAGTTATAAATTTTATTTATACAATTTAATGTATTAATCACTTGTACATTTATTATTTTGTAATTACTTTTTTTACACTTCATTTTTTTTTGGGCAAATTACATATACACCCCTCCAGGTTTGACAAAATTACAGATACCCCCCTGAGGTTTGAGAAATTACGAATTCCCCCCTGAATGCTATATTTGCATAAGAAATTAGGGGGTAATTTGTTATAAAATATAAACCTCAGGGGGTAAATTGTTATGAAAATACAAACCTCAGGGGGCGGGATGTAATTTCCGAAACCTCAGGGGGGTATCTGTAATTTTGTCAAACCTGGAGGGGTGTATATGTAATTTGCCCTTTTTTTTTTTGTATTTTTTTTATATTCTTGTTTTTTTATAAAAATAACTTATGTAAAAATTGATTACGAGTTTACTTGTAAGTATTGTTTGTTATTTGATAAAGAAGATGTCTTATAGCTCAAAAACGGATGGACTCGAATGGCCCAAATTGGTATTTACTGAACGACTAGTCAGACAATCGGGTGAAACACTTATCTTTCGCGGTTGTCATCTTATCGACCGCAGTTGTCAGTCTTTTCTCCGAATAAACGACAAGATGAATTTTGGGCCATTCAGGCCAATGCAGCAGTGTTGTTTAGGCTTGGTTTGGGAAGTAGGTTGGCTTTTTGGCTTTTTTGGCTATTTTAGCCTGGGCTAAAAAGCTTGGTTTGGAAAGGGTTTTTTGGCTTTTTTGACTTTTTTTGTGAGAGAAGAATGTAATGATTATAGGTTGGATGTGATGTTTTGTTTGTTATGGCTAAAATAGCCTATTTTGTTTTTTGTGGCTAAAATAGCCAAAAAAGTCTGAAAACTAACTTGCCAAACAGAGGCTAATAAATAATGAATTCTATTGGGGGTATATTAATACAATTAGGACATGTTTGATTGTAAGGATTACAGTATAGGATTGAAATTGTTAGTTCATGAATTTACAATCCCATATTTGATTGTAACTTTTTTTTAACCTTATTACATGTGTATCGGATATTCAATTCAATGAAATTGATGAATTTTTAATATTAAGAGGGGTTGGGGATCATAATTTCAAATATGAAAGAAAAAAAAATGAATACATAATAAACGGTTGTCTCACTAATTCAATTAGATAACTAATCATATGCTAATTTATGAGATTATTAATCATTTCACTATTAATCACATTAATCAAATAAGGCCTTAGACTCTGGTTTATTATTATTCGAGTTTAAGAGAAAAATGAAAGGAAATGAAATTATGTGCCATGGTTTATTCCGTCCACAATAAATAAGAAGAAAAGCTATATTTTGAAAAATGGGAGAAATAATTATTTATTAGATATTTCATCCAATTAATTCTGGTATACCATTTCTTAAAGAAGAATAGATGGGGTGAATTATTGTTCATAGATGCCAATTCTCCTATTGTTTTTTAAACATTTCTTAGGAAAAATAAAAAAATATAAAGTAAACCATTTATATACATTTCATAGATACCAATTTTTCTAAACGTTAAAAAGGGCATTAATATTGTCAAAATTTAACTTTGGTCCACACAAACACATTTATATATATTTATTGTTTTTGTTATCCTAAAAATATAAAATTTTAGACACTTTAAACATTCAATATTTAACTTTAACATTTTTTTTTTGGAATATAAAAATAAATCGCACAATCAAAGAGAAAGAATAATATATCAAACTTGGAAGAAAAGTAAAAGCCATCAAAGAAGAAAAAGACTAAAAATTGATACGAAAGCATCTGTTGTACTTTTTCTTAATGAATACCAAAATTTGTTGTCAAAATTGCCAACATAAGAATTGGACCCACATCTATCATGAAGAAATCAAGCACAAAAATTGTTTTTAAAATGGTGTTTTAAGTGGACTTTTAATGTCTAAAATCTCTCCCAAAAGAAAATTAATAAAATCTGAAATAGTGACAAGAAATTTCTATCAAATATTTTTTTAATGGAAAATATTAAATAATAGAAAATAAGAAAAATAATTGTAAATAAACTGAGCGAAATATTAATAATTGTTTTTCTATTTTTTATTATATTAAATTCATTTTTCAATTAAGTTTTTTTTTTCACTAGTAAAAACATTGTGCATAATTTTTCAAAATTTAAAGTCTTATAACTAAAAATTAAAAAAAAATGAAAAATGATTTCAAGCAAAAAGTTTGTACAAAAAACACATTCGGAATGATGTTGTCTATGGTGGGACGAAAATATGCTCATTCATTTCCTTGGAATTGTTAAGGATCGTACACTGTGTCTCTTTACATGATACATAAGAAATCGGAATCCGTACAGGAGTTTTGCCAAGTAAATACTTCGATGATCAAGTTATCAATTTTAGAGAGTGAGTTCTTGATATCTTATCGAGTGTTCAGATTTTACATACTTTTATTGTGAGGATTAGCATCCTATTATAGAATTTGATTTGTCTTTCTCGTGATGATGTACAACTGAAAAAATTTCTTGAGGCCTTCCTCCTAATGGAATAAGTTCCCATCTGTATCTTGCCCTTTCATATCTCTTTTATCACTTTTGGAAGGTTTTATTGTGGCGTCAAACCCTCTTTATTTGCTTCTTCAAGTTGATAAACAACAACAAACTGACTTTAGTCTTGGAAATTGGTACCACCTCTTCGACAAGAGGTCGTGGTCCAATTTTCGTGTTGCCGACCTTGGCCTCACGGCTCGGCATTTGGTCGGTCATATTCCTACTTAGCATCATCATTTCATCTCGGCTCCCACAATTAATTATATTTTTGAGATTATAAGGATAATAAGAGATATTTTTATTTTTATTGGAAATAAAAGAATTGCAATAAATAATATGAAAATTTTATATAAAATTAAGGTTGAGTTTGGGAGGTTGTTAAGGTGTCGTTTGGTAACACTTATGTTTTCAATTTTCAGTTTATATTTACAAAAATTTTAAAACTCAAATAAAAACTTGTTTGGTAAATTTTTTATTTATAAATCAGTGGTCTCAGTTTATAAATTTAACAAAAAAATGTAAACTCAAAAAATATATTTCTGTTTTGAATTTTGAATTTTGAATTTTTTTTACCATCCAACACTAGCCACCACCCGCCACCATTTTCCACCACCGTCTTCCGCCACCACCGTCTACCGCCACTACTTACCACCCATTTGCCACCACCACCCGCCACCATTTTCCACCACCGTCTTCTGCCACCACCGTCTACCGCCACCACTTACCACCCACTTGCCACCACCACCCGCCACCACCACCCACCACCCACCTGCCACCCACCCGCCACCCACCCGCCACCACCTATCACTCGCCTGCCACCACCCACCCGCCACCACCTATCACTCGCCTGCCACCACCCACCACCCGCCACCAACTACCCACCACCCACCACCACCACCACCCATCTGTCACCCACCCGTCACCACAACTCGCCACCACCACCACCACCCACTATCTACCCACCCATCTGCTACCACCACCCACCTCCCATTACCACCACCGCCACCACCCACCCACCACCCGCCACTACCATCCATCCGCCCGCCACCACCCACCACCCGCCACTATCATCCATCCGCCCGCCACCGCCCGCCACCGCCCACCACCACTACCCACCACCTGCCACCATCCACCTACTACCACCATCCACCACTCGCCACCACCCATCACCTACCCGCCACCACCGCCCACAACTTACCACCACCTCCACCACTACCACCCACCTGTCACCACCACCCACCACCCACCTGCCACCACCATCCACCCACCCGTCACCGCTTTCCACCACCGTCTTCTGCCGCCACCACCTGCCACTTGCCACCACTTTTCACCACCGTCTTCCGCCACCGCCACCACTACCACCCACCCACCCGCCACTTGCCACCACTTTTCACACCGTCTTCTGTCATCATCACCCACCACCTGCCACCATCTTCCACCACCGTCTTCCGCCACCACCACCCGCTATCATTTTCCTCTTCTGCCGCCACCACTCGTCACCACCCACCACCCGTCACCACTTGCCATTTATTACTCTTTTTTATATTTTTAATTTTTTTTAAACATTTTGTCTAAACCAAATGCGTTTGTAGTTTATGTTTTTCTAAAAATAAACAAAAATTAGTTTATAAAGTTTTTGTATATATAAACTGAAAACATAAACGTTATCAAACAGAATGTAAATAAGCAACTTATTTACTTATTCACATCGTCTATCTATTTTTCTACACATATCTTCGTAAAAAGTCAAAAAAAATCATTTAATAAGCAAACCCCTTAAATGAAAAAAACACACACACACACACACAAAAACAACTAAAGAAAAAAAGCAAAACATAAATCAATTATTTCCAAACAAGCTTTCAAATGCTTATAAATAATAAATTACACTTTTTTATTCTTATATTTTGGTTAAAATATTATTTTAATTTTTACGAATAAGTAAAATTTACAAGTTTTAATTTACTAATCGATCTCACATCTATTATATAGAGTTTTTAGTTTAAGATCTTTGATATTAGAATTTTATAAAATAAAGAACATGCAACATTTTTATAATAGTTGGAGTCCTCAACATTTTAGAAATTACTAATTTTTCACAGAGAAATTTCTCTGATAAGTTAAAATTTCTTGGCGATGAGCTCAAATTTCTCTAAATATTATTATGGATCTTAACTAATAAGAAAAAATATATTTGACTTCTCCTACTACCCAAAGTTGGAGAGAAAATTATATAATAGTCCCCTATTATATTGTTATGTGAATTTTTTTTTTTTTTTTTCAAAACTTTTTCATCGCGTGTCATTTATATAAGTGTATCTCCAATCCTTCACATTTTTTTCATCATTTTTTTAATGAAAAAAAAATGTTAAAAATTTATCTCCAATCTTTTTTATTAAATATTTATCAAATCGAGAGAGAATCATTTTTTTTCCCATCAAATTGGGAACTAAACAAATTCTTCATCAAAATGTGACAAAAATTTAAAAGAATGTAGATGATTTTGATGAAAAATGAAATTTGGGATAAGAAAGTAATTTTTTTTAATAAAAAAAAGATAAAAAGTTTATGAAATGATTGAAGTAATTTGAAAAAATTAATAAACGATTGAAGATAATCTAAATAAATATATGGATTATTTACATGAATACCCTCTAAATTATTGAGAAGTATCATTTTAAACTCTTAAATTATAAAAACGTACAAATTGAACCTCCTAAACTATAAAAGCATATAAATTGGATCCTTAACGGAAGGGGTCAATGTGAAACACACTAATAATTTAAAGGGTTAATTTGTACATTTTTATAGTTTAGGAGTCTCCATGTAAATAATCTTAAATATATTCTTATAATATATACTTATTTCGTCTCAAAATATTAGTCATTTATTTCATTTTTCATTATTTAAAAATATTAGTCTATTTTCAAAAATTAAAGACTAAAATAATATGAATTTTCTATTTTGTCATTTTTTAAAATTCATTTACAACAAAAAAATTATAATTATTGAGAGGGTAATTTTTAGTAAAAATTGGGCCGAGCTATGTGATAGGCTTCGTGGCCCAAAGTGCCAAGGACTTGGTGAAAAGGCCGCAAGGTTACTCCGGCCCAGGAGAGACAGGGTTACTCCGGCCGAGGAGAGGCAAAGCTATTCCGGCATAAGAGGGACAAAGCTACTTCGGCACAGTGACTATAAAAGGTACTTCGGTCCGAAAGCAACTTGGAGTTGTGCCGGTCTTGGGGTTATACCGGTCGAAAGTCGTTGGTTCGGTCTAAAACCGTACTATGGGTTCTACATGGAAAGCCGAGATAAGAAAGGGAAGACAAAAGAACCGAACTATGAATGAGTTCGGTCCACTCGGTGGCTCAGTATAGCCAAGTTTTATTTCGGTCGAATGGTAGTTCGGCCATGGAGGAAACCATCCCACTTGGTTTAAGCAGTGGGGGAGGGTGTAAAAGGATAAGCATTATCCTTAGGAGAATGAATCCTAGGAGGACTCTGTATGGAAAAATAAAAGTCCTATTAGGATTATGCCATTCGAAACCTATAAAAGCTCACAAGCACCACCTTGGAGGAGGTAATTGAACACAATTCTTTCTGAGAGCATAAAACTTTGTCTATTTGTCAAGCTTACTGACTTAGGCATCGGAGAGGTTTCCGGCACACACCCGCCGGCTAGCTCACGTTTGTGTTTTCAGGTGATAAAGCGACGTCGTACGGAGGAGCGTGGACTTGGTTAACAGGATTATACGAGGAGAATTATTTCCTCCCCGTACAATTGGCGCCGTCTGTGGGAAGAACAGACAAGAACAAAAACCTCTTGACTAAGCTTCTCCTTTTTTTCAAATCAATGGCACACATTGAAGAACTACCGCAGTCCGCCGTCGACGGGCTAACTCCAGACGGAGGCGCAAGGCGAGAAGGATTACCCTCTGTCCCTTCTATGGCAGATCTGGAGCCCCAACAACATAATTCCAGGAGGAGTGGCAGGGGAAGGCGGAATAGCAGCCCTCGTCGCTCTCAAAGTCCTGACAGGCAAAGGAGGAGGATTGATCCTCAAGCCCTGGAAGATCGCGTGAAGGAACAAGATGAACTAATTCGAAAGATGGCGGCGGACATGGAGGCTTTGAAACGCCAGATGAAGACTAAAGATGTGGCGACAGGAGAGGGGCGCAAGCACAAGACGCCCCCTCGCCACTCAGAGAATCATAGTAGGAATACTACACCCTCCCAAGGAAGGAGCAGAAGCCTCAGGACAGGCGACACTCATTCCTTATCTTCCAGAACTCATCACTCCAGGTCTGAGAGGACGAGATCCGAAAGATCATACACTGAAGGAAGCACGTATTGGCCTTCACATTCACACCAAACCAGATCTAGACAAACAGAGCTGCCCAGGTCATCCGACTTACGAACCGTGCTCGAAGAAAAAGCACGATGCAAGGAGGATGCCAGGGCAAGGGATCCACACCGAGTTTCGGCCTTACAACGGTTGGCTCCTCGGACGCATGGAAGCGTCGAGGTTGGAATGCCAATACCGCGACCGGCCTACGAACCAACGGACAAGGCATTGGCAAGACTACAAACTTCGCCGTTTGTCCCAGCGATCGAAAACGCGCCCCTACCATCAGGCTTCCTTCAGCCGAAATTCAATACATATGAAGGGAAGACGGACCCGTATTCACACCTGAGCCACTTTCGCCAAGTCATGGCTGTGTACAGGCGAAACGAGGCCTTAATGTGCATACTCTTCCCGTCAAGTCTTGGCGACCTAGGCTTGACTTGGTTCGAAAAGCTCCCAGAGGGCAGCATAGCCTCATGGGCCCAATTGGCAGAAGCGTTCGTAACGAGGTTTCGGACAAATACTAAAACACCGGTGGAGATAGACCAGTTACTCTCCATCGACATGGGTGAAAAAGAGACCCTCAGATCTTACAACAGTCGCTACTGGGAGACATTCAACCAGATTGGAGACTGCCCCACCAATCTAGCCATTGCGCAATATAAAAGAGGCCTACCAGTAGGGAACAGACTAAGGGATTCGATTACCATGACGCCACCCCTCACCATGGAGGCCCTGATGGAAAGAGTGCATCAGCACATCAGGGTAGAAGAGGATGGCGCACGTGCAAAAGCAAAATCTAGTACAACCACAGTACCAGAAAAGAAGACCTCAGCAAAGGTCAATGCAGTAGATCGGCAGAATAGAAACGGGCATGGCAGATGAGATAACGGAGAAGACCCAGACAAAAGATGGTTGAGAATCCGCACTGCCATAACAACGGTGTTCAAAAAACCAATATATCGGATTCTGAGCGAAATAAAAGACGAGCCTTTTGTCAAGTGGCCGGCCAAGCTAGGGGAAGCTCAGAAAAATTACGACGACAGATCACGGTGCACCTTCCACAAAGAAAAGGGGCACCGAACTGAGAATTGCACGCCACTGAGACAGCACTTGGAAGAATTGGTGGCAGTAGGCCACTTGGACAAATACATTGAAGGAGGAGCGCAACCGGCCCCCCAAGATCATAATGACCATCCCAACAGAATGCCAATCGATGCACCACCTCAAGGCATTATCAATGTAATTCATGGAGTTTTTGAACCTGAGCGCGTATGCGAGCTCAGAGGTTCAATTAAGAAGGCTGAGCACTTTAGGGAAGTATTAAGTGCCCAACCTGCCATCAAGAAGGGGAAAACAGAGGCAACAAACGTCATGTCTTTTTCAGATAAGGACCTGGATCGAATATATTGTCCTTACAATGATGCTCTGGTTGTCACTCTCCGAGTCAAAGATTTTGACGTCAAGCGGATTCTGATTGACCAGGGTAGTTCATGTGAGATCATGTACTACGACACATTTAAACAACTGAAGCTGCAAGACAAAGACTTGGCGCCTGCAGTTTCTTCCCTGATTGGATTCAACTCCATGCCAGAGTGGCCTGTCGGCAAAATAATTCTTCCAATCAGAGCAGGGAGTGTAACAAAACAAGTGGAGTTCTGGGTATTGAAGGTCCCCTCCACATACAACATCATCTTGGGTAGAACGTGGCTGCATGCCATGCGTTCGGTAGCGTCATCATACCATCAGGTAATGCGGTTCCCCAATGACACCGGCATAATTGAAGAAGTCTATGGCGATCAGATCATGTCAAAACAATGCTTCGCCACAGCGAATGGAAGCCGAGCTGCCAAAGGATACGTTCATTCGGTGGAAGAACCAGAGAGTAATGAACTATTCGCGGACGTCGGCAAAGAGGCTGATCAGAAAGCGGTGGAGGACTTGGTGGAGGTAAAAATAGATGAGAAGAACCCGGATAAGTTCTTCTTGCTTGGCTCATCGTTGTCCAGCACTGAGAGATTAGAGGTCTTGGAATTCTTGACCTCTAATATCGAAGTGTTTGCCTGGACACCTTACGACATGCCAGGCATTGATCCAAACTTCATCAGTCACCAACTCAATGTCCACCCATCCACCAGACCTGTCATTCAACGCACACGCAGATCGGCACTCCACCACGCCGAAATAGTGGCAGAAGAGGTAGGCAACCTGCTGGAGGCAGGAGCAATAAGGGAAGTGCACTACCCAAGATAGATCTCCAACACAGTCGTAGTGCCAAAAAAGAATGGTAAATGGCGTGTCTGCGTCGACTACAAAACAGTCAACAAGGTGTGCCCAAAAGATAGCTTTCCTCTACCAAGGATAGATCAACTAGTGGACCTAACGGCAGGGCATAACCGACTTAGCTTTCTGGATGCATACAGAGGCTACCACCAGATCGCCATGCATGAACCAGACCAGGAGGTCACATCCTTCACAACACCAAGGGGGTTATATTGCTACAAGGTCATGCCCTTTGGCCTAAAGAACGCAGGGGCAACATTCCAACGGATGGTCACCAAGATGTTTGAACCATTGTTAGGCAAAACAATGGAGGCTTACATCGATGACATGGTGGTCAAAAGCAAGGATGAGAATGACCATCTTAAAGATCTAGGCGAGATGTTCCAGATCCTGAAGAAACACAAGTTGCGCCTCAATGCGTCCAAATGCGCATTCGGAGTTGGATCTAGCAAATTCTTGGGCTTCCTGGTGACCAACCGAGGTATAGAAGCAGACCCCTCTCGGATCAAAGCAATCCAGGAGTTGGAGAGACCAAACTCAGTCAAAGAAGTGCAGCATCTCACTGGTATGGCAGCTGCGCTCAACCGGTTCATAAGCAGGTCATCAGATAGACTACGACCATTCTTCCAAGCTTTAAAGGCCAAGTTTGAGTGGGATGAAGAATGCGACCGAGCTCTAGAAAGCTTGAAGGAGTACATGTCTTCCCCACCACTACTTGTTACTCCAGTACCTGGTGAAGAACTCTTTTTGTACCTGGCAGTCTCTCAGCACGCAGTCAGCGCAGTGTTGGTTCATGCAGAAGGAATACAACACTTGCCCATCTTTTATGTCAGCAAGACATTGTTGGGAGCCGAAACAAGGTACTTGCCCCTGGAGAAACTAGCATTAGCATTAATGATGGCATCCAGAAAATTGGCGCACTACTTTCACGCCCACACAATAGTCGTCCTCACAGCCTTTCCATTAAAAGCTCTGTTTGAAAGGGCGAACTTTAGTGGGCGAATTTTGAAGTGGGCAGTAGAGTTGGGACAATTCGACATCAAGTTCCAACCCAAGACCGCAATTAAAGCCCAATCTTTGGCAGACTTCGTCGCAGAGTTTACTCCTGGAAGTCATCATATCTGCCCAGTCGACCTAACTGACACAACCGAACTAGGGACGGAAGTTGACGCCGGAATAGCGCAACTCCTAGTAGAAGGTAGTCAATCAAGCACCAAGACAGACTATACTAACGACAAGAAGGAAGAGACAAACAAAGGCTCACCAGCAGTTCAAACAGAGGACGAAGGGCAGACAGCCAACGTGGACCTTGAAGAAAACACCGCTCTAGACCCCACGACATCATCTGATCCTTCCACTTGCTGGAAGTTATTCGTTGGAGAGATGTGGAAGCTCTTTGTCGATGGAGCATCCAACCGACATGGTGCAGGGCTTGGCATAGTCCTCATCTCTCCAGACGGCCTGGTTGTAGAGCAAGCAATCAACCTTGGCTTCCCAGCATCCAACAATGAAGCGGAGTATGAGGCGCTTCTCGCAGGACTTAAGTCAGCATACTACATGAAGGCCACCGAACTAATGGTATACAGTGACTCTCTGCTGGTGGTAAACCAAATTTCTGGCGAATACGAAGCAAAGGACGACAGAATGGCCAAGTACCAAGAGTTAGTCAGAACAGAGATCAAGAAGTTTGATGTAGTAAGAATAGAACAAATTGGCAGAGAGGAAAACTGCCGAGCGGACGAACTAGCAGGCCTTGCCTCAATGGCAGATACAACAATCCCCCATCCATTACTCATCAACTTCTTACCAAGACCAAGCATAGAAGACCCCGAAGCAGAAGAAGTATGTTGCACAGAATTAGGCCCTTCATGGATGGATCCCATCATCCTGTTCCTAAAAGACGGCATCCTACCAGAAGAGAAAAAAGAAGCCAACAGAATAAGAGCAAAGTCGCAGCGATTTTGGCTATCTCCATCTTTGGCACTATACAAGAAGTCATTCTCTGGGCCTTACCTCAAGTGCGTTCATCCCAGCAAAGTAGAAGCATTCTTGTTCGAAATACACGAAGGGGTGTGTGGAAGTCATCAAGGGGGAAGGTCGCTCGCTTACAGGGCTATTTCGCAAGGATATTGGTGGCCCTATATGCAAGCAGACTCAGAAAAATATGTGAAGAGGTGTGAGAAATGCCAAAAATTCGCGCACCAAATACATCAACCAGCAAGAGAACTCCTACCATTAACTAGCCCATGGCCTTTCGCAATGTGGGGCTTGGACATAGTAGGACCACTTCCAACAGCGCCCGGCGGCAGGAAGTTCTTTCTCGCAGCAACAGACTACTTCACAAAGTGGGTGGAAGCAGAAGCGTTGGCATCAATCAAAGAGAAAGACGTGAAGAAGTTTGTTTGGCAGAATATCATCACTCGGTTTGGCATACCAAAAGCACTAATCTCAGACAATGGTACTCAGTTCGACGGCAGAATCTTCAGAAGCTTTTGTGAAGAGTACAAGATAGAGTTCTACAATTCCACACCGGCATATCCTCAAGCAAATGGGCAAGCTGAAGCATCAAATAAAGTCGTCTTGGATGGACTAAAGAAAAGGCTAGAGAAAGCAAAAGGCAAGTGGGCAGATGAACTTCCTTACGTCTTATGGGCTTACCGCACCACGCCCCGGCGATCAACTGGAGAAACACCATTCTCTTTAGCTTATAGAATGGAAGCGGTGATCCCACTAGAAGTTGGCCTCCCCACAATTCGAAGCAAAAATTTTGATCCAAACTTAAATGGAGAAGCCATAGCCTTAGAACTCGACCTTGCAGAAGAAAGAAGAGAAAGAGCACTAGTCCACATTGCCTCATACCAACGAGAGTTAATCCGAAAATACAGCAAAAAGGTTCATCCAAGACAATTCAAGATTGGGGATTGGGTACTACGCAAAGTAATGGGAAACACCTTGATCCCAGGAGACGGCAAGTTAGGCCCAAATTGGGAAGGTCCTTATAAGGTGGTTGGGTTAGCAGGCAAAGGGGCATACCACCTAGAAGACAAGGATGGCAAGGCAATCCCTAGGCCATGGAATACAACCAATCTCAAGTTATTTTACTTTTAGCTTTTCTTTTTCAAACATATGTAATTTTTTCTTCCTTCAATAAAACAAGCAATTCTTTTCAGCACAAGATGTTCTTTATAAAAGTTAGCCTTAGTTAACATTAGGGATAGTGCAAGCATTTTTATTCTAAGTTAGCTGGAAAAACTAACTTAGAGGTTGGCTGGAATAAACCAACACTTGTTACTCTTCAGCCGGAGTAAGTGCATGGCTGAAGAGTGGTTGGCTGGAATAAACCAACTCTTGTTACTCTTCATCCGAAGTAAGTGCAAGGCTGAAGAGTGGTTGGCTGGAATAAACCAACTCTTGTTACTCTTCAGCCGAAGTAAGTGCAAGGCTGAAGAGTGGTTGGCTGGAATAAACCAACTCTTGTTACTCTTCAGCCGAAGTAAGTGCAAGGCTGAAGAGTGGTTGGCTGGAATAAACCAACACTTGTTACTCTTTAGCCGAAGTAAGTGCATGGCTGAAGAGTGGTTGACTGGAATAAACCAACACTTGTTACTCTTCAGCCGAAGTAAGTGCATGGCTGAAGAGTGGTTGGCTGGAATAAACCAACACTTGTTACTCTTCAGCCGAAGTAAGTGCATGGCTGAAGAGTGGTTGGCTGGAATAAACCAACACTTGTTACTCTTCAGCCGAAGTAAGTGCAAGGCTGAAGAGTGGTTGGCTGGAATAAACCAACTCTTGTTACTCTTCAGCCGAAGTAAGTACAAGGCTGAAGAGTGGTTGGCTGGAATAAACCAACACTTGTTACTCTTCAGCCGAAGTAAGTGCATGGCTGAAGAGTGGTTGGCTGGAATAAACCAACTCTTGTTACTCTTCAGCCGAAGTAAGTGCAAGGTTGAAGAGTGGTTGGCTGGAATAAACCAACTCTTGTTACTCTTCAGTCGAAGTAAGTGCAAGGCTGAAGAGTGGTTGGCTGGAATAAACCAACACTTGTTACTCTTCAGCCGAAGTAAGTGCATGGCTGAAGAGTGGTTGGCTGGAATAAACCAACTCTTGTTACTCTCCAGCCAAAGAAAGGGTATGGCTGAAGCTGGATTGGCTAGATTAAACACTTTGTACTCCTCAGCCGAAGTGATTATATCGGCTAAGGAGTGGTTGGCTAGTAAGCATATTTTAACCAGCCAAAACCGAAATAACAGCTGGAGTAATAGAAGACATTACAAAGTACAGGCATACATATCACAACCGGAATAAGAGTTGAAGCAAATTTTGTCATTCATTGAAACTATTACAAAGAAGATTCATAGTTCGGTTACAACGGCAAAGAACAACAAGAAAAAAATCAAGAAAAAAGATCTTCGATTTCGGCGTCGAAGGCAGCATCGGCGTCGACCTGAAGACCGGTTTCAGGCGCAAGGACGTTTTCAGTAGGAAGAATGGTTTCGGCCGGAGCCACGGTTTCACTTGGTTGATCAATAGTTAAATCTTCCACCATGGGCTCCGACCGAACTACTTGATCTGCATTCACAACCGGAGTATCCTCAGGGGCAGAGTCTTCATCAGAGTCTTCATCGTCTGAGCCCTCAAGAAACTGCTGTTGCATGGCATTGGCGTATTCCATCAGGGAGTTCGGTATAAAGTAGGCTGGAGGGTTGAAAACCTCGGTCTGTGGATCATGACCGAGCTTCTCAACGGCTCCCCTCCAGCCGCACTTAAAGAACAGCTCCTTGGCAGCATTGCATTGTTGGGCATAAGCATCCTCTGCCCTCTTGAAGCCTTGTTTGTCAGCTTCCTTTGCCTTCTCCTTTATTTCGGCATCTTTCTTTCTTTCGAGCTTCACCAGCTCGCGCAGGTATTTGTCCTTAAGAGCTATGGCAGTCTTCTGCCTTTCTGCCTCAGCCGAACTAACTAGTCCGGTCAGCCTGCTGTTCTCAGCCTGAAGCTCGGCCATTTGCTTCTTGATTTCTTCTACTTCGGCCGACTTCACTTCGGCTTCTGCAACAGCATCCCTTGCCGTCTTTCTGAGTTCCAGCACCTTCTTGTGAGTATTGTAGTTTTTTTGAATTGCCTGGCAAAAAACGAGGACTCACCATGAGCCGAAATAAAAGTTCACAAAATTAGACAGAGAAGTGGACAGAACGGCATACCAGGATCATGGACTTCGTTGCAGACCGAATGGACTTTAATTCGGTGTTTAGCTGCTTTTTGTGGTGCTCCATATCCTTGGGGAGGCACACACTCTTGGCCAGACTAAAGGCCAACTCGTGATCTTTTTCGGCGACAACCGAATCAGCATCCACGACATCTCGGTTTTTAAAAGTCAATTTTGGTACCCAACTGGTGGTAGTTCGGTCGGTGGGTTCCGGTTGGGGGCTCGGTGGCAAGATTGGTGGAATAACAGTCTCATCTTCATCAACCAAACTTGGTTCAGACTCGCTGGTTCGGGCGCGCTTGGTTCGGCGCGATGAAGACGGTTGTTGAGAGGGGAGGGCCACAACGGCAGGCTGCGTTTGGCTGGGTGATGGTACTTCGGGCCTGCTTGTTTCGGTCAGAAGCGCCCTTAGTCTGCTCTTCTTGGCCATTTCCTCTTCAGCAGTTAAAGGAATTAATCTTATTTGCGGCAAGTTTGGGTCCGGCTCTGGGGCTTTTTCAAGAAGAAAGTCAGTTACTCTTGCTTTTCGGCGACCGCTGTACCGGTAGGTCGGCTCAAAGTTTAGAAGCTTAGCCCAGCTCCTTTCTTTACACCGTAGTGCGGCTCGCAAGATCGCAAGGTTGGGATAGCTGTACAAGGAATGGAGATGGGCGAAATCTGCGAAACAAGAACTGTTAGTTCGGTTAATAGACTAAAAAAACTGAAATAAAATACAAGGAAGAAGACCGAAGTCAAATTACCGGGCTCTCCCTTTTTCCAATTTATAGGTCGGCCAGGAATTTGGGCTTGAAAGTCCTCAAAGTTCCCAGAGACCTAGAAAAAATCGTCGTCATTAAGATCTTTGTCCGGTGTGTGTTTAACTATCTTCTCTCGGCGGCGCCGAATCCTAAGATAATAGACCCACCCAGCATCTTTTGAGCCGATGGAGTATTGATGGAATATTTCGGCCAGGCCAAGGTTTAATCCGGTTTGGTGGTTCAGTGCGGCTATCCCCATTATAATGCGGTATGTATTGGTGGACAGTTGGGTGGGGCATAATCTAGTCTGCCTAAGAAATTCGCAGATCAACGGTTGGATAGGAAACCGTAGTCCGGTTTCTATTATGGATTGAAGGGTAAAAGGGACGAAGCCTTCATTTTCCCAAGGAATAACATCTTTTTTGGCCAACGTCAGATGGACGTCATCAGGAATTTGGTAATCTTTCCTAAATTCGGCCATGCCACCAGGGGTCTCAACTAGATACCTATACTTACCCATCTGATGAATAATTTACTTATAATTTATATCGGTGCAAAAATCGTGCTCAGTAGCTCGGTTGAGCGCACGCAGGAGTGCCTGGGTAACCTAAGTCTGCAAAGTAAAAAACAGAGGGGGTTAAAGCACTGATCAATGGACTGTGCTACAATTTAAAAGCAAGGTATAGGAGCCCTACTTCGGCCTCAAAAAACTGGTTCTATCTCGGTTCATCAAAAGGTTTGGTAGCTCGGTTTGAGCAGTTTGCTCGGTAGACCGGTTTAACGTCTAGGGGCAGCTTTCTGAGTTCGGTCTAAAAAACTAAGAAAGCTGGTTTAGCCCCAAGGCCTA
The DNA here is from genome assembly GCF_055761805.1 of Camellia sinensis. Lineage (NCBI taxonomy): Eukaryota > Viridiplantae > Streptophyta > Magnoliopsida > Ericales > Theaceae > Camellia > Camellia sinensis. The sequence goes on along the minus strand of NC_138966.1, from coordinate 27,718,765 downwards.
AATCGGTTGTAGTGTGAATAAAGTTATTTCGGTTAAGCCTTTAGGGGCAGCTTTCTGAGTTCGGTTTAGGAATTAAGAAAGCTGGCTTGGCCCCAAAGGCTTAGCTCGGTTGAAGACTAAGGTTCTTAGGTCAATGCATTCAGACTTCGTTCGGTGATCTTATTTCGGCTAAAGTGAATCAGAAGGTTATTTTTTGAAGCTACTGTCATCTCTACAAGTTCTAGTTCGGCTGTTGGCTGAAGTAATTTGCCTATTTGGACAAACAGTACCCTAGATCGGTCGCTACATCATTCTGGATCTAAGGCTAGTTTTTTACAGAAGTTCATACACACATGAACTCTGCTACTATTTCTTCGTGAAAGTACAAAAGCAAAGCAACAAATGGAGAAAAGTGTTTGCAAAAAGCATACAAAACAAAAACAGATGATAAAACAGGCAAAAGAGCAAGAAGGATAAGCTTGCTTACCCGAGTAAGAGAGAAGCTAAGAGATGGAGGCAATGGCAGCAATGGAGGCACGAACACAGCAAGCTCAAAACTCAGGGGCTCAGGAAACAAGGGAGAAGAGAAGGTGAAGAGAATGGGTGAATGGTTCAAAAAAGAAAAGAGTGTTTTGTGAAATAAGAGAGAGAGAAAAGGCGGGAACTGTACAAAATTTCTGTAGGGCGGTGTGACAGTTGGCCACAGCTTATCAGAGCTTGCCACGTGTCACTGGAATGGGAAGCGTTACAGACGCTATGATTGAAGAGACGTTTTTGACCGGACAAAACGGAGCCCGAAGTAAAATTAGCTCGGCTTGAAAGTTCGAGAGTTTTTAGCTCGGTTGGAGAGGCTAAAGTATTTTTAGCTCGGTTGGAAAAGTTTAAAACGACGCCAGCTCGGCTGGTGGACTAGTAATCCCAATCATGCTATGCAGATGGAATTAAAGGGCAATTGAGAGGGTAATTTTTGGTAAAAATTGGGCCGAGCTATGTGATAGGCTTCGTGGCCCAAAGTGCCAAGGACTTGGTGAAAAGGCCGCAAGGTTACTCCGGCCCAGGAGAGACAGGGTTACTTCGGCCGAGGAGAGGCAAAGCTATTCCGGCATAAGAGGGACAAAGCTACTTCGGCACAGTGACTATAAAAGGTACTTCGGTCCGAAAGCAACTTGGAGTTGTGCCGGTCTTGGGGTTATACCGGTCGAAAGTCGTTGGTTCGGTCTAAAACCGTACTATGGGTTCTACATGGAAAGCCGAGATAAGAAAGGGAAGACAAAAGAACCGAACTATGAATGAGTTCGGTCCACTCGGTGGCTCAGTATAGCCAAGTTTTATTTCGGTCGAATGGTAGTTCGGCCATGGAGGAAACCATCCCACTTGGTTTAAGCAGTGGGGGAGGGTGTAAAAGGATAAGCATTATCCTTAGGAGAATGAATCCTAGGAGGACTCTGTATGGAAAAATAAAAGTCCTATTAGGATTATGCCATTCGAAACCTATAAAAGCTCACAAGCACCACCTTGGAGGAGGTAATTGAACACAATTCTTTCTGAGAGTATAAAACTTTGTCTATTTGTCAAGCTTACTGACTTAGGCATCGGAGAGGTTTCCGGCACACACCCGCCGGCTAGCTCACGTTTGTGTTTTCAGGTGATAAAGCGACGTCGTACGGAGGAGCGTGGACTTGGTCAACAGGATTATACGAGGAGAATTATTTCCTCTCCGTACAATTATGAAAATTGATGTTTCGAAAAAAATATACTATCAAAAGGTAATTTTAAAAATAATTATACTATCAAAAAAATTAAATGTTTCACAAAAAAAGTAAAATAAAACGAAGGAGTATTCATTTAAAAAAATAAAAGTAATAAGTAAATAAAATACTCCATCCATTCCAAAATATTAGTTTCTTATTTTATTTTTTATTATTCTAAAATATTAGTCTCTTTTTAAAAATTAAGAACAAAAATAATATAAATTTCTTATTTTTTCCTTATTTTAGATTCATTAATAACATAAAAAATATAATTATGATAATTGATATTTTTTTAAAAATACACTATCAAAAAATTAATTTTTTTAAAATATAATAATTATATTATTAAAAATTATTATTTTGAGACGAAAGAGCTACTAAAAATGGAGAAAGAAAGTATCCGAGGAGAGGACAGGCAACAGCGAAACAATCTTTATAAATTTCATGAAATCCATACCCTCACCGTTTCAACGGGGTACGCATGAAAGAAAACGGACTTTTTTCCGCTTTGATTAAATGGTCGGATCTCAAAACCCAAAACTTAGCTAGATTTTAGGAGTGTGTTGAGGTCCGTATTCTCTCACATCTTCTTCACAAACTCTCCTCTCTTTTTCGCTCTTTTTTATCTCATCTCAAGCTCAATTTCCAACAACACTATCACAAAAGGCCAAAGAGAGTGAACCAACAACTGAGAGAGAGAGAGAGAGAGAGAGAGGTCATTCCAGACCAAAAATGGGAAAATCAACTGTATCTTGCTTCAAGATCATAACGTGTGCTGGCGATCCCGTCGATGTTGAAGCCTCTGAGGTATCTCTGATCTAACGGTTTACTCTTCTACTTTGCCTTTTTGTTTGGTTCCTGAGAAAGTGTCAATTGCCAAAACGAATTTAAAATGTTGAATCCTTATGTTTTAATCGTTTGTGTCTCTGAGAAGACAAAGCAGTAACTTCAAGTGCTTAAGTGTATTTTTTTCAACTTAGCATTTCAAGAGAAAGGTTTTCATGTGTTGTCTCCATAATTACATATATATATATATATATATATATATATATATATATATATATATGTATTACCTGATTAGGTTAGATCTCGATCCGCATTTGAATTGGCGCAAGTAATTTGATTCTTTGATCGTGTGCCTCCTGTTGATCCGTACTGTTTTTTTAAATCGATGTGAATGGTAAGTAAGAAATTTGTAGTTCCTAGAGCTGTGGTGATCTGGAATTATGTGGCTTCAAGTTCAAGTTCGTGATGTACATTAGCTGATAATAATTTAGCATATTTTACATGTAATTTGTGTAATGTTTGCGATTTGCGGCAAATTACCTCAATGCCGTGACAACATAATGTATGTAATTGGAGGTGTGACTATCAGGTTAAAATGGAAAATTTTCACTTTAGTAATTCATTTGCTTGTTTTGCATTGACTTTGTAGAAGGTGACAAGTCTTTGAGCGTACGTCTCTTTTATTTGGTAGTTTCTTATGAGTACTGATGTCTTTTAAAAATTTGTACTAATATTTGTGTTGTAGAGACTGTTGTGACTAGACTCTGAAAAGGATGAAACAGGAAAAGGACTCTTTATCTTTAAGATAGTGATCCCCCCCCTTCTATGATACGAATGGACTCTTGGAAATTCTATCTCTGAGATACAATGCCTAGTATGAAGACAGTTCTAAGGCTATATTCCTTATATGTCTTCGAATCAGAACCTCAACCCAGAAAAACAATAGAAACATAAAGCAAAGGGAAAAGCAAAGTGTATATTGTCTGTCTCAGAATCCTTTGTAAAGGACTTGAACAGACACCAAGTCTGGGCGGTCACAACCCTTCTTATAGACACAATAAGAATTTCAAAAACTGAACTTAATGTCCAGGGAACCGTAGAAATGGTTAAGCCAAAATTGTAACCTGATTTGGACAAACGGCTATTAACTGTCTTGTCATATTAATTATTATTTATATATATATATATATTATATACATAAAAATTATATATATAAGAAAAGACATTGTAGTCTTCTTCCTCCTTTTGTGTTTCCCCTTCTTAATTCAGTATCTTTGATTTGATTAGATGATGAGTGGAGTGATAAAAACAATCATGCTTAAGAAAAGTTTGAAGCATTATTTCATAATTTTGCTTACGTTGTTGCCTGGGATCTGTAGCACAGTAACTGTGGCCAATCCCCCACCCCTCCGGCGGCAACTTACCGAACATATTTTCTTGGTTTTGTTTTTATTTGTCTTGAAAACACGTGTATACCAATCATGCTATTTATTTATTTTTTGGGGGGAAAACAAACAAAAAACAAAAGCAAAAACGTGTTTCTTGTTCTTTTGTCACTGGCATTGTTATAAATAAACTGTGAAAACAACAGCCATTGCTTTTTTGGAAATAACAATCCTCTTGTTATTTGTGTTGTGTTCTTCACGGCATTGGTAATTTTGCATACTGAATTGCTTTTTTTTTTTTTTTTTTTTTCCATGCCATGTGACATAATTTGGCCCTTTAGTGCCTTTTTAAACACGCAAATTACACGTTATAATGCTACTAATCTTACTATTTGGGGTTGATTGATTAAATGGAAGTGTATTAATGCATTTAACCTCCAAAATACCCTCTGTTTGATGGCAGTGGAGGGGCATTATACTGTTATAGTAGTTTGCAGTTTGTATGCTGATTCCTAGACAACCATCCGCACAAATGAAGAAAGAACACTGATATGGTATAGAAACCATAGTAACCCCAAAACTTCTCATAGTTATTCGTCATTAAAGGAGTACCATATGACGTTGATTGTTCATTGTTCCAGGGAATGCAGTGTACTTGGAGTTTCATGTTTCAATAAATTTCCATTCTATATGAGTGGACTTCTGTTTATTTTGCATTTCTTTTCTTGATAAGGAAATCTAGAAAAAAATCTTATTGTTTATGGAGAACAAAAACCTAGCCACATATGCAGTTTATGCTCTCTCTCTCTCTCTCTCATGTGCGTGCTCACTCAAGTGCGTGCATGCATGCATGCATGCTTCTAACTGATGTTACCTCAGTCGATTGCTTGTTTGTCTCGACACTTCTTCTTCAACAATGCTATTAATTGAATAATGAAATAAGTTTATTCCTTGAGTGGTTTGTGTTCTTGTAAGTTCCATGGAATCATTCTATGGAAAGGACAAGGGTTTGAAGTTAAATGAGGAAAGCTTTTAATTGATATAAAAGAGGTCAATCATGAGATACCCGTAGAAAGATAAGGGAAATGGGTTTCAGTTGTGTTCATGTGATACCCATCAGGGGAAATGGGTTTCAATTGTGTTATTTCTCTCTCTAAATTTAATGTTGTTTGAATTTGATTCTAGAGCAAGGCTTCAGGAAACAAACGTGGATGGAGTTTTCGGAAGAGATCTGCCAGGCATCGAGTGCTAAGCAACACTGTAATTTCAGAAATGCAATCTTCAGATAACAGCCCAGAAACTGCTAATGTCAACTTACAAACTCAACCCAACACCACTTTTCCAGAGAAAACCTCTGCAATGCCATGGACAGATGAGATACCCCAATTATCAACTTCAGTGGTCTCGAAAGTATCTGACACCAGAGTTGCTATAGAGGACAACACAATGCATGATGTCAAACCAGATGAATCAAAAGTATCTGATACCAGCGTTATTATAGAGGACAACACAATGCATGATGTCAAACCAGATGAATCAAAAGTATCTGATACCAGTGCTATTATAGAGGACAACATAATGCATGATGTCAAATCAGATGAATCAAAAGTGCCTGATGCCAGCATTGTTATAGAGGACAACACAATGAATGATGTCCAACCAGATGAATCAAAAGTATCTGTTACCAGTGTCATTATAGAGGACAACACAATGCATGATGTCAAACCAGATGAATCTATTATAGTTGTTATCCAGGCTTCTATCAGAGCATTTTTGGTATGAAGTTTTTATATTTTTTCCATTTTATTATAATAGAATTTCAGCCAAATAGCAATTTTTAAATTCCCTGGGTGAATGTATTTACCAGGCCCAGAGAGAAATTCTGAAGCTTAGGAATATAGTTAAGTTGCAAGCTGCTGTACGTGGGCATTTGGTTCGGAGGCATGCTGTGGGAACTCTACGATGTGTTCAAGCCATTGTCAAAATGCAAGCTGTTGTCCGTGCACGTTTTGCTCACCTTTCTTCTGAAGGGAAGCTAGATGGGAATCATGTGAAAGATAACCATAGTTCAAAGCTATTGGTAATACTCTATTTGGGTCAGCAACCCGATGTTGGTTTGCCTCTTGTCATGTTTGAATGCTTGACTAGTGGTTGTACGCCAGCTGTCAACTTGAGACAACGTTCTTTGTCAAATTAGGTTCACTCTTGATTGTGATGATAACGACTTCTCAAAAATATCTTGTTTTCAGTACTTTCTGAAGGATACAGACTACTAATAATATGTGCACATCAATAATGACATTTAAGTCATTGCCAACACTTGCAATGCTTGTCCAAAAAAAATTGCGTACACTTAAATATGTTGAATTGACATATTAAGAGAGCAAGCTGAATTGATGTCTTTATTCTTTCAGAACATTTTAATTAAGGGAAGCAATCATCTTTAATAATTATCTTATATTGTACCTTTTTTTTTCCCAATAATTGCTAGTTTTAGAAGAATTTTAGGCTGAGCTATACTCCTATAATCAGTTAAGATAATCTTCAAATATGTAATAGTAATTTGAAAATGGAATTAAGGAGCTCAACTCAATATATACCAGTACTGACTTGTCAGTTATTTTCAAAGTGCTTGCGATGGACCTCAAGATGAGGTTTTTAGGAAATGCCTATGGCTACTGAGATCAAGGTTCGTAGTGATGAGTTTCAATAAAGCAAGTCTGGCCTGTCATTTTTCCCCCTCCTTTGTTCTTTGTGTTTTCTTGGGATCTGGGTTTCTATATTAATTTTCATTTCATGAAAATGAGGTCAATATCTTTTCGTGCTTTGATAGGTCAACTTGGTATCTATTTAATTGCTCTTGTTTCAGCCTTCAATCATTATGTCTGATTGTCCTCTTGTTTCAGGAAAAGGGTAATTCAGTAACCAAGCCAAATGTAACGTACGCTTCCATTGACAAGCTGCTTAGCAACAAGTTTGCTCATCAGGTAAGGGAATTGCTATCTTTCTTTCCATTGGCCTGCAACTACGTTGCAGATTATTTGATCTTGCAATGCATTTTTTGAACCGAAACTATTCTTTTAAGGTACTGGAGTCAGCGCCAAGGACCAAACGTATTCACATTAAGTGTGATCCTTCTAAATCTGATTCAGCTTGGCAATGGTTGGAGAGGTGGATGTCTATTTCATCAATGGGAGTTGAACAGCTGCAGAAGCCGAACTCAGTAATAGAGCAGGAGGAAAAGGTTGGGTGTTCTGCCAGTCAAGTAGAAACTAGATTTCCATCTGAAGGTTGTGAGTCAATAGATTTGAAGGCTGATATCACAGAAACAGTAACGTCTTGTAAAAGTGAAGAAAATTTGGTAACTTGTGATGCATACAACTTTGAGTTTCAACCATGCCAACCAAGCTCATCTTCCAAAAGTGATGATCTGGAGCCTCCTCAGCCTGGGAACTCAGGCACGTTAAAATCAATAGAGAACTCATTGGAGTTGCATCATAATCAAACTGACCAATCAGATTTGATATCTGAGATGGAGCTCAAGTCAATTTCTAGTAATCCTGAAATGGAGAGTAAACAGACTTCAGGCATGTCAAAATCTAAAGAGAGCTCATTGGAGTTGCTTTCTAATCAAACTAATCAATCAGATTTGATTTCTCAGACGGAGCTCAAGTCAATTTCTAGTAAGCCTGAAATGGAGAGTGAACAGATCTCACACTCTGTGAAAATAATTGCTCCTGAACAAGTGGAGACTCAGGGAAAGAAGCTTGCGTTTGGAACAAGAAAGGCAACTAATCCTGCATTTATCGCTGTTCAGTCAAAATTTGAGGAGCTGAGTTTGCCTGCCAATTCGGCAAGATCAACCTGCAATCAAGATGTCGGAGTTGAATCAAACTCAGACGCAATTTCATCTGCCATGGAAAATGCAATCAGCCCAAGGGAGATTGGCCTGGGAGAGGACTCAGTTTTGCGTACCTCAAGGGTTAAAGTTGGTTCAGAATGTGGGACTGAACTTTCTATTTCTTCTACTCTTGATTCCCCAGATAGGTCTGAGATTGGAGCAATGGAAGTTGAGCAGGAAGCCGTGCTTGCAGAGGAAGGGACTAACTATCCGAATAACTCTAAGAACCTAGAAATTGAAGCCAATGATCAGGCCACCATCCCGGGATCAGATTTATCCTATTCCATCTCGGATCAGCCAGAGAAACTTGACGATGTTAATGGTGCCGATGGCGAGCCTGTCAATTCAGTTACAGCTGTAGATTCCTTGCAGGAAAAGCAGAAACCAGAGACAAATGTGTCTAATGTACAGATTGAGTTGGAGTCGGAGACGGATCATAAAGCATACAACTCGGAGACGGGTCATCAAGCTTACAAGTCATCACCAGAAGCTTCAGCAAAAAGCCATTTGACAATCCCTGAATCCCATGGAACACCTTCTAGTCAGGTATCGGTGAAAGCTGAGAGGACTAAAAGTAATAGTGCTGCATCTAAACGTAAGTCTTTGTCAGCTGGTAAAACGTCCCCTACGAATCCTGACCATGATTCCGGTGTAAGGAGTAGTTTAGAACAATTGCCTAAAGAACGTAAGACTGGGAAGCGACGCAATTCATTTGGTTCAGCGAGACCTGATAATGTTGATCCGGAACCAAGAGATAGTAACAGTAATAATTCTCTCCCAAATTACATGCTAGCAACAGAATCTGCAAGAGCCAAAGCTCTTGCCAATAGCTCCCCGAGATCAAGTCCGGACATGCAAGACAAGGAGATTTATGTCAAGAAGAGACACTCCCTTCCTAGTGCAAATGAGAAGCATGGATCTCCTCGTATCCATCAGTCTACATCTCGGGCACAGCAGGGCGCAAAGGGAAATGGTCACCCTCATGGTATTTTCTGACCCACTTCCTGTTCTTTTCAGTTAGTAAGTCTTGCTGATGTGCTTACATGAGTTCATTGACTTGACCAAATGTACTCATCCTGAGAATAGCCTTCCAGCAACATTTAGTCTAGGATCTGGTTCCATTTGCACTAGAGTGTTGCCACAGTTCATTTAGTCTTGATCTTTGTAGATCATTATCTGTTTTTAGAAGGCAGTTAATGCATTTTAGTGCCAAGTATTTTTACTTGTCTAAGCAGAATTTCTAGGGCAGTTCTCATGGCTATCGAGAGTGAATTAAATCAGATGGAACCAAGATGGAAAATAGGTGTTTGAAATGAACTGTAAAAGAGCAAGAAACCAAGCCTGTGAACGAATTTTACTTGCACCTTCCGGTTACCTATAATCAAATACCCTTCTTTTCCTTGGCAGCCATGATAAACTTTTGGCGCATGGGAAGGTAGATGAATATTTGAAGCATCTCCGTTGCATCATTTTTTATTGTTTTGTTGGATAGATTGATTCAATAGAAAGAAAGAAAGTACATATGTCTAGGAGTCATTCCTCTGAATTACGAGGAAAATCAACGAGAAATAACCTATGGGCTAGTGATGATCAAGGATACAATGAGGCATGGACCATTACAAGTAGAGAGATTTAGACTGTTGCATGTTGGTTGCATATAACTGATATTTTGGATTTCATTTCTAGTATTGTGGTTGCTTGCAGAAAAGGGTCTTGTCATTTCAAAACGTTTACTCAATTGCTGATATTTTATGCACTTTTGCTCCATTGCATTTCCAGATGCTTTTGAAATTTTTTACTCATCTTTAGTGATAATTTCCAGTTTAGCCACTTTGAGCAATTTATGCCAAAGCCTATACCCAATCCACCCTCCCAGACTCCCATGGGTCTAAATTGGGTGCATTTTCTTTTTTCGCAATCATTTCCCTTTAATTTCAGTCTAATGTTGCGAATTCTGTCCAATGTTTTTTAATGTGAAGTACTTGGCATATATTTGGTTGCTTATAAGCCTAAATCCTGCTTTTTCAGAGAAAAAGTGGCAAAGGTGAAGATTGACAGTATGGAGAAGCAAAACAGTATTTAATGAGTCCTAGAAGTTCGAGTTAATTGAGGCCAATCTGTTTCGTGAGTAGCTATCTAATTTTGCTTGATGCTATAGGGCATGCACTGGATTGGGGTTTGCTGGTAAAGAATGTAGAGAATGGAGTGAGATTTTATGTAAATTATTGTCGCAGTTACCATCTTGTCATTGTTATTTTCTGTTTGATTATAAAGATTTATGCTTTGGATGTTTGCTTGTATGATTGTTCAATAGTACTTCTGACATTATTTTAGGTTTGTTGTATAATGGTTTTGTTTGGATTATTGAAGGTTTGATATAGTGGTAAATAAATTGAATTTTTTAATCTCTTGTAACGGAATTGAATTTCTTTTGTTCTTTCTTTTTCTTTTCATTTTTTTTTTTCTTGTTCTTTCTTCTTTTTTCTTTTTAATGTCCATGCTGTGGGGGACATGTGGCTTTGCTTTGGTCGTTGGATGAGGGGCCAAGAAACAATCTTCCTTGTAAAGATAGACACTGTAAAATTGTGTCTCCCCTAACATTGTTGAGCTCTCTCTCTCTCTCTCGCTTTAAATCAGATGCAGAAGCCACATATTTAGTAGACATGCATGAGGTAAGAGAGGGAGCCTATTGATCTTTGGTGTTGCGCTTCTTGTTCTTCCGGTCAATGGTTTCTTCCATTGCTTTTCTCTTGTCAAAGGGTGGGATGAAGAATTTTAGTCATCTCCATTTCAGTGCCCTACTCAGAAGGCTCAGAGTTATGTTGTATGATTTGAGACTTTGCAAAAATTCAAAGCAAATATATTTGAGGAATCCTCCAAAATATAATGTTGAAAAAGATTAGAACAATGCATAGAATTGGCTTTGGCTAGATAACCCTGAACCTGAATCTCTATATGGACAGATTAATTGAGGTTCAAATCTCTATCTGGACAGATTAATTGTGGTTCAATTTGAACCTGTATCTCTTCCTGGCACACTTTTTCTTTCTCCCTTCTTCCTTTGTTTTGTCTTGCATTCGAATGAAAGAGAGGCCTCCAATCTGGATTACTTCACTCATTTTTTTCAATAAACAAAAGAGTAATGATATATAAATACAAATTATTTATATATATGTATATATAAAGATGTATACAGAATGATGTGACATAATTTTGACGGTGTTAGTTTAAAATGAAAAATCTATTAAGCTTTTTGATATCAGAACTGTTAATAGTAACATCATATTAGTGAATAATTATATACATATTTATAAATAAAACAATATTTTTCTTAAACAAAATGGAATGAGTGGGTTGATTGGGTTCTTTGTTTGTTGTTTCATTGAGGTCATGTTTTTTTGGGTGGACATGAGTTTGGGATTGGACTAATAGTTCAATAAAATTATTAATTCGATGTTTGGTTAAACAATTGAAGTATGAACTAACAATCCATTCGGATATGGTATCCCACATATGATGGACTGTTCAATCCCACAGAGGAGGGTGGGATATAAATTGGAAGACTAAACCAAAGTCAGGACTATTAGTCCCTCCTTCTAATCCTAACTCAATCCAAACATAAGATAAGATACACAATCCAAAGGATTAAATTGGAAGACTAAACCAAAGTCAGGACTATTAGTCCCTCCTAATCCTAACTCAATCCAAACATAAGATAAGATACACAATCCAAAGGATTAAATTGGAAGACTAAACCAAAGTCAGGACTATTAGTCCCTCCTAATCCTAACTCAATCCAAACATAAGATAAGATACACAATCCAAAGGATTCGTAGTCCTAGAACTATTAGTTATGAGAATGTTTATCCAACCTAATCCAATCCACCCAAACAAATATGGCCTAAATGATCCAAACATACCCATCAAAACTACATCCCACATCGAAAACACAACATCAACTCTCTAAAGTTTAAAAGCTACAACGCTAAAGCTCCTTTGTAAACAGACCACAGGACAGCGTGGGTGGGCTGTGCTCCTATTTATGGTAGGGCCAAGCCCAGGAAAGTCCCCGGGCCTCTTTCCGCAGAGATGCGGCCTTGGAAACGAGTGAGCTTCGAGTGTGGGAGTCCATCTCGCATTCAATGTGAAAGGACTGAGACAAGTGTGGAGCCTTTGGACTCTCGCCGAAGTAGATTGGCCGATTACACAGTTATTCACGCGGTCCATTGGACCAACTGAACGGGGCTTACGATCTTGTGGTCAAATTTTTTGTTTTTTGGAGTTTAACAACTTATAGATGCCATGCTGTATTTAAATACACTATTAAGTTTTAAAATATTTATTTATTTTATTCCAATATGTTTTAATCAATAAGACCAGTTCGCAAGTCATTTTTATTTTTTGACAGTTTGGATTCTTCTAAAATTTAATCGAATTTGATTTGATTTTTTTGAATTTATTTTTTAAATATAAATTAATTTGATAAAAATAAACGCTAAACAAATATTTATAAATTTATTTCTATCCCAAATAAGATAAAATTATATGAAAATGATTGAATTTTTTCATTTTTTTTACCAAGTATGTGTATTCTGTTCATTGGTCTTTAATTGTAGTTATCATTTTTATATTTATACTATTATATAAAGTTAACACAAAATTTCAAAAATTTTGTAAATTGTCCATACAAAAAAATAAAAAATAAAAATAAAATTATGTCTCCAAAATTAGACCTATTCATCTTTTTCGTTCTTTGCATATTTGCACACACATCACATGTGCGCCTGTTATTAATATCTATATAAGTCTCTTGAACCTCCCTCTTCGGTAATAGCAACTTGAGCATATCTGAAATTCAAGGTGAAAAATCTAATCGAAACTCTTTTTAGTAATTTTTTATATTATAATTTTACATGTGTTCAATTGTGATCATGTATAATTACATGTGTTCAAAATTGTTCACTTTGTTATTATTTTTCCTACAGATGAGGACATATTTATACTATTAGAGCATGTTTGATTGGAAGGATTAAAGTATGGGATTAAGATTATTAATCCGTGGGCCCAACCATCCTATGTTTGTTTTGACATTTGGTTTAGGACTATTAATCCAATGGATAATTAATCCAACAAATTTGTAGGATAATTAGTAATGGGGTAGGGGTGGGATAGTTAATACCACACTAATTTGATAGGATTATTAATACCTCACTATTAGTATTGTGAATCAAACATGGCCTTAGGGCATGTTTGATTAGAAGGATTAAAGCATGGGATTAGGATTATTAATCCGTGGATCCAATCATCCTATGTTTGTTTTGACATTTTGATTTAGGACTATTAATCTAATGGATAATTAATCCAACAAATTTGTAGGATTATTAGTAATGGGGTAGGGGTGGGATAGTTAATACCACACTAATTTAATAGGATTATTAATACCTCACTATTAGTATTGTGAATCAAACATGACCTTATTATATTATATGTGAATGTGTAGTCATGTCAAAGTATGACTTTTTAAATTTTTTGGTTCAATAGTTAGGAGTGTTTGGAACAATTTACATGCATTTCGACTAATTTTGGTTTGATCCCAATAATCGAATCTTGAGCAATTGTGTGAGAATATACCCACCAACTACTCAATTAAGACAACCTTCAAAATTGCCATAAGATGATTTTAAGTATGTTTTTCTTCCGCACAAAAAAAGATTGGAGCAAATACGTATTAGCAAGCCAATAGTTGCGTTCAAAAAAAATTCCTTGCAATTTTAATTATTGATCTCAATCTCTTTTTGATTTCAATTGTCCATTTCAACTTTGAATTGATATAGAAATTCATATTATAAAGTTTTGCACAAAATAGAGGGTAAAATATGAAACCCAAAAACAGCCGCACATGTATCGAGTGGGCTATAATGCTAATTTCTTAGAGTATTTCTAATCCTTCACTAATATTTTTCATGTAATTTGATTTTAAATTTGAATAAAAAATTTGATTTGATATGAACTTCTTTAACCCTTTCATCAAAATTTCATCAAAATATTTCAAAAATTCTCTCTTATCCCAAATTTTATTTTTCATCAAATTTGAAAACAAATCAACTGCAAAGTTTCATCTTTTTAAAATTTTATCAAATTCAAATTTTATAAATAATTTAATGAGTTCTTACTTTTGATGAAAAAAACAATTATTCCCTAATTTAATGAACTTTAATTTTTTAATACTAGTGAACCATGGCAGATGTTGTTATTATTCAATGAGTAGGCGCACACAGAGCATCTACATTGGTCTCAATAATTTTTTTTTGATTAAATATAAAAAGTAAATTATTAAAATGTTGCTCTACCAATCCTAACAAATTAATTTTATGACTAGCTATTATTTATAGTATTTGTTATAGTAACTCAACAAATTTGTTGAGTCACTATTCATTGATTATTCAATAGTTTATTTATTTATTTATTTGATAAGTTAAACCTCACTATATTGACTTTCTTAAGTATTCTTCATTAAAAGAATGGATAATAAAATAATTCTTTAATAAAATAAAATGATAAATTACAAATACATGTCTTTGAAATTTTTAATTTCATAATAAATGATACTTTTTATTAATAAATTATTAAGTTAATTAACAGTATTTAATAATATCAAAAAATATTTTAATTAATAATTCAAATTATTTTATTACCGTATTGATAAATAGTTAATAATTTCATTTTTTAATTAACTCTGTTAAATAAAAAATTTTAACAATGAAATATTTGTAATTTTTTAAATTACAGAAGACAACTTATATTTTAAATAAATATTAAAAGGTGTATTTATAATTTACCTTAAAATTAAAGTTAGAATAGATTGTCTAATGATGGATGGTGTATTTATAAAGAGAACTATATAAATGAAAATTCTAACATACACACTTTTCATAGGGTGTATCATGTGCACCCGAAGTTATGTCATTTTCTTATTTAATTATGACATTATTTAAGTTATGACTTATAAAATTTTTAGTTATATCTCATATTTTGTTTGGTCATGATATTGTTTTTATTAATTATAATTTTAAAAAATATAAAATTATGTTTTTCTTTTAAATTATAAAGTTTATATGATCCGTATCTTTTTGAAGAATGTATACGATAAATGTGTCCCATATATAAAATAGCAAAAGTAATTTTTAGATTGTAATTTGGTTGAAAAATTGTTGAGCTTGGACGCTGTACTTACCCAAAAAGAGAATGAGTGAGAGTACTAATTAGTGCTATCACTGATGGTAGTAGATTTCATCATAAATGATTTGATATTTTAATTTTTATTTTTTTATTGAGTATCATATCATTAGTGATCTTTTTAGACTTTTAAAATTAGTGATCTGTACCCAAAAAGCTTGGATGGTCTAAGGTGATGTTTGGGAAACAAAAGTGACTACCAAACTTCGTCTCACTCACCACCAGCACGCACACTCACACTCACACTCACACTCACACTCACAACACTGACGGGGTTGGAGAGAGAGAGAGAGAGAGAATGTTGAAGTTCCTGTCGAAGGTGCGAATAGAGTTCAACGCTCTGGACCCTCGCACCGCGGCGTGCATGGAGTTCTTAGCCCAATGCAACGCTCGCAAGGCCAAAGAATCAAACCCAGCTTGTCAACTCATGGTCAAGCGCCGCACCGACGATCACCCTCCTCAAATCACCGTAACTTTCGTCAATGGAGTCGAAGAGGCATTCGATGCCACCACCACCCCAGCACAAACCATCAGGACCATGATTCTCGACAAGGGTCAGCTTCTCGAGACCGAGCAAATGTTCCGCGACGCCGGTGAGCAGTGGCCTGTTATTATCCCCGAGGAGGAGATCCGCCAAGCAGCCCCTGGTACTAAGGTAACAGTTTCTGATCAAATCTTGGCATTTTTTGATTCAGACATTTGATCGAACAGTTGGTGGGTCTCTATTATTATTTCTTCATTGTTGTTGTGGGTTTGATTTTCTGTTACATGAATTTGATGGGTTTTTTGTTTTATTCAATTTTTCTTTTCTATATATATATATATATTGTTTATGAGCAATTGGTGGGTTCTTCAATCATGCGTCTTTATGAGACTTGCGAGAGATGTTTTAAAAAAAAAAAAAATGAGACTTGTGAGAGATATTTGGTTCAAAGTTGGAAAATTTTTCAGATCAGATTTATGGGTCGAATTGCTTGACAATTGGTGAGTTGGTAAGTATACCCATAAAAAGTGGTGAATATTTCGAAAAAGAAAAAAGAGCTATTACCATTCATTTTCAAAGTTTGCACCTCATGTTTGGGGAAAATGGAATGTTGGTTTCTCATAGTCATGTTGATGAAGCTACCAAAGATTGGCTCAGCAGTGACTTGACATCCATAATTTGTTCCAAACTCAAGCAATCTAAGAAATTAGGATTAATTTTTTTTATTTTTTTGGTAAGTGAGCATTTTGGTTACCAAAAAAATAGAAAATGTACAATGGAGCTCAAGTCAAAGCTCATGAGGGCAAATGCAAAGCTGCTAGCTCCAAGAGACGACCACCAAAAACCAAAAAGATCCAGGTGATAAAACATGAACTCTCACAACCCGAGAGCTTAGGAAAAAAAAGAAAAACAGAAAAGAAAAAGGATTCAGTACTGCAAGAACTATGCGATCCACAAGCTCCATAGCGCACTTTGATGATTGTTTGCGTTCTTTCTAGTACTTCATATATTTCCAAGGGTAGACGTTGAGTTAGGCCTCCCATTTTTTTATGAAAAAATTAAACAAACTACAAATTTTGTAATCATAAAATCAGCTTGGGGGCAAGCATGTCTTACATCAGCAATGATACCATAAACACATCTACTTATAATATTTTTGATTTTCCTTTTAATATTTTCCGCTTTTATTCACATTAATATTTGTGTTTGGCTATTGGTTATTATCCTAGATCTAAAATGCTGAGATAGTGCATGAGTGTAAAAGGCAAGGCACTAAAGGTAGTAAAGTAGTTTGAAATAGAGACATATTTATTACTATTTTTTCATCAAGTTAGAGAAAAGTTATGTGTTGATGGATTCTTTTTCTTCTTCTTATCTTTCTTCCCTTTTATATAAGTGCAGTACAGCGATAGATATATGATCTGCTTTTGCTGTCCTGTATGAGTAATTATATAAGGCATCAAATGTGGAACAAAACCTAAGAAGCATGGACATAGATGTGTACATGGACACGGATATAGACACTGGACATGGCAAATGTGAAAAAAAATGAGGATACGGACACGGTGGGAATATGACAATTTTTTTTTTTATATAGTTTTATATGTTTTGTATATGAATATAAATTTAGGCCATATGGAACAAAGATATAAGAGTCATCAATGTATATATAGGTGTATTTTATTTTTTTTTCACTTTCAATCCTCTTGGTTTTTATATATTTTACTTTTGACCCCAAATCATCTTTATAAAATTATTTTTAAAAAAAAACCTCACAAAGGTGTCCTGAGGGGTGTCCAAACACAAGGTCGGCGTGTCTGTGAAAATGTCCCCAAAGTGTCTTGGAAAAAAATGTGTCATGCATGTCCCTGGAGTGTTGTTGTCCCATATGTGTCTGACTTGGACACCCATTTTGAAGTGTCGGTGCTTCATAACACGAGAGGAAGAAGTGAAAGTATGAGCATCTGAATTACATAGATCTAGAACAAAGAGCTTTATTCAGTTATACTGATCTAAGTGTACAATGGCGAGGTCATTAGCTTTAGTTGGTCATAAGTACAGATTCAATAGAGTGCAAAGCACATCATCGTTGTTGTTGTTCTAGGGGGTTGTTTGATCTCAAGTATGTTGTGTGCTACCAGTTTTCTGACCCATTTTCATTCAGCTTATTATTCAGTATTACTTGCCAAAAGAAATTCCGAAACTTGCTAAAAACGATACTGGATTACAGTATGGTATGCAGATGAGTTAGAATTTGGTTTTAAATGATTAGCAGTTTCACATTATATTTTTTCACATACAGCTGATATGAGCATATGAAAAAGATTTTAATCTGAGTGGAAGATGGAATAAACTAATTCTTGCTATATTGCTGTTTGTTGCTAGAGAACTCTTGCCTTGGTGTTATTCTTTTGAGCCAAGGGTTGTTACAGAAATGCAGTGTACACATGAATGGCTTCACTGTATGAATTGCCTATATGTATATATATATTAAGAATGAGATACATTGACAAGCTTATCTTTGAAACATTTAGGAGGCAGTAATTGCTTGCTTGTTAATGAGTCAATTAATAAAAATAATCAAGTTCTCTAAGAAAGGGAGCGTAAACTGATGTTGGTTTATTTATTGGTGAAGAGAAGCGAGTTTTCTAAGTATAGCTTTTGTGCCCAGCAAGCAAGCAAATACATGAGACAAGTAACAACTCAAGACGTGCCAACAAGAGTGCTGGTAACCAAGATTGTGTGCGACATGCATTGATGGGTCCAACAGGACCAGAAATCAACTTGGATGGTATCCCAATTTCTTGATGCATATCCCAGCTGAGTCAGATCCATCAAACATTTGGGGATCAATTGTGTAACTAAGCCTATAGATATAATAAATAAAAATATATTTGAAAATTGTTGTCTTGTATCAGTAACCGTGTCCATGTCCATGTCTGTCTTCTTAGGTATTAGGTATAGTGTGTCCCTTAGCTAAAAATTTGACTAAATGATGAATGGTTGGTATGAAGGCTATGTTGAGTGAGAAGTCATGTCATCTATATAGATACCACAGCTGTTTCAGTGTTAGAGCCATTCTTTCTCTGTACTTGTGCCAATATGACAGGTTAATGTCTCTGGAAAATCACATTGATTGGTACCTTTTGTGTCTATGGCAATATCCTCTTCTCTTGATTTGCTGCCAACTTTCTAAAGTTTTTGGGTTGCGGTGGTGCGTGAGATTGAAAAAGAAGAGGGTATGGGTTGGGTCAAGGACTGAATTGGAAGGAGTTGTAGTAGTTTGAAGAGACAGTATTTAGATATCCTGCCTCGAGTTTTGTTAAGAAAATCATTTTGTTTGAGTGATTGTAGCATCCCTGCTTATTATACTGCTCCAAGGACAGGAAAAATCCCAAGCAATTCACAAAAGTTCCTCACATGGTAGGACCGTACTGACTAGTGGGAAACTCCTACTTGGGTGACATTTCTTTCTTAGAAACTTGATTCCATGCTATGAAGTAAGAAACTTGCTTTTGTCAAGAAATAAATTCACTCCCAACTGAGATAGAACCTCAAACATACAAATTTCATAGAAATAAAGGAGGATCTTGTTTACATGTTGTTTGGGCAAAAAATGACAGCCCAATGAAAAAGCGCCACATGGCATGTAGAAGTGTGACAGTGGGTGGCCATAGAGTTTTTGGAACTCATGGACAAACAAGGCAAAGGCAAAAGGCAAAAGGCACTAATAGATGCAGGATGGCATGTGCTCAGAATGGCTTGGAATTTGGTCGGGACATTGAAAATGATGTCACAATCATTACCCCATCACTTCACCATGGTGTGCAATGAATTTCAGTCAATTCCACTGTTTAAGTTTTTAATTTTTTGATTTTGCCGTTTTTGGAAATAATTGATTCGTCAATTACTTGGTCTAGAAGAATCCATTTGAGGTTAGGTTTTTTTCCAACATATGTATTTTTAAACATAGTTTCCAGATTTGAGGTTAAATCTTTCTATTTTTGGTAATTTTTGTAATTTCTTTGATTCGGGTTTGATTAGTGAGCGTTACGTTTTACGGCTTATTTCCTTAGTTAATTAAGGTTTGTTCTATTATAAATAGGAGCTGTAAGCCTTAGGACAAGACAGATTATTTTGGAGAATTAATTTTATACAAGAGAGAGTGTCTCTTTTTATCAATTCGTGGTTGTTCTTTGTGTTTGGTGTTCATCCCATTAGCTTCCCTGCATCAGTGGGTAATCCTAACAGATGAGGCTAGAGGCCTTCATAGCTGGCCTTATTATTTTGAGATGATGATATGGGCTTGACTATCAAATCAAGAGATCCCTATTAACTCTGTGTTTGGTTGGGAGATTTAGGAAGAGATTTAGAAACGGAAAGGAAAAAGGTAGGTGAAATGTACATTTCACTTAATTTTACACACATTTTCCCTTTCCCTTTTCAAATTCCTTCCCAAATCTCTCAATTAAACACAACGTAACTAGGGATTGATTCTCAATGTGTGTTTATCTATAAATTGGTAAACCTTCTTCATTCATGGCCATTAGATCAGTGGCTTTCATCTCTTGGTTGGATGATCGCCAAGTGGCCTCAATCTCTTGAAACCTTCCTACCGTTTTATAAAAGGAATCCAACGATCCCAGTCAAATTTTTGGATTCAACATGAATGGAGACTCGTAGCTTCTATATTTGTGAATGATTAGTTATAGAATAGTAGATCCCTTTTGATCTTTTGTTCTTTGTCTTCCTTGTGTTGTTAACTTGATCCTGCTATATGGATAGTTATTTGTTTGTTTATCCTTGGATGGCCTCTAGTATTCTGTGCTTTGACCGGTTCTTTATATAATTCTTACTTTCCAAAATAAAAGGGGATGGTGGAACTGGATTCTTCTTTATACTGATTATTTCTGTAATTTTTTTTTTTCTTCAGCCAAGGAAAGCGGAAGAGAAGAAGCAGTAACTGTATCTAATCTCAACAGAGCATATTGCGAAGGATCATTTTGATAGAGCCTTAGATCAATTAAATGTAATAAAACAGTTCATTCTACTGAGACAATTGTTATCAAATAGACATATGATTTAGAGGCATTATGTTGTCTTGTGAAGCTACAATGTATGTTCTGCTTCATTTTAGAAGCATTATATTTCATTTTTGCTTGCATTTTCTGCATGACTTTGTGACCGTACGTATTATATTGAAACTTCACTTCACCTTTGTCTGATTATGAACAAGTCTTGTCGTTTAATTTTTTTTTTGGTAAGAAAACACAAATGCCTAGTTTTCTCTACAAGCAACTATTGAATATAGGAATTAGAATGTCGAATATAGGAATTGGAATATTTTTTTTGTTGTTGGTAGATTGTATAAAATCCGTGATTGTATGAATCACAGATTTAGAGTGTTGTTTATATTATTTCATAAATTGTATCATGAATATATTATATATACATGGCTTCTACATCATTCATAGGTAAGTCAATACCATTCTTTTTATTCTTCTTGGTATCAAAGCCAAATCCTAGCCACCCTTTCTCTCTCTCGGTGGTCCACAGCCACACCCTTCACTCCAGCAGCCTTTTCCTCGCTTGCCCATCCACCAACAGCCTTTTTAGCGTATTGTGAACCTCTTTTTACCCTTCTAGTGTTCTTGTTTGGATGTGGTAAGCACTTTTCTGTGCTTACTTTGCTCATTGGTCTATCGGATTTGCTCGGTAGCATTTAATTGGATAAGTCGTTGAGTCTTTTTTTTTTTTTTTTTTTTTTTTTTTTTTTTTTTTTTTCGGCCTTTTATATTGTTTTGGATTGTTTTTGTAATAATCCCGACCTCCGATTAATGTTAAACTATGATTATTTATACCTAACAATAATTTAGAAGGAATCCGGAATTAAAATTTGCATATGTATTGCATTATCTTTGTGTCTTTATCTGTTTGCCATAAAATGATCTGTTTATATTTTGACTTTGAACTACGAATTGAAGGCCTTATCGGCGGCCGAATTCGGAACTGATTAGTGTTTTGTGTTAATTGAAATTAATGTGATTTTATGATAAATTTAGTTGAAATTTGATTTAGTATGATTAAATTAGATTATATAATGCTAAATCGCATTAGTTGAGTATTTACATGTTTGCCACCTAGTGGGCCACCTTTACAAACTTGTGTGGGACTTAATTCACACCCTTGAGGCATCATTTCTTCATCCATATCTCAGACCAAACCGTGAGAGTGAGAGAAGAGTAGGAGAAAATTTATTCAACAAGAATTTTGCTTGATCTTTGGAGATTTGAAGGAAACTTGGAAGATTTGAGCTTCTACACTTAGAATTCAAGACCTAAGGTAGAAATTTCACCTTCTCCATTGTGAATTTAAGATTAGTTCTTGCATGGTTCATGGTTAATTAGTGTCTAAAGCTAGAATTTGGGTTAAAATATTGAATTGAGGATTAATTCATGCATGCATGTATAAATTTCCATGTTTTGAATTTGAGTTTTAAGATTTCTTCCATGCATGTGTTAATTTCACTCACATTATGGTCATTCAACTTGTTTTCCATCAAATTATCAAGTTTAATTATGTTTTGGAGGGTTTGAATTCATAGAGGTTCTTGCATGTTGAATTAATAGCATATTCATAAAGTTCATGTTGATTTTGTACAAATTGGGTTGCTCTTGGACCATGATTTCTTGAAATGATCTTTCAAACATGTTGTTCTATGAGTTATTAAGTGTTTTCCAAAGTTTTGGGCTTAGAAAATTGAGTTTGATGCTTCGAAGGTCGAAATTGAGCTTGGTGATCAAATCTGGAATTCCCAGAAATTTGATCCACGCTCGAGCGTGAACTCTGAGTACGTGCACTCTGCTCGAGCGTGGAAGTCTACGCTCGAGCGTGAAATGCATATACCCAGAAGTTCTTGTGCTTTGTAGTCCGCTCGAACGAGGGAATCCACGCTCGAGCGAGGTTTTGAGTCCCACGCTCAAGCGTAGGTTGAGCGCCTGTCGAGCGTGAAAAACATGCATCCAGTACTTTTGTCAAGGTTTACAGTCCGCTCGAGCGGGGAAGTCCACGCTCGAGTGGGGATTCATTGTAGGTCACGCGCCTCAGAACAAGTGTGTGTTCGTATTTCAAGTGTGTGTTCGTATGTGTGTTCATGTAGGTCACGCGCCTCAGAACAAGTGAAGGGCTGCCTTACCATCTAGTTAGGGCTACCCATCATCTGTGAGTAATAACTTTGTAAAGTTATATTTAATGTTAAGTATTTTCTGAATATTATGATACGAAATGATTAGTCTTCTGAAATGCTACGCTATGTTTTGAATGAATGAATGATGTCCAAGATTCTGAAAGTTATTCGTGGCATCCTTAGCATCATATGATATGTGTCCCTTTATGGGTTATCAGGTCCCTTTATGGGTCATTAGAAACATCTCTGTGCACATGAGTCATCAGAATGCCTTCAAGGCCGTCTCTTTATGGGCCATCGGATTTGTTAACGCTAAGGGATGTACCACGTATGATTATATGCAAAATCTGAATATGGAAATGATTACG
This sequence comes from Camellia sinensis, assembly GCF_055761805.1. Lineage (NCBI taxonomy): Eukaryota > Viridiplantae > Streptophyta > Magnoliopsida > Ericales > Theaceae > Camellia > Camellia sinensis. The sequence continues at coordinate 27,695,689 of NC_138966.1, read as the reverse complement.
AATATGTGTAAGAATCTGTTTCTGATAAAAATTTGATTTCTAACTCTGTGATGGACGTCATTCATTAAATCCTTTACTCTGTTATTATTCACTAGGCTTTAGCTCACTGCTTGTATATATATGTATATATAGGTGGGCATTCTGGAGATCGAGCCCGAAGGCTTTTGTCTGGAACTGTGTTTCTGTTGTCAGCCAACCATTGCGCCTCACGTGGAGGTTCCCGAAGTGTCCTATGTTCAGTCTTGTTGATTCTGTATATGTATGAGGCTGGATTTGATTATGTTGGCTGTACTTAAGATATTGTAATGTGTGTGGGTATAATGTGTGGTTGACTATCGGATATGTATATAAAGTTTTAAATATTCTGTTTCATATAAGTCAGCACAGCTCATTGGACAACTATATTTATGTATTTGCTTCCGCTAGCCCCTTAATCTTGTTAATCTGTTCAGAGGCCTTCGGTAGTCCAAAGATTACTGGCCGGTTACGATGCTAAACCTATAAGGGCGGGTTTGGGTCGTGACAGTTTTGCTATGATTCTGTGTGTTTTCCAGCCCCTATTATTCCATCATGACTGAGCCATCTCTTGTTGTCTCTTCTGATGTACCCAGAAAACTTGTCCTAATAGTTCTGATTTTTCTCTCTCATCACACTCATGTTCATCGTATTACAAGTGTAGTGTTGAATGGGAAAAATTTTGCTGCATGGAGCCATTCTCTTAAACTCTATTTAGGGGGAAAGGAGAAGGTCCATTGGCTTTTACCTATTACTACCTAACCAGCTGCGACAGACCTTACCCGTGCCCAGTGGGACATTGATAATTATACTATCTTGGGATGGATGTTCCACTCCATGGAGGATTGTATTTACCACATGTTCCTTTATTGTGACACAATTTTAATTCTATGGCATGCCTTGTCACAGATGTATGCTCATGCTTACAATGATGCTCGCATTTTTGAGTTTTATTAGGATATTGCTCATGCCTCCCAATCTACTTTAGGACTTTTTGTGGTAGAGTTCTTCAGATATCTTCAAGCCCATTGCGAAGAGTTGGCTCAATATGAGCCCTTAACTGGGGTACCAGCAAATGTTGCATCTCTTGTGTCCAAATGCATTGCTCGTCAGCACTTATCAGTTTCTAATGGGTTTAAACTCTGAGTAAATCTCTTCGAACTCATTTTAAACACATCACTTATGCATCTCTCTATGAGGTTTTTGCCACCATTGATAGTGATGAGCGCCGTAGACGTCTAGTTCAACCGAGCCCTCTTCCTATGTCTCCTGTTTCATCTGATCAGTTGGCTTTTGTTGCACAGTTTGGTTCTCGGGGTTTTGCTGGTCTAGTTACTTGTCATCATTGTAGTGCTTATAGTCATGTTAAGGATCGTTGCTTCAAACTTCATCCTGAGTTGAGGCAATGTTCTTCTAGCCCTTGTGGTACTTTCACCCCTCGCACTGCTGCTTTAGTGGAGGCTACTCCTACTCCTAGGTCTCTTAATATCCCTAATTTACAAGAGTTACAGACTTATATTGGTTAGCTTCAGGCTCAGCTTGGATCTCTCATTACTGGTTCTCATGGCCCATTGTCTTTCACTGTTGCCACCCTTGTTACAGGTATTTCTATTGCTTTCCATGTTCAGTTTGCTTGTCTCTCATGGGTTTTAGATTCTGGGGCTAATGATCATATGACCTGTGGATTTTATTTTATTTATTTATTTTTTCTCTTTTCTAGTTCCTACTGCTATTGCTCAATCTATGTGTCTTGTTGATAGTTCTTTATCTTCTGTTTGTCATAAGGGTGTAGTGTCTTTATCCCCTTACCATTACTTTATTGTCTGTTTTACATGTTTCGAATTTTGCATATAATCTCTTATCCATTAGTTATCTTGTCAAACAATTTAATTGCGTTGTTGTCTTCTTAGCCTCTTCTTGCCTTTTATAGGACCTGAGTTCGAAGAGAATTTTTGGCAAGGGCTATAAGCGTGATAAACTTTACTACTTTAGGGATCCGCTGGACGAGCATTCATCTTCTTCCTTAGCTAGTTTTCAAGCATTTGTTTTGCCTGCTTTGATGTCATGTACTTTTAATATTCGGACTTTAGAATTATGGCATGCTCGTTTAAACAGTAGTGTTTTGTAGAATTGAGGAAAATTTGGTAACTTGTGATGCATACAACTTTGAGTTTCAACCATGCCAACCAAGCTCATCTTCCAAAAGTGATGATCTGGAGCCTCCTCAGCCTGGGAACTCAGTCATGTTAAAATCAATAGAGAACTCATTGGAGTTGCATCCTAATCAAACTGACCAATCAGATTTGATTTCTGAGATGGAGCTCAAGTCAATTTCTAGTAATCCTGAAATGGAGAGTAAACAGACTTTAGGCATGTCAAAATCTAAAGAGAGCTCATTGGAGTTGCTTTCTAATCAAACTAATCAATCAGATTTGATTTCTCAGATGGGGCTCAAGTCAATTTCTAGTAAGCCTAAAATGGAGAGTGAACAGACCTCACACTCAGTGAAAATAATTGCTCCTGAACAAGTGGATACTGAGGGAAAGAAGCTTGCGTTTGGAACAAGAAAGGCAACTAATCCTGCATTTATCGCTGTTCAGTCAAAATTTGAAGAGTTGAGTTCACTTGCCAATTCAGCAAGATCAACCAGTTCTTACAACCAAGATGTCGGAGTTGAATCAAACTGAAACACAATTTCATCTGCCATGGAAAATGCAATCAGCACTAGGGGTGTAACTTGGGTGGGCTCAACCCGAGCAACCCGAACCTAGTCCAAATTTTTTTAGGGCTTGGACAAAATATTTTCAAATTCGGTACGGGCTTAGGCAAAAATTCAGAAGCCCGAATTAAATTTGGACGGGCTTAGGCAAAAACATCAAACAACCTGAGCAACTCGAAGCCCGAATTATACATATATAGATATATAAAAATATTAAATATATATATATATATATATATAAATTATTAGTCATTACATGATATTACAGTAATTTAAATTATTAAATCATATTGGATATATATTATATATACAAATAACATAAAATCTTACTTTTTTTTATTCACTCATAAATTGTAAAGACTATTATAGAAGCATCTTTCTTACATTATATAAATTATTTATTTTGATAGTATTAATGATTTTCTATATATAAAAAAAATGTAAACATAGTCAAATTTTAATAATTTAATAATGTAGCTGCACCAAAAAAAGAAAAAAAAAACAATTCGGGCAATTTGGGCAACTCGGGCAATTCGGGTTTAACTCGGGTCGGGCTTGGGCGGACAACCTCAGATTACAATTCGGGCTTGGGCAGATCTCAACACAACTTGGGTTGGGCTTGGACAACATCCTAACGCGACCGACTTGCACCCCTAATCAGCACAAGGGAGATTGGCCTGGGAGAGGACTCAGAATTGCATACTGTTGGCTCCATCCACTACCCACATGGTAATGGAACCACCATTCACATAGTGTGGGTAGCACCATGTTGTAAAAGAAGATGGTGGAGGGCTACACCAACCCACTATGGAAGATAGTGAGGGTAGCACCACCTTGGCCAATTATGGCTAGCACTTCACCTACTCCTCCTCTCTTGGTTATAAATTGAGATGAGTGAGGAGAGGTTTGGATCATCAGAAATTAGAGAGTAAAGAGCTGTGAGTTGAGTGAGTTTCATCTCCTCCTCTGTATTTTGTATTTTGCTCCATTTTAGTGAAAATTCTCATTTCTGTCCGTGGATGTAGGCATTGGGCCGAACCACGTAAATATTGTGTTCTCTGTGTGTGTGAGATATTTTTCTGGGTGTGTTTGATCCTAACAAAGTGGTATCAGAGCTAAGTTGTACGTTTTTCAGAAAAATAGAGTGTTGTTTCAAAATTGCCCAGAAATCGTATTGCTCGAAATCAGATTTTGAGCATACCAGGAGCAAGGGCTCGACGAGAGGAGTCCAGAAATATAAAGAAGACACCCAACGGAGGCCGGACGCTCCCTCACGCGCCCCTGGAAGTTGGCGCGTGAGTCCCAGTCTCGACACGCGCCCACACGCGCCGTTCAGGCCACCGACGCGTGGTCCCAATCTCACCCACGCGCCCCACGCGCGGCGAAAGGAGGACGACGACTGAGGGAGCAGCGCGTGCCATACACGCGCCATCAACACGCGCGCGCCAGCCGAGTCTTCAGCCGCTGACCGAGCCGCTGACTGAGCCGCTGACGTCAGCCCGACGCCAGCCGATCCGGAGAAATAATTTGGTGCTTCTCAGGCGCACCAGATTCTGCCGATCTGAACCGTTAAAATTGTTTTGGCTTGATCTAAGCCATTTGAGGTCCGATTTGGGTGAGCCAACAGTGTTTTCGAACTATTTGGAATATTTCGGACACATCCGTACGGTCAGATTTTGCAAATAAGCTTTCAAAAATTTGCAGTTTTTTATTTTGGCAATCCGAAGTGCTTTTCCGGCTAATTTGAGCAGTCCGGACTTCACAGCAAAGCCTGTTTTTCAAACAGAGATTACTTTCTGGATGATGGAGGAATCCACATCAGCTTCAGGGCCGATGATTCGGTTGAACGCTTCTAATTATGCGATATGGAAGCCGCGGATGGAGGACGTCCTGTATTGTAGAGATTTGTTTGACCCTATAGCGCTAAAAGGGGTCAAACCAGATGGAGACAAGGATGGGGACTGGATAAAAACTAACCGGAAGAATGTCGGTCAAATCAGACAGTGGATTGACCACAGTGTGTTCCACCATGTTGCCCAAGAGACAGACGCCTATGCCCTATGGATGAAATTGGAGGGCATGTACTAGTCCAAGACCGCACGGAACAAAGCCTTGATAATGAGAAGGCTTATAAACCTGAAGCTGAAGAATGGTGTGTCTGTTGCTGAACACACCAGTGAATTCCACAGCCTTGTGAACCAGCTTGCATCAATCAAAATGGAGTTGGAGGATGAGATGCAAGCATTATTATTACTCAGTTCCTTACCAGACAGCTGGGAGACGTTGGTGGTTTCTCTCAGTAATTCTGCACCCGAAGGGAAGCTGACCATGGGGATGGTCACAGACGCCTTATTCAACGAGGAGGCAAGGAAGAAAGAGATGGAAGGAGAGCAGTCCCATGCCCTTGTCACAGAAAGTAGAGGCAGAGATAGAGAAAGGGGCAGAGGTAGAGGAAGAAGTAAAAGTAGAGGGCGTTCACAGTCCAGGCAGGACAACACGAGGAGGTGTTTTTACTGTGATCAAGAGGATCACGTAATAAGAGATTGCCCGGAGAAGAAGGCGGACAGACAAGCCAAAGAGAAGGCTAAGGGACACGGAGGTCCCTCAACTACAGCAGTTGCAGTGCATTCCTCTGACGATGAAGAAGTGATGCTTACAATCTCGTCAGAGTTGGAAACACCCGGCTGGATTTTGGATTCAGGGTGTACGTTCCACATATGTGCGGATAGGAAGCTTTTCTCCACTTACCGAAGAGTCAGCGGTAGCATTATCCGGATGGCCAACAACACAGTGAACAGAGTTGTCGGCATAGGGACAGTACGATTCCTTACTAAGGATGGAAGAAAAGTAATTTTATCTGAGGTCCGACATGTGCCAGGAGTACGGAGGAATCTAATCTCCCTGAGTATGCTAGATCTAAAAGGAAATTGTTTCTCATCTAGTGGCGGGGTTCTTCATGTATACAGAGGTGATAAAGAATTGTTGCAAGGCAAATTGTGCAACAAATTGTACAGACTGGAAGGAGAAGTTTTGACAAAGATGAGTGTTGTCAAATGCCAGTCGAAGGGTACAAAGAGAGAACATACGCAACCAAAGCGTATGATTGAGCAAGGCTTTCATCAGGAATGGCGAAAACGGTACACGGGAACGCAAGGAGGCAGTTCAAAGGTGCACAGAGCTGAGCCAGTGAAGCCAATCTTGAAGAAAGTTCAGAGCAAAGAAACCAAGTCTGTAGAGACTATGCCAGTGAAGAAAAGAGTTTCTTTTGCTTCCGTGTTAGAGACATTTTGCAACCTCTCAAAAGATGCATGGAAAGGAGGGATGCAATCTCGAGTCGCAAAGTGAGCGTTGCAATGCACTCCAATAAGGGGGTGCAAGCACTATGCACGGAGTTGCATAGTGATAACTTGTACAGACCAATGGAAGTTGTCTTGGCAGAAGGGCTAACTGTCAAACATCAGTACGGACGTACAAATGAGACTGAACCGAACATCAGGGATTGCAGCACAGACAACGGGCGTATGAGATCGCTGGGAAGTTGTTCTAAAGTGCAGAAAACAAAGGCTGGTTGTTCAGAAATAAGCTCCGAGCAAGGAAAATTGAGGATGTTGATGTGTCACACTCTGAAGTTTTCTAGTTGCTCCCGTGTTCATCATGCAAGGAGTTGCACGGTAATGCAAGGGTATCCCGAGCAGGGGGTACAGGGCATCCAATCAGGGGGAGCTGTGTCTTGGCAGTTCAAGTGAGAAGTCAGTTGTCCATGTGGGCGTGGAGGGGGAGAATTGTTGGCTCCATCCACTACCCACATGGTAATGGAACCACCATTCACGTAGTGTGGGTAGCACCATGTTGTAAAAGAAGATGGTGGAGGGCTACACCAACCCACTATGGAAGATAGTGAGGGTAGCACCACCTTGGCCAATTATGGCTAGCACTTCACCTACTCCTCCTCTCTTGGTTATAAATTGAGATGAGTGAGGAGAGGTTTGGATCATCAGAAATTAGAGAGTAAAGAGCTGTGAGTTGAGTGAGTTTCATCTCCTCCTCTGTATTTTGTATTTTGCTCCATTTTAGTGAAAATTCTCATTTCTGTCCGTGGATGTAGGCATTGGGCCGAACCACGTAAATATTGTGTTCTCTGTGTGTGTGAGATATTTTTCTGGGTGTGTTTGATCCTAACACATACCTCAAGGGTTAAAGTTGGTTCAGAATTTGGGACTGAACTTTCTATTTCTTCTACTCTTGATTCCCCAGATAGGCCTGAGATTGGAGCAATGGAAGTTGAGCAGGAAGCTGAGCTTGCAGAGGAAGGGACTAACTATCCGAATAACTCTAAGAACCTAGAAATTGAAGCCAATGATCAGGCCACCATCCCGGGATCAGATTTATCCTATTCCATCTCGGTTCAGCCAGAGAAACTTGACGATGTTAATGGTGCCGGTGGTGAGCCTGTCAATTCAGTTACAGCTGTAGATTCCTTGCAGGAAAAGCAGAAACCAGAGACAAATGTGCCTAATGTACAGATTGAGTTGGAGTCGGAGACGGACCATAAAACATACAACTCGGAGACGGGTCATCATGCTTACAAATCATCGCCAGAAGCTTCTGCAAAAAGCCATGTGACAATACCTGAATCCCACGGAACACCTTCTAGTCAGGCATCAGTGAAAGCTGAGAGGACTAAAAGTAATAGTGCTGCATCTAAACGTAAGTCTTTGTCAGCTGGTAAAATGTCCCCTACGAATGCTGACCATGATTCTGGTGTAAGGAGTAGTTTAGAACAATTGCCTAAAGAACGTAAGACTGGGAAGCGACGCAATTCTTTTGGTTCAGCGAGACCTGATAATGTTGATCAGGAACCAAGAGATAGTAATAGTAGTAATTCTCTCCCAAATTACATGCTAGCAACAGAATCTGCAAGAGCCAAAGCTCTTGCCAATAGCTCCCCGAGATCAAGTCCGGACATGCAAGACAAGGAGATTTACATCAAGAAGAGACACTCCCTTCCTAGTGCAAATGAGAAGCATGGATCTCCTCGTATCCATCAGTCTACATCTCGGGCACAGCAGGGCGCAAAGGGAAATGGTCACCCTCATGGTATTTTCTGATCCACTTCCTGTTCTTTTCAGTTTGTAAGTCTTGCTGATGTGCTCACATGAGTTCATTGACTTGACCAAATGTACTCATCCTGAGAATAGCCTTCCAGCAACATTTAGTCCTCTTGGATCTGGTTCCATTTGCACTAGAGTGGTGCCACAGTTCATTTTGTCTTGATCTTTGTAGATCATTATCTGTTTCTAGAAGGCAGGTAATGCATTTTAGTGCCAAGTATTTTTACTTGTCTAAGCAGAATTTCTAGGGCAGTTCTCATGGCTATGGAGAGCGAATTAAATCAGATGGAACCAAGATGGAAAATAGGTGTTTGAAATGAACTGTAAAAGAACAAGAGACCAAGCCTGTGAATGAATTTTACTTCCACCTTCCGGTTACCTATGACCAAATACCCTTCTTTTCCTTAGCGGTCATGATAACTTTTGGCGCATGGGAAGGTAGATGAATACTTGAAGCATCTCCGTTGCTTCATTTTTTATTTTTATTTTTGTTGGAAAGATTGTTTCAATAGAAAGAAAGAAAGTACATATGTCTAGGAGTCATTCCTCTGAATTACAAGGAAAATCAACAAGAAATAACCTATGGGCTAGTGATGATCAAGGATACAAAGAGGAATGGGTCATTACAAGCAGAGATATTTAGACCGTTGCATGTTGTTGGTTGCATATAACTGATATTTTGGATTTCATTTCAAGTTACTATTGTGGTTGCTTGCAGAAAAGGGTCTTGTCATTTCGAAACGTTTACTCAATTGCTGATATTTTATGCACTTTTGCTCCATTGCAATTCCAGATGCTTTTGAAATTTCTTACTCATCTTTAGTGATAATTTCCAGTTTAGCCACTTTGAGCAATTTATGGCAAAGCTTATACCCAATCCACCCTCCCAGACTCCCATGGGTCTAAATTGGGTGTCCTTTCTTTTTTCGCGATCATTTCGCTTTAAAAGGTACGTATCATATAAATTTTATAATTAAAAAAAAACAAAATTTTATATTTTTTGAAATTATAATTAATAGAAACAATATCATAATCAAACACAATACGAGATATAATTAAAAATTTCATGAGTCATAACTTCAATAATATCATAATTAAAGAAGAAAATGACATAACTACGAGTGCATATGATGCACCTTGTGAAGAGTGTGTATGTTAGAATTTCCATTTATATAGTTCTCTTTTTAAATACACTGTCCATCATTAGACAATCTATTCTAACTTTAATTTTAAGGTAAATTACAAATACACCTTTTAATATTTATTTAAAATATAAATAATCTTTTGTAAATTAAAAAATTACAAATATCTCATTGTTAAAATTTTTTATTTAACAGAGTCAACTAAAAAATGAAATTTTTAACTATTCTTTAATGCAGTAATAAAATAATTTGAATTATTAATTAAAATATATTTTTGATATTATTAAATATTATTAATTGACTTAATAATTTATTAATAAAAAGTGTCATTTATTATGAAATTAAAAATTTCAAAAGCATGTATTTGTAATTTATCATTTTATTTTATTAAAGAATTATTTTATTATCCATTCTTTTAATGATGAATACTCAAGAAAGTCAATATAGTGAGGTCTAATTTATCAATAATAATAATAATAATAATAATAATAATAATAATAATAAACTATTGAATAATCAATGAATAGTGGCTCAACAAATTTATTGAGTTACTATAACAAATACTATAAATAACTTAGTCATAAAATTAATTTGTTAGGATTGGTAGAGCAACATTTAATAGTTTACTTTTTATATTTAATCAAAAATAATTATTTATTGCGACCAATGTAGATGCTCTTAGACCATCTCTAACAATTTGCCAAATTCATCATCACATTCAAATTTGATGAAAAATGAGTACTTTTTGTGCTCCAATAGTTACATCAAAGCAGTATCAAATTGAGAAAATATCAAACGTTTCACCAAACTGAGGATGGCCAGCCCCTTTCAGTAATTTACTGTGCATAACTGTTGAGTTGGATCCATCGGACGACCGGCTGGACGTCCTGCCGAATGTCCCCCTGGATGATCACTTTAAAGTAAAAATTTGTGAAAATTTACATTGATAGGTCGATCCCTAGGTTGACCACCCGGTCGACCACCTCTCACTGATGCTCTGATTTGGACATTCTTCAACAACCTCCATTATCAAGCACCTCTCTCTCTCTCTCTCTCTCTCTCTCTCTCTCCCTGATTGAAGAGTATCCATCAAAGAACACTGTATTCCTTCATCTTCGTCTCAAAATCCCATGAAAATCCGTCATTTTCTTCGCCCAACAAGCTCAAACTCTGCAACCTAGTTGAGGATTTTCTAGATTACGAGGCAATACTATGTTGATACGAGCAAAGTGGTCGACGCGATCAACCTCAAGTTCGTAGAGGCAAGGGAGGAGATACAAACGACCTTGGATTCCAAAGAAACTGTGTATTTCGATGAGAGGTTGCTAGCAAAGTTGCCAGAGAAGGAAAATGGTGCAATACAGAGGTCTATGGGGCTCAAGATTGAGCAATTGAAGGCTGAGCTTGAACAATTGAATGATTAGTGGTGAGGTGTGTTGATTAAACAGAAATGAAGGGAAACAAAATCGGAACAAAAATAGAGGGAGGGGAAAAAAAAAATTCAGTGGCGTAACCGATCGACCGGGCAGTCGTCTGGCGGGTCATCCCACCGGACGTCCCCAGGCATTTGATGCAAGCAACAGTGTTCACCGTTGGAGCAACTCGTATCAGATTAAAGAAATAGTCCTTTTTTTCATCAAATTTGATGAAAAAAATAGTTCACCATTGGAGATGCTCTTAGCGTGTACACCTACTCAATGAATGATAACATCTCCTATGGTTTACTAGTATTAAAAAACGGTGGTGCTACATGTACTAATTTGTGTACGCACTAGTGTATCAATTAGTATTATGATATTACTATTGACTACATTTATTATATAAGTTACAAATATCCAAAATCATACAAATGATGCCACATTATCGGCTAGTATACTAGTGTGTACATTAATTGGTACATATAACATTATTCATTAAAAAATTAAGGTTCATTAAATTAGGAAAGAATTATTTTTTTCATCAAAAGAAAGAACTCATTAAATTATTTATAAAATTTGAATTTTATAAAATTTTAAAAATATGAAACATTGTAGTTGATTTTTTTTGGGTGAATCATTTTTGCAGTTGATTTGTTTTCATTAAATTTGATGAAAAATAAAATTTGGGATAAGAGAAAATTTTAAAAACATTTTGATGAAAGAGTTAAAGTAATTCATATCAAATGAAATTTTTTATTCAAATTTAAAATCAAATTAGATGAAAAAAAATTAGTGAAGCATTAGAAATACTCTAAGAAATTAGCATTACAGCCCACTCAATACATGTGTCGTTGTTTTTGGATTTTGTATTTTACCCTCCATTTTGTGCAAAACTTTATAATATGAATTTCTATATCAATTCAAAGTTGAAATGGACAATTGAAATCAAAAAGAGATTGAGATCAATAATTAAAATTGCAAGGAATTTTTTTTGAACGGAACTATTGACTTGCTAATACGTATTTGCTCCAATCTTTTTTTGTGCTGAAGAAAAACATACTTAAAGTCATCTTATGACAATTTTGAGGGTTGTCTTGATTGAGTGGTTGGTGTGTTCCCACACAATTGCTCAAGATTCAATTACTGGGATCAGACTAGAATTAGTCGAGATACACATAAATTGTCCCGAACACTCCTAACTATTGAACCAAAAAATTAAAAAAGTCACACCTTGACAGGACTACACTAAGGGCTATTTTGGGAAGATGGTTATAATCAACTTTTTGGTAAAAAGCTGCTTACAAACAGCTTTTTTGTGAGAAAGGAAGTGGGTTATAATCTGAGAAGTGGATTATAACTCACTTTCCAAAATAGCCCTAAGTCACATATTCACATATAATATAATAATAGTGTAAATATGTCCTCTTCTTTAGGAAAAATAATAACAAAGTGAACAATTTTGAACACATGTAAAATTATAATATAAAAAATTACTAAAAAGAGTTTCGATTAGATTTTTCACCTTGAATTTCAAATATGCTCAAATTGCTGCTACTGAGGAGGGAGGTTCAAGAGACTTATATAAATATTAATAATAAGTGCACATGTGATGTGTGTGCAAATATACAAAGAACGAAAAAGATGAATAAGTATAATTTTGAGGACATAATTTTATTTTTATTTTTTTTGTATAGACAATTTGAAAATTGTCATAGGCATTTTTAGGAAAATAAAATATGTGAAATTTTGTGTTAACTTTATATAATAGTAAAAATATAAAAATGATAAGTACAATGAAAGACCAACAAATAGAATACACAAGCTTGGTAAAAAAAATGAAAAACATTCAATCATTTTTCATATAATTTTATCTTATTTGGGATAGAAATAATTTTCATAAATTTATAAATATTTGTTTAGTGTTTTTTTTTTTTTATCAAATTAATTTATATTTTAAAAAACAAATTCAAAAAATCAAATCAAATTCGATTAAATTTTAGAAGATTCCAACTGCCAAAAAATAAAAATGATTTACGAACTGGTCTTATTAATTAAACGTATCTTGCTTATCTTTTTTTCTTCTCAATATTCACAAAAAATATTGGAATAAAATAAATAAATATTTAAATTCATCGCAAAACAAAAAAAAAAATCACAAGATCGTAAGCCCCGTTCAGTTAATCCAATGGACCGCGTGAATAACTATGAAGTTGGCAAATCTACTTCGGCGAGAGTCCAGAAGCTCCACTCTTGTCTCAGCCGAAATGGACTCCCATGCTCAAAGCTCACTTGTTTCCAAGTGGCGCATCTCTGCGTAAATGGCCCGGGGACTTTCCTGGGCTTCTGTAAACAGTAGCCCACTCACGCTGTCTTGTGTTTTGTTGTCTTAAAGCTTTAGCAACTGCTTTTAAACTTTAAAGGTTGGCCATTATTTTTCGATGTGGGATACAGAGTTCAACGCTCTGGACCCTCGCACCGCGGCGTGCATGGAGTTCTTAGCCCAATGCAACGCTCGCAAGGCCAAAGAATCAAACCCAGCTTGTCAACTCATGGTCAAGCGCCGCACCGACGATCACCCTCCTCAAATCACCGTAACTTTCGTCAATGGAGTCGAAGAGGCATTCGATGCCACCACCACCCCAGCACAAACCATCAGGACCATGATTCTCGACAAGGGTCAGCTTCTCGAGACCGAGCAAATGTTCCGCGACGCCGGTGAGCAGTGGCCTGTTATTATCCCCGAGGAGGAGATCCGCCAAGCAGCCCCTGGTACTAAGGTAACAGTTTCTGATCAAATCTCGGCATTTTTTGATTCAGACATTTGATCGAACAGTTGGTGGGTCTTTATTATTATTTCTTCATTGTTGTTGTGGGTTTGATTTTCTGTTACATGAATTTGATGGGTTTTTTGTTTTATTCAATTTTTCTTTTCTCTATATATATATATATATTGTTTATGAGCAATTGGTGGGTTCTTCATCATGCGTCTTTATGAGACTTGTGAGAGATATTTGGTTCAAAGTTGGAAAATTTTTCAGATCAGATTTATGGGTCGAATTGCTTGACCATTGGTGAGTTGGTAGGTACACCCATAAAAAGTGGTGAATATTTCAAAAAAGAAAAAAGAGCTATTACCATTCATTTTCAAAGTTTGCACCTCATGTTTGGGGAAAATGGAATGTTGGTTTCTCACACTCATGTTGATGAAGCTACCAAAGATTGGCTCAGCAGTGACTTGACATCCATAATTTGTTCCAAACTCAAGCAACCTAAGAAATTAGGATTCATTTTTTTTTTTGGTAAGTGAGCATTTTGGTTACCAAAAAAATAAAAAATGTACAATGGAGCTCAATTCAAAGCTTATAAGGGCAAATGCAAAGCTGCTAGCTCCAAGAGACGACTACAAAAAACCAAAAAGACCCCGGTGATAAAACATGAACTCTCACAACCCGAGAGCTGAGGCAAAAAAAAAAAAAAAAAAAAAAGGATTCAGTACTGCAAGAACTATGCGATCCACAAGCTCCATAGCACACTTTGATGATTGTTTGCGTACTTTCTAGTACTTCATATATTTCCAAGGGTAGACATTGAGTTAGGCCTCCCTTTTTTTATGAACAAATTAAACAAACTATAAATTTTGTAATCATAAAATCAGCTTGGGGGCAAGCATGTGCTATATCAACATTGATCCCCATAGACACATCTCCTTAAAATATTTTTGATTTTCCTTTAAATATTTTCCTCTTTTATTCACATTAATATTTGTGTTTGGCTATTGGTTATTATCCTAGATCTAAAATGCTGAGACAGTGCATGAGTGTAAAAGGCAAGGCACTAAAGGTAGTGAAGTGGTTTGAAATAGAGACATATTTGTTACTATTTTTCCATCAAGTAGGAGAAAAGTTATGTGTTGATGGATTCTTTTTCTTCTTCTTATCTTTCTTCCCTGTTATATAAGTGCAATACAGTGATAGATATATGATCTGCTTTTGCTGTCCTGTATGAGTAATTATATGAGGCATCAAATGTGGCCCAAAACCTAAGAAGCTTGGACATAGATGTGTACATGGACATGGATACAGACACATGACATGGCAAACGTGAAAAAAATGAGGATGCGGTCACGGTGGGAATATGACAATTTTTTTTTTTTTTTGTTTTTAAATTTTTTTGTATGTTATGTATATGAATATAAATTTAGGGCATATGGAACAAAGATATAAGAGTCATCAATGTATATGTAGGTGTATTTTTATTTTTTTTCACTTTCATTCCTCTTGGTTTTTATATATTTTACTTTTGACCCCAAATCATCTTTATAAAATTATTTATAAAAAGAAAACCTCACAAAGGTGTCCTAAGGCTTGTCCAAACACAATATCAGCGTGTCCGTGAAAATGTCCCCAAATTGTCATGCAAAAAAATGTGTCATGCGTGTCTCTGGAGTGTCGTTGTCCCATATGTGTCCAACTTGAACACCCATTTTGTAATGTCGGTGCTTCATAGCCTAGGAGGAACAAGTGAAAGTATAAGCATATGAGTTACATAGATCTAGAACAAAGAGCTTTATTCAGTTATACTCATCGAAGTGTACACTAAATGGCAAGGTCATTAGCTTTAGTTGGTCATAAGTACAGACTGAATAGAGTGCAAAACACATCATCGTTGTTATTGTTCTTGGGGGTTGTTTGATCTCAAGTATGCTGTGTGCTACCAGTTTTCTGACCCATTTTCATACAGCTTATTGTTCAGTATTACTTGCCAAAAGAAATTCTGAAACTTGCTAAAAAAGATACTGGATTACAGTATGGTATGCAGTCTGCAGATGAGTTAGAATTTGGTTTTAAATGATTAGCTGTTTTACATTATATTTTTTTACATACAGCTGATATGAGCATATGAAAAAGATTTTAATCTGAGTGGAAGATGGAATAAACTAATTCTTGTAATATTGCTGTTTGTTGCTCGAGAACTCTTGCCTGGGTGTTATTCTTTTGAGCCAATGGTTGACAATTACATATAGTTTGAGTATAGATAGCTTTGTGCAGTCTATTTGGTTGTCATTTACCATAGATGCATCCAATTGCTTGGGTGTTGGCATGTTGCCTAGCAACTTGTGGATGCCTTGAATTTTGGTTCTGCTCTTGCAAAGAAACTTGGTGGTCCATGACTTACCTGGGATTTTTAATTTTAGCTAATTAGAGGTTTAGTACCAGATAATGTCGTTTTAGTTTGTTGTGACAAATAATGGTAGAAGCAATAAGTAGTTTAAAACTAAAAACTTAAGCACCAGAAATAAACAAATCTTTTTCTGTAGAAAATTGACTGCTCGGAAGAGTCAAGGCGTAGTTGGATGTGGTCCTTGTTACAGAAATGCAGTGTACAGATGAATGGCTTCACTGTATGAATTGCCTATATGTGTATATATATATATTAAGAATGAGATACATTGACAAGCTTATCTTTGAAACATTTAGGAGGTAGTAATTGCTTGCTTGTTAATGAGTCAATTAATATAAATAATCAAGTTCTCTAAGAAAGGGAGCGTAAACTGATGTTGGTTTATATATTGGTGGAGAGAAGTGAGTTTTCCAAGTATAGTTGCATATATTCTGTCTATAAAAAGCATAGAAGTAGCTTAGCATAGGCCTTTGTGCCCAGCAAGCAAATACATGAGACAAGTAACAACTCAAGATGTGCCAACAAGTGTGCTGGTAACCAAGATTGTGTGCGACATGCATTGATGGGTCCAACAGGACCAGAAATCAACTTGGATGGTATCCCAATTTCTTGATGCATATCCCAGCTGAGTTAGATCCATCAAACATTTGGGGATCAATTGTGTAACTAAGCCTATCGATATAATAAATAAAATATATTTGAAAATTGTTGTCTTGTATCAGTAACCGTGTCCCTGTCTTTCTTCTTAGGTATTACGTATAGTGTGTTCCTCAGCTAAATATTTGACTAAATGATGAATGGTTGGTATGAAGGCTTTGTTGAGTGAGAAGTCATGTCAACTATATAGATACCACAGCTGTTTCAGTGTTAGAGCCATTCTTTCTCTGTACTTGTGCCAATATAACAGGTTAATGTCTCTGGAAAATCACATCCATTGGTACCTTTTGTCTCTAATTGGCAATATTCTCTTCTCTTGATTTGTTGCCAACTTTCTATAGTTTTTGGGCTGCGGTGGTGCATGAGATTGAAAAAGGAGAGGGTATGGGGTTGGCTCAAGGACTTAATTGGAGGGAGTTGTAGTAGTTTGAAGGGACAGTATTTGGATATCCAGCCTTGAGTTTGTTAAGAAAATCATTTTGTTTGAGTGATTGTAGCATCCCTACTTATTACATTGCTCTAAGGACAGGGAAAATCCCAAGCAATTCACAATAGTTTCCCACATGGTAGTACCTTACTTACTAGTGGGAAACTCCTACTTGGGTGACGTTTCTTTCTTAGAAACTTGATTCCGTGCTATGAAGTAAGAAACATGCTTTCGTCAAGAAATAAATTCACTCCCAACTGAGATAGAACCTCAAACATACAAATTTCATAGAAATAAAAGGAGGATCTTGTTAACATGTTGTTTGGGGAAAAAATGACAGCCCAATGAAAAAGCGCCACATGGCATGTAGAAGTGTGACAGTGGGTGGCCATAGAGTTTTTGGAACTCATGGACAAACAAGGCAAAGGCAAAAGGCACTAATAGATGCAGGATGGCATGTGCTCAGAATGGCTTGGAATTTGGTCGGGACATTGAAAATGATGTCACAATCATTACCCCATCACTTCACCATGGTGTGCAATGAATTTCAGTCAATTCCACTGTTTAAGTTTTTAATTTTTTGATTTTGCCGTTTTTGGAAATAATTGATTCGTCAATTACTTGGTCTAGAAGAATCCATTTGAGGTTAGGTTTTTTTCCAACATATGTATTTTTAAACATAGTTTCCAGATTTGAGGTTAAATCTTTCTATTTTTGGTAATTTTTGTAATTTCTTTGATTCGGGTTTGATTAGTGAGCGTTACGTTTTACGGCTTATTTCCTTAGTTAATTAAGGTTTGTTCTATTATAAATAGGAGCTGTAAGCCTTAGGACAAGACAGATTATTTTGGAGAATTAATTTTATACAAGAGAGAGTGTCTCTTTTTATCAATTCGTGGTTGTTCTTTGTGTTTGGTGTTCATCCCATTAGCTTCCCTGCATCAGTGGGTAATCCTAACAGATGAGGCTAGAGGCCTTCATAGCTGGCCTTATTATTTTGAGATGATGATATGGGCTTGACTATCAAATCAAGAGATCCCTGTTAACTCTGTGTTTGATTGGGAGATTTGGGAAGGGATTTAGAAACGGAAAGAAAAAAGGTAGGTGAAATGTAAATAAAATATACCTACATTTCACTTAATTTTACACACTTTTTCCCTTTCCCTTTTCAAATTCCTTCCCAAATCCCTCAACCAAACACAACGTAACTAGGGATTGATTCTCAATGTGTGTTTATCTATAAATTGGTAAACCTTCTTCATTCATGGCCATTAGATCAGTGGCTTTCATCTCTTGGTTGGATGATCGCCAAGTGGCCTCAATCTCATGAAACCTTCCTACCGTTTTATAAAAGGAATCCAACAATCCCAGTCAAATTTGTGGATTTAACGTGAATGGAGACTCGTAGCTTCCATATTTGTGAATGATTAGTTATAGAATAGTAGATCCCTTTTGATCTTTTGTTCTCTGTCTTCCTCGTGTTGTTAACCTGATCCTGCTATATGGATAGTTATTTGTTTGTTTATCCTTTTATGGCCTCTAGTATTTTGTGCTTTGACCGGTTCTTTATATAATTCTTACTTTCCAAAATAAAAGTGGATGGTGGAACTGGATTCTTCTCTATACTGATTATTTCTGTAATTTTTTTTTCTCATTTTTTTTTTCCTTCAGCCAAGGAAAGCAGAAGAGAAGAAGCAGTAACTGTATCTAATCTCAACAGAGCATATTGCAAAGGATCATTTTGATAGAGCCTTAGATCAACTAAATGTAATAAAACAGTTCATTCTACTGAGACAATTATTATCAAATAGACATATGATTTAGAGGCGTTATGTTGTCCTGTGAAGCTACAATGTATGTTCTGCTTCATTTTAGAAGCATTATATTTCATTTTTACTTGCATTTTCTGAACGACTTCGTGACTGTACATCTTATATTGAAACTTCACTTTACCTTTGTCTGATTATGAACAAGTCTTGTCTTTTAATTTTAATTTTTTTTGGTAAGAAAACACAAATGCCTAGTTTTCTCTACAAGCAACTATTGAATATAGGAATTAGAATGTTGAATATAGGAATTGGAATACATTTTTTTCTTTGTTGGTAGATTGTATAAAATCCGTGATTGTATGAATCGCATATTTAGAGTGTTGTTTATATTGTTTCCTAAATTGTATCATGAATATATACATGGCTTCTATATCATTCATAGGTAAATCAATACCATTCTTTTCATTCTTCTTGGTATCAAAGCCAAATCCTAGCCACCCTTTCTCTCTCTCGGTAGTCTACAACCACACCCTCTACTCTAGCAGCCTTTTCCTCCCTTGCCCATCCACCAACAACACTTTTAGCGTATTGTGAACCTCTTTTTACCCTTTTAGTGTTCTTGTTTGGATGTGGTAGCATTTAATTGGATAAGTGGTTGAGTTTTTTTTTTCCAGCCTTTTATATTGTTTCAGACTGTTTTGCTGTGATTCTGTGTGTTTTCCAGCCCCTATTATTCCACAATGACTAAGCCATCTCTTGTTGTCTCTTCTGATATACCCACAAAACTTGTCCCAGTTAGTTCTGATTTTTCTTTCTCTCATCACACTTATGTTCATCGTATTACGAGTGTGGTGTTGAATGGGAAAAATTTTGCTGCATGGAGCCATTTCCTTAAACTCTATTTAGGGGGAAAGGGGAAGGTCCATTGGCTTTTACCTACTACTACCCAACCAGCAACGACAGACCGTACCTGTGCCCAGTGGGACATTGATAATTATACTATCTTGGGATGGATGTTCAACTCTACGGTGGATCGTATTTACCACATGTTCCTTTATTGTGACACAATTCTAATTCTATGGCATGATGTATGCTCATGCTTATAATGATGCTCACATCTTTGAGCTCTATTAGGATTTTGCTTGTGCCTCCCAATCTACTTTGGGACTTTTTGTGGTAGAGTTCTTTGGATATCTTCAAGCCCATTGGGAAGAGTTGGCTCAATATGAGCCCTTAACTCAGTTACCAGTAAATGTTGCCTCTCTTGTGTCCAAACGCCTTGCTCGCCAGCATACTTATCAGTTTCTGATGGGTTTAAACTCTGAGCGAAACTCTGAGCGAATCTCTTCGAACTCAGATTTTAAACACATCACCTATGCATCTCTCTATGAGGCTTTTGCCACCATTGATAGTGACGAGTGCCGTAGACGTCTAGTTCAGCCGAGCCCTCCTCCTATGTCTCCTGTTTTATCTAGTCATATGGCTTTTGCTGCAAAGTTTGGTTCTCGGGGTTTTGCTGGTCCAGTTACTTGTCATCATTGTAGTGTTTCTAGTCATGTTAAGACTCGTTGCTTCAAACTTCATCCTGAGTTGAGGCAACGTTCTTCCTACCCTTATGGTATTGGCACCCCTCGCACTGCTGCTTTAGTGGAGGTTGCTTCTACTCCTAGGTCTCTCAATATCCCTAATTTACAAGGATAACAGACTTATATTGGTTAGCTTCAGGCTCAGCTTGGATCTCTCACTACTAGTTCTCATGGCCCATCGTCTTTGACTGTTGCCAACCTTGTTACTAGTACTTCTATTGCTTTCCATGTTCGGTTTGCTAGTCTCTCATGGGTTGTGGATTATGGAGCTAATGATCATATGAGGGGTGGGTTTTCCTTTTTTTCTTTTCTAGTGCCTACTATTATTGCCCAATCTATGTATCTTGTTGATAGTTCTTCATCTTCTATTTGTCATAAGGGTGTAGTGTCTTTATTCCCTACCATTACTTTATCGTCTGTTTTACATGTTTCAAATTTTGCATATAATCTCTTATCCATTAGGCCCCGTTTGTTAGAGCTGTGAGAAAGTGATTATAGATTATAACTTAACAGATTATAGCTTATAGCTGTGAGTATAAGCTGGTTACCTGTTGAGTGTAGTTGTGAGATTATAGATTTAAGAAATAGAGTAATGTTTGGTAAATAATCTATAAAATAGCTTTTTGCCGTGTAATTGTCATTTTTATCCTTATGAACATAAAAATTGTAATTTTTTCATTTTTTTCACTTTAAATTTTGAAAAAGTTATTTCATTAATGGAAGTTGATTAATTAGTACCTAATTTGGTAAATTTTTACATTACCTCAAATTTATTTTTTTATATTTATTTATTATTTATTTTTTTAATAATATTGAGTTCACAAAGGAACAAAAACATGTCATTGCAATAAAAAATACAATAAATTACTATTAAGGCAATAAAAATAAAACTTTCTAGATATTTAAAGAACTCCTAATTTTGTCTGCAAATTGACATACAAATATTATGTCTCCTCACTTCTATTTCGTTGTCATCACATGCAACATCATTTTCATGGCGTGCTTGTTGAGATGAAGATCCTTCCTCTTCATTAGGCATATAATTCGTGAATCTATCATAAGAGGCAAATGTAATATCGCGGAACTCACTTCGCCGGATGAAATTATGAATTGCCATTGTTGCACAAACAAGTTTGACTTGGGTCAGCCATTTGTAGTTTGGTGCGATATCCTTTATCATCGGCCATATTTCTTTTCAAATCCCAAACGTTCTCTCTATTACACTTGTAAGTGATGAATGTGCTTGGTTAAATTTTTCTTGTGCATTTTTTTTTTTTTTTTTTTTTGGAAAGGGGGTTGACCATGTTCAAATTGAGCTAGATAATATCTCTCTCCTTTGTAAGATGCAAGATATCCTTTCATATTTGGATACCCAGCATCCACCAAGTAAAACTCATCTATTTTAAAATTTCAAAATGAAATTAAAGTAAACAATTATAAATGTAAAAATAAGTATGGAGATGTGAGTGTGGTGCATCTACTGTAGCAATCAAATATAAAACAGTTACCTCCTTGTGATTTTGGAAAATTATAACTAGGATTCCTAATTGTATCTAAGAAGATTCGAGCATCGTGTGCACTTCCTTCCCATCCTGGTAAGCAAAATGTGAAACACATATCAAAGTCACATGCGACCATTATGTTTTGAGTTGCATACCTCTTTCTACCTATTAAACGAGATTGCTTGTCTGGAGATATATATGCTTTGATGTGTATTCTGTTAATTGCTCTAATACAATCCTATTGCAAAATAGTTAATAAAAATATTTTTAGTCACAGATTATTAGAAATATCCTACAAACATTATTATATGTAACACCCAAGTTTCACTTGTAATTATTTTTTTACCTTGAAATGAGGATAATATTTGCGCTTGCTTCGAATATATAGATGCAGACCATTTCTCGGTTGAGGCCTTACCCAATCAATAGACATCATTGTAACAACTTTTAACACTTTTTGGAAGTATTTTGAAATAGTCTCATCGGAATGTTGAAATCTTTCTTGGACATTTTTGTTTCGAATGTCACCGCCAACAATATACAAAAATATTGCAATCTGCTCCTAAACTGAGACTTTTCATCCAATTTCAAGGCCATACTTTGTCTGTAACAAATCACACAATTGATAAAATACCTCTCTTTCTATTCAAAAATTTTCAAATATTCTTGTTCGATTCCCTTCTTGTAATTCTACCATCCATTTCCCCCCTGTTAAACTAGATGTCCTACATGATTCTTTTATCAAATAATTTGTCGCATATGTCACTGCAACTGTTGTCGCCGTAGCTAAAAGCATATTATTATGTTGTTGGGTTTGCGATGTGCTGCCTTCATCTTCAATAGCTTCATCATGGTGATCATTATTCCATTCATCGTCTTCAAAATACCTACTTATTTAAAGGCTTAGTTACTATTACAATAATGACCTTACTTTCTTCTAATTAGATTTTAGTCCAAATTAAGCATTATAAATCATCATGACTTCAAGCAAAATTAATCTTATAGTTTAACTCAAATTTTATTTTTAATTTTAATAATTTAGTCCAATTTTAATTAGGTTATTTCGTTCAAATTAAACATTAAACTTAATGCACTAATGAATCAGAAATGCTTTTGGCTCAAAATGTATAATGTACTAATGAATCCTCATATTCACCTCTAGCCAAAAATAATAGGGCCAGTTTCATATCGTTTCATTTATGTGAGAAAATATTTTTTTTTAAATAAAAAAAAAATTGAAAATCTCACCTCACCTTTTTTTTTTTTTAATTTTTTTTTCTGGGTTCTCTATATATCATAATTATGAGACTTCCTAAAAGTCTAGACTAGAATGTGGCATCAGTTAACATATATTTTTTATTGATTGCCAAATTTTGATTGATCTTCTCAACAGCAAATGAACTCTAGACTGGAGTATGGCATCAGTTAACAAAGATATTGCTCACTTAGCTATGTATTTTGATTTCTCATGTATTTCTAAAGTATCTAGAAATGTTGTAAAACTAGCAAATGAGCTAGCAAAGCTTGCTAACATTTTTAATGGTATGTGCTTTCTATTTCTTAAAAAATTAAAATAAAATAACCATCACCGAAAAAACCTTATATATTCTACTTCTTTTGCTTTTTATCAATTTACATGTGACCACCAAATAATCAACAAAACTACCCTCTGACAAGATGGAAAATAACTATTACCAAAACCCTTAAATATTCTACGTCATTTCGTTTTAATCATAATCGAATACCCACAATTTTTTTTTTTTTTTTTTGTTTTTTGTTTTTTGTTTTTTGTTTTGTTTTGTTTTGTTTTGTTTTTAGAATGGGTATCTTTTTTAACTATCTTGGTCAAGCATACTCAATCACAAACACCTTGCATTACATGTTTGAACCTTATATATCTGGAAGATCATGACAGGATTCAAAATTTATTAACTAACAAGTCCAACTCAGAAAGCTTCTGGTTCTAATTGATGCTTTTACTATCAATGAGTGATGATAATCAAAATATTTGTTTCAGATCCTAAACCCAAAATTATTTAAGAGCAATAGTATTAGTCTAGGCATGATGATTTGGACCACACTATTTGCATGCCAAAAAGGCCCAAAACCAGAGAGCAACAAAAGTAATGTACATGCATCTAGCCCCGGTCATTTTCCATTAAGTATTTATTCATTTCTAATCCTAAAAGTCTACAGTGGGATTTAGGAAGAGCAACTTTTAGCAAGATTATAGGGAAAGTTGAAGCAGCTGTAGGAGTAGGAATGAGAAAACAGGCTATGTTTTTAAGAGTTTACCTCCCTGCTATGCATACATATCTCAGTTGTGGAGTATAGACAACTTTTGAGCAATGTTTTTCAACATAGTTCAGAAGGCCCCTTGTTTGATCAATAACACCAGGTGAACCTTTTGGAGGTGGCCTGAAAGGGTACAACTGATGTTGATATACAATATATATATCAAACTAAGCTCTACATATATATAAAAGTCTTCACCATTCACCTACCATTCATATTCAAGATTGAAATCAACCATTCAACTAACATTCAACAAGTCAACTATTCACCTGCCATTTAATTGAGAAAATGCCACCTACTCACCAACCATTCAACCATTCAACTAACAAAGTCTAACATAATTAAAGTCCAACAAAATATTAATAAAAGTCCAAATAAATGAGTCCAACATAGCAGTCTAACATAGTCAATATTAATAAAAAAAAAAAATAATGAGTCTAACACAACAGTCCACAATTAATAATAAAATTCTTAAACATGAAATAATTAGAAAATTCAGAAACATCCAACTTCAGAAACAATTAGCCACGATAACCTGTGGTGGTCTTCTCTATCTCAATCTCCAACTTTAGAAACCTCAGTTGAACTTCATCCGTAGGAAGAGTTATGAAGCACTTACGGTGCTTGTCTCGTAAGAACAATCTGGCAGCCCATACATACAGCTTATCATTCAGGAACACACCAGGGATGCTTTCCAACTTCGCAAAACATTCTGCAATTGAAGGATATCTTGATGAGGTCTGTGTTGAAGTAGTTGAAGATGACTCAACCACATTGACTATACGATCAAGCGTCTTGTTAAGTAGAGCTGCACTAGTAAATTTCTTCTTTGTCTTGCTCGTGGTTGATGAACCATCAGTGTTTGATGGACGTTTTTTGTTTAACTCGGAAGGATGAACCACCTCCAAATCAGCATCATCATAAAATTCAACATCATGTGGGGTATGAAATTCCTCCAGAGTCTCATCAGTGTGAGGCATAACCCCTGAGCAAGGAGTGTATGCCCATTCTCCTGTAGCTGCTGCATCTGAGAATAATATGTCTAAGTCTTCAGTGAATTGCAATGGCATATGCCGAAATTTAGTAGCATCAAGATACCTCTGCAACAAGTACAAAGGAAAATTTAACAATTTCAAGTAACAAAATTTGGTCTATTTAAACAAAAAACAAACAGAATATGTACATTAAGCAATTCATTTACCTCCAATTTCTTGGTCCACCACTCATTAGATGCAGATATAGCTCCAGTCAATGTATCACGACCTAAGCCTGTCTCACCCCTTAACAAATTATTCCATAAAAGTTAATTTTTTTTCAACACATCCCAATGATTTTTCATTTGTATTCGTTGGTATGCTTTTCCAGTCATACTTTTAAACTTAGTTGTCACATTTTCCCACCCGACCCTGTCTAAGTGTGCACCAGATTTGTGTCCAACCTTCACTTGCTCAACACAAAGCTTAATAAAAATTTCATTTGATTTTGCATCCCAGTGAGCTTTAACGGATGGTACTTGACTTGATTTTCCCTTGTTCTTCCTATTATCAAATTGTGTTTCCTCTTGGGTACTCATTCTATGAAAGAATTTTTTTTTTTAAAAACAAACTCATTCATCAATGCTTGTATTACAACAACTAGATCAGTATAAAATAACCATACATGGCAACTACGTCAACATTCATTGGGTACAAAGCTTACTACAATAGTTCATGGTAAACTACATTAGCACGAAAGCACCAGGTATCTCTAAACAGCACCTGTCATCATTTGAAGAGTAATGCAACTGACATAACAATACAAATCGTAAGCAAACCCACAACAAACGGCTTCATGAAAGCATTGGTTTGCTCAAGCATTTGGTTCTTCACTTTTAGTCCTACAATCTCCATATTTTGATTTTGATCAAGCATTCTCTCGTTCCTCAGCCTTTCTACCATCGTCATAGATTTTGGGGTACACCACCTCCAAAATTGACAATTTCTCTTCTCACAAATAAAATACAGTCTCCTTTTAGATGGCTTGTCAGACTCGGTAAACCTTATGGCAGCTCTTAGCCCACAATCACATTTCAAAGCCTCATACCTCAAGTCGAAGTTCTTACCACTAGAATAATAATTACTAGAGGATGACATGCCTCTACATTAATTAGGAAGAGTTGAATCCAAATCCTTTAAAATTAATTGGGAAACTAATTGTAAATATATTGCACCCAAAAAGTATTGATTGAATAAAATGTTTCTAACATATATTGACAATTCGTTTGAACCCATTTGTTCCTAGAAAAATTTGAAGTGCACTGATCTTATTTCATATGAAAGAGTTATTTCTAAAAGAAGGTAGAAAATTTATCAAAGACAAAAATTTAAGTTGTTAAAGACAAAAAACCACTTTATTATTTACATATCCTTAACAAAATCTATCAAAGATTGAATTCACTGCCTTTGAATGAGAGACAAATCTAGTCTCTCAAAGCATCAAAATTGGTTGCAATGTTTTAATAAAGCTAGCTCTCTTTTCCATTAAATCTTGTGAATATTTCAAAAAATACCTTACTATAAAGTTGGCAAAACTAAAGTTATGGAACATTGAAGAACTAGATTGTGACTGGTAATATGCATGTAGTTGAAACCAATTGGCTAAAAAAAAAGGACTCTGCAGGTAAGGTATCCCTTGCAACAGCCAGGGTCTTTGAGTGGTATGTATACTATTAATTTATGCCCTTTATAAACCTAAATTAGTGGGAGTCTCATGTTATATATATATATATATAACACTAGGATGCCAGCTAAATTAAATATATATATTTATGCCCTTTACAGACCTAAATTAATTTTGGTAATATTATAGTTCATGCAAAGGGTCATCATGGGAGACTGAAAGATCAGATACTTGTGGAGCTCAAGCTAGGACGCCGGCTTACTCTTTCTTCTCTCTTGCAAAACATGATGTGGTGGGCCAAATTTTAGATTCTTGAATTAATAATGGATATATATATTCAATTGTCTAAGACATACGGATCCTCACAAGATAATCTGATCAAGCTAAATATGAGTAAGAATAGACCGACTTACCAATCAAGTTTATCCAAATGTCAGTTAGTCATGAGTCCCATGTGACACACCATGTGAAAAACCAATTATAAAAAACAACTAAAAGGAGAAAAGGTTGCAGCTCATTCTAACCCTAATTCTCCTACTCTCTTCCTCTCTTTACTCATGAATTACTTAGAGATTATTGTAAATGAAATGTTGACTTAAACGTCAAAGGTGCTTTGGCCGGCATTGCTCCAATGACATATCCATCATTTATCTTTTTAAATCAAGGGAATTTTGCTTCATCAATATATATATATATATATTGATTCCACAATATGAATAGTTTCCCTAATGGCTAGAACCAGCCTTGTGCAATTAAAAATTATCCTAATTTTTAGTAAATTCTTTCTCCTATCAGAATTGTAGATCTCTAATAAAATTCAAATCTTTCTCTATGTCTTGGTCCCTGAAGATTATGGTTTTGTACAATACAAAGAGGGTTCAATTGGCTTCTCCTCTAGTTTGATCAACATTATCAAAGTTCTAAGAATGTGTCAAATCTTAATTGAGCACAAACACAATTAAGCACTCACATTCCAAAACATCTAATGATTAAATAAATAAATGACAGATCGCAGTAAAAATGGGCTTTTTAACCCTAATCAGAGAGTGAAGAAGAGAGAGAGAGAGAGGCGTTTTCAACCCTATTCACAGAGAGAGAGAGAGAGAGAGAGAGAGAGAGAGAGAGAGAGAGAGAGAAAGAAAGAAGACACCATTTCACATAACCAAAAACAAAACCCTAATCAATGTCCATACATGTATCTCAACCATGAAATCTTACCTTTTCGGTGCAGATGAACGGAAAACAGGAGGACGACTGTTCTTGGAGAGGTAGACGACTGTTCTACAAGCAGGATCTGGTGCGATCAGATAGGTCGATGACTGTTTTCATGGGTGTTTGGTAGAGCTTCTTCTCGGTCGCCAGAGGAGAGGAGAATAAGAAAGAAGAGTGTGAGAGATGTGAGAGTTAAGGCAATAGAGATCATCAAACGATGCATTTTCGTAAATAATGAAGTTTGGGAGGGGCAATTAAGTCATTTCATCCCCCTACACCAGCTGCGCGCTTAAGCTAAAATATTAAGCACCCCCTGACTAAGTTTTCAAAAGAGCTGAAAATTAGCTTCATTTAAGCTATAAGTTGGTCAAGTTAAGATGAACCAAACACAAGTTTTTAATTTAAATTAAGTTAAAAGCTGAAATAAGCAACTTATAAGCTCTACCAAACACCACCTTAGCCGTCTTGTCAAATAATTTAATTGTGTTATTGTCTTCTTAACCCCTTCTTACCTTTTACAGGACCTGAGTTTGAAGAGAATTTTTGGCAAGTGCTATGAGCGTGATAAACTTTACTACTTTAGGGATCTGCCGAACAAGCATTCATCTTCTTCTTTAGCTAGTTTTCAGGCTTTTGTTTTGCTTGCTTTCACGTCTTGTACTTTTAATATTCAAACTTTAGAATTATAACATGCTCGTATAGGTCATATTAATTTTCAATATTTATGTTAACTTTTTCTTTCATTTAATAAAGCTTGCAAAGGTTCTAGATTTCATTGTGTGGTTTGTGTGTTATCTAAGCATACTCATACTAGCTATATCCCTCATATGACTTGTGCTCCTCATGTTTTTGATTTTATACATCCTTATATCTAGGATCTTTCCCCCCGTCACTGTATTTTCTAGTCATAGACATTATGTGACTTTTATTGATAATCACCTTAGGTGCACTTGGGTTTATCTACTTCATCGTAAATCTAACGTGTTTCCTAGTTTTGTTCAGTTTTTATAAATGGTTAAAACTCAATTTCATACAGTTGTTAGGAATATCTGTTCTGATAATAGTAGGGAATATATTTCTAATGAATTTTGTTCCCATCTCAATCAAAGCGGTATTTTTCAACAACTTACTTGTCCTCAGACCCTTGAACAAAATGATGTTGTTGAATGCAAAAATTGTCATATTATGTTTGTTGTCCGATGTCTTCTTCAGGGTATGGTGTTCCCAAATCTTATTGGCATATGGTTGTTGTGGATGTTGATTTTTGACCACACAACCAAACGAGGAACTCAGTTGGAGAGCATTGACAGAATAGATTAAGCCTAACAACCTGCTCAAGAAGATGAGAATCTGGAGGTGATCCGTCTACCCGAGGGCACTCCGACAATCAAGTCAGTAATCAATATCTCTCACGGATAGCAAATAGTGCTTAAACTCACAAGAAAGAACTTATCTCAGACTCATGAGGGTGCCTTGATTTTATAACCAGCAATGACTTGATCCCTTTAGAAGACTCACTTCAATGGACTCAGGCTCAATGCTCATCCTGGACCCTCATTTAGATAGAGATAAACTCTTCTTGAGCCTTATTTTTATCCAGACTGAGATCCTCCCCTGTTATAGGACTTTTGTCCCTTATTTGCTTATCTCGGATTCTGGTATCTCCGCAGATAACTTTAGCCTAGCTGAGATCATCTCGACAGCATGACCAGGCCACGTGGCACCTCAGCTGACACTTCGACGTCACTTTATCCACGTGCTGTTATTCACAAAATACTCCCCACAACTGCCCCCTAGATTCTATTACCTCGTTAACCTGAGGTGATGGAACCTAAACCATTTGTCAATATAGCATGTCGGCTAAAATACACTCTTCTCTTCGACCAAGATCATGACCCGTCGGCTTTATATAACCAAGACTCAACTGTCCATTTTACCAAGAACCAAGAACCAAGGATCAATTTCTTGAAACACCTTAGCCAAGATCGCCCTTACAGCTGAGGTTATGACCTCACTTAACTCAAGAATTTAAGAGTTCTTACTCATTATAAGCTGTCACACACAGTCATTCTAACCGTTTTAACAACATGTCCTTTCTTCTTTAGTTTGTACCTGACACGCGCTATCGAGGTGCCTCATTCCTACCCACGCTACCTGACAAACACGTCGTCTAAGGCAGCTCATTATGTTTTGCCGCCTTTTCACATTTTTAACAAAACTTCCTTTTTCTCTCTCTATCTCTTCACTTCGTATTCTCACATTCTCTCCATGCTCAAACTCTCTCTCTCTCTACACTCCTGAATCCTTCATTGCTGTGTTCTTGAGCTCCCTACAATCAGTGCAATCCTCTCCTCTGACGAGCTTTCCATCATTAGTTTCTATCGTCTGTCTCTAGCAAGCCATATTCCGGCGTCTTTTGTATCGGCATCGCTCGATAAGTCCTCAACTTCTTTTTAATTTTTGGCCATGTTCATCAATGTATCTGTCGCCATTGAATCTGTATTCACAACTATACTCTGTTTTTCTAATTTGTTCTTGAATTTATTCTGTGCTGTTTCACAAATTGTGTTCATACTCTGTTCGTGGTTCTTGCATATACCTATGCACTGTTTCACAAATTGTGGTTACTCTGTGTAAGCACATCTATTTTCTATTTCTCTGTTTCATTTCTTGATTTCTGAATCATGTTTCTTTTTTGGTCTTCTTGTTTGGTTTCTAGATTCCTGCATTCGATTCTTGTTTTTGCATAGACTTAGGTTTTAGGGTTTGATTTTAGAATTCTGTTTCTTAGGAAAACTGAAACAAAGATCCTCCCATTGATCTTCAGAAACCCTCAACCTAGTTCTCTAAGTTTTTAGCCAAAGTTTTCGGACCCATACCAATCATTATTTTCTGAAATCCAGTACCAGTTTCATTAAGCCGACATCATAGGTATGTTTAGGTGGAGGGTAGACACTCCGACCAAACTAGAACACTTCAGGCGAGAGTTCTCTATTCCAGCCGACATTTAAATCAGGTTGGCTGGGGAAGAGGACTCTATCATGCCTGATGGAGACTCCATGCCTTTCCCCGTAGTTGCCTTAATTGAGTGTGGACTTCGATTCCCTTTAGATACTCTTTTCCGAGAAGTCCTCCACTACTAAAAATTTAATCCCATGCAACTAGCCATCAACTCATATAGGGTCATAAACGGTATAATCGAACTGACAAGTTAAGAAAAAGTTAGGATCACACTTGCCAACATCTGGTTCTGTTATACCATGTATGGCCTTAAGTCTGACAAAGGCTACACGTACTACCTTAAACCCAAATTCACCGCCTTCAAACTTATAGCTGACCTCCCAGACTTCAACAAGGGTGCTGGAGATGACTACTTGATCATCTCGGGCAACTGGGAATTTGAGCCTGATGACGATCTTCATCTCTTTCCTCTGTGCCGAGTAGTGTTTAGAGAGGATGAAGGTAAGAACTGAGTCATCTCATAACTCCATCTCTGTTAAGACTTGTCAATTTACCTATCTGTAATAATGTTTGCTTCTTGCCTTTTGCAATTCTTCCCTAACCATCAAAAGACTTTCGCTAAACTTTCTTCCCCAGCAAAGATCTGAAAAGGTTATTGGGTTTGCTAGTTGAGAAACGTAAAGCCCCACTGCTTTAATTACATTTTGAACCACTAAAGTCCTCTGCCTAATACTCCCAGAAGAAGCAAGGCTTCGGCAGCCACTCAACCAGTTATTTCCTCACCAAGGCTTGATCAGGCCTCCTCATCAGATCCAGTGGACCAACCATCAACTTCAATTCCAGTCCAACTCATTCCACTATCCCAACGCCAGCGACGTTGCCGAGTTCCCAACGCCTCTGCTGGGCGAACCCGAAGTCGTAAGCACTGAGATTCTGAGTCATCGGCGTACGAACCAAATAATCCTCCAATCGCACTGCCTGCAATTCACTTTGGCCCTAGAGTCACCGGTATTGCCATAACCAACGATATGGGCCGCAGTCAGGCTGTCGTGGAAGATTTATTGGCCGACCTTCCAAGAGTTGTTACTATTCACTCTTCTCCCTCTCAATCCCAACAAAAGCCCAAGCCAAAAAGAGTCAAAGAGCCAAAGCAAAGGCCTCTACCACCCAAGTTAACTCTAAAGATACCGTGCTGATCTCCAAATTAGCTGAGATCGAAAAAAACCCAACTATCGCCGATAAAAGGCCCGCTGAGGCTAAACCTTCCGACCAACAGCGTTCCAAGGAGCCAAGGTCAGAAGGCTCAATGTGGCTAGGTGTTTTCTGAGTCGACGAGCCTTAGGCCCCTGCATTCGTGGTTGGGGACCGACCAATGACTGCTACTGACAGTGCAATTGATAGCATTGAGGTCAGCGTCACTCTTTCCACCGCTGTTCTCTTGCCTATCGACTTGAATCGTATGGTCGAGATAACTAAATATGAAAATTTTGCGCTGATGATGCAACACTCAGTTTTGGTAAGTTTTTAGCACTTACTTTTTCATTTAGCTTCATGTTCAATTCCTTGTACTTTTAAGCCACTTTACTAACTTTGTTTGTTCCTTTCTTTCTAGGCCATCCAGCATGCTCACTCTTTCGTAGTGAATGCCGAGGCTTTCAAAAAGGAGCTAGTCCAGAAGACTCAAGATGCTACTAGCTACCTTGCCTCCCTTAACAACGCTGAGGCCAAGATCAAGGTTTTGCTAAATCAAGCCAAGGCTACCAGACGCGCGCAAGACCGGGCCGAAGAGAGGGCTGAGGCAACTAAGGCTGTGGCCTAGGTACTCAAGTCCGAGATCAGGGACGTCGAGGTCAAAATTGCAAAAGCCAAAGCTAAACTCCAGGAGGCCCTGGCCACAAAAGAGGCTGAGATCCAGGCAGCCGACCAAAAGGCGTTCTTAGAAAGACAAGCCGCTATCCGGGATGCATACAAAGCCCAAGTCAATCAAGCTTGCAACCGAGGTTATTACCTCGGCTGGACGGTGGCACTCAACAAGTTGTTTGTCCAAATGGACTCTCTACTCCGAGATATCAACCAACTCAGCGTGCCATTTCCCCCTTTTCCAAAAGACTCTGAAGACGAAGCCGAATAGGAGGAGGTCGAGGCTGAGGAAACTGATGAAGAGGATGAGGTTGTTACTGATGCTAGGTCCCTTACTCTGAATGATCAAGTCTTGGACTTAAGTCAAGATGAGGAGGACGAGGTCTCCAAGAGTGCCTCTCCTAAGAAGACTTCTGAAGCCGAGGTCCAGGCCGCTGAGAAGAGCCTTAATGAGACCCTTCTAGAGATCGATGTCAAGATTGAGGCTAAAAAAACTGCTGAGAAGACCACCCTACTATCTGTCGAGGCTGAAACACCGTCAACTGCCAAAGCAGGACAGTCTGCTTAGAGTTTTCTCCTTACTTGTACTTTTCGGTTGTAACTTCTTGTTGTTTGAACAGTTTCAAGTTTCAATTTGGTCGATATTCTTGCTTTTGTATCCGAACAAGTTGTCTTCTTTTCCAGGCCGAAGTGTCCTTTTATCTTTGAACAAGTACCACCTTCTAAATGCAAGTTTTGTATTTCCTTTTAAGTGTTGAATGTTTGTTTACTGCTTTCCTTCTATGCCCTGTATGTTTCCACACTTAGAACATTATTGCAATGCTTCCAAGTACACCTTAACTGTGTAATTACTACTATTTTCCTCAGCCAACACTTAAAAATATAAAAATATTTTTATAAGTGTTGTTTCTTTACTTGTACTTGCTGTCTTTAATCAATACTTCATTCTTTTAACCTTTCTCAGTTTTGACAAACTGTTTGGTTATTTCGGGTAACAAATACCTTGGGTATTCCCTTATCTAGTTATCTCGGCTAACACCAACTTGTGAATTTTCCAAAATTCCAACAAGTGTCAAGCTTATTCCTCATTCGTGCTTCCTACCTCCTAATGTGAACCTAAGTACCACTTATGTTCACATTAAGCATGCATCTTATATTATTGCCGAAGTCTGATTCAAACAAATTTTAGCCGAGATCTTCTACCTTGGTGTCTTTGTTAAACTAACTAGACTAAACTTAGTTCAACTCTACCATATGGCAAGTGTTAATTTAACTCTATCATATGGAAAGTCTAAGTTATTCATCATATTTTCATTCGAAAACATCACAAACTTAGTTCAACTCTACCATACGCAAGTTGGATTCAACTCTACCATATGGCAAGTTTAAGTTATTCGTCATGTTTCATTCGAAAACATCGCAAACTTAGTTCAAATCTACCACAGGCAAGTTGGATTCAACTCTACCATATGACAAGTCTAAGTTATTCGTCATGTTTCATTCGAAAACATCGCAAACTTAGTTCAAATCTACCATAGGCAAGTTGGATTCAACTCTACCATAGGCAAGTTGGATTCAACTCTACCATATGGCAAGTGTAAGATATTCATCATGTTTTATTCAGAAACATCGTCATAAGACTACTCAGCCTTATCGCACAAATTTCAACAAGAATAAAAACAAAATCCAGATAGTGTTTTATTATAACGTCGGCTAATAAAATAATTACATAAATCTCAAAAAACAAAAACTAAAGATAGAAAAACTTCAGATTGCAAGTGTTCCAAGGTCGTGGCAACTCTTTGCCATCAGCATCTTCAAGCCGATATGCCCCATTGCCGGCAACCGAGATGATTCTATAAGGCCCCTCCCAGTTTGGACCAAGTTTGCCCTCCTTAGGATCCTTTTTGTTGCCGAAAACTTTCCTTAGGGCGAGGTCCCCTACCTTGAATTCTCTTGGGTTGACCTTCTTGTTGTAAGCCCTAGTAAGCTGTTGCTGGTATGCCCCTAGCCAAATTGTTGCTCTCTTCCTTCTTTCTTCCAATAGATCCAGATCTCGAGCTAAGAATGCCTCATTGGTTCCATTATCTATTTCCTGGGTTTTGATTTCAGGGATGCCGACCTCAAGTAGGATGATTGCTTCAGTGCCATATGCCATGGCAAAAGGAGACTCCCCAGTTGATCTTCTCGGCGTAGTCCGATATGCTCATAGCACATTGGGCAATTTTTCCACTCTCTTTCCCTTGGCTGCTTCCAGCCTCTTTTTAATCCCATCCAAAATGGTTTTGTTTGATGCTTCTGCCTAACCATTACTCTAGAGAAAACTAGGAGTAGAGTAATAGTTCTTAATCTTGTACTTTGCACAAAAGCTCTTAATTAGCTTATTGTCAAACTAAGTGTCATTGTCTACTATAATGGTCCTTGGAATCCCAAACCTAGTTATTATGTTCTTATAGATGAAGTTCTTTACATCAATATGTCGAATCTTTGCAAGAGGTTCAGCTTCTACCCACTTTGTAAAGTAGTCTGTGGCTACTAACAAGAACTTTCTCTGTCCAGTTTCCCGGGGCAGTGATCCCACCAGGTCCATGTCGCACTAGGCAAACGGCCAAGGATTGGACACAGGATTCAGATCTGTTGATGGCTGGTGTATCAAAGGTGCAAACCTTTGACACTTGAAACACTTCCTGATATAGGCTTTAGCATCCTTTTGCATGTATGGCCATCAGTATCTCTGGGATATGACTTTAAGGGCAAGTGACCTACCTCATGTATGGCTTCTACAAACTCTTTCATGGATTTCATATGAAAAGTCCTCTACTTGAAAAGGATGCACGCATTAGAGTAGAGGTTCGGTAAAGGATCTTCAGTATAGATGCACTTCTACTGACAGGCAGAACCTGTCCGACTTCAACCTGGTTTTGTGTGCCTTCTTTCTGTCCTTTGGCAGTCTACCCTCTTTGAGGAACACAACTATGGTGTCCATCTAGCTAGAACCCATTTCCACACATATTGCTTTGTATTCCGTTATCAGAGGCTCCACACTTGGGCCTGACAAATAATCAACCATTATTATCCTAGCCTCACCTAATTTCATAGCGCTGGCCAGGTTAGCTAAGGCGTCGACATGACTATTGTTATCTCGGCTAACCTACTATAAACGACAATTTTCAAACAGTGTTAGCGGCATGGCAACCTCCTTGACATAGGCTATCATTATTTCATCTCGGGCTGCATACTCGCCCGTTGCTTGATTCACAATAAGCTGGGAGTCACAAAAGACTACCACCTTATCAGCTTCCATGGCTGCTGCTAGTTTTAGTCCTGCAATCAGCGCCTCATACTCTGTTTCGTTGTTTGAGGCCTTGAACCCCAAACGAATAGATTGCTCAATCATTCGCCCATCTGGCGACACCAAAACCACTCCTGCCCTGCTCCTTGACTATTTGAACTTCCATCAACAAACAGGTGGAAGGAGTCGCTGATGTAGATATTGCAGGGCTTTGGTTTCTCTTCCTTCTTCTGTTTTGCTAGAGTGGGGTCCTTTGGCCCCAGTTGGGTTTCTTTTGGTTCCCCTGGACATTCTAAACGATAACTCACCGGAGCCCGGCGTAGGATGGCACCAGGGGTGAACTCGGCCACAAAGTCGGCCAGAAACTGGCCTTTGATTGTTATTCTAGGCCTGAATTCCAAGTCATATTGGCCTAGTACCATTGCCCATCTAGCTATTCTTCCTGTCAGATCTCCATGTTGCAACAGGAACTTCAAGGGATTCTCAGTTAGCACCACAATCTTGTGGGCTTGAAAGTAATGATTCAACTTTTTGGAAGCCATTACTAGGGTTAGTGTTAACTTCTCCAAGGGTAGGTACCTGGTTTCTGCACTTGCTAGGGTTTTACTCACATAGTATACCGCCTTTTGTTCTCCCTCATTTTCTCGAATTACTACTACACTCACTGCATGGTCTGAAACTACTAAGCACAGGAACAATTCCTCTCCAGGTATTGGATTTGATAGAACTGGAGCTGTTGTCAGGTACCTTTTCAAGTCGGTCAAGGTGACTTCGCATTCTTCTGTCCACAAGAAATCTGTGGCCTTCTTCAACAATTGAAAAAATGGTTTACATTTATCAGAACTTTGGCTGATAAATCTATTCAAGGCTGCTGCCTTGCCGATCAAATTTGGACCTGCTTGGCTAAAGTTGGGATTTTCAAATCAAGGATAGCCTTGATCTGATCTGGGCTTGCTTCTATGCTCCTCCTGGTGACCAAGTATCCCAGGAACTTACCAGACCTGACTCCAAATTCACATTTCGAAGCATTGAGTCGGAGCCGATATGTTCTTAGGATATCAAAGATTGCCTTCAAATCGGCTAGATGGTTCCCAGGCTCCTTGGTCTTCATGACCATGTCATCAATGTAGACTTCTACTGTCTTCCCAATTAGATGTTTAAACATCTTGGTCACTAACCGCTGGTAGGTTGGTCGTGCATTTTTTAACCTGAAAAACATTATTCTGTAACAATAGAGTCATTTGGGGTGATGAATCTCGTCTTCTTTTCATCTGGGGCATACATTGCTATCTGATGGTAGCCTCTGTATGCATCCAAGAAACTCATCCTCCCCTGCCCTGAAGTGGCATCTACTAACTGATCAATCTTAGGCAGTGGGAAACTGTCTTTGGGGTAAGCCTTATTCAGGCTGGTGAAGTCTACACAGACCCTCCACTTGTCGTTCTTCTTTTTCACTACCACTGTGTTGGACAACCAAGTTAGATAGTGTACTTCTCGAATGGCCTAAGCTTCCAGTAGCTTGTCCACTTCCTTCTCAACTACTTCCACGTACACTAATGTTGGCCTCTTTGCCTGCTGGATGACAAGTTTAGCTGACTTGTCCACATTGAGCATATGACAAGTGACCTCGGGGTCGATGCTAGGCATCTCATAGGGCGTCCAGGGAAACACTTCTATGTTTGCTTGCAAGAAAGCTTCTGACTTCCTTTCCTCCTCCTCGGCTAAGCCTAAGCTGAGAAGGAAGAAGCGCTCCACATCATCTTCCTGGGCCAGAATCTTCTTCAAAGCCTCCTTACTCTTGTCGGCTGGTTCTTTTTCGACGTCATTTAGGACCTCCATGTCCTCGTCTTCAATTTCAACTGTCTCTGCTTCTCGCACATTGCAGGTGGACTTCATTGCTTCCATGGAGCAATTTTTTCCCTGTCCCTGATCCTCTCTAACCTCCTCAATTCCATGCTCCGTTGGGAACCGTAACAGTTGGTGCAGTGTTGAGGGAACAACCCTCATTGTATGCAACTACGGTCTTCCCAAAATAACATTATAAGGGAGGGGGTATCAATCACTGTAAACTCCGTGCTTACCTTTTTCGTGCCTGTCTGCACCTCCAAATTCGTGGCTTCTAGAGGCCACATTGGCGTTCCGCTAAATCCAACCATTGGGCTGTTGGATTGTTCTAGGTCATCTGGGTAAAGGGCAAGCTCCATGTAACATCTAACATACATGATATCATAAGAACTACCTTGATCAACTAGTATGCGCCTTATCTAGTACTCTCCAATCTTCAGTGTTATAACTAGGGCATCGTTGTGTGGATGTTGCGCCATGTCTAGGTCTGCGTCAGTAAAAGAAACCACTGGACCCTGGTACTCATTTGTCCTGGGCTTTTTTTGCTGGACTTGGTACACATGATGTAGGTGCCTTATCCTCTGAGTTTTCCCACGTACATCATTCTCATTGACCTTCGAGTGAAACACATTGATCACCCAAGGTCCATCTGCTTGCTGTGGTAGCGGTGGTGGAGGTGGTACTGCTGGTGCCTGGGGTAGTCTTGCTTATTCTTCCCTTGTTTTGGCTTCATCTACTAAGTCTCTTAAGTGACCCTGTCTGACCAGATCCTCCAAGTGTCTTCAGAGCCCTACATCCTTGAGTCAAGTGCCCATTTTCATTATGGTAAGCACAATGTTTCCCAAGGCTCCTTTCCATAAACTCACCAAGGATCTTCTCTGGTGCTCTGTAATACGGTTGGTTTCTGATCCTTTCCAGGACTTTGTAGACCAAGATCCTGAATACAATGGTGACTGTCTGTGCAGCCCTCAACCCTGTTTCCTACCTGTTAAAACTAGTGTTACCTCAGCCTCGCTTCGGCGAGCCGTTTCTCTTCTCTTGTTTTGGTGCCTTCGTCCTTGGCGTGTCCTCTTCTGCTCTGGCATACTTCTCGATCCATGCCATTAGCTCCTCCATACTTTTTGGTAGAGTTTTTGCCAACGATTTTGGAAGTAAGCAATCATCCTCCAGGCCGTTTTTGAAAGATACGACCGCCAGCTCCTGGTTATATACCGGTATTCGGTTAAACATCTCATAATACTGTTTGGCGTAAGCCCTGAGGCTTTCACCCTCGCTAATGTTCAAAGCTAGCAGGGAGTCTACCCTTAGCGGCTGCAACTTGTTTGTAACAAACCTGGCCACAAATATCTCGGTCAGGCCTTCCCAGCTCTTCACAATTCCTTTCGGCAACTTGTGAAACCAATCCGATGCGATTTCCCAAAGGATGAGGGGAACACCTTGCACAGCCCTTTTTGGGGCCTCAAACCTATCAACCTCCAATGAGAACGGCGTTCTCGACTTGACGGGGGATGTGACCTCGGCATTGAGTCGCTTCCACTAGAAGTAATCTATCAGATCTTCCTTCGTTTGACCAGGAGCTCGACTATCAACAGATTTCAGTCTTTTTGGCGTACTACTCCCGACGTCGTGGTGTGTCCTCTTGGACTTTTCTTCATTCACTGTATCGAAACATAGGCCCTTCCCCTGTACATGCCGAGGTTCTTTGACATAGGTTCCCTTGGTACGAGGCGTTCTCTATGACTCACCTCTCACTGACTCTGCCCGCCCGACATCCCGTGAGGGCCAATGTGAGTGTTCATTTTCCTTGCCATGCTACAAGACTACTGGGATTGTTTTCTGTCCCCCTTTCTGGGCATCAGTCTTTGCTGCTGGTACTGGCGTGTCCTACAACATGAACGGTGGTTGTATCACATTGTTCTACATCATGAAGTTGACAACCGACTGTAGGTCTGCCAACTTGTTCACCATCCCTTTCATCTCAACATCCCTCCTCAGGCATCTATCCTTCCATACCTGGAGGTTGCTTTCGTTGTAGTACTCATCTCAGCCAGCTTTCTTCGGGGCATTCCCCTCTTTGCCGACGTCCTTCTCCTCAGGATTTGGATCTTGTGCTTCCTCATTAAGGTTTTCTTTCTCGACGTTAGCATCTCTTTGTTCACAACTCTCACTGTTAATGTCATCTCCAATCTTTTCTTCATGTTTGTCGTTGGCCATCTATTCTCCTTAAGTTCCCACACTTCGGCGTCACCTTAGGCACGTGCTGTTATTCATAAAATACTTCCCATAGTTGTCCTTGCTATTGTTTACCTCATTAATAGGATCCCTAGTCATGTGTTGCATGGTCTCACTCCGTTTTATATCCTTATACCCACTACCTCTTTGTTTCCTCTTTTATCTTGTGTCTTTAGGTGTACCTGTTTTATTCAAAATCGGAGTCCCACTCGCAGTAAGTTAAATGACACATTTATTCGTTGTACCTTCTTAGGGTACTCTTCCATGTCCAAAGGGTTTAGGTGTTATGATCTTATGTCTCGTCACTTTCACCACACTTTGAATGTTACTTTTTGTGAGGATCTTCCTTTCTTTAGTACTTATCTTTCTTTGTTGGCTTTTCCTCCCGTTACTTCTAGTACTTGCCCGTGCCCATTTTGGACAAGGTTGAGGATGAAGTTGTTCCCCTTCTTCCTTCTCAACCTTCGCCTCCTCCTTTCCCACTGCAGGCATACTCTTGTCGCCCACACACTCAGTTGTCCCTTGTTGCCTCTCCGATCTCTAGGTTAAATAGCTCTTTTTCTTTAGGCCTATCTCCTCTACCTCCTCGTTGTAACCTACATCGGGATTGACATCCTTCAGATCGTTGGATTATTTGAGTAATACTAATCATCTCATTTCCTACTATCTTTCCTATGATAGGGTTTTTGATTCTTATCATTCTTTTCTTGTCAAGCTTGAGTCAGAGTCCATTCATCATTCTATGTTTGAGGCCCTTCAGAATCACAAATGGATAGAGGCTATGCAGAATGAGATGGTGGCCTTAGAATAGAATCACACTTGGGATCTTGTACCTTTACTTCCTGGGGAAAGCACTAGTGGTTAGAAATGAGTGTTCACTATAAAGTATCTTGCTAATGGCTTCGTTGATCGTTATAAACCCCGCCTAGTGGCCAATGGTTTCACACATATCCTTGGCAAGTATTTTGGCGCCACTTTTGCCTCTATCGCCAAGTTTACTTATGTGCATCTCCTTATCTCCCTTACAGCATCACATTCTTAGCCTCTTTATTAGCGTGATGTCAAGAATGAATTTCTTAATGGGGATCTCCTTGAGACGATTTTCATGGCTTCTCTACCCAAATTTCAAGCTGTCATGACCAAAACCCGCCCCTATAGGTTTAGCGTTGTAACCGGCCAGTATTCTTGGGATTACCAAAGGCCTCTGACCTAAAAATCATATAAGAGAGGAGCTACGAAAGCAAATATATAAAATACATTGTCCATTGAGCTGTGTAGACATACATGAGATAGATAATTTAAAACTTTATATACATAACCAAAAATTGTTCTCACGTTATACCCACACACTTAACTATAGCATCTTAAGTACAACTAACAAAACAAACAAAGTCTTATAACATGCAACACTTCGGGAACCTCCACGTGAGGCACAATGGTTGGCTTGACAAAACGGAAGTCAGATAGAAGCCCTTAGGCCTGGTCCTGCAGACGCTCACCTACATATACATATGTACAAATAGTGAGCTAAAGCTTAGTGAATAACATTATCGTAAAGAAGTTAGTGAATGAATTCCAAACATATCATATTCATAAATCAGATCATAATAGAATCAATTCTCATATCAAAATATAATAATGGTACATCCAATAGAACATATCACATCGTCATCCAACTAGAGTAATCGATTCCGGATATCGATTAAACATATATCACCACAATGAAATGGCTAACGAGATCTCGTAATCACATATATGTCATGGACCCACATTAACATGCCATCCCCCATGACTTTGGACTATCTATGGATGTCATAATAGATTTCAAGCATATGACATTCGTTTACGTAGACAAATATCATTTTAGAAATCATAACGTATCAAATAACATTTGGAACATAATTCATATGAACATATCGTTACAATAACATTACTCACAGTGGGCTTCCAGAAACGGTCAATCAATCTTCGAACGTTGACTTACAAACACAAAAGTACATAACACAAACACATCTTATCATTACACATGCACTTGGCCATTACGGCTTAGCTTTCTTTACATGGGTTTCTTATTCAGTCAATTTCTCATAATTTGTACACGTGAATCATATTCTCGGATTTGTTTCATAATTTTTAATTCAATTGCTCATTTCATTTCTTAGCTTAATACTCTTTAATCACTCATAATTCATGCCTAAATATGCTTAGAAAAGGATGGGATAAAAAATATGAACACATAATGTCTTTTAAAAATATGTTGAAAATGGCTTAACCGCTCAAGCGCATATTCGGTCACTCGAACGGACTGCTCTGCTTGCAAAAGTACTGGATGGTCTCATTCTACGCTCGAGCCACAACTCCTACGCTCGAGCGGTCCCACAATACACAAAGGGTTCACTCGAGTCGTCTGTAGACTGCAAAACTACTGGATGCTCGAAATGTCCACTAGAGAGGCAAATCCTTCGCTCGAGCAACCTGTAAAAATCCTAGGTTTTCAAAACAGAGTTTTGAGTGTCCAAATGCGAATTCAAAGGCAAAGCTCACGCATGGATTGTTTTTAAAGCTTGAAAACTTTTCCAAAAATAAGAATACATGATCCTTTACAACCCTTTGCTTAAAACTCATGAATTTAACCAAAATTGGGTTCAAAACCTCCATGCATGTAACTTTCATAAACTTTTTTTTTCTCAAATTCCATGTCTTTAACAAAATTGAGCTTTAAGGCTTCAAGCATATACAAAACACTTTTTCAAAACATGATTTTAAGAGGTAATATGTGATGATTCAAACATGCATGTGCCAATTATCCATAATTTATACATGAATGGTCAAAATCAAACTTGGCATGGCAAAACTCAACATGTTTAGGCATGCATGTAGAATTCTCTTCTTAATTCTTTCTTAAGACTTCTCAAACATGGAATTTACTTACAAAACTTGTTGACATATGCATGCGTGTACATTTCATGCTCCAAACTCAACACAAATGATAAAACTCCTGATGAAAATGATGATCAAACAGTTATATATACATGCATATAAGAATTATAATCAAATTCTTTACCTTCTTGACAAACTTATGTGAAATACATGCAAATGATCGTAATAACTCCATGAATTCATCTCTACAACACATAATCTTCTTGAATTAGTAGTCAAAAACTTACCTGGAGCCTTGAATTACTCTTGTTCTAGCTTAATCTTGATGGATTTTAGCCAAGAT
Organism: Camellia sinensis; assembly: GCF_055761805.1. Taxonomy (NCBI): domain Eukaryota; kingdom Viridiplantae; phylum Streptophyta; class Magnoliopsida; order Ericales; family Theaceae; genus Camellia; species Camellia sinensis. The sequence continues at coordinate 27,652,584 of NC_138966.1, read as the reverse complement.
CTTCAATTCTCCTTCAATCTCTTCATTTCTCTCTCTAGAATTGCACTCTCTAAAATAAATTCTCAAAATTTTGCACTCAAATGAAGCAAATTGAGCTCAAGAATAAGCTTAAGGGCTATATATATATAGCTAAAGTGGCTTTCTACAATAATTAAAACATTAGACTTGCCAAACGAAACTTAATTAATCAAATTGAATCAATTTTAAATTAAATTTGTCATATGATTCTAAAAATTCCGAATAACACATTGATGTCCCCAATTTCAGTTTCAGATGCCAATAAGGCTTTCAATTTTCAGATCAAAGCAGAATTCCAGATAGATATTTCTACGAGTAACAGATAGAAAGCCAAACAACATACAAAATACACAATTAGCACATAATTCATTCTAAACACGTAGTTAGCATTCTTAATTACGGATTAATAGTTAATTAAGGATCAGGGTTGTTACAGTCTCCCCACCTTAAAAAGTTTGGTCCTCCAAACTTGAGTTACCATATATATATATATATATATAGAGCTGTGCAAAATACCACATAATCTGCTAAAATCGCACCGATCTGCATCAATCCGCGCCGCGCTAACCGCTAACCGCGGTTTAAACTTTAAAATTTATAATCTGCCAACTGAACCGCTCCGCTCCGCTATAGTTAATACATATATATTTTTTAACCTTCAATGAAATTTCAATGTAAAAATGAGTGTGAGAGAGATTTAAGATATAAATTTATTACAAATTAGTAGTTATATATATGAAATATATTATATAAAATTACTTTGTGTTATATATCTAAAAAATATTATACAAATTAGTGTTATATATTATGCAAATGTATGATAATTGGTTAGAATATTCTTCAATTCGCTAATTGGTTAGAATATTCTTTAATCCGCCAATCCGCCAAATACTGCCCAAACTGCAATTTGTTAATCCACTAATCCACCAACCCGCCATTCGGTTGGTAATTTTACTCTCAAACTTCCCGAACCGCACCGCGCACACCCCTATATATATCAAATACAATAAGATGCCTTAGGCTCACACTGTTTTCCATTTTCGTAAGTGGTTTCGTCCTCGTTCCGCTTGTTATAGAGACTTGATTCGTTTCCCAATCATTCAACAGTTCATTGTTCAATTCAGTAGTCGATTAAAAAATCCATCACAGTTATTCAAAGTCATTCAGAAGTTGTCAGGTGTATAAGGTAAGTTCATGTATTAACCCCATAGCAGTAAACATAGTCCTAAAGTAACCATTAGTTTCCATAGATTTAATTGTATTACACGTTAATACAGAAGTAGTTATTCACAGAACATACTGGTTACATATTGTAGACACCCCAATTTCGACCGCCCTTATGACTTGGGCTCCACCGATTGCGCACCCAATGATAAATGTATACGCTTGTCAAATGCTCGAAGTCCTAAGTAGAATGCCTCAGCTTTGAGCCACAAAACCCTGTGAACTGCTTGCTTTGTTTTTGGACCAAAACAACAGCTTTTCAAGCTTAAACATCTTGCGACTTGCAGACCCACTTGTGTGGACTGCCGGCCACTATTGTGGACAGTCGGCCAGTATTGTGGCTTGCCGTCCACTATTAGTGGCCTGCCAGCCACTTGTGTGTTTTTGCAGATATTTTTGCCAGCTGTGCCAGCTATTTCCACAGGTGCATGCACTTGCCCATACGTGTCTGTATGGATATTTCTGAGGGAGTTTCATGTTTCTCTATAAATAGAAGACCTCCCTTTCCATTTTTGAACATTGGAAAATTTAGAGCAAAAATATTTCTCTCTCTTGCAAATTCTTAAGCCTTTGCCTATACACTCTAAACCAAACCTTGTGGTATTTGAGCTGAGGTACTTTTGAGCTTACTTTGAGCTTTTGAGGGTGTGTAAGTGTTGGTTTGTCGCTTAGAAAGGATTCTCCTCTTCAAGAGGTATAAGTCTTGGCTTGTTTCTTTGATTTATTTGCTATTTTTCCTACTGTTTTTGGACTATTTTTGGGCTGTTTATACTCTATATTTTTGGGCTGAAACTTGTGGTTTAAGGTTATTAAGGGTGGAGGGATGGATCACCTTTCTTTGTACCTCACTTATAAGGCATTTTCCCTTGTGTTTCCCACATTTTTGTCAACTTTTTTTGAGCTTTTTAATATTGAATCTCAGAAGTTTTTCAGAGGCTAAAACCATGTTTTGAAGTCCCACAAATGGAGGGGGTAGCCTCCCCTCCTTGTGCTTGTTTACTAGCTTAACTTGCTCTATGTTGTAGCTTACTCTTTTAGCTCTTTTGCCTTCAATTCCAGCACTGTCTTTAGGTGTTTTTGGACTATTTTAGTGTGCTTGTTCCATTTATGCCTTGTATTACATGCTTGTAGTGTAATGGTCCTCACAGGTTTGGAGGTTTAGGCCTTAGCCTCCAATCTATTTGAGTTGATAGCATTTATTTTTTGATTTCCATACTTGTTTTCATCTCTAATTATCTTTGTAACCTCCCTCATTTCTTGAATTTTTCTTTGCTTTGAAAGTTGTTTCAAACTATTTGCTTGTTTAAGCTTGAGATTGAGGTTGTTGTGCTTAATGGTTTAATCCATTTGGGGGTTCATTACCAACAACATGACACTTCTCTCATGCCTAAAACAACACTTGGTTTGATACTCCTTTCCATTAGAGGACTTAAAGCTCACTTTTGGACTTAATTGACTAAAGAATGGATGGTAATTAAAATGAAGTAATAAAATTAGTACTAAAAGTGATGCAAGATAAAATCAACTTGGGTTCAATCGGACGTTAATTGATTGAACCCATTAAGTCTTGAGACGTTTCATACTTGTTAGTGATGTAAACGGTTAAAGAGTCAATGTCAACCACTTCCCTTGATCAATCCATGATATGGAGGAGGTTTTAAGAGTCTTTAAATTGTGTATTTATTGAATTGTGTTCCTTGATTCATAAGTTATCACGCAATGAAATTGCGCCAATTGATGATTTGCGAATCAAGTCTACCCCTCTTTTGACATATTTGCTAATAAGGAGAGGTAAGGTGGACAAACATCTCCTAAGAATACTCTGGTTTGTGCTCTGTTTGTCCTCTGTTACTGCAGGAAAGAACCAGCACCAATGGCCAGCAGGCCATTTCTTCTGGACGGCAACCCCCTATTAGTGGCCAACTGGCCACTACTTCTAGGTTGCCGGCCACTTTTTTAAGGCAGGCAGTGCCCTTTTTCCAGCAGACCAGATCAGAAGTTGAGGTGAAAAATAATGCATTTTTCCAACTGTGAGTGTGCAACAGAGGCATTCCGATAGCAAAACGGAGAGCATTATCTGGTGGAAATCTGCATCCGTGCATGAGTCGTCCCTCGATTCTCGGGATTCATCAAGATGATGTTGTAATTATGTATGGAATGGAGGGCTTGTAGAATAGCTATGTTGTACTTATTTAATTAGCTAGAATAGTTAATTAATTTATTATTGTAATAGTTAGTTAATTAGCTAGTGTAGTTAATTTACTTTATTCGGTTTGTAATAGTTAGTTAATTAGGTAATTAGCCTAGCTAGTCCATTTATTCGGACCCTCCTGTGCGAAGGCCAAACATGTAATAATGTGTATGTCTTCCATCCTCACGTCTTTCTCCCTCTTATTTACTTGCTTATGATGATTAGTTTAGAACATCACTTTCCATTTCGCATACTCCATGTTTGCATTCACTTGTCTTGCATGCATTGAGGCTCAGCTCGTCATTCTAACCAAGCATTGTTGTTTACATACTTCGTTGAATACGTGTTAAACAAATGCTATCAAGTTGACTCACATGGCATAATTAGTAGCCTATTAGTTGCATATCGTATGCGTTGCATTAGTCATGTTGCACTAGTTAGGAGCATGCATATTTTTCTAACTCTTTTGCTTCATTTGGCTTGCCTTGGAGTACGAGGTGAGCATTTTCCTGCTTTAGCATATCGCTTGAGTGTGGTTGTTGCCATATCTAGCATGCTTGCCATGAGCCTAATAGCTTAAATGATAAAATTGCTTGAATGACTATGAATGAAGGCTAATTGTTTGAATTGGAATAATTTGAGTAATATTTATATAAGATCACTTTTTCAAGTGGTATATATTCGAAACAATTTTCAAAAACAAACATGAGACCAAATATTCCAATTTTTGAAAATTAGTCTATACTTGTGTGCGCATCACATAGTAATGTTAGCCTCATAATCAGAACAAGAGCATATAACGTAAATAAGATTCATATTATGATTAGTAGAGGCCGATCTTTGATCCGGCGAGCGGGGGTGCTCAATTAATGACCTTTCTCTCTTGTACCTAAGTTCCCGAGTCGAGACAATCTTGGTGATGACGAACATATGGCCCTTGGCACGAGTCATGGGTTTCCCAAATTTTTCAAAAATATTTAGGTGGCGATTTTATATCTGGCAAAACAGTCCATTTTTGGCATTTTTATTCAAAACTGATTTTCCAAAATATTTGCGGGATTTGAACTCTTTGGTGTTTATCTATTTCACATTGCACTTGTGAGATCAAATTCAGAACTACCGAAGTCCGAACTGTAGGGCTAGTCGTATCTGAAATGAGCACGAAAGTTGAGCTACACATATACTATCAAACTAATCTGCTGTCAACAAGTCTTGTAGCATTACATTCCAACTACAGTAACACGAAAGCAACCATTCTCTAAATCAAACAAGCTGATGGTAGTAACAGTAATACCGGAGCAATTGATCACGTGTCATACATACAACATTCCCATATTCCCATAGCATAAGTTACAAAATCCTATAATCCCATTCACGTGTGTTCCCAATCAGTTATAGGCATATGGTTAAAAGCTATTTATAATCACATGGTCTTCTATTGATAGTCCACATTCTTCATAAGTATCCAAAATTGATTCAAGTTCTTAGTCAATTAGTTCCCTTAGCAACACAATTCGGTCATTCGATCATAAGCAATTCATAATCCCCCATAACGTAATCAAATTAGATAATAGTTCTCAAATTAGGCAAAGATCTCCTTAGATTGAATCAAATGAAAGTGTCATCGGATCACATCAGTTGAAAGTTCCATCCAGTCAGATTAAACAAAAGTTCAAAGCGTATGTCATCAAATAAAAGGCCTGTCAATTCAATCGAAGGTCTCATTAAACTAAAGTTCTATTAGATAAGGTCAGATAAAAGTTCTATCAAATCAGTCTCAAATAGGGTACATTTGGTTCTATAGTTCAGTCTCAAAGAAGTAGTCTTTCTTTTGTTGAATGGTGTGTGGGAATTATTCTGTGGTTGTGGTGAAGATTGTGCTATCAACAAGTTAGAAGACAATCATTCTTTGCGCCTTCGCTTCATTCTTTCTTCTTCCAAAACTAAGAGTACAGGCACTGTCACTAGTGAAATCTCTCGTCTGCTTTGAGTTAAAGATGTGACAACATGATCCTAAGACAATGGAAGACTATTAAGTATGGTAGTGACTTGCATCTTGTCTGACAAAGGATAATCAGCGTTGTATAATTCTTTAGCAATTAACTCCATTTGATTAACATGATCACCAACACTGTCATTTTATCACTCATACGAGTGTTATTGTATTTGTCCAAGAGCAATTGAATTTGAGTGTCTGATCGAACTCCATACATACGTTCTAGTGCTTCCATCAATTGTTTTATAGTTTCATGTTCTTCAAATAGTGAAATAATGTTGTCTTTCATATTATGTAACATAGTTGCTTTTGCCATTGCATCATCCTCTAACCACTTGTTTCCAAACCAATTAGAATAATTATCTGGTTTGTAAGTGAATAAAGTGTACAAAGTTTTCTCATGTGTAAGAAGATAAGAAATGTGGCGTTTCCATGCTTGAAAATTATTTCCATTAAGCATCTCAATTCTTGAAGCATCAATAGCACTTTTAATAGCCATATTAAAAAAAAAATGTGTTACAATAAAAGTGCAAATGTGGATATTACAAACAAATAAACAACAACAACAACAACAACAACAACAATAATAATAATAATAATAAATAAACAAATAAATAAATACAACAACAAGGCTTAATAAGGATGAGCCTTGTAGTTGTTAAGTCGACCATTATGATAAGCAAAATATTGATATGGAGGGGCAGGACAATCTCCTTGCCTTGGGTAAGAAGAATGATGAAAACCCAACGACTAATTAAACTCAATTCTATGCTTATGAGTTTTATGAAACCAGGTATGAGCCCAAGGAACATAATGGCGCTTATTAAATATTTTTTCTTTCAATGTTTCCCTAGCTAACTCCCTTGGATGGCCTCCTTTTCTAATTATTTCTTCCAAAAATTTAGCACAATTACCCACGAAAAAATTCTTAGAAGAATTTTAGAGATTTCAACTTTTAAATGACTGAAAACGGCTTTGAAATAAGCGAGAACGAGCCGAAAAATCCCCTAAACCAGGCTGCTGTCGGTTCAAGGATTGGGCTGGGCCAGTTTGAATCAGCTGAGGCTGAACCAGCATGACACGGGGGTCAAGGTGCGGATCGGCGCTGGCACGTGACTCTGTGCACTAGGCAGACCGTGACTCTGGGTTACTAGGCTGCACTTGGCCGGATTGGGTCGCCTATTGGGTTGGCCCAATTTGATTCTTTTTAATCCTTAGACCTAAAGCAATATATTTTCTGGATGTTCTTCTAATTTTTGGACCTTTCTTTAATTTGGAATTTGGCCCAATTACTTGAGTCTTCAAAACAAAGACACCAATAGACTGATTTGCTCTGGTTGTCTTCTCCGGTGACGGGTGTCGAACACCAAACTCTAAAATTTGAATTTTGTGGGTCAATCCTTTGTCGTTTGTCACAACGAATTTCATTGTTGTGATCAAAATTTTGAAAAGAACAAGATGGTGCTAATGTGTTGATGCAAATGGAACTAAAAATTATTTCATAAAATTTCTTCCACAAGCCCCTATGGATTAGAGTCATAGCCGACCAGTAATCACGAGATTACCTGCGGCCTCAGCTAGAAATCAAACCATATTTAATAATAGGGGGCTGAACTGTGGAAGCATCACATACAAGAATTGTCCAACGAGCTGTGTATACATGGTTTAATCAAAAACTTTCTCATATACATGAAATAGCTCACACCAAGAAATATTTACGTTATATATGTAATACGTATATCTAGGATCATTTTACAGTTTCAACACCAAGTTCCAAGGTTATACACAACATTGGTCATACCTGACCATAAGGGAACAAAAACAAAAGTAAAACAAAAGTAGGGCCTTTGCATGAGGCGATCTTGGTTGACCTCATAGAACTTGGTTTCTCAACGCTCACTAGGGCTAGGGCTGGTCATCCCGCTGTTCACCTACATACATATAAACAAAGAGTGAGCTAATGCTCAGTGAATAATATCAGAGTAAAGAGGTTAATGAATGAGTTTCGTTCACAATGAATCATACTTATAAAATTAAACATTTGAACCACTATTCCCTTCACATACAGATTTGTAAATCACAACAAAGCAAACGATTTCGGGTCCAATACATCATAGCCACATACTCAACGACCTCGGGTCCAACTCAATATAAAGCAAAACGACCTTAGGTCCATTTGTACAAAACGACCATGGGTCCAACACTCATTCATAAACCAACTTTAGGTCTAATGGATCCATGTACCAAGAACCACTGGTCCTCCATATTATATTACTAAACGAACTTAGGTCCACCATTCTTATGTTCATATTTATGCGCATATGATCGTGATCACATCCATACTCACATTCAAAACGACCTTTGGTCCAATAAATTCTTTATTCAAAATGACCTTTGGTCTAATTTGTATATAAGAAGACCTTTAGTCTTTCTTGTTAAGCATTCTAAACGGCCTTGGGCCTAATCCGTGTCTTCATTAAATATACCAAACGGTCTTAGGCCCAATCTGTATCTTCATCAACATGCCAAACGGCCTTAGGCCCATTTCATACTCATATATCAATCACTTCACATACTTTATTACGAATCAAGCAAGTAGAATACTCATTCACAGTACAAAATCATAGAGTCAAAAATTTACCACGTAGGTAACATTTAGAAAACAATGCATACATAAAAATATCTTTACTAAGATATTACTCACAGTGTTCCGGTGCTTGATTCGTCCTTGCGCTTGACCCTACATAATTCATAACACATTGGGTCATAATACAATTCGTTTTGTTCTTTAATTTGCTTAATGTTCGTAGGCTTTTTCCATGCTCTTTAATTCATTTAGTGTACTCAATACATGCCTAAGAGTGCTTAGAGGTGAAAAAGAATGGAAAACGAAACATAAAACGTCTTTTCAAAATTTCTGAAACAGGGCCCTCCACTCGAGTGCAGCTTCCTTCACTCGAGCGGGGATTCAAAAATTAGGGTGGTCGCTTGAGCATAACTTCCATTGCTCGAGCGATCTGCAAAAGTACTGGTTGTGTGAATTTTCCACTCGACGGTCGCTCGAGCGGAAGACTAAGTAAAAAGGGTCCTCGCTGGAGCGCCACTTTGGTCGCTCGAGCGATCTGTAAGATTTTGTAAAACTTCTTGGAGCTTGATTTCCACGCTCAAGCGACACTTTCCTCGTTCGAGCGAACAGGTCGAATTCTGGGTTTTCCAGAACTCTGTTTGAGCTTCAAATCTTAATTCCAAAGGTTCAAAACTTACATTTTTAGCACAAAAACATGGAAAACATTATATAACATGAAAACATAGGTAATTTGAGACAATTACTCAAAATAATGAACTATTGTTCCGAATTCAAACTCAAAATGTGAAGTAGAAACCTTATATGATATGATTTGTATTCTCTTCTTTTCAAATCTCTCCAATGCTCCCATGCATGAGGTGAAAAGTGGTAAAATCATGGAACATCACCAAAAATGTCAAGTGTGGCTTCATGCATGTGCAAAATTCCATGAAATTCAATCTCAATTTGGTGATTTATATATGCATGTACACAATTCAATTCAATTCTTCCATTCCTAAGTAATTTATGCCTCCAGTGTACAATTCCATGCAAATGAGTTCAAGAACAAGATGAATTCAACCTTTACATGTTTTATTTACAAGGATTAAGGTAAGAAATCATACATAAGGTTTGAATTCAAGTGTAATCTAGCTCAATTCCTCCAATCTCCTTCAATTTCTTCTCAACTTTCTTCTCTCTCTCTCTCTCTCTAAGTGTAGAGTTTGCTCTCTTGAAGTGTATGACTCAGCCAAATGGTGAGAATGAGTTCAAAATAGGAGCTAAGTCTCTAATTAGCATATATATATATATATATACATCTCACTAATTACATTGGTTAATCAAGGCTTATGCCTAGTCAAATGGACTTAATTAAGTCAAATTAATCTAATTATTTTGATCCGAATCACTTTTTAATTAAATTTCACTATAGGCTCTAAAAATTATGCTAATCACAATAATACGACCAATTTTGGTTTCTGTCGCCTCTACGGCCTTTAATTTAATTTTTATAGCAGAAAATCAAACAGATTTTCCTACGGTGAACATATATAATTTCACAAATACTCATAATCATATAATTAGCACTTAAAATCATATCAATCTCATAATTATAAGCATAATTAAGATTAATTAACATAATACAGAGTAGGGTTGTCACAGGTATAATTCGGCCACACTTTCGACAAGGTTTGGTATAATGTCACCACCAACTGTTATTTTCTTTGGATATTTTTATGAAAATACAACACGTTGGTGATGGTTAAATAAGCAAACGGAATTAACAAATGCTGAAGCTTGACGGTCAATAACTCTTTGAATTTTTGGTAAAAATATTTCAAAAAATTTTCGTTCTCCAGACTGTAATTCAACATTTGCGTTTATGTGTAAACAAGGCTCTAATACCATTGTAGGATAAACTTAACAATGGCGATGATCGATAATCCCGTAAGGATGTTTATCACGCAAGAAGAATATACAATCTAGACTAAAAACAAAGAGAGAATAAAGAGCAATTTAAAGTGGTTTGTTTCATTGTGTCAACCGTCTATTTATAGCTTGAGTGCTGCTACAGACCCCCACTGGGGGTCGACCCCCAGTGACGTGGCGGGCCTCCATTGGCCAGTTTTTTGTTTTTTTTTTTTTCTTTTCTTCCAATCCTGCAGTGCCACGTGGCACTGGGGGTCGGTGGGGGTGGCATTTACTGGGGGTCCGGCGCATTTTTGTTATAGCTTACATGATGCCTCTTTATCAATGGTTACAACCATTTGTATTGAGTCACCAAATCCAATAGTCACAATGCTTCAAAGTATTGTGTCTTTGTATTTCAAATTCAAAAAAAATTCCAGATTTGTTTCTTCCTGCAGAAAGGTTTATTTCTTTGTGCTATGATTCGGTGTGAGAAGATCCACTATATTATGGTGTAAGCACCTCTCATACCTTCAAGCTTAGCATAATCCTTTTTTTGGCAAAACTATGTTTGGGGAAATAACTTGACCGTGATGTAGGAAAAATTAATTACAAAATGATAAAAAAAATATAATAAATATTAATAATTAAAATTATGAATTTTTTTTATTAGTTTGTAATTAATTTCCATTGACACAGTATCAGTGTAATTGTCCCATTATATTTTAGCCCTCACAGTTGTATGCTCTCTGATCCTCATAACAAAGGTTGTAGGTTCAAGTCCCTGTGGAGTGTTGGGGTGATCCTTTTCCCTTTTCTCTTATTTAGGCTAGCGTAGGTTCTAACAAGTGACAAAATAAATAATATTATTATTACTCGGTATCACTTTATTCTTATCAACAAAAAAATACTACATTTTGTTATCTTAAACTAAAAATTTATATCAATATGAGTATTCCGTTAAGTATTTGTTATGCCTCACTTGTATAAAACATCTCAAATATTATGGAATATAAAAAATGATAATATTTTCTTTTTCTTTTCTTCTCTTTTACCTATTGCGGCAGTCATGCAACCATGATGTAGTTAGCCATGGTCATTGATGTGGAGAAGAATAATTAAAAAAAACAAAACAAAACAAAACAAAACAAAATAAAGAGAATAATAAAGTCGTTTCAAACATTTTGCAATATTAGAAATGTTGTGTGTAAGACAAATGAAAATTTATTATGTATTTATTAACAAATTTCTATTGATACAAATTAATAGTTTAAGATGCACGAGTATATTAATTTTTAGTTAAAGGAATAAAGTAAAACTGAGTGGTAATTAATGAGGTAAAATGTAGTTTATCTAATTTAATAATTTAAAAGGATGACACTCATAAAAGATAGTGAGCAATGTTTTAGAAACAAAGTAGAGAAAAAAAATTTATTGATGAAGTAGGAAATTAATACATTAATAAAGAAAAAAGATGATGAGTGCAAAAAGTATCATAGCGAGTCAAATCAATTTCAACTAGGTTGGCACCAATAAAACCGTCCAATTATATGCTAGCACACTATCAAGAGTTGGTGAGGAACCAACCACAAACACCCAAAACAAGAATATAAAAGGTTGTGATTATAATAGGGGTTTATGCTGCCACTTGTGCCTCTTGTGGTTCAACTTCAATTCACTTGAGAGAAAAATAAGAATATAAAAGGGTGTAATTATATATAAATGCAAAATAAAATAAAAGTTGTCAACTAGTATTTTACAAGGTCAATTCCTTTATTAATTCAAGGCATATATATGCAACAATGTCAACTAGATCTACTTATTAGCTTGCGTACCACTGTAACTGTAATATGGGGGTATAAACACATGATTCATCTGCCACCTAAACTAGTAACCAAGTACCATAGCATTACCCAACAAAGTATGGTCGCACACACTTCAAAATGTGACTTTATTATGTATTTTTATGATAAATTTTATGTATTTTTGTAATAAATGTCACATATTTTTCTAATAAGAGTTACGATAATTTATGATTTAAAAATAAAATTACGCATTTTGTGATAGTGTTATCCATTTTTTGTTGTAATATTACATATTTTTTATCTAAACATTTTCTAATCACAAAATGTGTATCAATACCACAAAATATGTAATATTACCACAAAAATAAATAATTTTATTTTTAAACCATAAATTATCATAATTCTTATCCAAAAAAAAAAATATGTAACATAGAATTTCCCAACAAAGTAAAAGTATTCCCAATGGTTACTAAGCTAAATTTAGTTAAAATAATATTTTAATAATAAATAGTGTAAAAAAGTCATGTTTTAACAATGTTGCTTTAATAGTCAAGTTATTATTCTTTTGCTCAACCAGATTTTGTTCAATTTAATTACTTTATTTCAACTACCATTCTTTTAGTTACTATTTTCAATTGTCATTATCACAAATTATAATTCAACCATCTTTGTGCATATCACAAAAAAATAAATAGTCATTTCATGTATATATATTTTTGTAGTCCACTCAATGTTATAAAATTCTTATTGTTTTTTATGACATACACATTTTTTTTTTTTTTTTCAGATTTGTGGAGTTAATTGAGTTATTTCTTAATTTCTAGATATTGAAAAAAAAAATCTACTTTGAAATTTGTTAAGAGATGAACAATGTTTCATAACAGCTTTGTTGACATACATTTAACTATAACCAAACCTTGTATTAAATTTGACGCAGGGTATAGTATTTGGTAAAATATAACAACTCTAACCATTGGGGAAGAAAAAAATGTTCCAAATACTATTCTTTACCTATTGCAGCTCTTTTAGGTGTCCACTGGAGAAACTCTAAGGGACAATTTTTTTTTAATAACGCTGGTATCCCCAACCCTTTAGTTTTTCGGGAACTCCAAGGGACAATTTATGGGATAGTTTTAACAGATGAGATGAATTGAGTAGTAGGTTGCTTAAAATTAGTAAAAAATAAATTTTGATTAGTTTTAAAATTAATGTAAGTTTGATTTGTTTATATTTGAAATTGATTTCAAATAAGCTTTAACTAGTTGAGCTAGCTAAAATAATTTAGTTTATTTTTTATTTTTTATTTTTTATTTTTATAGTGCACATAAATTCATTGAGCTATGTATTGTTGATTGAGTTACCTAATAACATGTTAAAATTTGACTTCAAAACTTTTACAATCAAGTTCAATTAACTTGATTCATATTATGTCTCTAGTTTTAACTAAAATTAGTCATACAAGCAGCCATGGATGAAATACAAATATGATTTTTTTTTTTTTTTTTCAAAAGTGGCATTTTTTGTGATACAAATCAGTGTATTTAGTTTGAGTTTTCTGGATTAAGTTTTTTGAAAATTGAGTTTTTTGATTTTCGTATTTTTTTGTTTTTAGTGAATATTTTTAAACTTTTAAACATTTTTTTTACTTTTTTAGATGCACCTTACTTAAATGTATCTAAAAAGTAAAAAATTTGTGAAAAAATATTTTAAAATATTAATAAATACATAGAAATACAAAAAATATACTGAATTTTTGTATTTTTTTTGTATTTTTGATATTTAGCGAATTTTTAAAAGATTTTCGTTACAATTTTTTTACTTTATAGATGTATTTATGTTAGGTGTGTCTAAAAAGTAAAAAAAATGCTTAAAATATTAAAAAAATTCAGTAAAAACAAAAAAAATACGAAAAATAAGAAAGTAAAATTTTCTAAAAAATGTTTTTGAAAAATTGGAACCAAGCAAGCTAATTTCTTTTTAAAATACTTATAAAATATGTGATGCAGATTTTTTGAAAATAATTACCAAATGTATGTTATTTGTTGCGGCCATGGGTGACCTTTAGCCTCTGTTTGGGAAGTTAGAGGTTGGGGTTTTTTTTGGCTAAAATAGTCACAAAAAAACAAAATAGGTTTTTTAATCTAATAAGACAAAACATCATATCTAACTTATAATCATTACATTTTTTCTCTCACAAAAAGTCAAAAAAATCAAAAAATCCTTCCCAAACGCGACTTTTTAAAAAGCTAAAAAATCAATCCACTTCCCAAATAAACCCTTAAAACACCATTTCAAATAATTTATTATAACATTTTTAAAGTCGTGTGGAAATAAAACAATGAAGTTCAATACTTTCTCAGTTCATAGAGGATCAAGCCATAATTATATGGCTAACTTTCTCATTTGAATAGAGAGAAATTTGGTTATAAACCCCCTTTATCTTCCTTTCATTGTTAAAAGGACTAAGAAAAAAATTATACTTTCTAAACCCCCTCATAATTATAAAGTCTTGTATAAAGGACAAATTTATTATTTAAATATTTTATATGACTATTATACCCACTCTCTTCCCCACTCTCTTCCTTTCCACAGATGGCCTCTTCAAGAAGAGCGGCGAGCTCTGCAACTTGTGTGGCACCGAAGCCGCCGTCATCACCTTCTCCAACGCCGGCAACACCTTCGCCTTCAGCAACCCCTCCGTCAACTCCGTCCTCGACCGTTACCTCTCCATGACTTCATCATCCTCTAGAGCTTCCGCAAGCTTCTCTTCCCTCTTTCGACATAGGGTTTCAACTCAAATCTGTGCACCATGAACGATTCCGATCTCTAATCTCCCGAGATCGACCTACGTGAACCGTTGTAGAATCGGCGAATCCCTCATCAGCAACCGTTGATCAAACACAGTTCCTGCAAATCGCACTGATACATACATACATATATATATATATATATATATATATATGTTTTGAGTCTTTAATATTGGAGATTTGAATTATTTTTTAGTAGAAGAGAGACCTGTTACATCAAGTTTTCGACAAAGAATTCGAATTGTGAAAGAGTACAGAGACGAATCGCGCGACTGTTCAAAATTTTCATATTTGAACACAGTTCTTCAGATTTTTCATATATATATGTGTGTGTGTGTGTGTGTGTGTGTGTGTGTGTGAGAGAGAGAGAGAGAGAGAGAGAGAGAGAGAGAGATTTTTCATTTGGATAGTGTTGTTAAGTTCTTAAATTGATCTATTGATGAGTTGTTACTATGTTCTCTAAACTTTTTGTTGTAAAATTGTTTTTGATTTTGATAAATTTTTGTGTCGTAAATGAGCAATATGGATTGTGTATATGTAATAGATAACAGAGAAGCCAAAAAAGGTGATACGAAAGAGGCAAGTAACTGTGAAGAAACAGAAGAATAGTGGTTGTGAATGATCTAATTTCATTTGATAGAACTAGAGTAAAATTTTACTCTGGTTCTATTGCTCTGTTTTTTTCATTTGACAGAATCAGAGTAAAATTTTACTTTTATACAAAGTAAAATTTTACTTTTAGCTTCAGAGTCTCATAGTTTACTTGTTTTTCAGAGTAAAATTTTACTTTTATACAGAGTAAAATTTTACTTTTAGTTTCAGAGTAAAATTTTACTTTTATACAAAGTAAAATTTTACTTTAGTTTCAGAGTGTAACATTTTACTCTTATTCAGGGTAAAATTTTACTTTTATACAGAGTAAAATTTTACTTTTAGTTTTAGAGTGTAAAATTTTACTCTTATTCAGAGTAAAATTTTACTTTTATACAGAGTAAAATTTTGCTTTAGTTTCAGAGTGTAACATTTTACTCTTATTCAGAGTAAAATTTTACTTTTATACAGAGTAAAATTTTACTCTGAAATACACGGTGAAGATGGCTTAATAGGAGAGCTGATAGATATGAGCGTATTATAGTAAAATAAATAAGTTTTAAAATATTAGGGGGTTCTGAAAGTACTTATATAATTCTTGTCCTTTTGAAAGACAAATTAGATAGTGAGGGAGCTATCACCAAATCCTCCTAGAATAGAAACTGTCGTGGCCAAAACATATAAAGATTGGTGTAGTTGCTCATAAGGACATATCGATTAAAGGATGTGAAACATATCGATTAGAGGATGTGAAATCCATTTCCGACGTACCCAAAAAAAGATTAGAGGATGTGAAATTGATTTTGTTAAAACTGGGGAAAGATACTTGAAGGTGAATTGCCCATGATGCACACACGTAAGACCATTTTGTTTGGTTTCAGTTTTTAGAATTTATTTTTTTAAAAAAAATTATTTTTTTATTTTTTGTATTTTTTTTTTATTTTCACTGAATTTTTTAAATATTTGAAGTAATTTTTAATTTTTAGATGCACCCAACATAAATACATTTAAAAAATATAATATTTGTGAATTTTTTTTTTAAAAAAATCACTAAATATCAAAAATACAAAAAAAAATAAAAATTCAGTACATTTTTCATATTTTTGTATTTTTATTAATTTTTAAAAATATTTTTCATAAATATTTTAGTATTTAGATACATCTTCTAAAAAAATATAAAAAAATATTTAAAATTTTAAAAAACTCACTAAAAAAAATGCAAAAAATAAAAAAACTTAATTTTAAAAAAATTAAATTCAAAAAATAAAAACCAAACCCAACTTTTCAAGTCGTGACGTGGATCAAGAAAGAAGGCACTTCAATGCTTTATAGCATTGGAACGTGGCACCTATATTCGAGGTCATGCCACATTCATCCGAAACCTTGCCATATTTATCCAAGGCCTTGCCATTTAATACTTCTACCCAAGATTACGGATCCACATGATCTTATTAAAAAAATATGTATCTACAAGTCGTATAATAATAATAATTGTTGGAGCAATCCTATATCACTTGGGAGACGGACCGACTTTATCTTATAAGCGTATAAGTCTCTCAATCTGTTACAACGGGTTTTCCCTCAGAAGAGGAACAAAGCCGTGAAGCTGATGGGACTCCACGCCCACCTCGCTAAATTGGACAATATTATGACAGACACCCACATTTGGCGCTAGAAGGAGGGTTGGTCTCTTCCCTCGTTGTTGTGGGCCCAGTCCGCTAAGGGGTTATGTTGGGGCAATCCCAAATCGCCTAGGAGGATAAACGAACTTCACCTTATAAATGTACTGACCCCTCAACCTTTAACAACGCGTTTTCCCCCGAGGAGAAAAAAAGCCATGAGGCTGACGGGGCTCCGCGCCTACCTTGCTAAAACGAACAATATAGTGGCAAGCACGTAGGCGCCAGGCACGAGCATTTGACACTAGAGGAAGGGCTCGTCTCTTACCCCGCTGTTGCGGGCCTAGTTTGCTGGGGGTTATGTTGGGGCAATCCCGCACTGCCTAGGGGACGGACCAACTTCACCTTATAAGTGTACTGGTCTCTCAACCTGTTATAACGCATTTTCCCCCGATGAGGAACAAAGTCGTAAGGCCGACGAGGCTCCGCGCCCACCTCGCCAAAGCATACAATATTGTAGCAGGCACGTAGGTACCAAGCACACGCATTTGGCGCTAGAAGGAGGGCTCATCTCTTCCCGCTTTTGCGGGCCTAATCTACTAGGGAATTATGTTGGGGCAATCCCACATTGCCCGGGGGAACGAACCAACTTCACCTTATAAGTGTATTGGTCCCTTAACCTGTTACAACGTATTTTCCATCGATAAGGAACAAAGCCGTCAGGCCGATGGGACTCCACACCCACCTCGCCAAAGTGACAATATTATGGCAGGTACGTAGACGCCAGGCATGATGAGCCCTTCTTCAAGCGTCAAATGCGCGAGCTTGGCGCCTACATGCTTGCCACAATTTTGTTCTCTTTGGTGAGGTAGGGGCAGTGCCCCGTTGGCCTCACGACTTTGTTCCTCCTCTGGGGAAAGCACGTTGTAACAGGTTGAGGGGCCAGTACACTTATAAAATGAAGTCGATCAGTCCCCCCAAGCGATGTGGGATTGCTCCAACATAACCCCTCAGCGGACTGGTCCCGCAACGGCGGGGGAAGAAACGAGCCCTTCCTTTAGCGCCATATGCGCGTATTTGGGGCCTATGTGCCTGCCACAATATTGTCCGCTTTGGCGAGGTGGGCTATCAGCCTCACGGCTTTGTTCTTCCTCGGTGGAAAACGCGTTGTAACAAGTTGAGGAGTTAGTACGCTTATAAGGTGAAGTCGATCCGTTCCCCAAGGCGATGTGGGATTGCCCCAACATAACCCCCCAGCAGATTTGGCCCACAACAATAGAGGAAGAGACGAGCCTTTCCTCTTGTAATAACCCCGACCTTTGATTAACATTAATTCATACTTAAATATGCCTAATAAGTAATTAAGGTGAAATTCTGAAGAAAATTGCATATGTGCCACATTATTCGTGTTTATATCTATCTAATGTAAAAATATCTGTTGCAATTTCCGCCTAGAATATTAAATTGATGGCTTGAATGACGTTAGAAATGGGAATTGACCGCATGGATGGACTAATTAGAATTTTTAGAACATTGTGGTAATTTTAATTAAAAATTGATTTGGAACGATTAATTAAGTTGTGTTTGGCAAGCTTAATGTCCCAATTAATGTATTATGGCATATCAATTATATAAGTGACCCTTAAGCTCATTCTTGAGCTCAATTCTCTCATTTCTTAGTGCCAAAATCTGAGTTCATACATCCTAGAGAGAGAGAGAGAAAGAGACTCTATTTCAGAGAGAGAAAGTGTAGATTCAAGGTAGAAGTTGAAGATTTTGCTTGAGTTCATCAATATTGTGCAAGAATCTAATTAATTCAAGACTATAGGTATGAATTCAACCCCCAATTTATGAATCTAAGTTATCAACATGAAGATTATGTGTTTAAATGTATAATTTGAGCTTAGAATGAAGAATTGGGTTACAATTCACATTTGCATGCTCATGTAGGCATTAAATCATCATGTTAGCTTTGAGTTTCATCCTTTGTGTTGGATTTGGAGGATGAAATGTACATGCATGCATATTTCACCAAGTTTTATAAGTCAATTCCATGTTTTTGAAGTCTTAAAAAAGAATTCGGAAGAGAGTTCTACATGCATGCCTAAACATGTTGGGTTTTGCTATATCAAGTTTGATTTTGATCATTCATGTTGAAATTATGGATAATTGACACATGCATGTTTGATTTATCATGTTTGAACCTTGGTTTCATGTTTTGAAAAATAATTCCTTACACACATGGAGTTTATGAGCTCAAATTTTGTTAACTTCATGAGTTTTGGAGAAAAGAGCTTGAAAAGTTTACATGCATGAAAGTTGAACTCAATCTTGGCTAAAACCATGAGTTTTGAGCTAAAGGGTTTATAAAGGATCATGTGTTCATGTTTTAGAAAAGTTTTCAAGCTTTAAAAACAAGCCTTACACGAGTTTACCCTCGAAATTGCATTTGGAAGTTCAAAACTCTATTTTCGAAAACCCAGAATTTGAAGTCTGCTTGAACGAGGAAACCTGCGCTCGAGTGGAGAATGGGAGCTCTCAGCATTTTTGCAGACATAAGCGCTCCGCTCGAGCGACCAAAGTTGCGCTCGAGCGAACCCTTTGTATTTTGTTGAACCACTCGAGCATGGGAGTTGTGGCTCAAGCGTAGATTGAGACCAACCAGTACTTTTTCAGACAGGCCGGTCCGCTCGAGCGACCAGGCCATTTTTAGTGCATTTTGACAAGTTGTTCTGCATTTCATTTCCATCCATTTCTAAGCATATGTAGACATGAATTATGAGTTATTGAAGAGTCATGAGCTAAGAAATGACATATGTAAAGTGAATTAGAAAAATACGAGATAAATCCGAGAATTGATTCACGTGTACAAGTCTTAAGTACTTAACTGAATAAGAAAGCTAAGCCATAACGGCTATGTGAACACGTGTAATGATAAGATATGGTTGTGTTATGTGCTTTGTGGTTGTAGGTCGAGACTCGAAGATCGATTGACCGTTTACGGGAACCCATTATGAGTAACGTTATTGTAAAGATATGTTTTTATGAATTACATTCCAAATGTTATATGACAAGTTATGATTTCTGAAATGATATTTGTTTACGTGAACGAATGTCCTGTGTTTGAAATCTATTATGGCATCCATAGATAGTCCCAAGTCATGGGGGACGGCATGTTTATGAGGGTCCATGATATACATGTGAATACGAGATCTCGTTAGCCACTTCATTATGGCGATATGTGTTTAATCAGTATCCGGAACCGATTACTCTAGTCGGAAGACGATGTATGATGTGTTCTATGGGATGTACCATTAGTATGTTCAGATATGAGAATGATTATGTTATGATTTGTCTTATGATTATGAAATGTTTGGAATTCGTTCACTAACCCCTTTACCTTAATGTTATTCACTGGGCTTTAGCTCACTGTGTGTGTGTATATATATATATATATATATAGGTGGGTGTTCTGGAGATCGAGCCTGAAGGCTTTTGTTTGGATCTGTGTTCTGTTGTTAGCCATTCATTATGCCTCTCGTGGAGGTTCCTGAAGTGCCACGTATTATGTATATCAGACTTTATTTATTTTGTTGGTTGTATTTAAGATGCTATAATGTGTGTGGGTATAATGTAAGAATGACTTTTGGATACGTATATAAAGTTTTTATTATTCCGTCTCATATAAGTCAGCACAACTCATTGGACAATTATATTTATGTATTTGTTTCCGCTAGCCCCCCCTTGTTTTGTTAATCTGTTTCAGAGGCCTTCGGTAATCTTAGGATTACTGGCCGGTTACGATACTAAACCTATAGGGGCGGGTTTGGGTCGTGACACCTCTAGTGCCAAATGCGCGCGCTTGGCGCCTACGTGCTTGCCACAATATTGTTAGCTTTGGTGAGGTGGACACGGAGCCCTATCAGCATCACGGCTTTGTTCTTCCTCGGGAGAAAACGCATTATAACAGATTGAGGGACCAGTACGCTTATAAGGTGAAGTCGGTCCGTCCTCCCAGGCGATGTGGGATTGCCTAACATAATCTCCCAGTAGACTAGGCCCGTAACAGCGGAAGAAGAGACGAGCCCTCTTTCTAGCGCCAAATGCGCGTGCTTGGTGCCTACGTGCCTGCCACAATATTGTCCGCTTTGGCGAGGTGGGCGTGGAGCCCCATCGGCCTCACGACTTTGTTTCTCTTCAGGAAAAAACGCATTGTAACAGGTTGAGGGGCCAGTACGCTTATAAGGTGAAGTCGATCTGTCCCCCCAGCCAATGTGGGATTGCCCAACATAACCCCCCAACGGACTGAGCAGCAACAGCAGAGGAAGAGACGAGCCCTCTTTCTAGCACCAAATGCGCGTGCCTGGCGCCTACGTGCCTGCCACAATATTATCTGCTTTGTCTAGGTGGGCATAGAGCCCCGTCGGCCTCACCGCTTTGTTCCTCATCGGGGGAAAACTCGTTGTAACAGGTTGAGAGGCCAGTACGCTTATAAGGTAAAGTCAATTTGTCCCCTCAGGCGATGTGGGATTGCCCCAACAATAATGAGTTTGAAAAATAAATTCAAAATTGTTTAAATTCAACAAATAAACTTCAAATTGCATAAATTTATTTGAAAAAAATTATAATTATGTATGTATAAACTGCTAATTTCAAGGAATTATTTTCCTTTTTAAGTTAGTTTATTAAGTAAAAATAAATTTATAAAAAAATATTGCTAATTCTAATATTATTAATTTTTTTAATCACTTCTTAAAGTGCTGAAGTTGATTTCGTTTTGACAAAAAATATATTTACTAAATGAACTAATTTTTTATATTAATAAAATAAGTTTTTTTTTTTTTTTGGTCCATTTAAATCTCTCCAAAGTATCAGAGTCATGCAACTATACACATTTCTATTGGGGTGTTATAAAGTAAATTATGACATATGTAATATTTATTATCATAAATGTTATAATTAAATCTTTTTTAGTATAATTAAAAAAAAAATGAGTGTGTGAGTTGATTTCTGACCACACTGCCAAACTAGTACTCAGCTGGAGAACACTAGCAGAATAGATTAAGCCCGAACGACTTGCCACAAAAAGAAGAGATTCCAGTGGTAGTTCGTCCACCCGGGGGCACTCCGATGATCAAGTCAGTTATCTCTCAAAGATAGCAAAAGCGCTTAACTCACTATTCAGAATACAAAAAGTGTACCTTAGACCTGTGGGGGTGCCTTTCTTTTATAGCCAACACAGACCTAATCCCAATAGAAGCCTAGCTTCAATGGACTCTGGATTACTGTTAATCTTGGACTTCTAGTAGGATTAGGATAAACTCTCTAAGAATCTTATCTTTACCCAAACTGAAGTCCTCTCTCATTCTAGGACTCTTGTCCCTTATCCACTTATCCCGGATCCTGGTATCTTCGCTGATAACCTCGACCTAGCCGAGATTACCTCGACATCATGACCAGGACACGTAGCACCCCAGCTAACACTCCGGTGCCACCTCGGCCACGTGCTGTCATCCAAAAAATATGTCCCCACAACTGCCCCCTAGGTTCTATTACCTCGGCATCCTGAGGTGATGGAACCTATATCATTTCTTTCACGCGTATGAGCTGTCATGCACGTCAACTCAACCGTTTTTGCCACGCGTCTTTCCGCTACTGGACCATGTCTGATGCGCGCCATTAAGTCATCTTGCGTCTGCGTGCGCCGTCTGACAAACATGTCGTTCTAGGCACATCAATTGCGTTTTGCTGCCTCTTCGCGTTTTTGACAAAACTTCTTTCCTCTCTCTTCGTCTTTTCACTTCTTCACCATCATCTTCGTTCAAACTCTCTCTTTCTAACTTTCTTAAATTCTCCATTGTTTCAAGCTCTCAAGCTCTACAACTACTCCGTTCACCTCCTTTGGCAAAGTTTTTGCTGCTCCTCTCCACTCACGGCCACCGTTTGACCTCGGCAAACTTTACACCGGTTTCATTTTTCTTCGGTGAGTCATTATTTCCATCCCATTTAACTTCTTGTTTCAGTCTCTTGTTTGTTTTCAATGAACTCCACTGCTTTTGTAATCCTGCTCATGTTTTTTATCGTTTAATTTGTATCTTGAATTCCACCATGTATTGAACATGTTTGTTTTATGATTTTGTTTTTTGCCCAATCCATTCTTGAATATACACACACTGCTCACATATTTGGTGATTTTTGCCACTGTTCTTGGCCTTACACATCTGCACAAACTTTGTCACTATGTTCTTGGTAGCTTATCATTATTCTTGATTCTGAATCACATTCATGTTTCTGTTTTCTGTGTCTTTTCCAAATCCTTGCCATCAATCCTTGTTTGCATAGACTTAGGTTTGGGATTTGTTGTAGAACTTATAAATTTTAGGAAAAACTGAAACAAATTCCCCTTAGATCCTCACAAATCCTTACCCCAGCACACATTTAGGTTTTAGCCGAGGTCCTTCAAACTTTCACAAAACACTTCTGAAATCCAACACCCTCCCCCAAGCCGACGTTATGGGTATGTGGAGGTATAGGGTAGACACCCCAACTAAGTTAGAATACTTCAGGCAGGTGTTTCGAAATGCCAGCCGACATTCATCTCAGGTTGGCTGGGGAGGAGGACTCCATTATGCCTGACGGGAACTTCATGCCCTTTCCTGTTGTAGCTTTCATAGAATGTGGACTTAGGTTTTCACTCGACATCCTTTTCCGAGAAGTTCTCCATTACTATAAGCTCAACCCAATGCAGTTAGCCATTAACTCATACAGAGTCATCAATGGTATCATAGGCTTAGCACGCCGAGAAAATGCTAGGGTAACCGTAGCCGATATCCAGTATTGTTACACCATGTGTGGCCTTAGTTTAGAAAAAGGCTACATCTACTATCTTAAGCCGAGGTCAACACAATACAAACTCATTGCCGACCTCCCAGACTCCAACAAGGGAGCCGGGGATGATTACTTCATTGTCTCGGGTAACTGGGAGTTCGCTCCAGATGAAGACCTTCACCTCTACCCTCTTAGCCGTACAGTATTCAAAGAGGGTAATGGTAAGAGCTAAGAGTCACTTTTACTTGCTTTCAAGTTTTTAACACTTTGCTCCTTTTATTGGTTCTGACGTCTGTTTTTTTTCTTACAGTTCTTCCACAGCCACCCAAGGACTTTCACAAGTCCTTCTTTCCTAGTAAGGACCTCAAACATCTGTTGGATCTGCCAGTTGAGCGACGGAGAGCTCCTTTGTTGCTCAACTTCATCTCGACTTACAAGTCGGTGCTCACCGACGTCCCGAAGAAAAAGAAAAGCAAGTCTCCTCTGTCCGCCACAGCACCTCAAGCAACTTCATCACCTCGGCCAGACCAAGGGTCAACCTCTGATCTAGCAGACCAACCGTCGACCTCGGCTCCACAACTGATCCCTCCATCCCAACGCAAACGCCGACGTGGAACTGTAATCGCCGCCAAGATGGTTCGCAAAAAGGCTGTTACAGACGACCTTCTTACCGACATCCCCAATACCGTCACCACACAACCTTCTCCATCCCAGTCCCAACCAAAACCAAAGCCCAAAAGACTGAAGAAGGCACAACCCAAGGCAACAGTGACTCAGATCGACTCTAAGAACACCTTGCCGAGCTCCAAATTGGCTGAGGGCGAAAAGAGCTCCTCCGCTGCCGAGAAGAGGCCCGCAGAAGCTGCACCCACAAAATCAACCAGGTCAAAGAGACCGAGGTCCGAGTCGGCAATAACCTCGGTCTCTCTGAAGCTTGATGCCCCCTGGGCCCCTTCGATCACTATGGAGAACAAGCCAGTCAGAGTCGGCGACAGTGCGACTGACATCAAAGTCGGCATCGCCCTCTCTATGGTTTTTCTCCTCCTAAAATACCTTGAGCGCAATGCCGGTGCGAGTGAATATGAAAACTTTGCTTTGATGCTACAGCACTCCGTTCAAGTAAGTCCCTAACACTTAGTATTTTTCTTTTTCTATTTTTCCATACTTAGAAAATTCTTACTAACTTTTGTTCTGTCCATTTCTTCTAGGCGATCCAGCATGCCTACTCCTTCGCCATGCAAGCTTTTGACATGAGGAAGGAGTTAGCCGACAAGATCAGGGAGGTTGCTGGCCTGCAGAGGACCATTGATCGGGCCGAGGCCAAGATGAAGACTTTTATTGATCAGGCCAAGGCAGCCAAGGATCCTCAGGACGAGGCCGAGGAAAAGACTGATGCTGTAGAGGCCGTTTCTAAGGTTCTCCAAGCCGAAAAGAAAGAAGCCAAAGCAAAAAGCCCAGGCCGAGCTCCGGGTTGCCTTGGCCACAAAGAAGACTGAGATCAAGGCTGCAGACGAGAAGGCGTATGCCGAGGGGGCAGCCGACGTCAAGGAAGATTACAAAAAAAAGTGAAGTAGGCATGCAACAAGGGTTTCTCCCTTGGTTGGATGGCTACTCTAAAGGAGTTGGCTGTCCCAGAGGACTCTCCTTTCAAGAACGCCAGCAACCTCATCTTGCCATTCCCCCTCACTCCAAGCCAATCCGAGGAAGAAGCTGAGGCTGAGAAGAACAAGGAGGCTTCTGGGACCAAGTCCCCAACTCTGAACGAGCAAGTCTTGGACTTGACTCAGGATGAAGAGGATGAGGTCTCAAAAGAAGCCACTCCTGAGAAGACAGCATCTGACGCGCCTATCGCCAAGAAGAGCTTTGACCAAACTCTCCAAGAGATTGATGCCGAGCTCGTGGCTGAGAAGGCTGCCAAGAAGAGTTCTCAAATGTCTTCCGAGCCCCTAGTCGATGCTGATGCCGAGTAGTCCAGTTTGAAGTTCTTTCTTTATTTCTTATAGCTTGTACTTTTTCCTTTATGAAACAATGTCTCTAATTTTGGCCGACGTGCCACTTTTTGTAATTCACACAAGTAATCTTTTTAAGGCCGAAGTGCCCTTTCTTTGAATGTAAATACAACTTCTTCTTTTGAATGCTTGTATGTTTGTCCTCTTTTTTTAATGCCTTTACACTTAGAATAAATTGCATGTCTTCAATTTATGCCTTTCTTGTATAGTCTCCTCGGACTAGCATACCTCAGACAAAACTTCCAACCTTTCTTATCTCGGCAAGTACACTAGTACTTCTTTTAATATAACCTTCGCTGAACTTGTAAATTTTTCCTAAAAGTTTCAACAAGTGTTAAACCAATCTTCCTTTAACATAACCTCAGCTTAACTGCAACTTGTAAATTTTTCTCAAAAATTTCAACAAATGTTAAGTGTGACCTCGGTTTAACTTCAACTTGTAAATTTTTCTTGAAATTTCAACAAGTGTTAAACATGACATCGGTTTAATTTCAACTTGTAAATTTTTCTTAAAAATTTAACAAGTGTTAAACCAATCTTAGCTTGTAAATTCTTCTCCCAAGCATCATTCTCCAGCTCTCTGCCCCCTAATGTAAACTTAAGTTCCACTTGGGTTCTCATTAAGCATGTGGCTTTGACCTCGTCCCCAAGGTAAGATTCAAACAAAGACTGGCCGAGGTTATCGACCTTGGCCTCTCTGTTAATCTATGTACTTAGTTTCAATCTGTGTTTCACTCTTGCCAATATGGCAAGTCTAGGTTTTTCCAACTTAGTTCAACTCTATTATATACAAGTAGGAACTCTGCCATATAATAAGTCTAAGTTATTCGTCATGTTTTAATCAGAAACATCGCCAACTTAGTTCAACTCTATTATATGCAAGTAGGAACTCTGCCATATAACAAGTCTAAGTTATTCGTCATGTTTTAATCAGAAATATCGCCAACTTAGTTCAACTCTATTACATGCAAGTAGGAACTCTGCTATATGATAAATCTAAGTTATTCATCATGTTTCAATCAGAAACATCCTAACTTAGTTCAACTCTATTATATGCAAGTAAGAACTCTGCCATATAATAAGTCTAAGTTATTCGTCATGTTTCAATCAGAAACATTGTCAAGTATCTGGTCAGTCATACTACACAAGTTTAAAAATCAAAAACTTTATTATTACTTCGGCTAATAACAAAAAATTCTTAAAAAGCAAGAAAATCTAATGATAGAAAAACTTCAGATTGCAAGTATTCCAGGGTCTTAGCAACTCTTTGCCTTCATTATCTTCAAGCCGATATGCCCCACTGCCCAATACCGAGATGATTCTATAGGGTTCCTCCCAATTTAGGCCAAGCTTGCCCTCTCTGGGATTCTTCTTGTTGCCGACAACCTTTCTCAGGACGAGGTCCCCGACTTGGAACTCTCTTGGGTTGACCTTCTTATTGTTAGCTCTAGCAAGCTGTTACTGGTATACTCCCAGCTGAATTGCTATTTTCTTCATTCTTTCTTCTAACAAATCCAAATCTCGGGCCAAGAATGCCTCATTGGTCCCATTCTCTACTCCCTAGGTCTTGATCCCTAAGATGCCGACCTCCAGTGGAATGACTGTTTCTGTGCCATAAGCCATGGCAAATGGGGACCTCCCAGTTGATCTTCTCGGCGTAGTCCGATATGCCCAGAGTACATTGGGCAACTCTTCCACCCACTTTCCCTTTGCTGCTTCCAGCCTTTTCTTGGTCCCATCCAAGATGACTTTATTGGAGGCTTCTGCTTGACCATTACTCTGAGGGAAGCTTGGGGTAGAGTAATAATTCTTGATCTTATACTTTGCACAGAAGCTCTTAATTAGCTTACTGTCAAATTATGTACCATTGTCAGCTATTATTGCCCTTGGGATCCCAAACCTGGTGATGATGTTCTTCCATATGAAGTTTTTCACATCAATGTCCCGAATTTTTGCAAGGGGTTCAACTTCTACCCACTTGGTGAAGTAATCTGTTGCCACTAGCAAGTACTTCCTTTGTCCAGTTGCAATTGCCCAACAAGATCCATGTCCCATTGGGCAAATGGCCAAGGGCTGGACATCGGATTCAAGTCTGCTGCTGGTTGATGTATCAAAGGTGCAAACTTCTGGCACTTCTCATACTTCCTAACAGAAGTTTCAGCATCTTTCTGCATGTAGGGCCACCAGTACCCCTAAGTGATGACCCGATGAGCAAGTGGTCCGCCCACAGCGTGGCTTCCACATACTCCTTCGTGTTTCTCATACAAGAAGTCTTCAACTTGTGAAGGGTGTACATACCTCAAAAGGGGTCCAGTAAAAGATCTTCTGTAGAGATGTCCCTCTGCTGTTAGACTGAACCTTACTAACTTCAGTCTGATCTTGTGCGCCTCTTTGTGATCATCTGGTAGCTTCTTATCTCTAAGAAATACTATTATCACATCCATCCAGCTTGGTCCCATCTTCACACACATTGTTTCATGCTCTGTGTTTAGTGGTTCTATGCTTGGACCTGACAAGTTGTCAACCATTATTGTCCTTGTCTCTCTAGGTTTCATTGCACTAGCCAGGTTGGCCAGAGCATCAGCATGGTTGTTGTCATCTTGGCTAACCTGCTGTAGTCGGCAATTCTGAAACAATGCTACCAGTCTGCCTACCTCCTTTACATAGGCCGACATCCTTTCATCTCGGGCTGCATACTCGCATGTTGCCTGGTTGACTATAAGCTGGGAGTCACAGAAGACTATTACTTCGTCAGCTTCCATCGCTACCGCCAGCTTTAATCCTGCGATCAGTGCTTCATACTCTGCTTCGTTGTTTGAGGCCTTGAACCCTAAACGAATGGATTGTTCCAGTATCTGCCCATCTGGAGATACTAGTACTACTCCTGCCCCCGCTCCTTGTCGATTCGAACTACCATCAACAAACAGCCGGAAGGAGTTGCCGATGTAAATGCTGAAGGGCCTGAGTTTCTCTTCCTTCCTTTGTTCTGTTACCCCCAACTGGGTTTCTCCTTGTTCACTGGGACATCCTATACCTCGGCTCAACGGAGCCCGATGTATGATGGCGCCTAGTGCGAACTCGGCTACGATGTCGGCCACAACTTGGCCTTTGATTACTGTTCTGGGTCTAAATTCCAGGTCATATTAGCCCAAGGCCACTGCCCATCTGGCTATTCTGCCTGTTAGATCTCCCTGCTGTAGCAGGGACTTCAAAGGATGCTCAGTTAACACTACAATTTTTTGGGCTTGAAAGTAATGATTCAGCTTCTTGAAAGCCATTACTAAAGCCAGTGTTAACTTTTCCAAGGGTAGATACCTGGTCTCTGCGTCCGCTAGGGTTTTACTCACGTAGTAAACTGCCTTTTGCTCTCCTTTCTCTTCTCTGATTATCACTACACTCACTGTATGTTCTGAAACTACCAAGTATAAGAACAGCTCCTCTCCAGGTACTGGCTTTGAGAGAACTAGAGCTGTGGTCAAATACTTCTTCAAGTCGGCCAAGGGGACTTCGCACTCGTCTGTCCATAAGAAGTCTGTGGCTTTCTTCACTAAGTTAAAGAAAGGTTTACACTTGTCAAAGCTTCTGCTTATGAATCTATTTAGGGCTGCAACCCTTCCAATCAACATCTGCACTTGTTTTGCCGATGTTGGGCTCTTCAATTCTAAGATGGCCTTGATTTGATCCGGGCTAGCCTCAATGCCCCTTCTAGTAATCAAATATCCTAAGAACTTACCATACCCAACTCCAAATGCACACTTCGATGTATTGAGTCAGAGCCGATATGTTCTAAGGATGTCAAAGACTGCCTTTAAGTCTTCCAGATGATCCTCAGGTTCCTTGGTCTTCACGACCATGTCATCTATGTATACCTCCACCGTTCGGCCGATTAGATGTCTAAACATCTTGGTTACCAGCCTCTGGTAAGTTGCTCCTGCATTTTTCAATCCAAAGGGCATCACTTTGTAGCAATACAGCCCTTTTGAGGTGATGAACGCAGTCTTCTCTTCATTTGGGGGTACATAGCTATCTGATGGTACCCCTGTAAGCATCCAGGAAGCTCATCCTTCCATACCCTGAAGTGGCATCCACCAATTGGTCAATCTTGGGTAATGGGAAACTATCTTTGGGACAAGCCTTGTTCAAGCTAGTGAAGTCCACACAGACCCTCCACTTCTCATTCTACTTCCAGTGTCATTATGAGTCCTTTTGGACCTCCCTCCATTAGTCGTGTCAAAGCAAAGCTCCTTCCCCTGAACATCCCGATGTTCTTTGCTGCAGGCTTCCTTGGTTCAACGTGCCTTCTGGGACTCTCTTCTTGTTGATTCTCCATGCCTAACCTCCCCTAAAAGCTGATGAGAATGCTCCTTTGTCCTGTCGTGCTGAGGGACTACATGAACTATTTTCTGCCCCCCTTTCCGGGCATCTTTCTTGGCCGCTTGAATCGACGTATCTTGTAACGGGAATGGTGGCTGTATGACGTTGTTCCGCATCATGAAATTGACGACCGTTTGCAGGTCTGCCAATTTGTCCGCCATTCCTTTCATCTCGTCGTCCCTCCGCAGGCACTTATATTTCCATACCTGGAGGTCGTCCTTATTATAATACCCGCTCCGGTCCGATTTCTTCAGTACGCCAGCCATCCTGAGTTTTCTCGTTGCAATTATCCTCCTTTGTGTTAGGGTCAATATATTTCACACTCCCAGTAGGGATATCGTCCCCAACCTTCTCTTTCTGTCCGTCGTTGGCCATCTATTCTCCTTTCATTCCCACAGACGGCGCCAAATTGTGTGAGTCGATTTCTGACCACACTGCCAAACTGGTACTCAGCTAGAGAACACTAGCAGAATAAATTAAACCCGAACGACTTGCCACAAAAAAAAAAAGAGATTCTGGCGGTGGTTCGTCCACCTTGGGACACTCCGACAATCAAGTCAGTTATCTCTCAAAGATAGCAAAAGCGCTTAACTCACTATTCAGAATACAAAAAGTGTACCTTAGACCCATGGGGGTGCCTCTCTTTTATAGCCAACACAGACTTAATCCCAATAGAAGCCTAGCTTCAATGGACTCTGGATTACTGCTAATCTTGGACTCCCAGTAGGATTAAGATAAACTCTCTAAGAGTCTTATCTTTACCCAAACTGAAGTCCTCTCTCATTGTAAGACTCTTATCCCTTATCCTTTATCCGCTTATCCCGGATTTCGAGTCTTATCTTTACGCAAATTGAAATCCTCTATCATTTTAGGACTCTTATCCCTTATCCGCTTATTCCGGATTCCGGTCTCTTCGCAGATAACATCGGCCTAGTCGAGATTACCTCGGCGTCATGACCAGGACACGTAGCACCCCGGCTAACACCCCGGTGCCACCTCAGCCACGTGTTGTCATTCAAAAAATGTCCCCACAATGAGTATAACCTAATAATAAATTAAGTATAATTAAAGATCTTTTTGATCATAATTAAAATAATAATCATAATAAGTCACAATCAATATTACAATGAATCATAACCAATATCACAATAACTCATAATTAAGTCATAACTCATATCATGATAATTCATAACTAAAAGTCACAAATATCAGTTATATTAAGGTCAAGTTTGGCATCTTCTAAAAAATCCAAAAAGTCAAAAAGTCACTATCCTATTTAAGTCACATCATCTCATTTAAGTCACATCACCTCTCTAACACATCACTTCAAACCCAATCCAAATCCAACCCATATTTCATAAAAAGTCAAAAAGTGCACTTATTTAGTCTTCCCAAACTTGGCCTAAATATGTGTTACAGAATTTCACAAGTGCCAAAAATAATATTGAGCCAATGCCCAACGTCATCATGAGCACACTATCAGGGAGGACCCATATCCATAAGTAACCATATAAATATGGAAAATCAAATGTAGTGGTGCTGGGGTAAAATAATGTGGTGTTTTAATTTTATTTTTATTAGTTAAAATAGTAGAATTGTGTGTGTTAAAATTTGATCACATAACCAACAAGGAAAATTCTCCTAAGATTATTTGAGAACAAAATTGTTAAATCGAGATGATTTTACTGAAATCTACACTTGCAAGACCAATGTTAATATCTATCCCGATTAGGGGAAATTATTCAATAATTCCGAAACATTACGTGGCTATACTTTTAAGTTAATCATTAATTATTTAGTCCCATATTATTTCTCTATCCCTAACATAAATTGTGAGTCCCTATCTCTTTCTACTAATCAAAATTTTATAAAACATTACATATCCATACTCAAAAAATACTAATAATCACTCCCTGATTAAAATTAGTAACTCACAAATACTCAATACACAAAAGAATATTAAAATGCACAAATTCACACATATACTCAATGTACAAAAGAATACTTAAATGCATGAATTCACACCCACCGTGTTACCTTTGAGGGTTGTTACCGTTGTATGGAGAGTGATAACTAGTAGTCCTCTTATCTATCCAAGCCTCTGTTTGCTTTTAGAGGTGGAATAGAAAAGATTCATAATAAGGGGATTAATTGAAATTATATTTATTTTGATGATAATTATTAATGTAAGAATTGTTAAATTATTTTTATATAAAAAAATAAAAAATATATAAAAATATAAAAAATTAAACATTAATATTTAAAAAAAATTCCCAATATGTAAAAAATAAAAAAATTTCTAATCCCCTCACTATTTTTCTAAAACCACCTCTACCCCCACCATCTCAATCCCCCTTCCAACCTCCATCTAAATCCCTTCCTCCATCATAATCCCTTCCTCAACTCTACAAACAAACACAACACTAAATTACCCCACCTCCATCCTAATCCCCTCCCATCTATTATACCCCAAAACAAACAGGGCCTAAGATTCTTTTCTCCGAACTAGATTACCTCTGCCCCCACACACACACTAAAAAAAAAACCCTTGACTACACATATCCTAAGCTTTTGTTTGGGTTATGAGTTGACTTTTTAATTTTTAACTATTTTATCCTGGAACTAAAAGTTTCGTTTGGGATGATTTTTTTGACTTTTGTGAGAGAAAAAATAAAATACTTATGATTTAAATATGACATT
Organism: Camellia sinensis; assembly: GCF_055761805.1. Classification (NCBI taxonomy): domain Eukaryota; kingdom Viridiplantae; phylum Streptophyta; class Magnoliopsida; order Ericales; family Theaceae; genus Camellia; species Camellia sinensis. The sequence continues at coordinate 27,619,948 of NC_138966.1, read as the reverse complement.
TTATCTTGTTAAGTTAAAAAGTCTATTTTATCTTTTTGTAACTAAAATAGTCCTAACTCAATTCAACATTCATGCCACAAGAACCTATGTATCCAAAGGATGCGTTTGTTTGGACGGACTGGATAAGGGGGGATTGTAATCCATCGGACTGTTAGTCCTGGGATACATTGTCCCCGAACTATTTGGTTGGACTGGATTTGTATCCTATGTTTGTTTAGTCATGGGATTAGATGTCTGGATTGGACTATTTTTAATGAATCTAATGTTTGGTTAGACGGACTGGATAAGGATAAATGTTCAAAAGACTATTTTATCCTTGTAATTTATAATTTTTATTTAATATATAATTTTAAATTTGTAATCTATAATTTATAATTTAACAACACTAAACAAATTTAATTTATAAGGCCATAATTTTTAATTTATTATTTTCAATTAAATTTAATTTATAATTTATAATTTATATTTTTTATTTAATATATAATTTTAAATTAATGACAATAAAAAAATAATTTTATTTAATATATAAATTAAATTTTCAACAACACTAAAAAAATTTAATTTATAAGGCCATAATTTATAATTTATTATTTTTAAATAAATTTAATTTATAATTTATAATTTTTATTTAATATATAATTTTAAATTAACAACACTAAAAAAATAATTTTAGAGAAATATGTAAATTTAATTTTTTAACAACACTAAAAAAAATTAATTTATAAGGCCATAATTTTTAATTTATTATTTTTAATTAAATTTAATTTATAATTTATAATTTAATTTTTTATTTAATATATAATTTTAAATTAACAACACTAAAAAAATAATTTATAAATGTTCAAAAGACTATTTTACCCTTTCTAATTATTTACTAAGTAATAGCATGGAGGGTAAAATGGACATTTCACCAAATAATTCCATGGGATACCAATCCCATTGTTTCTATCCCACACCCCCCCCATGGGATAAAATAGTCCCATATTTGTGGGACTAATAGTCCGGGGGGACTATTAGTCCGGAGCAAAATTTTGCAAACAAACAATGGACTATTAGTCCGGTGGGACTAATAATTCAATCCCTCACCCTTATCCCTCAAAACAAACATAATCTACACCAGTATGGCAAAACTAAAAAATAAGTCCCCATAAATATTTTTAATTAAGTTAAAATATGTTTAAGTTTAATATAATTTAAAATTGCATAGGTTTAATTAAAAAAAGACGAATTACACTAATCGTCCTTATAGTTTGAGACTCATATCACTTTGGTTTCTGACTTTTCAATTGTGATATATTTGATCTTGAATTTTAAATCTTGTTCTAAATAAGAACAATTGAAGATACCATTACTCAATTTCAAGACAAAGTCATCAATTTGATAAAATATAAACTAATTTGACAAAAATAAATGTCAAAAAAATAATTTTGAATTTTTAAAAATAATTTCTACACACCAAAAAAAAATTATGAAAAATTGATAAAAATAAAAATAAACAACCACTCATTACATGATCGTCATCTAAACACATAATACAAATTAATTTGATAAAAAAATAATAATAAATTTCTAAAAGATTTATCAAATTTACATAATTTTATCTTTGGTAGGTAGAAATAATTTTTAAAAATTCAAAAATATTTTTTTGACATTTATTTTTGTCAAATTAGTTTATATTTTATTAAATTGACGACTTTGCTCTTGAAATTGAGCAATGATATCTTCAATTGTTCTTATTTGAAACAAGATTCAAAATTCATGGTCAAATATGTCACAATTGAAAAGTCAGAGATTAAAGTGACACAAGATCCAAACTATAGTGACAGTTAGTGTAATTCACCCTAAAAAATAAAACTCTACAAATATGCGTGGACAACTAATTTCAAGAAATTATTTAGGTTTCGTTTGTGAGTTAATTAATCAATAATTAAAAATGAATTTATAAAAAAATTAATATTAAAAAAAATTATTTTTTTAACACATTTCTAACATTTTTGACTTTTCTAACTTTTAAAAATAGCTAAAGTGAATTTTTTTGCAAAAAAAAAAAATGCTACAAATAATTGTTTTAATAAATTGAATTTTACTATTAGTAATCTTGAGGGTTTTTTTTCTTTCTTTTTTTTAAGATCAGGAAGAAAATTTTCCTTGTAAAATTGAATCAATCTCGTACACTAGTAGCAAAAGATCTCATAAAGAGATAACAAACTTCCATAGGAGGAAAACTCATAGCCTCCATAGAAGAGGAGAAAAAACCCTCATAAAGAAAAGATACAACCTTGACACAAGAAGGATTATTACAGCAAATAATAAAAAAATAAAAGTTGAAAGCAACCAAATCCAAGTCGCCAAATGCATCGAAAGCTCCATTACACTGCAACCTTTAACTTGAAATATGAAGACTTCACCTTCGCTGGTGAAGATGGAACATTGAGGTTGAGGTGGTCGCCTAGCATGAAATGAACGCGTTAAACAATATTGGTCATCAGATTGTGAGAAGATCTAAAAGCATATCTTAAAGTTTTGGGCACGAGAGTGAAAGTTTGGGCGCAAACCAAACATTAGATTCGGAAGATCGGAAAGAGAGAGAGGCGACAGCAACACCAGTAGCTAGAGACAGATTTGAACGCGATGTCACATATCTAGTGAGAGTGGATCTATGGAGGAAGGAAAGTTGCAGATTTAGTGGAGGTGTGGTGGTGGCCGCTAGGAGTGTGCGCAGTGCAGTTCGGGTAGTTTGAGAGTAAAATTACAAACTGAATAGCGGGTTAATGGATTAGTGGATTGACAAATTGTTGTTTGGGCGATTTTTGGCGGATTGGCGGATTGAAGAATATTCTAACTAATTATTATACATTTGCATAATATATAATACTAACACTACAAGAAAACCTGACAAATAACACTGAGGCTTTTGCGACGGGGTAATTGCCGTCGTAAAAAATGATTTTTTGCGACACAGTATAGTTGCCGTCGCCAAAAAAGTTTTTTGCGACGGCATTTTTCTACCGTCGAGGAAAATGGCCTTTTGCGATGGGGATTACCTCCGTCGCTAATGATTGTAAAAGAAAAATGCATGAGATTTTGCGACGCACTGTATACCGTCGCAAAAAGTATTATTAGCGACGGTAAGAAGTTACTGTCGCAAATGATGGACCATCTATGACGGCAGAAGCCCGTCGCCAAAAAATATTTGTAAAACGACGTCGTTTTAATTTGTTAAGGACATATCATTTTAGCGACGGTAGTATATATCCCGTCGCAAAAAATAAATATTTTACCTTCCGCTCATTCCTTCCATTCGTGGTCATGCTAAAATCCCCAAAATCCTCAAATCAAAATCCCTAAAATCACCAAACCAAAATCCCCAAAATCCCAATCCATTGATCCAACTATTAGAACCTAAATACCAGAATCCCTAAAATCCTCAAATGAAAATCATTCAGTGCCGGAGTGAAGGAGGGTGAACGACGGCCTTCGTCGGAGTGACGAGGCAGCGACTGTGAACGACGAGTGACGAGGCAAGAACGAGGGTGAATGACTGCGAACGACGAGTGACGAGGCAAAACTGTGAACGACTGTGAACATTTTAAGGGTGAGTTCCACCACCTTCAATCCTTTCCATTCTTCAATTTGATTCCCACTTTTTGAAAACACAGCTTCTATTTCATGCTTCTTTGTCATGCTTACAAATCATGGAAGAGTCTAAGGTTGGGAGTGTCTATTGAAGCACTTATTTGGTAACATTTACAATTTATTGTTATTTGCTTACAAAAAATATTAAATATATTTATGTTTGTTTCTCATGAAAAAAAAAAATTTGCTTTGAAAACAAATGAGGTGAGGTGAGGTGAGGTGAGGTGGGGTCGTCAAAGGTGGTTGCCAGACTCAAGAAGTGGTTTCCAACAGATAGGTTGGTGGCCAGTGGTCATGGGCAGTGGTTGGAGGAAGTCACCACTGGCAAACATTTTTGTTTTTCACTAGAATGTACTAAATTAATTTATACATATATATTTATTTAAAAATGAAAATAAATAGCGAACGAGTTTATGTTTGCAGTTTTGAATTTTTTATAAATATGAATAGAAAATTGTAAATAACATTTATATATTACCACTTACCATGAGCCTAAATGGTGGTGTGATCCAGTGTTTTTGTAGACAAACCCAGGAAAGACTATAAAAGTCAGGACATATGTCAAATACAAATCCAGTGCATAATCTATATTCTGAGTGAACAATTGCTTGTTGCTAAATCTCTCTTGTTCATCATCATCTTCAACCTGCGTAGAATACAAAAGCCAATTTAAAGTTTGAACTTTTTGTTTTTTTAAATCAAAGTTGAGTTGTTTCAAAACTTATTTCTTAGAGAGGGGTTTGTTTTGAATTTACTTTTCAAAGTCAATTTCTTTTTGTTTTTTTGAAGTTACTATTTTCAAAACATGACTTTAGACTTCAAGATGTGTTTTGAAAACAAGACTTAAATATTTTTAATTAAAAGTTAATTGAATAAATTACACGATTGATTGCTCTAGTTTTTGTAAATCTAATTTACTTTCAATTGCATTTCAATGTGATCCCTCTATTTGATGCGGTTAGCATTTTAGATGGAAAAATATAAGTTCGAAACTTTTGGGACCAAAGTGGAATTCAAAATAAACTATAGGGACCATTGGTATAATTTATTATTATTTTTTTCTTGGGCAGGAGTTGTTAAAATTCCCATGTAGCCCCAATCATAAACTAAACAATAAAACTTATCTTTTGTGGGCGCATGCCTTTAGGATAGCAGGGAACTTTCTTTTTGAAGTTATGATCTTGTTTGATCCTATTGCTAATGCTAATATGGAACTGGATGAGCGTAGCAACAATATTCTATTATTTTTCTTGTTATGATGTGTAGTTATGGAACGTTTGGAGGAATAGCAGTTAGAACTTAGTTCTAGTGATAATGTTTCTATCACTATTATCAATGGTAATTTCAAATGCTGTTCATTTGTGAGATTTTTAATATGGAGAAGAAAGTTTTTGGAATATATTATTTTACATGAAAATGTAATTAGTCTCCTTCAACAAGAGAAGTTTTTAGGTGAGTAATATTGTACATTCAAGGAGATGTAACATGAGCTACATTACTAATGACCTTTAGGACCATATGGAGCCTAATGTTAGGTGGTGTCTCAACTGTTATGTAATGCTATTACATAATCGTATGGGCAGTCACTGGTACCTATTACGATTGCTATAGCGGTGTGATGCCAGTGGCAGCATCTGCTACATTTAAATGTTAATTTTGTGCTCATTTTCTTCTCTTTCAGTTTTTGTTTTATTTATTTATTTATTTATTTATTCCTTCTTTTAGTCTCTTTTGTTCCTTTTTGTTGAAGTCAATGTGCCTTTTGTTCCTGTTTCTGCTGTGAGTTATAAAATACTTTTTCATTGTATTTTCATATTAAAGTACAAATAAGTGAAGTTCGTTTCCATGTACAAAGAGGCCATTTCCATGGCTTGATTCTTGAACCCATGATGCCCAAGTTGCAATGAAGAAGCTTTACCGCTGTGCCAAGGCCATATTTAAAGAGTAATTTGATTGGAAAGGGAGAGCGAGTAATCATAAACAAATAGACTTGCGAAAAAGCAACCATAATCAAATATGCCTAATGTCTAGCAGCTTGAGGGCAATTTGATTCATCAATCATGGTTATAATAATTGGATTTTGTTATTTGAAATGCTTAGTTTACATGGTTCTAGATGTGTGTGGGCTTATATGTGTGCATTCTTGATTTTTCCCCTTTTTCGTCATGTTCTTCTTTGTAGGTTATTGCAAGTATTTGTGTATTGGTATGGCTTGTAAATATTGGTCATTTTCGTGATCCTGCTCATGGTGGTTTCCTACAGGGGGCAATCCACTACTTTAAGGTAATGATTTATGGATGAGGTTCCTTCTTTTCTATTGCATACATGTTTATATACATATATATTGAACAATGGTAGAAACAACCCTTAAGGTAAAAATTGTGTAAAAAGTGTACTGAAATGTGTATAAGTGTTTTGGGACATGTGTGGATCTATTTTGTGCCTGGTTTGGAGGTAATTTTAATTCTCACACTTTTTTGCTCGATACTTCTGCCTCTAGTTACATAGTTGAATCCCAAAAATTGTTCTGGGCTGCTTTTGCTTTTTGATGTCATGAAATCATGTCCTTTGTTTGTGTTTGTTGCAAAAATCTTTTTATTTCAGTTGGTGCAGTTCATTAACCAATGACGAGTGGAATCTCTCCTTACAACCAGGAACTTTTTTTTGTGTGTGGATCTTAGATTTGTAAAAAGATTAACGAGCGAGTGTGTTTGGCTGTGTTTTCGATTTCTGTTTTCATTTTTTTGAAAACATAGCTTCTATTTCATTTTGATTTTTTTTTACATTCACAATTTTTTTGAATTAAACATGTTTGATAAAAAAACCATGATGAAAAGAAAAGAAAAGAAAAGAAAAAAATAAAAAATAGCTCCATTGTACATTTAATTTATTAATGCAGGCAAATCTTTAATGACAGAGAGCTTACATCTTGCTGCAACAGAAGCACATCCTTTACACGCACCTTCGTCCAGTTGCTCCTCATTTTCATCCTCTAACCTTGATACAGAGGTAGGTAATTCTTCTTCTTCCTTACCCTATCTGGTAAGTAATTCTTCGAAATATGCATCTTGGTTTTTCTTTCATGAATATCATTTTGGACCTTAAAGGCTGTGATTTTATGGGAACATGATTCAAAATGTAGTAATTATTAAAATAAAATAAAGCTCAAAAGGTCACAACAGATTTTTACCCTTACATCTCATTGTGACTCTTACATTTGTTGTAATTATATTTTTTTCTAGGGCATATTTGTTTTGCATGTGAGATGTATATCTCCCAGTAAGTTTGCCTGAAGCAAATTAATAGTGGAAAACACATATGAGGGAAGTACAGATGATGGATAAGAGTTGGATTGATTTGCCAAATAGGATGTCGAGGGAATACATTAATGGGATTGATCAATTCCTTGTGTTTGCCTACACCAATAGGGTTGAAGGTTCAATGATTAGTTGTCCGTGTAGAAAATGTGAGAATCGATACCATCTTGTGCGAGAGGGTGTACGGGAGCATCTGATTTTGAATGGTTTTTTAAAAAAGTACAAACATTGGATTAATCATAGGGAATCTTACGTATCTCTACATGGTAATCGAGAGAATGAAACATTGGCTAATTTAGACATTGGGGACGATATGGTTGGAATGATACAAGGGGCTATGGGAAATCCACATGCTGGTACAAGTGTTGAGGGTAATGAACCACAGGGGCCTGATCCCCATGCATCTGAACCCCAGCTCGGTCCAAATGCAGAGACTACAAAGTATTTCAAACTTCTTCAAGATGCACAAAGTGAATTGTATCCGGGTGGTCAGAAGTTCACATCTTTGTCATTCATTGTTCGACTTCTACATTTGAAGGTGCTTAATCAGTGGACAGACAAGTCTGTTTACATGTTGCTTGAGTTGTTAAATGAGGTGTTCCTGTTAAGTGTGAAACTCCCGGACTCATATTATAAAGCTCAAAAGGTCACAACAGATTTAGGCTTCACGTATGAGATGTGGGATGCATGTCCCAACAGTTGCATGTTGTTTCGAAACGAGGACGCCAATCTTGATAAATGTGTCATATGCAACAGTTCAAGGTGGAAATCAAATGGTGATGGTGGTTCAAATGGTCCTCACAACGGTGGCAAACAAATAGCTGCAAAACAAATGAGGTATTTTCCTTTAAAGCCAAGGTTGTAGAGGTTGTTTATGTCATCCAAGACGGCTAAGTTAATGAGATGGCATGCAGAGGAACAAACTAATGACGGTGTCTTTAGGCATCCTGTAAACTCCCTTGCATGGAAAGATTTTGATCGTCGGAATATTGACTTTAGTAATGATTGCCGAAGTGTAAGGCTTGGCTTAGCATCTGATGATTTTAACCCATTCAAGACGATGAACATAGTTCATAGCACTTGGCCTGTTGTACTCATTCCATACAACTTGCCGCCATGGATGTGCATGAAACAACCATTTCTAATTTTATCTGTGCTTATTGACGGCCCGAAAGGACCTGGTGACAAGATTGATGTGTATATGCAACCGTTGATTGAGGAGTTGAAAGAACTATGGAATGACGGTGTCTCCACATTTGATGCATCAACAAATCAAATGTTTCAAATGCATACAGCTTTACTGTGGACAATTAGTGATTTTTCTACATATGCAAACTTGTCAAGATGGAGCACTAAAGGCGAATATGCATGTCCTTGTTGCAATAGGGAAACTACATCGTGTTGGTTGAAGCATAGTAGGAAACAATCATACTTGGGTCATCGCAGATTTTTACCTAGTGGCCATAAATTCCGAAAGGATAAAGTATCATTTGATGGTAGTCGGGAAGTCAAATTCAAACCAAAATTGTTATCTGGAACTGAGATGCTGCTACAATTAGAATTTGAGGGTATTTTAACCCAATACAAGAGGGATGACCTTAAGGAGAGGCATAGGAGACAAGTAGAGAAGGAGAAAGCTGGACATCACACCCATAGCTGGAAGAAAAAGAGTATCTTCTATGAACTGCCATATTGGGAGCACCATCTAATTAGACACAACCTCGATGTGATGCATATAGAGAAGAATGTTTGTGACAATGTGTTGTGGACAATATTAGGGGTTGCAGGAAAATCGAAGGATGGTGTTAATGCTCGGCGTGATTTACAAGAAATGAATATTAGAAAACCAATACATTTGTAGTTAAGAGGGTCGAATAAAGCTTATTTACCACCGGTGCAATTCATGATGACCAAGGATGAGAAAGATTTGTTCTTGAAAGTATTGAAGGAAGTTAGAGTTCCCGACGGGTATTCATCCAATATATCGCGTCGCGTGCGCTTAAATGATAAAAGTATTGGGGGTCTTAAGAGCCACGATAGTCATATTCTGATGCAACAACTAATTCCATTGGCCATTCGAAGATCGTTACCGAAGAATGTAATTGAACCTTTGATTGAATTGAGCAATTTCTTTAGACAATTGTGTTCCAAAGTGAATCGTGCGACGGATTTGCAATATATTCAAGATCGTATCGCCGTAACACTTTGTCATCTAGAGAAAATATTTCCTCCTACTTTTTTTGATATAATGGAGCACTTGCCTATACATCTAGCAGACGAAGCATTATTGGGTGGAGCGATTCAGTTTCGATGGATGTATCCAATTGAGAGGTATCTTCTTACTTTGAAGCAATATGTGCATAATAGAGCTCATCCAGAAGGTTCAATTGCTAAAGGATATCTTATGGAAGAATGCATGAATTTTTGTGCACAATATCTCAATGATGTGGAAACTAAATCTAATCGACCCGTAAGGAACTACAGTGGTGATGATAATCTGGGTCATGCTGTTGGTGAAATCACAAGTTTTTATCTTGATAACACTTCTTGGGCACAAACTCATCGGTATGTCTTATTCAATACATCCGCGGTTCAATCATTCATAAAGTAAGTTATGTCACTCACTCAATATTTTATTATGTTTCATTGAATTTTGAACCAAATTTTGTTTTTTGATGAAATTTCAATCTACACAGCAAACACCTTGAAGAACTTAAGGTCAAAATGCCTCGTGTTGATGATCATCAGCTTCGGCGTGAACATTTTGAAACTTTTCACATTTGGTTTAAGGAACATGTATGTATTTAAATCTACAAATTCTATTTACCTAAGTCAAACTATATTTTAAATTTTACAATTTTTATTTTTTAAAATAGGTTCAAACTTTGCGAAGGACTAGTGATGGCACATTTTCTGAAGAGATTATTGTATTGGCAAATGGTCCTCATAACCTGGCAAGGAGGTTCAACGGGTATATAATGAATGGGTTTTGGTATCGAGTAAAGGCCATGGATAACCGTCAAGCTACACAAAATTGTGGTGTAGCTTTGAAGGCAGATACCATAAGTTATGCTAGTCGGAAAGACAAGAATCCTCATGTGGGGTCTGTGTACTATTATGGACAATTGACAGATATTGTTGAGGTTCGATATTCCAATGAGAAGAAGCATGTGTTGTTTAAGTGTGATTGGATTGACAATATTCACGGGAAGATACAAGATGTCTTCAATTTCACGTTAGTCAACTTCAATCATTTGTTGTACCGAGATGATCGAATTACCAATGAACCTTTCATCTTGGCATCCCAAGTAGAGCAAGTTTGGTATGTTGTAGACCCATTACAACCAGACTGGCAAGTGGCGGTGAAGATGTCTCAAAGAGGTTTATTTGATATGAGTTCAACTGATCCACAAATTGAGCCATATATGAGCTAACAATTGGAAGAAAATATAATGCTTCGTGATGAAGAAATTGGTTGGGTGAGGGAAGCCGCAGAAGGGGAAACAGTTGATGTTCAAATAGGCTGATATTTAATCAACATTAGTAATTAAATTAAGGCCAAGGTTGTAGTTAATCATCAGTTTCTTAATTTACTTTGTCTTTGTAATTGTATTAGTTCAATTAATGTCATATTATAGTTGATGACAAACCATTGTCTATGTTTCTAATGTCAATTAATGTTATATTGCTTGCAGATTATTATGGGAAGGAAGAGGAAGCCTGATCATCCTCGGTGCATGACGTCCGATGTGGTACGTAAGAGGACATCAGCGGCACCACCATCAGAGGAGGCATCACATCAACCACCATCAGAAGGGCCATTAGTGACACCACTATCTGACCAGCCACCGCAGCGACCACTATTAGTGGCACCACCATTAGAGGAGGCATCACAGCGAGCACCATTAGTGCCACCGCATCGACCACCATTAGTGGCACCACAACAGCTATCATCTACTCAGCCTCCACGTCTACCATTGGTGCATCCACCATTAGTGGCACCACCATTAGAGGAGGCATCACAGCGAGCACCATCAGAGGGGCCATTAGTGCCACCGCATCGACCCCCATCAGTGGCACCACAGCAGCTATCATCTACTCAGCCTCTAGGCCTACCATCGGTGCATCCACCATCAGTGGCACCGTAGCAGCTATCATCCCGACTAGGGTCATCGGCTTATGAGCCATCCGCAGGTATATAAATTTGCTTTGATTTGTATGAAAATTATTTAAATATATATTTATTTGTTCTCATTACATATAACTTGTTTATTTTCATTGTATTTTTCAGACCCTTCGACTTCTTCACAGCCTCCCTCAGGTATTAGAAATTGATTTGTATTGACATTATTTAAATTTGCATTTGTTTATTATCATTGCATATTTTTTATTCTTATTGTATCTCGTAGGTCATGTTAGTTCTTTATCAACCTCGAGTAGGCGTGGTAGAGGATGTGCCAAGGGCATTAGGGAGTGGGGTACTGGTACAAAGTTGGACATACAATGTGATAAAAATTACTGTCCAATATGGGATAACGTGTCTAAGTTAACTACTCAACTTGGCATTATTGTGAGAAATGGTAACATTGTTCCTCTTACTTTTCTTGACTGGAACACTGTGCCTGATGACATTCTTGATGCTATCTGGAAGGATGTGAAGGTAAAAGTATATTTTTGTCCAAAAATTTAAATTCCAAAATTGTGTTATTATTATTTAAACTTTGAAATTGTGTTTTATAGGACAATTTGAATATATGTCCAGAGGAGTACAAGCCAATCTGCATGAAAAACTGTAACAACTTATGGAAGGATCACAAGAATAAGATTAAGTCTAAGTATTTCAAGCCTAGAAGCGAAGATCCTAATCTGAAGGATGATGTTCCTTTGCACATTGTGCCAAGCCAGTGGGAAGAACTTGTGAAGTATTGGCGTACTTCCGATGCTGAGGTATACAAATAAGTTATATGTATGATATGTAAACATACAAATCATATTTATATACTTACATTTGTTGAACCTGTTATAGAAAATTGCAACTAGGAACGCTAAAAATCGGCGAGCTCACGACATAGCTCATACCACAGGACGTACTACTTTCGCTCAGATATGGCATGAGATTTATATTTTATTGTTTTATTTTTTTATATAAATAAACATTGTATATTTGCAAATTATTTGGATTCTAATTTTCATATTTCTAAAAAAATGTAGATGACCAATAAGGGGAGTCTACTGATAAGATGAATGTTTGGCTTATGACACGTAGAGCAGATGACCCAGAGGTTATCCAGAACTTGGTAGTTTCCAAACACCTTTGATTGTATTTAAAATTTATTTTTTATTTTTTGTGTGTCAACCATCTTAATTTGGTATATACTTGTATGTCTTATTCAATACATGATGAGTTTAATGGCCAACTCTTTATGCTACATGAGGATTGTCGGACTTTGGAGGCTAGGAATGCCATTTTCCATGAGTTAATAGGTCATGACAATCATGGATATTGTCGCACATACGGGAGAACTGTGCCTCGAAGAGTAGTGTATAAAGATGGTGTTGGGCCATCACAATCAGCACCCCAGCCATCGACTATTGTTCAGATCACCCAGCAGGTTCGTGTGGAGCTAAGGGATGAGTTGAGGGAGGAGCTGGGAGTAAAGTTCTCCACACATTTACAGCAACTGAGAGCTGAGATGATGGCCTTTGTGTCACAGGGGGCAAGTGTGGATCCCAACAAACAGGTTCGATATAAATTAAATTGTTTGATAGTTAAATTTTCACACAACATTATGTATAAAATTTGAATATGATTAACACATTATGCATTGACTATCATAGGCTCCTAATACACCGAGTGGCCATCGGGCATTTAGGGAATCTGCAGAAGACGAGAATCCATATACACCACCACCAGAAGATCAGGTATAAAATGTATCTTTGCATTCTAAGCTAAAAGACTTGTGGGAGAAGACGGGACTCAAATCGGGTTTCCGGATTAGGAGTTAGAGACGGATTTCACTCTAGGCAAACTAGTTCTTTAAGAAACTTGAATTCGAGGTGTTAACGTCCCAAAATCACCAAAATGGGGCGGTTTAGCACGAAACATGGCACACACGACCGCCTAGGCACGAGAGACTTGTGGGAGAAGACGGGACTCGAATCGAGTTCCCGGTTTGGGAGTTAGAGCCGTATTTCGGTCTAGGCAAACTAGTTCCTTAAGAAACTTGAATTCGAGGTGTTGACGCCCCAAAATCACCAAACGAGGTCGGATTGGCGCGAAACATGGCACACACGACCGCCTAGGCACGAGAGAATTGTGAGAGAAGACGGGACTCCAATCGGTTTCTCGATTTGGGAGTTAGAGCCATATTTCGGTCTGGTCAAACTAGTTCTTTAAGAAACTTGAATTCGAGGTGTTGACGCCCCAAAATCACGAAACGAGGTCGGATTGGCACGAAACTTGGCACACACGACTGCCTAGGCACGAGACACTTTTGGGAGAATACGGGACTCGAATCGGGTTCTCGGTTTGGGAGTTAGAGCCGTATTTCAGTCTAGGCAAACTAGTTCCTTAAGAAACTTGAATTCGAGGTGTTGATGCCCCAAAATCAACAAAAGGGGTCGGTTTAGCACGAAACTTGGCACACACGACCGCCTAGGCATGAAAGACTTGTGGGAGAATACGGGACTCGAATCGGGTTCCCAGTTTGGGAGTTAGAGCCGTATTTCGGTCTAGGCAAACTAGTTCCTTAAGAAACTTGAATTCGAGGTGTTGATGCCCCAATATCACCAAACGGGCTCGGATTTGCACGAAACTTGGCACACATGACCGCCTATGCATGAGAGACTTGTGAGAGAAGACGGGGCTCGAATCGGGTTCCCGATTTGAGAGTTAGAGTCGTATATCACTCTAGGCAAATTAGTTCCTTAAGAAACTTGAATTCGAGGTGTTGACGCCCCAAAATCACCAAAAGGGGTCGGTTTAGCACAAAACTTGGCACACACGACCGCCTAGGCACAAGAGACTTGTGAAAGAAGACGGGGCTCGAATCGGGTTCCCAGTTTGGGAGTTAGAGTCGGATATCACTTTAGGCAAACAAGTTCCTTAAGAAACTTGAATTCGAGGTGTTGACGCCCCAAGATCACGAAACGGGGTCGGATTGGCACGAAACTTGGTATACACGACCACTTAGGCACGAGAGACTTGTGGGAGAAGATGGGACTCGAATCGGGTTCCCGGTTTGGGAGTTAGAGCCGTATTTCAGTCTAGGCAAACTAGTTCCTTAAGAAACTTGAATTCGAGGTGTTGACGCCCCAAAATCACCAAAAGGGGTTGGTTTAGCACAAAACTTGGCACACACGACCGCCTAGGCACAAGAGACTTGTGAAAGAAGACGGGGCTCGAATCGGGTTCCCAGTTTGGGAGGAGTTAGAGTCGGATATCACTCTAGGCAAACAAGTTCCTTAAGAAACTTGAATTCGAGGTGTTGACGCCCCAAGATCACGAAACGGGGTCGGATTGGCACGAAACTTGGTATACACGACCACTTAGGCACGAGAGACTTGTGGGAGAAGATGGGACTCGAATCGGGTTCCCGGTTTGGGAGTTAGAGCCGTATTTCAGTCTAGGCAAACTAGTTCCTTAAGAAACTTGAATTCGAGGTGTTGACGCCCCAAAATACCAAACGGGGTCAGATTGGCACAAAACTTGGCACACAAGACTGCCTAGGCACGAGAGACTTGTAGGAGAAGACGGGACTCCAATCGGTTTCCTGATTTGGGAGTTAGAGCCATATTTCGGTCTAGGCAAACTAGTTCCTTAAGAAACTTGAATTCGAGGTGTTGACGCCCCAAAATCACCAAACGGGCTCAGATTGGCACAAAACTTGGCACACACGACCGCCTAGGCACAAGAGACTTGTGGGAGAAAACGGGACTCCAATCGGGTTCTCGGTTTGGGAGTTAGAGTCGGATATCACTCTAGGCAAACTAGTTCCTTAAGAAACTTGAATTCGAGGTGTTGACCCCACAAAATCACCAAACGACGTCGGTTTAGCATGAAACTTGGCACACAAGACCGCCTAGGCACGAGAGACTTGTGGGAGAAGACAGGGCTTGAATCAGGTTCCCGGTTTGGGAGTTAGGGTCGTATTTCTGTCTAGCCAAAATTATTTACTTAACTATCTTTGTAATTATATAGTAATTAATTTTTTATGTTTTTTTGTAATTAAAATATTAACACATAATTATATTGTCATTAATTATTTTTATTTTTTATTTTCAGATATTTCCTGAGTAGCAATTTGCTTCTTGTGGAATGCAAGCGTGTGAAGATTGCGACAAACTTTTGTTTTTGTAACCTACGGATGAATCATAACGAAAACTTTTATTTTTGATTTATGTTATTTAGATTTGTGAACAACATTTTGTATGTATTATGCAACATTATGTGGTGGGATAATTTTGATGATGTGTTGTTATGAATGGAAGAATACTTTAATTATGGATGAATTTTTATTTATATACAGGAATTTTTATATTATTATATAATTATTGGTTTTTTTTTTGTTATTTTCATTTAATACAGGTAATTTTTATATTTTTAATAATTTTATTGCAGTTTTTTTTTTTTTTTTTGAGACGGTACGACACTGTCTCAAAAAAAATTAGAAACAAGTTTTTTGCGACAGTAGTATAGCCGTCGCCAAAGATATTGGCATTATTAAATAGTTGAAACAAAAGATCTTTAGCGACGGTATTTTTCACCGTCGCAAATAATATTTTAGAGACGCATTTTTCCTGTCTCAAATAAACATTTTAGTGACGGTATTTTACCGTCGCAAATAACCATTTTAGCGACGACATATTTGCGGCCTCAAATAAACATTTAGCGACGGTATTTTTCCCGTCGCAAATAACCATTTTAGCGACGTTATTTTAGTGCCGTCTCAAAAAATTCAAATTTCTACACATTAATGGCGATAGTATTTTGCCGTCGCCAAAAGCCATTTTTGCTGTCGCTAAAGGCCTTTAGCAACCCCTTTTGTTGCGACTCCCCTCTTACTGTCGCTAAAAGCTATCTGCCGTCACAAAAAAGCTTTTGAGACGATGTTTTCGGTATTTGCAACGGTATTTTACCGTCGCAAAAAAATAAATTTTTTGTAGTGTAATTTGTATAATCTTTTTTAGATATATAACACAAAGTAATTTTACATAATATGTTTCATATATATAACCACTAATTTGTAATAAATTTCATGTTTTAAATCTTTCTCACCCATTTTTACATTGATATTTCATTGGAAGTTAAAAAGTATATATGTATTAACTATAGCGGAGCAGAGCTGTTTGAGAGGCAGATTATAAATTTTAAAGTTTAAACCACAGTTAGCAGTGCGAATTAATGTGGATCGATGCGATTTTAGCTGATTTGACAGTATTTTGC
The DNA here is from genome assembly GCF_055761805.1 of Camellia sinensis. Taxonomy (NCBI): domain Eukaryota; kingdom Viridiplantae; phylum Streptophyta; class Magnoliopsida; order Ericales; family Theaceae; genus Camellia; species Camellia sinensis. The sequence goes on along the minus strand of NC_138966.1, from coordinate 27,603,550 downwards.
ACAACCCTAGTGGTCGCGCCGAAAAGAGTTAGAAAGACAAGTTTCCAATATTATTAATCCAAAAGACAAAGAACATGAGAAAAATGGAGGCCGGCGGCCAAAACATCTCCCCACTCTCGCCGACACACCCAACAGTAGGCTTAGGAAGAGAGGCTTAGAGAGAGATGCCCCGAGTTTAGAGAGAACAATTTAAATTTAATTTGTTTATTTTTAGTAATCTTGAGGTTTTATCTATTAAAAAGATATATTTTTTTTAACTAAGTGCTTGTTGGGATAGTCTATAAAAGACAAAAAGTTACTAAAAAAGTCAAAAAAGTTATCACTATTCACTAAAAAGGTACCCCCAAAAAAAAAAGTACACAAGTCAAATTATGGAAAGAAGTGATAGTACAAACGTGTGAACAGGAACATGCTTCAGAAAATATATATATATATATATATATATATAGAATGAGCGTTCTCCAGTCCAATGAAGGACTATAGGGTACTGTTGGGGCCCACCATGGGTCCCGTTTCGATAATCCAAATCATTCAATATGTAGAACTCGTCGAGTACTATATGCCTGTAAAAAATCACGTTGATCGGATATCGATAGCTATGTGATCAAATCAGATTTTTGTCAGCCGTTTATTTTTCACTATCTATTTTTTCTTATATAAAACTGATTTGATCGCATAGCTATCGATATCCGATCAATGTGATTTTTTATAACTATATAGTACTCGACGATGCATGCCTGCCCCACCACACAATTCAAAACAATTTGTACTGGTTCACTATCACTACGCATAGAGCATAGGGATAATATGGTAATTTTGTTATTTTATACAATATTTTAATACACATTTGTTCGTAAAAAGTCAAAAAATTATTCCAAACAATCATATTTTTTTTCTCTACTTTTTTATTCAAAAAATCAAAAAATACACATATAGTTCATTCCAAACAATCCCTAAACAAGTAAAATAGTTAAAAAGGCAACTATGAGACAAAATAGCAAACATGATAAAATAAATAATTTCTAAACACATTAAGGCCAAGTTTGGCATGAGGTAAAAAAGACAAAAAGTCAAAAAGTCACTATCCTATTTAAGTCACATCATCTTATTTAAGTCACATCACCTCTTTAACACATCACTTCAAACCCAATCCAAACCCAACCCATATTTCATAAAAAGTCAAAAAGTGCACTTATTTAGTCTTCCCAAACTAGGCCTAATTTTGTAGATGATTAAAAACAAATTAAAATTTATTAAAAAATAATAAAAAAAAGTCAACTCTAAACTCAATTGAGTCAATGGCCAACGTCTTCATTTTTATGATTCATAAAACAAAAACAAAAAAAAAATTTGCCAACGTCTTCATGAGCACAACATTACGCAGATCAATGTTAATACCATCGTGCAGTGCGGAATCAGAAATTTTGTTTGGGAGGGACGAATATATATGCATAAAAAGTATTAAATTAGTTTTGATTGAATATAATAATTTTTTATATAAGCCTTGCCAAAGAAATATTTTGAAAACTAAATCTAATAAATAATTTTTTCAGTTTTGAACTGTTAAGCAATTTATTGATTGATAAAAAGTGAAAAATGCCTAAGATCCTTAAAAAAATCTAAATTTATACTCAATGGCATTTTAATGTTATCTATTAGTTGATTTGCTTAGAAATCAATCAAATCTTTTTCTGAATAAATTTAAACATAAAATTTTAGTTTATCTGAAATTACTCGTAAAAAAGTATACATACTATTTGGCTTTTAAAATTCAAAACATAAGTGACATGTTAACTCTTGTTTTAATAAAATCTACACAATAAAATTGATACTTGTGGGGACATATTTTCTGAATACCAACACGTGGCATGGTGACGCCGACGTGTCAGCCGAGGTGCCACGTGCCCTGGTAGTTAAGCCGAGGTAATCTCGGATAAGCCGAGGTCATCTCCGAAGATGTCGGAATCCGAAGATAAGGGACAAGAGTCCTGAAGCAAAGAGGGGACTTAATTAAGATAAGGATAAACCTCTTAGGGAGTTTATCTCTATCTCCTAAAGAGTCCAGAGTAAGTACTAAGATTGGGGTACACAGAAGTCATATTCCTAGTTGGACTTGGATTAAGTATATTATAAAAGAGAGGCACCCCCGTGGGTCTAAGGTATGTAATTCATACCTTGAGTATTCAGTTTAATACTTGATTATCCTTGAGAAACATACTGACTTGATCGTCGGAGTGCCCCCGGGTGGAAGAACCACCGCCGGAGTTTTTCCTTTCTGTTGCAGGTTGTTGGAGCCATCTATTCTGCCGGTGCTTTGCTGCTGATCACTAAACGGGCAGTGTGGTCAGATTTTTACCCACACAATTTGGCGCCGTCTGTGGGAACGAAGGAAGAATAGATGGCCACTAACGGACAACAGGAAAATATTGGGGATGACGCTCCCACTGGGAGTGGCAGACCAATTGGCCTCGACATTGAAGGAGACAACCACAATTCAGAAGCCCGTGGCCAGGGCCACAGGGAAAACGACGTAAACCTGGAAGGCGCCACGTCAAAAAGAACAAACCAAGGAACGTACTACAATGAAGATAACCTCCAGATATGGAGGGACAGGTGCCTACGGAGGGATGAGGAAGTAAAAGAGTTGGCGGACAAGTTGGCAGACCTTCAGTCAGTCGTCAACTTCATGATGCAAAACAATGTAATGCAGCCACCATACCCGCTGCAAGATACACCGATACCAGCGACCAACACCCAAAAGGGCGGAAGAAAAACAATCCCCGAGGTTCCTCAGCATACCAGAAGCGGAAGGCACTCTCACCGGCCTTCCGGGGAAGTCGGGCGAGAAAAGCCGAGGCAAGAAGAGTCCCGAAGGACGCAACACATAAAGAATCCAGACCCCAAAGAACATCGACATGTTCAGGGGCAAATACTCCACTTTGACACAACCCATGAAGAAAGACCCAAACGGACCCACCTCGAGGCCGAAAGCAGTGTGCCAAAAAGATTAAAATCCAGAGACAGCCGAGCTCCAGGGAGGAGCAAGGAAGACCTAAGGGACTACCTCAAGAGGAGGCAACAGAATGGAGAAGCCGAGGTAAACTCCCCAGTGAAACCAAAGACAGCCTTCTCGGCGGAACTGGACAAATTTGAACCACCCAAAAGATTCAGTATGCCGAGGTTTCAAATCTATGACGGTAAATCAGATCCGAACTTTCATGTTGGGTTGTACCTAAATTCAATGGCACTATATAGCGGAAACGAGCCGTTGCTCTGCAAAGTATTCCCCTCGTCCTTTGAGGAAATTGCATCTGATTGGTTCCACAAGTTACCAAAAGGAAGTATAAAGACATGAGAAGGCTTGGCCGAGATGTTTGTGGCCAGATTCGTGACCAACAAGCTGCAACCCCTGAGGGTTGATGCTTTGATGGCTCTACGAATCACCAAAGAAGAAGGCCTCAGGGCCTATGCGAAGAGGTACTATGAGGTGTTCAACCGAATACCTGAATGCAACCAGGAAGTAGCAGTCGTATCCTTCAAGAACGGCCTGAAAGATGACTGCCCACTACGGAAGTCTTTGGCAAAAACATTGCCAAAAAGCATGGAAGAACTCATGGCAAGAATTGAGAAATACGCCAGGGCCGAGGAAGATACGTCGGGAAACAAAGAGGTGAAGCAAGAAAAGGGAAACGGCTCGCCAAAGCGAGGCCGAGTCAACAATGGACCCACCAGGCAAGAAATAGAATTAAGAAACAAACAGGCGGTAACCACGGTATTCCGGATCCCAATCCATAAAATCTTGGATCGGATTCGAAATCAACCATATTTCAAGGTTCCGGAAAGAGCACCAGGGGAATACATGGGAAGAAACGTCGGCAGACGTTGCGCCTACCACAATGAAGAAGGGCATCCAACTCAAGGTTGCAGAGCCTTAAAAGCACACTTGGAGGATCTAGTAAGGCAAGGCCTCCTGAGGGACCTGGTCGATGAGGCCAGAACAAGGGAAGAACAGGCAAGGTTGCCCCAAGCACCAGCAGCACCCCCTCCCCCAGCACAGCTACCACAGGCAGGAGAACCAAGGGTGGTCAATGTGATCCACTCAAGGGTCAACGAAAACGAAGTCAGAGGAGAAACCCAGAGGGTAAGACATCTACAGCATATCTACCAAGTTGGGGACAAGAGACATCGGCCAGAAGAATGCCAAGGGCCAATGATAGCCTTTACCGAAGCCGACCTAGAATTGGTCCAACATCCGCATAATGATGCCTTGGTAGTATCCCTCCAGGTTGGGGAGTGCCAAGTAAAACGCATCCTAATAGACCAAGGCAGCTCCTGTGATATAATGTACGTTAGATGTTACAAAGAGCTAGGCCTTCACCCCGATGACCTAGAGCAATCCAGCGGCCCGATGGTCGGCTTTAATGGAACGCCGACATGGCCACTGGGTGCAACAAGCTTGGAGGTACAAGCCGGCACTAAGAAGATCAGGACAGAATTCCTGGTCATTGACACACCCTCACCATACAACATCATCCTTGGAAGACCGTGGTTGCATGCAATGGGGGCAGTTCCCTCGACGTTGCATCAACTACTCCGGTTCCCAACAGAGCATGGGATTGAAGAAGTCAGAGGGGACCAACTACAAGCCAAAAATTGCTCCATGGCAGCAATAAAGTCCACCTGTAGTATACGGGAGCCAAAGAAAGCAGAAGTTGAAGATGAGGACGTAGAAGTCCTGGAAGATGTTGGGAAAGAACCAGCCGAGAAAAGCGAAGAGGCGCTAAAGAAAATCCTCGTCCAGGAGGGCGACGAAGAACGATTTTTTCTTCTCGGCTCCGGCTTAGCCAGAGAAGAGGAAAAGGAACTGGAAGATTTTTTAAGGACAAACATAGAGGCGTTCGCCTGGACACCCTATGAAATGCCTGGCATTGACCCCGAGGTCACTTGCCACAGTCTGAACGTCGATAGATCGGCAAAACCAGTGATTCAACGAGCCAGAAGGCCGACGTTATTGCACGTCGAAGCAGTGGAAGAGGAGGTAGACAGACTCCTCGAAGCCAGGGCCATCCGAGAAGTTCAGTACCCGACATGGCTGTCCAACACAGTAGTAGTAAAAAAGAAGAATGGCAAGTGGAGGGTTTGTGTAGATTTTACCAGCCTCAACAAGGCTTGCCCAAAAGACAGCTTTCCTCTACCCAAAATCGACCAACTGGTAGACGCCACCTCGGGACATGAAAGGATGAGTTTTCTAGATGCGTACAGAGGGTACCACCAGATTGCTATGTACCCTCCAGATGAGGAGAAAACCGCGTTCATCACCCCGAAAGGCCTGTACTGTTACAGGGTAATGCCTTTCGGGCTGAAAAACGCAGGAGCAACCTATCAGAGGTTAGTGACAAAGATGTTTAAACACCTGATTGGCAAAACGGTGGAAGTTTACATCGATGACATGGTCGTAAAGAGCAAGAAATCAGAAGGTCATCTTGCCGACCTAAAAGAAGTCTTTGACATACTCAAACGATATTGGCTCCGACTCAACGCCTCGAAGTGTGCCTTCGGAGTTGGGTCAGGTAAATTTCTAGGGTACCTGGTAACAAGAAAGGGCATTGAAGCCAGCCCAGACCAAATCAAGGCCATCCTGGAACTACAGAGTCCAACATCGGCAAAGCAAGTTCAAGTACTCACTGGAAGGGCCGCAGCCCTGAACCGATTCATCAGCAGAAGCTCAGACAAGTGCAGACCCTTCTTTAACCTGGTGAAAAAAGCCACAGACTTCCTGTGGACAGAAGAATGTGAAGCTGCCTTAGCCGACCTGAAAAAGTACCTGACCACAACCCCAGTCCTTTCTAACCCAGTCCCAGGGGAGGAATTATTTTTATACTTAGCAGTCTCTGAGCACGCAGTCAGTGCAGTGCTAATCCGAGAGGAAAAAGGGGAGCAGAAGGCTGTCTATTATGTAAGCAAGACTTTGGCTAACGCGGAAACAAGGTACCTTCCACTGGAAAAATTAATGCTAGCCTTGGTAATGGCCTCAAAGAAATTGAGCCATTACTTTCAGGCACACAAGATTGTGATTCTAACAGAGCACCCATTGAAGTCCTTATTACATCAAGGAGACTTAACAGGAAGGATAGCAAAATGGGCAGTACCACTGGCCAGTTTGACCTGGAATTCAGGCCAAGAACAGCAATAAAAGGCCAAGTTTTGGCCGACTTCGTCGCAGAACTCACACCTGAAGCCATCACACCTCAGGCTCCGTCGAGCCGAGATAAGCATCACCCCGACAAACAAAAAGAAACCCAGTCAAAGACAAAACAGCAAGAGAAAGAAAAATTCAGACCATGCAGCATCTACATCGGCGATTCATTCAGACTATTTGTCGATGGAAGTTCAAACCGCCAGGGAGCAGGAGCAGGAGTACTGCTGATATCTCCAGATGGAGAAATTGTAGAACAGTCCATCCGGCTGGGGTTCAAAGCCTCCAATAATGAAGCGGAATATGAGGCATTAATTGCAGGACTAAAGCTAGCAGCAGCAGCAGAGGCAGACGAGGTAATTGTTTTTTGTGATTCACAATTAATTGTTAACCAGTCAACAGGAGAATTTGCAGCCAGAGACGAAAGAATGTCGGCATATGCAAAGGAAGTCATCCGACTGGCGGCCCTATTCCAGAACTGCAGATTACTCCAAGTAAGCCGAGATGACAACACCCACGCCGACGCGTTAGCCAACCTGGCCAGCTCAATTCAAACTGGAAAAACAAGGACAATTATGATCGACTACATGTCGGCCCCGAGCATAGATAAACAGAACATCGAACAAGAAGCAATGTGCGTGGGCTTTGGATCAAGTTGGATGGATGCAATCATTGCATTCCTAAAAGAGGGGAAGCTGCCAGCAGACCATAAAGAAGCACATAAAATTAGGCTGAAATCGGCCAGATTCAGTCTAACAGCGGAAGGCCATCTCTACAGGAGGTCCTTCACTGGACCACTTTTAAGGTGCGTACACCCTTTACAGGTTGAAGATTTTCTTTATGAGATTCATGAAGGAATTTGCGGAAGCCATACTGGGGGCAGATCGTTAGCCCATAGGGCCATTACCCAAGGGTATTGGTGGCCCTACATGCAAAAGGATGCCGAAGCCTATGTAAAGAAGTGTGAGCAATGTCAAAAGTTTGCACCTCTGATACATCAGCCAGCTGCCGACCTAAACCCAGTATCCAGCCCTTGGCCGTTTGCCCAATGGGGCATGGATCTGGTTGGACAACTTCCCCAGGCAACTGGGCAGAGAAAATACTTGTTGGTAGCAACAGACTACTTCACAAAATGGATAGAGGCAGAACCTCTTGCCAAAATCCGAGATGTGGATGTCAAGAATTTCATTTGGAAAAACATAATCACCAGATTTGGGATTCCAAGAGCTATAGTTGCCGACAACGGAACACAATTCGACAGCAAACTCATCAAAAACTTTTGTGCAAAATTCAAGATCAAGAATTATTTCTCAACACCAAGTTTTCCTCAAAGCAATGGGCAAGCAGAGGAGTCCAACAAAGTAATCCTGGATGGAATAAAGAAGAGGCTCCAAGTAGCAAAAGGAAAGTGGGTGGACGAGCTACCCAACGTACTTTGGGCATATCGGACTACGCCGAGAAGATCAACAGGAGAATCCCCCTTTGCCATGGCCTATGGCACAGAAGCAGTCATCCCATTAGAGATCGGCATCCCAGGGATCAGAACCCAGGGAGTAGAGAATGGCACCAATGACATACTCTTAGCCCGAGACCTGGATTTACTAGAAGAACGAAGAGAGAAGGCTGCAATTCAGCTTGCAGTATATCAGCAACAGCTTGCCAGAGCTTACAACAAGAAAGTTAATCCAAGGGATTTTCAAGTCGGCGACTTAGTCCTAAGAAAAGTCATCGGGAACAAGAAGGATCCCAGGGAGGGCAAGCTTGGCCCAAACTGGGAAGGACCCTACAGAGTTACTTCAGTATTAGGCAATGGAGCATATCGGCTTGAAGACAACGAGGGCAAAGCATTGCCCAGACCTTGGAATACTTGTAATTTGAAATTTTTCTATCATTAGAAAAACATCATTGTTTGGTCGATGCTATCAATAAAATCTTTTCAGAATCCTTTCAACATGATCGATTGATAAAGTTATGCATGGATGTTTTTGAAGGCATATCAAACTCCAAGATAAGCCGATGTTATTCCTTGATCCACTTGTTGAAATTTGTAGCAATTTACAAGTTGGAATCAAGCTGATTCCTTATCTTCACTTGTTGAAATTTGTAGCAATTTACAAGTTGAAGATAAGCCGATGTTATTCCTTGATCCACTTGTTGAAATTTGTAGCAATTTACAAGTTGGAATCAAGCTGATTCCTTATCTTCACTTGTTGAAATTTGTAGCAATTTACAAGTTGAAGATAAGCCGATGTTATTCCTTGATCCACTTGTTGAAATTTGTAGCAATTTACAAGTTGGAATCAAGCTGATTCCTTATCTTCACTTGTTGAAATTTGTAGCAATTTACAAGTTGAAGATAAGCCGATGTTATTCCTTGATCCACTTGTTGAAATTTGTAGCAATTTACAAGTTGGAATCAAGCTGATTCCTTATCTTCACTTGTTGAAATTTGTAGCAATTTACAAGTTGAAGATAAGCCGATGTTATTCCTTAATTCACTTGTTGAAATTTGTAGCAATTTACAAGTCGAAGATAGGCCGAGGTTATTGCTTAAGTTTTCATAGCAATATGTGGGTTGTTTAAACCCTAGAGAAGATGCTTAACACTTGTTGAAATTTGTAGCAATTTACAAGTCTATGTTAAGCCGACGTATGATCACCCACTAAGGTATACAGAAAATTAACGGGTTGAAGCAAAGGTTAAGTATATTGTTTAGACACTTGTTGAAATTTGTAGCAATTTACAAGTAGATTAGAACGAAATCATTATTTAAATACTTGTTGAAAACTTGAAAAAAAAAAAGATGGCAAAAGTATACATTGAGTAGTATATGTTTTGTGCTTATCAAAATTTATACAAGGTTTGGAGGTCAGTATCTTGCCGAAGTAAAAGCTTTGCAGTTATACCCGAGGTATGTAACCCCGAGAAGATTGCACAAAGAAAGCAGAAAGCAAGCAAAAATTTCTAAGTATAGAACTACGCAGAAGCAAACAACAGAACATCATAAGATTGACATATCCATAGCAAGAACAATTGCAAATACATACTGAAAAAGGCACATCGGCTATAAGAAGGAATATACATTGTCCGGGAATTGAAAGAAAAAAAAAAGTCCAAAATCCAGAGAAGAAAGAAGGGAAAATCAAGACTCTTGAACATCAGCAGCAGCAGGAACTGGAACCTCGGATGATTCAGCTGGAATCTCCTCGGCCACCTTCTCTGCTTGTATTTCGGCATCTATCTCTGCCAAAGTTGTGTCAAGACTTCTTTCAGTCAGAAGGAGGTCAGATGATAGACACCCTGGAACAGACTCCTTGGACACTTCCTCAGCATCATCACCCCCCTCATCTTGAGTTAAGTCCATAACCAGTTCAGCAGGAGGAGGGGACTTGACTTCGGCAGCATTCTTGGGTTTTCTCACCAAGGCCTCACCATCATCATTTTCTTCATCTTCCTCCTCGGCCTCGGACTCTGACTCACCAGCAGGAGGAGGTGGAGGAAATGGTAACGGAATAGCATCGGCCTGACGCAATGGCGAGTCAGCAGGAAGGTCAAGCTTCTTTATCAAGGACATCCAACCAAGGGAAAATCCCCTGTTGCATGCCTGCCTGACTTGAAGCTTGTAGTCTTCTGCAACGTCGGCCATACCTTGAGCATAGGCCTTTTCATCGGCCTCTTTGATTTCGGCCTCCTTGGTGGCCAGCGCTTGTTGAAGTTCTTTTTGCGCTTGGACCTTCTGAGCCTCGGCCTCTCTTTTCTCGGCTTCAGCTACTTTTTTAACGGCTTCAGCAGCTTCGGCCTTTTCAAGAGCTAAGGTTTGGTTCTTCGTTGCAGCCTCGGCTTGATCCTCTAGTTTTTTCATTTTTACTTCAAGGGCCCTTAATTCTCTCTTCATTGAAGTTGCTTCCCTCTTCATATCAACCAATCTTTGACGATTCTCAAAGGATTGCATTGAAAATGAATGGGCATGTTGGATAGCCTGAATGAAAACAGAAGTATCAGAAAATTTTCTCAGAAAGAAAAAGAAGGAAGAAACATAAATACAAACAGAAATACTTACTTGAGCAGAGTGTTGGAGCATAAGAGCATAATTTTCATACTCACTAAAACTGGCATTTCGCTCCAAGTCATTCGGTAGGAGGAGAGCAGTGCTAAGAGCGACAGCAACATTAATGTCGTCAGCACTCTCGCTAGCCATAATGGGCCTGTCCTCCAGAGATAGATCAGGGGCCCATGGGACGTCGGGCTTCTTTGAAGCCGAGGTCGTCGCAGACGATGACCTTGGCCGCTTTGTTTGTGTAGACCCTGAGGGTTGACCCTCAGCAGATCTCTTGGTGGAGACAGAGGCTGATTTCTTGCTTTCTGCCAGCTTTGAAATAGGCACAGTATCTTCAGCTTCGGCATCTGTAGCCTTGGCCTTAGGCTGAGCCCTTTTTACTCTCTTTTGTTTGGGTGGGAGCATTGTTTGCGCTGGTGCGGCTTCGGCGTCAGTTGGAATGTCGGCAAGAAGATCTTGGACGACAGGCTTTGAACGAACCATTTCGGCTGTTTTTACAAGCTTTCTTCGGCGTCTACGTTCGGGAATTGGAATTAAGTAGGGGGCCGAAGTTGATGGAAGATCGGCTGGGGCAGATGTGGATTCTTGATCCGTTCGGGATGTAGAAGCAGTTAAGGTTGTGGCTGTAGGTGGAGAAAGGCTCTTTTTCCTTTTTCTTGGGACGTCGGGTAAGGTGGATTTGTATGTAGGGATGAAGTTTAGTAATACTGGGGCTTTTCGTTTATGGATTGGGAGGCCAAGAAGTGTTTTCAGATCTGTTCCTGGGAAGAAGGATTGACGAAAATTTTTCGGTGGTTGATGAAGATCTGCAAAGAATCAGACGTCAGAAATAAAGTATTAAAATCTTAAGTAAAAACAACTAAGTGTTGACTCAGGGCTCTTACTCTTGCCCTCTGTAAGTGTTCGAGGAAGAGGGTAGAGGTGGACATCTTCATCTGGGCCAAATTCCCAATTTCCAGAGGCAATAAGAAAGTCATCTCCAGCCCCCTTGTTGGAGTCTGGAAGGTCGGCTATAATCTTGTACTGAGTGGATCTCGGCTTAAGGTAATAGACAAAACCCCTATCCTTCAGATCGAGAGGACACATGGTATAACAATATTGAAGGTCGGCTAGGGTGATTCTAAGGTTTTCTTGCCTAGCTAAGGCAATAATACCGTTAATTACCCTATAGGAGTTGATAGTGAGTTGCATAGGGTTCAGCCTATAGAAATGGAGAACTTGACGAAAGAGGGGATCGAGTGGAAGCCGAAGTCCACATTCGGTAAAAGCAACTATTGGAAAGGGCATTGTATGATCTGTGGGCACGATGGTATCATTATCCCCAGCCAATTTAAGATGAACATCGGCTGGGATAGAGAATTCTTGTCTAAAGTATTCAAGTTTTGTTGGGGTATTCACCCTATGCCTCCACATACCCATTATGTTGGCTTAAACTAAGAGGAATCTGTCTTAAAAGATGGGCGTTTTTCAAGTTTCCCTAAAGATTAAGGGTTCTACAGACAAATCCCAAATCTATGAACTATGAAGATAAAGGTCGAGGGCACAGATCTGGGACAGATACAAAAAAGAAGAAAACAAAGACGAAGTTTCAGATTCAAGAACAGAGGTATAGTTCTCAGAAGCAGTAGAGATACAGAAACAAATCAAGAAACAGCAGCAAAGAGAGTAATGGAAAAGCATAGAAGCTCAAAGTATAGCCACAAATTCAAGAGACAAATAAATCCCAGACCTCGAACAAAATCAGTAATGGCAGTAGACAGACAAAAGCACATAAAGAGAATTGAAGAATTAAAAGAAAGGGTCTTACCAGAACAAATGAAGCCAAGGCAATGCTCACCAAACCCAGAAACCAGTTGCAACAACAAAGAGGGCTTTTGCAAGAATGAAGGATCAAAAGCAGTTCCAGGAGAAAGTTTGAAGCAATGGCGGATTCGAAGAAAAAAAAAAGCTTTCTGAAAGAGAGAGAACGAGAAGACAGAATGAAAAAAGTAAAGGAAAAGAAGAGGCAAAAAAGAGTTTTGTCAAAAATTTGAAACGGCGGCAAAAATAGGGCAATTATTGCGCCTAGAGCAACGCATGCGTCAGACGGCGCAGACGAACGAACAGGCAGCTTCAGGCGCGTCACTGACACGCTCCAATAAAGACGAAACACGTAAAAGAAACAGTTGGATATGCATGACAGCTCATGCGCGTAGGGGAGTACGACCGAAGCCTCGTTCTCCGAAGAGAACACGTCGGCTGAAAGAAGATAATCTTGGCAAAACAGTTTTTTTGAACCATTGCTCAGAAAAGAAGTGACAAAATTTCGAACAGTGTAGGTTCCATCACCTCAGGATGCCGAGGTAATAGAACCTAGGGGGCAGTTGTGGGGACATATTTTCTGAATACCAACACGTGGCATGGTGACGCCGACGTGTCAGCCGAGGTGCCACGTGCCCTGGTAGTTAAGCCGAGGTAATCTCGGATAAGCCGAGGTCATCTCCGAAGATGTCGGAATCCGAAGATAAGGGACAAGAGTCCTGAAGCAAAGAGGGGACTTAATTAAGATAAGGATAAACCTCTTAGGGAGTTTATCTCTATCTCCTAAAGAGTCCAGAGTAAGTACTAAGATTGGGGTACACAGAAGTCATATTCCTAGTTGGACTTGGATTAAGTATATTATAAAAGAGAGGCACCCCCGTGGGTCTAAGGTATGTAATTCATACCTTGAGTATTCAGTTTAATACTTGATTATTCTTGAGAAACATACTGACTTGATCGTCGGAGTGCCCCCGGGTGGAAGAACCACCGCCGGAGTTTTTCCTTTCTGTTGCAGGTTGTTGGAGCCATCTATTCTGTCGGTGCTTTGCTGCTGATCACTAAACGGGCAGTGTGGTCAGATTTTTACCCACACAATACTATTATCTAAAATATGAAATAATTTAAATATTATATCATTAGACATTACAAAATACTAATAAAACAAGAAATTAATAAAATAATTCTTATAAAATTAAAAACTCATCTTATTATATATTTTATAAATACTCATAAATATAAAATTAATAATAATTGCCAAAAATTAGAGGGCTGGGATCCTCCCGACCCCTACACAGTTCCGTCCTTGCGATCATGTCAAGTAAAGTATTTTATTTTTATAGATTTTATGTTGATAATTTATTCAATCAATAAAAAGCAACTAATAATTATATAAATTAAAATATATATATATATATATATATGATAGAGAAATGAGACTTTACTATTAACAATAAAGATTAATAGCTCGAATTTAAGTCCCCGAATGGCCCGAATCACTCTCTCTCCATTATGGACTCACGTGCATAGCTTTTTATCCCTCTCTCTGTCAGATCCAAACATCTATGAATATTAAGTGATTACTATTATTATAGAGTTTTCTCATCTCTATATTTCAATGGCAGTTTCGGAAGATGATTAATAATAGTAATAATAATGGAAGAACCTGTAACATATGATCTCTTATGCCCACCAAGTGCTTGCCTAGATGAGAAAACTCTATAACAAACAAGACATTCATGGATTTTTCTCTTCAGAAACACCTACATTTCGATTTTCAACAACCTCCGATGCTTCTTCATGGGTTTGATTCGAAACCCCATTGTTGTGAGCTCGAGCTTTTTTCTGACTCGCTCTATGCCTACCAAGTACTTGATAAGATCGAAACACTTTGTGACAGAGCTCAATCTCATCAGACACCTCTGTTTCATCATCATTATCTTCACACTTTGGTTTTGGTTCTTGTTCTTCGTCTCTCATCCATTTGTCACTCGACATCATTATCAAACAATACGCAACGTCTTCTTCTGGAGTAGTGTCGAAGATTGAACTCACTGCCTCCGGCTCGGACGCACACGGCGACGGAGGATACTGTTGCTCTGGCCAGCCCAGTTTTCAGGATTTAGGCTTAGTTCTGACAATGGTGATTGTGATGGTGATGTGGAATTCCTGATTTACAAATTCGTTTGGATCGGTGGTAAATTGGGTTCTTTGAAGACTTGGTCCCACTCTCTCTGTCTTGAAGAATTAATTACAAAGCCACCAGAGCCAGCAACATCGATTGCAAAAGAGAACTCGAGATCTACTAAGTGAATGCTCTTCTTTAGATTCTCTCTCATCCCATAAGACAATAATACTTTCTCGTTATTCTCTTCTTCTGAAGATGATGATGATGAAGAAGAAGACCCATTTCATTGGATTGTGATTGTTGTTCTGGTTTTGGTGGAACATAGAGATTCAACGTGTGGGTTTCACACAGATTTGGGCAACTGGGCCAAAGACTACAACCAGCACTGCTAATACATTCGGGCCATTCAGGGGCGTAATTTCGAGCTACATAGCATGATTGTATTATTAAATAGATACGGCCCTGCATCGATCACGTAATCTACCTATCCCTAGGATATTAATTATGGATTCAATGATTACCAAAATAGTTAAACATTGTTGCAGAAGTACCGCATAATTTCTGCTGAACCCAGAGCCGCTGCACCTTCCTTTTTCTTAAATGAAAAATATGTAAGTGAGGGTCTGAAGATGTCATCGATAAATTTGAAGGTTGTTGAAAATTTTGAATCTTTTAAAAATGTACAGAGAGATATAGATTTTTTAACTGTTGTAATTAGAAACACAATAGTAAAGAAATGATGGAGATAAGAGATTGGGTGAAAAAAAAGGTAAAACAGTTAGAGAGAGAATAATGGTATGATTCTCACATGCATCTCTCACTTGTTGGATTTATTTTCTAGTGTGGCCCAATAGCCTACATATTTTTACATGTTTTATTTTATTTGGACTCCACAATTAGATAAAGCCAATATTATCTATAAAGTTCAATAATTAGAATTTTAATATAATCGCTCTTCTAATATAATAAGGAAACTTTAATGGATTAGGAATTCTTCTGATAGAGTTTATTTAGCCCTTTTCTCTCCTCTATATTATGATGGGTGACTCCCCTTTCATATCATGAGTATTTTTTCATCACTTTAAGTTTTATAGTCATCCTAATTAAGAAAGACAGAGAGAAGAAGGTAAGCCAAGAATTCAAGGTTCAACTATTAGGGGTATTTTCTCAACTTCTCTAATTCAATGGCTGACAAAGGTATGTTCATTTTATTCTTGAGTTGTATTGAATTCAAGATCCTGTTAAGTTTAATTCCGCATTATTATTATGGTTACATGTATTATTAATACTTACATGTGGTATCAGAGCTTTAGTTTTGTGAATCAATACACCTTGGAATAATAATATATTTATGATACTGTTATTAATAAACGGTACCTTTATTTTATTAAAAGTATTGACTTTAAAATATTATCTCAATTTGTTTGTATTGATCAAACGTGTAATACACCTTTTTGATTTTTGTTATGCTATTAACATGCTCTCCATAACCCTTTACAATAAGCATATACATAGCCATGACTTTAAAGTTTGCATGATAATAGTCCACTTATCTGCCACATAGGTTGGTTGGTTAAATTTAAAGTTAAAACCTTGCCTTCTTATTAGAGAATTGGACAAGTTTTTTTTTTTAAAACAAGCCACGATCAAAAATTTGACTCAGGCCGTTACTTAGTCATTGCACAATCCAACTGATTTTGCTACCAATTTTGGTTGACTTGGTACATCAAAAATTGATTACAAATTATCGAATTAAAAGTGATTTTAGAATTCGTTGAATCATTCAGTCTATTAAATAAATATTTGATTGTATTACGTCAAAGAATTATCGTTTTATCTTGTCTGATTATGTACACTTTATTATTAATATTTATATATTTTCATGATCTAAAATTGATATCATGATATAATTTTATGACATTAACTATTAAATATTGAAGTGGTTAATTCATATTAGGTGTAATTCTTATTGACCATTATATGAGATATTCATGATTGTCATATTATATATATATATTCATGTTTGTCTAGAGTTATTATTATTATCATATTGGTAATTGCAATCACATAAAAGAAATTCTAGAAATCATTAAATAGTGATTGAATTAACTCAAATTAATGAATAGAGAATATTGTTGGTTAGTTCCGTATTCATAGGGTTTACTAATTTAGTAGTTGCCAAAATGGCCTAGATTTGTAAAACTTATGAATATAGAACTACATAAAAGAATTGTTAAAAGGGTAACATTAAAGTTGATAATATTCTCAATTGCAATTATAATTAGAAGATTGAGACTAGCCCAAACAGAGTCACTTTCAAATAATTATAAACTGGGTAGGATAATGTAACTTATGTAATTTGACAGATTAGAATTGAATACCCAAAGGTAACATGACTAGCTGAAAAATTGCATAAATTACTTTAGACCAACATAAGTGATTCTTGACGAGTGGACAATAGATATACCTAAGTTTTGCCCAAAGGAAAGACTTATGTGATATCAATAGTTCATCATAATTCTCAAAGCTTTAATATGTATATTGTTTATGCTTTTTTCCGTGTTACTTATGAGATCTTGTGTTAATACCTCTTAAGATCTGTCAAAAAGATAACTTGCTATCTAAGGTGGTTGGACTTAGAAGGGAAGCTATATTGACTCCTTCGACCTTCTTGGGATCTTACTTGGTTATTAACCAAAGGACTCTTTAGTGACGTTACCCTAACGCTTAAAGTAAAATTTGGTTAAAGGCTGTTGAAGATCGACAAGCCACTTGCTGGCACTATTATAGTTGAATTAACAACAATGAAATATAATGGCTACCGAGGAGTTTAGGATCACATCCTCAATATGGCGACAAAGTTGCAAAACTTAAAACTTTAGGGATGCAGGTTGATGAAATTTTTCTTATGCAGTTTATTCTCAACTCACTTACATCACAGTTCGGTGCATTCAAAATTCACTATAACACCAATAAAGATAAGTGGAGTTTGAATGAGCTGACTAATATGTGTGTTCAGGAGGAAGTGAGGTTGAGGGAGGAAGGACGTCAAACTGCATTGGCTGTAACTCATGGAGCTATAAAGAAAAAGATGGGTAAGTTTGTAAAATCAAAGAAAAATCCACCAAAGAAAAAGAATGAACCTGGGGAAGAAAACCAGGCTCAGAATGGTTTCACTGTCAAGTGCTACTTTTGTGGCAAAAAGGGACATGTGAAGAAAGACTGCAACAAGTGAAAGGCTTGGTTCGAAAAGAAATGTAAGAAATTTTCTTTTGTTTGTTACGAATCAAATCTTGCTGAAGTATCTTCTAATACTTGATGGATTGACTCTAGGGCCACAATCCACATTACAAATGACATGCAGGGATACCTCTTAACCAGGAAACAGAAGGAAAGTGAAAGATTTGTCTATATAGGTAACCGTCTCAAAGTTGAAGTCGTAGCTGTAGGAACCTATCGACTGATCTTAGAGACAGGTTCATCAGATTGATCTAGAAGACACTTTTTATGTTCCTTTAATTTCTAGGAATTTAGTTTCGTTATCCAAATTAGATAGTGTTGGATATTCAGTTTTATTTAGTTGTGAAAAACTCAATTTAATGTTTAATTCAATAATAATTGGTTCCGGTAATTTATGTGATGGTTTATATAAAATTACCTTAAATCATCAGTTTGCACAATCATTAGTAACTCTGCATTCGAATATTGGTTTAAAACGTAGTCTAATTAATGAAAAATCCTCAATCTTATAGCATAGACGGTTGGGGGCATATCTCTAGAAATAGAATTGAAAAATTGGTGAAGAATGAAATTTTGGAAAACCTAGACTTCACTGATTTTGAGATATGTGTGGATTACATTAAAGGAAAGCAAACCAAACACATCAAGAAAGGTGCCACAAGAAGTAATGAGCTTCTTGAGATAATTCATACAGATATTTGCGGGCCACTCAACATCCCATGTCTTAGTGGTGAAAAATATTTTATCACATTTATAGATGACTTCTCACGTTATGGATATGTGTATCTAATTCATGAAAAGTCTCAAACTGTTGACATCCTTGAGGTGTACATAACTGAAGTCAAGAGACAATTAGATAGAAAGGTTAAAATAGTGAGATCAGACAGGGGTGGTGAGTATTATGGTAAATAATATGAGTCAGGCCAAAATCCTGGTCTATTTGCCAAATTCTTAGAAAAGAAAGGCACTTGTGCTCAATATACAATGCCTGGTATGCCACAACAAAATGGAGTTGCTAAAAGGCGTAATCGTACACTTAAAGATATGGTTAGGAGTATGCTAATTTCCTCAAGTGTACCTATTTCAATGTAGGGTGAAGCTTTAAAGACTGCAATGTATATCTTAAATAGAGTTCCTAGTAAGGCAGTCCCAACAACTCCTTTTGAGTTGTGGACTAGTAGGAAACCTAGTTTGAGACACTTACATATTTGGGGTTGTCTAGCAGAGACAAGAATCTTCAACCCGCAAGAGAAAAAGTTGGACTCAAGAGCAATATCTGAATATTTCATTGGTTATCCAGACAAGTCTAAAGGGTACAAATTCTATTGTCCTAATCACAGTACGAGGATAGTGGAGACTGGTAATGCTAGATTCCTAGAGAATGGTGAAATTAGTGGGAATGAGAAAACATGAGTGGTGAATTTCGAAAAAATTAGGGTGAATGTCCCAACGTTTGACCCTTATCAAAAAATTGTTATACCTCAGACTTTTCCACAAGCTGAGGGAAACGAACAACATAATGAAAATCCTTCACCACCTCATGTTTCACCACTTCATGAAGATACCACCATTGAAAATATTGTAGAACCACCCAACTGGCAGTTCTGAGATCTCAGAAGGAAAGAAAGCCTGCCATTCCAGATGATTACATGGTGTATCTACAGGAATCTGATTTTGATATTGGGATTAACAAAGATCCAGTCTCATTTTCACAAGCCATGAATAGTGATGATTCTTCTAAATGGGTCAATGCTATAAATGAAGAGTTAAAATCCATGGAATAGAATAGTGTTTGGGATCTCGTTGAATTGTCTAATAACTGCCAAATGGTCAGGTGTAATGGGTCTTCAAGACCAAGCGTGACGCAAAAGGCAATATCGAACGATTTAAAGCCAGACTTGTTGCCAAGGGTTTTACTCAAAAAGAAGGCATAGACTATACAAAGACCTTCTCTCCAGTATCTAAGAAGGACTCACTTAGAATCATCCTAGCATTGGTAGCTCATTATGACTTAGAGTTGTATCAAATGGATGTGAAAACTGTTTTTTTAAATAGAAATTTGGATGAAGAAATTTATATGGAGCAGCCAGAAGGATTTGCAAAAAAAAAAGTAAAGAACATTTAGCTTGCAAATTAAAGAAATCCATATATGGCTTTAAACAAGCTTCCAAGCAATGTTATTTAAGGTTTAATGATACCATTATCTCTTTCGGATTTAAGGAAAATGCAGTTGATCAATGCATATATCTGAAGGTTAGTGGGAGCAAGTTCATTATTTTGGTACTATATATGGATGACATTTTGTTAGCTAGTAATGACCTTGGCTTATTGCATGAAACCAAGGAATATCTCTCCAAGAATTTTAAAATGGTCGATATGGGTGAGGCAAACTATATTATTGGCATAGAGATCTTTAGGGATCGATCTCGAGGATTGCTAGGACTATCTCAAAAATGATATATTGATCGTGTTTTGGAGAGATTCAATATGCAGTTTTGTTCAGCCGGTGATGCACCCATCACGAAGGGTGATAAATTAAGTGAAAAACAGTGTCCAAGGAATGACTTGAAAAGAAAACAAATGAAGGACATTCCATATGCTTTGAGGCTACAAATCATGCTTTATGGTTGCGAAATTTCATCTCAAGACTTGGTGTTGTTGACTCAATTGCCAGGTCGCTGAAGATATATTGTGACAATACCGCAATAGTTTTCTTCTCTAAGAATGGAAAGTACTCTAGTCGTTCCAAACACATGGAAGTAAAGTACTTAGTCGTTAAAGAAAGAGTACAGAAACAACAAGTGTTAATTGAAAACTTAAGCACCTCTCTTATGATTATTGATCCATTCACAAAGGGATTGCCACCAAAGACATACAAAGAGCATATTATCAGGATGGGTCTTTTAAACAACCCTTGATGTGTATGGTTAATCGTGAGTGCTTATTTTTATTTGACACTATTTGCACAATAATAATTTTGTTTCTATTTTTTCTGTTTCTAAAAGTGTGTGTACACAGTAATTTGAATATTGATAAACAGGGAATGTCTTAACAAGACAAATTACAGGGGCCTTTCAGGAAAATAATTATAGATCCCGATAAAGGACTGGGTTGGTGAAGGTTATCAATGGTGTAGTGCATAGAAGGAAATATGACATAAATGTTATATAACCACTATGACTCACATTGGTGATCTGAAGTAATCACAGTATTATGGTTTCTAATATATCTGAACTTATTGGCTATTTTTAAAATTCGTGATCACGTGTCATAGTTTTTCGTGTGGAATCAAATGAGTCAAAATTTTTTATAAGTTGTATATTTTTTTGAAAAAACTCATCATTGCATCATAATCGGCTTAATGGGCCAAGTGGGAGAATATTGGATTTATTTTATAGTGTGGCCCAATAGCCTACATATTTTTACATGTTTTATTTTATTTGGACTCCATAATTAGATAAAGCCAATGTTATATATAAAGTTCAGTAATTAGAATTTTAATATAATCACTCTTCTAAGATAAGAAGGAAACCTTAATGGATTAGGAATTCTTTTGATAGAGTTTATTTGGCCTTATTCTCTCCTCTATATAAGGACTTTCATATCATGAGTATTTTTCTATCACTTTAAGTTTTATAGTCATCCTAATTAAGAGAGACAGAGAGAAGAAGGTGAGCCAAGAATTCAAGGTTCAACTATTAGGGGTATTTTCTCAACTTCTCTAATTCAATGGTTGACAAAGGTATGTTCTTTTTATTCTTGAGTTGTATTGAATTCAAGATCCTGTTAAGTTTAATTCCACGTTATTATTATGGTTACATGTATTATTAATACTTACATCACTTTCACTCTCAAGGTAGAAAATGAAAAAAAGAAATTAGTTCTTTCCTAAGAATTGTCTCTTCAAAATCTATTCCTTGTAAAGTTATGGGTGAATGCTATTTATAAGCACCTCATGATGTAGGATGGAGCCCATGTGCAAGGCACATGGAAAATATTCCCTCGAACTACCTTGTCTGAGGAGGTGATCTCTCTGAGGATAAAGAAAACCCCGAAGAGAAGATCACTCCCTCGGCGAACCATTCTTCTTAGCTATGACTAACCAATGATTTCCAATCATCCCGAAGGGTCAGAGCTAGTTCCAGAGGATGCCCTGTCACAGAAGGGTCAGGGATCGTTTAAGAGAACGCCTTGCCGCAAATATTGCTGAGTCTCAAGGACCCTCTAGACCATGCCACCTCGACCCAGGTATAGGCTAGTTTAACGGAAGAGTGAATTTATCTCTACTCACCGTCCTTGGGATCGGATCCTTTGTTCGGACTATGTTACGTCCATGGTTCTAGTGCGTAGATCCCAGAAAGCTCCGAGGTCGCAAGTGTTCTGGGACTTATTAATGAAGTGATTTCTAGATTGCGTTCAAATCCGTTCGAAGCCAATTGCTTCAGATCTCTAGGTTTGTACATCTGAACCCTTTCGAGTCCAAGCTCAAATAGGTCTGGTTTGTGGTTTTGAACCCTTTCAAGACTAAGCCAATACCTCGGAGAATGGATCTCCTCTAAGGGTTTCATTTCTTCAAAAAGCAACAGTTAACCTTTTCAGACGCCCGTATGATCTGGGCCTCTTCGGATGGGCTTGTTGGACTCTCTTTAGAAATATTTGCTTGATGGGTCTTCCTCAACCCAATTTGTTGGCTTTCTTGTAAATCCATTCAATAAAATTCACTTTGGCCCATTTGACAATAATTTCTCTGAACCCATTAATTTTTGGACTTTTTGACTGGGCTCTGATTGGACCAATTAATTTAATAGTCTCAAATTAACCCCTTCTATAAAATGAAAATTTTGATGATTACTAAACTTTATTTGGAAAGTGGTTAATGTTAGGCTTTTGTAATTGGCAATTTCGTTTGACAAAACTATTTTCAATTATAATCTTATTCGCTCTTATGTTTGAGTGAAGATGTGAGTGTTTAGATGTGAATCCAACTTGAATGTTGCCTATGCAAAGAAGTTTGTGATCTTGAAGCTTTTATGTTTGTTACTTTGTTGATTATGTATAGAGATCGAGTTGCCTGGTCAGCTCGTGGGGGTTCAGAAGGTAGCGCTCCTTAGCAGGTCTGGGGCAGCGCCACGACAGGGCCGAGAGGCAATGCCTAAAGCAAAAATGTAGTCGAAGTTGTGTGATCGCTTGAGCGGTCATTTGTGCACTCGAGCGGAGAAAATGATCATCCAGTACTTTTGTAGAGCGCCTAAACTTTTGAGAAGAAAATTTTACCGCTTAAGCGGTGAAAATTATGCTTGAGCGATCAACCTATATGTTTTGCACCGCCTTTACTCACACCGCTCGAGCGGTAAAGTGTGTGCTCGAGTGATTTTCGCAATCCAGTTTACTATAAAGTCCGTTGTTTGCTCATTTTAGGGTTTGAGCTGTGTAAAAATTCAAAGAGGAAGAAAAAAACAAAAGTTGCGATCGGTAGAGCTTTCTAAATATGATTTGAGAGTAGGAGTTGTATTTTGAGTTTGTGAGTTTTAGAATTATGATTTGAGTGTGAAAAATTTGTTTGGTGAAAGAGTTTTGAATTGAGTGGAAAATTTTTGATGTGGCATATGATATTTGATACAAAAACTTACAACTCATAATCAAACATACAACTCAAAATTCTATTAAAGCAAATAAAATTTTTAAAATATTTAAAATATTTTTTCGAATATATAAAAATTAACATATGTCAATTGCAAAAAAAAAAAAAAAAAAAAAAATTGCATTGTTCCGGTCAACCGGCCAAACGACCTGTGGAACGACCGGTTAGGCCAAATTTCAAAAAAAAAAATTTCGAAAATCGCGCTTGACTCGGAATTTTCTACAGAGTTTTTTGTTTGTTGTGGAAATAAAGTTTGAAAACTCTATGCAAAGATCATATTAGAATGTGTGGGTAGAATTGTAATTTGAAAGTCCTTCCAAACACAGCCAAGGGTTTTATATTTGAGGGTGATTAATGAGTGTTTCTTTAATAATTGAAGAGTAATCAATGGATCCATAAACTTATATCAAGATTATCAAGGGGTTTTTGTTCGTTTTCTTTTTTTCACAAAAGAAAAAGTTATTCTTCGATAGATTCCGTAGAACTTGGACCTGAAATTTTGGTGGATTTCGGAGTGGCTTATCGTCGTGAATTCGACATCAGTGTTGTAGATTCAACATTGGGTAAGACAATTCCAAAGTGAAGACGATGGTAGAAGAGGCACATTGGGGTTGGTTCAATTGGGTATAGATTTGCTAGGTAATTGAGAATACACTTGTGTAATTTTTTTTTATCTTTTTAGTACATTATTTTGTGCTTTTGGCTCGTGATTTTTTTTATCACAATTGGAGGCACTCTAATTATGATTTTTTTCATGTTAAATTGTTATGTCGATTTGTCTTTGATTATTTGATTGAGATTGTTATTCATTATTTAAAATTGAAACATAATCACAAATCAATATTTCGGAAATTTTAGATTTTTCAATTAAATTAGTTAAAAATTATTATAAAAAAGTGAATTAATTCTGTTTACTTTCTTCTATGTCTTTTCATAAAAAAATAAAAAAGCTGTTAAAAAACCTAATCTCAAACCAATCTTAAGTAGTGTACAAGACGAGTAATTATTTGGTAATCTTAGAATGTTACTCCATACCATTTATTATTTGACATTTGTCAAGTTATTTTTCAAAAACTTAACAAAAAATATTGAATCTTACTATTTTAACCAATGAATATCAATGAAGAGTACTTCATGTATTTGTTTCCGGAGAAAAAAAATAATGAAAATGTAAAATCATGAATATATTGTTAATTATTGCATTTTAATATGAATTTTGTTAATCTGTTATCTTAAAATACATGGTAATAAATTTTAAAAAATTATACATTTGGCATGAAAATAAAGTGCGACAAAAATATATAATATTTTTAAGCCCTCTTATCATGTGATTTAAAAACTGACACTAAAAAGATTGATTTAATATTATTTATAAATATATAGAATAAGCTAAATACAAGGTCATATCATGAAAATTTATTCCATACATTAGAATAATATTTTGATTATTAATTGACATCTTATATATTATTTTTACAATTGTTAAAACAAATCGGATGAATCTTCTAAATTAAATAATTAATTAATATTATTAACATTTCGTTTGTTTGAACAAATTTTATTTTAAAAATATATTTTATTTTCTATATTTTTTGAAATCTAGTATAATAAAAAATAAAAATTAACAAAAAATATTTTTTACTTTCAAATAATAAAAATGTTTTACGGATTAAAATTTAACCAATATTATCATATTATCATCATTACAATCACCTCTGTTTGCCCTATTTGCCATAATCACGATTATCACCGCCGCCTCCAATCAACCACCATGTCACCACTTCCACCTCACTTTCATACTATCACGACAGCCAAACAACCATCTAATCTAAGGTCAAGTTTGGTTATCCTAAATAAGTACATATTTTTTATCTTTTTATCTTTTTTCCATCACATCATCTCTCTATTTTTTTATACATCTTTTCGTAAAAAGATAAAAAATACATAGATCATTCCAAACAACCCCTAAATTTATCAAAAGAAAGGCCCACATGTCAAAAATTCTCCAAATTCGTGTCGTTTGGGCTTTTGTTTGGCGTTTCGAACCGTGGGTCCCCCAATCGTCAACACTCAACACTAGGTTTAGTAAACGAACACGCTGAAAACAATGTGGTTTTTTTTTTTTGA
The DNA here is from genome assembly GCF_055761805.1 of Camellia sinensis. NCBI lineage: Eukaryota > Viridiplantae > Streptophyta > Magnoliopsida > Ericales > Theaceae > Camellia > Camellia sinensis. Next base: position 27,578,364 of record NC_138966.1, on the reverse strand, counting down.
ACAGGTGGTGTCTTTCACTTACATCAAAATGTAATTAAGTCTCAGAAAAATTTAGTTAAAATTCTTTTATTAATTTTTTATTTGATGAATAATATAGTTGAATTTAATTTGTATCATAAAGTTTTTAAAGAGGAAGTGTATAATTGAGTAAAAATAAAGTAAAATTTTTTTTGAATAATATTATTAGAATAACATGTTATTGTGAGATAAAATAATATATTATTGTTTATATCAATTTTTGATAATAATAATTTTTTTTAATAAAAATTTCATAATCGTCATGGATTAAAAATACTAATTTTATTGAAAATCGATATTTAAATTAAAAATCATATTATGTTAAAATTTAATATTTTGATAATAATAACATGGATTAAATTTTTCAAAAAACATTTTATATTTATTCTTACAATAATGCTTAGTAGCTCGAATTTTCATGATCTGAATGACTCCAATGTCTTAAAACGGCATTGACATCATTTTAAGGTAAAATAACGTTATTTTGATATATTCGAACCATTCAAATCACACAAATTCAAACTACTAAACATTTTTTTTTTATTCTTAGGGTTGGTTTGGCAAGGGCTCATTGGGTTTTTTTGGTTCAATGAGCCATAAAAGACAGAATAGGCTCATGAGCCACAACAGACAAAACATCCCATCTAACCCCATAATCATTATACTCTTCTCTTACAAAAAAATCAAAAAAATCAAAAAGTCAAAAGTCCTTCCCAAACTAAACTTTTGAGCTCAGGCTCATATAGTCAAAAAAATTAAAAAGTCAAAAAACCAACCCATTTCTCAAACGAATTAGAATTTTATGAGTTTGCTCTCGCATAACATAAATCCTCCACGCACATCTCGCCGACCAGTTGTTATGGACTTTGACACGACCAACAATTGTGCACTCAATTTAACAGGTACTGTGTAATTTTAGGGGTTTATTTTGAAATTCGTTTTGATAATTTAAACTATTTATATTTTAGGATATATCGAGTATAATATATTTGTAAAAAATTAAATTAATCAGATATTATTAACTCTTTTATTTATTTTTTTAAAGATACAAATGTAAGTGGATGAAAGAGCTAACGAAATCTGATTAAATTAATTTTTTACAAGTATATTCTACTCAATATATTCTAAAATATGAACGGTTAAAATTATCATATTAAGGCCAAGTTTGGCATCTTTCAAAAAATCCAAAAAGTCAAAAAGTCACTATCCTATTTAAGTCACATCATCTCATTTAAGTCACATCACTTCTCTAACACATCACTTCAAACCCAACCCAAATTCAACCCATATTTCATAAAAAGTCAAAAAGTACACTTATTTAGTCTTCCCAAACTTGGCCTAAATCTCAAAATAAACTCATAAGGTTGCACAACAAACACCCCAAATCCACAACTACCACTTAGGTGGGTCCATTTGATGCAACCGCGTACACGTGTACAGTTGATGTTACCAAGTTCTCATATTAACCCAGCCGACATTTATTTGCTATTCACGAGTCACAATGTTTATTGTCTTAATAATCTCTTCATATGTTTTTTTATTTACACTAAGAACACTTAACTATTAATAAATATTATTTTATCTCTTTAATTATGAATCCGTATAATTTAACATTTTTAATTATAAAAATATATTATTTTTACCTTTGTAGCCATGCTATTTATTTTTAAAAAAGTGTATTTATACAATTTTTTTAATGGAGAAAGTAAATATATACAAATTTAGGAAAATTTCTATTTACATATCAATATTTATATCAAGTCATATTATTTCTCAGTTCACATCCTTACAACTTTTTTTATGTTCTCAATTCACACCACTTTATATCCAAATTATCCAAACCCAAACCTTAACCCAACTCTAGCAGTTCCATTCCTCGCTATTGCTAGCTCTAGCGACTCACCTTCGCCTTCGCCCATATCTTCACAAACCATCTTGACTATCGTTGTTACTCCTCCAAACTCCAGCCCTTCCCTACTTCAACCCTGCTCTACTCTACCATCCCCATAACCCATCGTCGCCATCACCGTAGCCCTAGTGATTGTCATTCCCAACTTTCGTGATTGCCATCTCAACCCTCACGATTGACTAAGCTCGATTGAAAAAGAGAGAGAGAGAGAGAGAGAGAGAGAGAGAGCGAACGAAGAGAATAAGGAGATTTCGATGGTGCCAAAAGTGAAGGGCAACAGGAAAAGCAACGAGCAATTTTTTTTTCTCTCAATCATGATCTGCATCTCTTCGTTGCGAGTAGCGGTGGTAATGCGATGGGGTTACTAAGGAGATGGTGGTGTGATGAAGTTGGGGAATTGGTGGCATAGACGGAAGTGTCCACGAAAAAGACGGTGATGGTAGCGGTGGCTATGGCCGATGGTTTTTAAAGAATAAGAGCGGTTACTGGAGGAGAAAGTGCCGGCACCGGATAGGATTTGTGAAACAAAAGATGGTTTGATTTGGGGTGTTCTTGTCCTTTTTGGTAATTTTATTGAGTGTCAAAATGGTAATTGAAAAAAACTAGAAAATAATGTCTTGAAATAATTAGTGTAAATTAGAAATACAGCTCTTGAAGTTTACTTAAAATATAGATTGTCCCTTATGGTTTGAAAAATTACAAATATCTCCTTATTAGAATTTTTTATTTAACAAAATTAACTAAAAAAAATAAAATTCATAATTGCTCTCCTATATAATAATAAAATTACTTAAATTATTAATTGAAACAATTTTTAATATCATTAAAAACTATTAATTGACTTAATGATTTATTAATAAAAATGACGATTTGTTATGAAATTAAAAATCTTAAGAGGTAAAATATAATTTTCAAAATTATAAAAAGCAATTCATATTTTAATTAAACTTTAAAAATGTATTTATAATTTACCCCATTACTAGTGTGTGTAACCAAAAAAAAAAAAAAAAAAAATTCCAAATTTATAGATAAGAAAAGTAAAATAATATTGTATAATCGTTGAGGGAGTGTTGGTGAGGGAGTGGTGGTGTAATTAATTATATTTGTTTTTCTTCACAATCTAACAACACCATTATTGAAGCTTTCATTACAACCATTTCACAAATCTCATCTCTCACTTCACAGTCTCACTCTCTCTCTCTCTCTCTCTCTCTCTCTCTCGGGAGCTTGCAGAGATGGGATCGGTTTCACTGAAGATAGGCGATGGAACAGCCAGATTCAAAAGAGCAACTCTCTGTTCTTCAGCTGTAAATGTCCTCATGCTCTTCTCTGTCCTCACTACCAATCTCTTCGCTTTGTATGCTTTCACTTCCTCCCCAAATCCCCACCCACTTCACCACTCTCACAAGAACATCTCTCTCATCTCCGAACAAGTCTCTCTCATCCTCAGAGAGATCGATTCTTCTCAGAAAAAGCTTGCCCAGATGGAGAAAGAGCTTCTCGGCTACGAAAGCATCGATCTTTCACGACCCAACATCGCAAACGAGCTCAAACTCTTCCTCAAACAACACGAGCTTCCACTTGGCAGAGATTCAAGAACTGGGATCACTGAAATGGTGGCCTCTGTGGGTCATTCTTGTGAGAAATCTGTGGATTTGCTCTCTCAGTACATGAATTACAAAGTCAATGGTCCTTGCCCAGACGATTGGAGCCTTGCCCAGAAGCTGATTTTGCGAGGATGTGAACCATTGCCCAGAAGGAGGTGCTTTGCAAAGTCAATACCCAAAATAGGTTTGTACTCTTTTCCAATTTCTCTTTGGAAGAATGTTAGTGATAGGATCATGAACTGGAGTGGACTTGGTTGCAAGAATGTACAGTGTTTGATTGGTAAGAAATTGAATAGAGATTGTGTCGGTTGCTTTGATTTGGTTAATGGGTATGAGAATCAGAGATATGTTAAGCCTAGAGGCAAGAATGATTTCCTTATTAATGATGTTTTAGCTTTAGGAAGTGGTGGAATTAGAATTGGGTTCGATCTCGGTGGTGGGTCTGGGTCCTTTGCTGCAAGAATGGCAGAGAAGAATGTGACTGTTGTCACTGCCACACTGAATATTGATGCTCCATTTAGCGAATTCATTGCTGCAAGAGGGATTTTCCCTCTGTATTTGAGTTTGGATCACAAATTCCCATTTTACAATAACTTGTTCGATTTGGTTCACACTGGGAGTGGATTGGATGTTGGGGGTCGCCCGGAGAAATTGGAATTCTTGATGTTTGATATTGATCGGATTTTGAGGGCCGGTGGGCTGTTTTGGTTGGACAACTTTTATTGTGCCAGTGATGAAAAGAAAATGGCTTTAACCCGGTTAATCGAACAGTTTGGGTACAAAAAGCTGAAATGGGTTGTGGGAGACAAGGGGAATGGGTCTGGGAAACCAGAGGTTTATTTATCTGCTGTTCTACAGAAACCAGTAAGAGTATGATGACTATGAACTTGCTTTTGAGGTAAGAATACTGTTATTAGGTCTAGTTTTTGTCACACTGAATTTGTGTGAGTTCATTACTTAACATCCTCATGGAATTTCTTTGCAATGCCCAATAAGTAAAGTTCATTGGTTGTTTATTTTCCCTGATGTAAACCAAAAGCATAGGATGATGGTTTGTTTGCAATTATAAATTGTAATATTTTCTGTTCTGTAATGGTATGTCTCCCTTCTTTGGATAATGATGAACCATTAGGGATTGTGAAAACAAGTTGTATTCTAAAATTTATGAAGTCATTTGATTTTAAAAGTTTTAGCAGTGAAATGCGCCCCATTTTTTTGTAACATGTTTCCATTTGGTTTGTCAGATGCCCTTTTGTTGTAACATTAGTTCACTGATTAATAATGTCATTGATATCTGCATATTGCAATCACTAAATTGATGCTGATTTAGGTGAACCACAAACATTGTTTATTCCCGAAGTGGCATGGTTACTTTTTTATTCTCGAAATTTTTGAAGAAATTGTTCAGAAGCTGCAACTGTGACATGTCTAACCTTTATTGGAACATTTCAAGTGTGGATTTGATTCTTGAGGGCATATAGTGTATTCTCAAAGAATATGTTTGACTAGGTGTAACCAATATAGTTTGCCATAAGAGATGGAAACTTTGAATGTAGTTGTGGTGATTGTGTTTATGTTTTGACGATGTCAACTTGCCTTGGTAAACTCTAGTCTGTTAGGACTGGCACATTCACATTTTTTTCCCAGAATCCCAATTTTGAACTCTGTTGTTTTCATAATAATTTTTTGTCTAAGCTCTTCTCATGGCCATGTTTTCCAACGTGACAAACTGTCATTTGCATCTGTTTGCGGTCTTTTTTAATGATGTACTCAATCCTTAAATAAGCTTTCTAGATTATTGTGCATGTTTTCATTATCAGTTCAATTTTCATCTTCATTTTACTTGACAAGAACCATCATTTTGGATCCAAGTATGCGGGAAACACAGAACAAATGTAATAGTAAATATTAGGATACTGCTCCTTAAATTGATGTAGAACTCAGTAGTCAACTTGGTTGGCTTTAGTGTAGTTGCAGCGTGCAGGCAGCAGGATTTGAACTTATTTAGGGGTGTGTAACTGTTGTTGAGACCTAAATATAAGACCTAGGTGAGAATGGAGGTTGAAAAGGGCTGGCTTTGTGTGGTATATACAATCTTTGGAATCATTTGGTTGGACAGAAATGCAAAAGTTTCGAAGACAAATTTGGGGAGTTTGGATTCTATATGTGGGATAAAGTTTGCAGTTTGGTATCGTCTTGAGCTTCTGTGTCCCCTCTGTTTAAAGGGGTCCCGCTGTTTTTGATTTCTAGAGATTGGACGTCTGTTTACCATACATAGTTCTTATTTTGTTTGGTTTTGATCACAGTTCTCATGTTTGATTTTTGAGGACTCTTGCCCTCTCATTTTTCATCTCATTTTCTTCAATAAAATTACTTTTGCTGCCCAAAAAAAAGAAAGGACGAATTTGCGGCTGACTTTGGGACTGAGAATATTGGGTTTGAGTTTTGAGGCTTGGAAGTTTCTGGCATTGGAGCATGACCTTTGAACCATAGCACTGTTTTAGTCTCTTTCCCTATGGTTGTGACTGGTTTGAGTAGTTTATTTTTAAGGCTACACTGTCTTTTGTTTTTCACCTGATTGCAAATCTTGTGCAGAAATGCAAGCCTGAGCTATATTGTTTGACTCATCAATGATCATAAAATGTACCGAAAAACAACAATGTCAAATGGTTGTTGAGTTGCTGGGCCACCTAGTGTCTATTCCTTTAGGAAAAAATACAAAATTATCACTGAGTAGTGATTTGCTCACAAGATTACTATTAAGTCATATTAAATTTGTAATATGGACAATTAAGCCTTCTTTTTTTTTTTTTTTAATTAATTTTTCTAAAAAAGTTTAATTTTTCATAATGGTGTATTTTATTCTAATTTTAATCTTCTCATTTAATATGACTATAAATGCATAAACAATTTGAAAAACAAAATCATAGAAAATGATCAGATCAAAAGAATTATGGCATAAAATTTATCATTTTTTGTTTCAAGCTATGGAATTTTTGTTGGTAAACAATCTGAAATGATAAAATTGTTGGAAAATTGATTTTTTATAAGGCTTATTTTGGGCAAACTTTGAGCCCAAAATTGAGTGGGTCTCAAACATATTTTGGAGTGAGTCCGAAGAGGTGACGTGTTCCTTATTGCATGGTAAGTCACACGGTGAAAACGGTTCGTCAAAACTATTTATAAGTGAATGGAAAGTTGACGTCGTTTTCGGGTTCGTGAAATGGATATTTAAAGTTTTAAATGTGGGTTTCTTTGTAAAGTTAGACCCACATTGAAATTTTAAGAAAGTTTTTGTATGTATATAAGCTCTCTATTACAACACTTGGGTTGGGCCCAAATGGGCACCCCAAGTTTGTAGAAGGGAGGAGTTATAGACAAATAGAACCTTGGCTAAAAACCACCACATGCGCGCCGTCATCTGTGCCGAGCGCGGGTTGTGGGTCGAGTCAATTCTAATATTTATTTTTTTGGATAAAATTTATTTGAATTTTTTTCAGAAATTCTTAATGAAATTAAAATTCCAATCAAAGTTGAAATTAAATTTTTGTCCATATATTACCAACTTCAGTCCGAATTTTCAACAGATTAACTACATAAAACTGCTCATAACTTCCAACAGTTACAGTTTCGAAACTGCACTGTTTGACAGGTTCATACAGTTCGGGCATATCTTCATTTCTAGCAGTTATCTATTCAGTTGGTGTTTGTACCTGTTCATTTGAAACCTTACCTGTTCGGTTCAAAATACTGCACTTGTTCGGCAATTTTGATTGCCTATAAATTCAGATCTGTTCCAGCAGTCTTGCTATCCAAAAAAACAATCTGAAAAAATTATTTTTGCAGTCCATATTTCTCCTTTGCATTTTATTCTTTATTCTAGTGTTAGAGAAAATTAAAGAGAGTATAGAATACAAGGTTCTAGTTCGTCGAACAAATTTGTTTGGAGTGCTACTACAAATTTGTGAAGATCATTGTATCCTAGGAGATAGACGCCACTTAACCGTAAACACCGTAGCGGGGTGAATCTGTCTTAAGGATAGAGTGTCACACACTCGACTCGATCTTTTATTTTCCATTCGGTTCGATAAAATAAATTCTGTAAGTTATTTATTTTATTTATTTGATTTTGTTTCAATTTATTTATTGTACACAGAAGTTTGTTCCAACAATTTTATTAAAAGTTCATCAATGATGCTTTGGTATGAAAATTTATTTAATTCAAACAATTAAATATATTTTTAATTATAAAATATTAAATAACCTTTTTTTTTTGTTGTAAATTTTATTCATATTTTAATGATAATGGTAAATTAGAATAAAATATACTATTATAAAGAATATTATAGCTTTTGAAAAAAGTTATTAAAGTAAGACTTAATCATCCAAATTAATACTTATTAATAGGGCTTAACAGTAATTTTCAAGACAAAATAAAACTTATTAATAATTTTTACATTATGCAATTGCGGAGGAGCAAGGATCCTCTAGAATTTTTTTTTCTTAAAATTTCCTAGAGTGGTGCATTGTATATTTAAGATTTAATGACAAGTCACATCAATTTTTTAGCATTAAATCTCAACTACACAATACACCACTTTAGGAAACTTTAGGAAAAAAACACTGTAGAGGATCCTTAGTGATTGCGGAGGTGACTGAGATTTATATATTTTATTTAAGATTGGCTAACCTTTGATCCATATTAATTGCTAGATATAACTATTATCCCAAGGGAAATGAATTCATTGGCAAAATCATTTGTTGATATTTTTGTCCAGTAATGTTACATCTACATAATTTTTTTGTCTCTCCAATGAATTTCTTATCGGTAAGATATTCATTTGGGAAAATTTTTGTGTGAATAAAACATTTTTGCTTTTGTTTTTCTTTGTAGAAACTAAAAATAAAATCTTCTTTGCTAAAATGTTTTTGTTTTAAAAAAAATGAAATTAATTTTTAAATTTTCAAATTTTTTGAAAAAAAAAATCTATTTTCACTTGTTTTTAAAACAAGTTTTCACTTTTTGCTCTCACTCATCACTTTCGGCCACAATCCATTGCTACCACTACCATTGGCCATGGACCTCCATAACCTATCGCCGGTGGATGGTGAGCTCTGGTTAGCGTCGGTGCTCTCTGATAGGTGAGTGATAATCGTCACGATTTTCAGCCATCTTGTGACCTCCAGTGACACCAGACCACTAATTTCGGCAGACACCTCTAACCACCCGCTACTACTAGTGATCACATCTGTTCACCTTCCATCTTTAACCACCAACTTTGATAACTCATCAAATATATTTTTTTATTTTTATTTATTTAAGAAATAATTTTGTATATCAAATAAGTTTTTTATTTTTATTTTTATTTTTTAAAAAAATAAACAAAAATATGTTTCATATTTTTTTGCAAATTAAAAATTAAAAATTGAAAACATTAAGGTGCCGTTTGGTAACACTTACGTTTTCAGTTTTCTGTTTATATTTACAAAAATTTTAAAAACTCAAATAAAAATTTGTTTGGTAAATTTTTGATTTATAAATTAGTGGTCTCAGTTTATAAATTTGGCCAAAAAATGTAAACTCAAAAAATGTGTTTCCGTTTTGAGTTTTGAATTTTTTTTTTTTTAACACCCAACACTAGCCACCACCTGGCACCATTTTCCACTACCGTCTTCCGCCACCACCACCACCTGCTACCACCACTCACCACCACCCGCCACCACCACCCACCTGCCACCCACTCACCATCGCCACCACCACCACCACCCACCTGCCATTCACCCGCCACCCGCCACTATCATCCATCGCTCGCCACCTACCCGTCACCACCACTTACCACCCACCTGCCACCACAATCAACCACCCGCCACCACCAGCCACGCACCACTACCAGCCACCCGCCACCACCACCCATCACGCCCGCCCACCCACCTGCCACCACCACCACCACCCACCACCACCACCACTACCACCACCACCACCTACTTGCTACCACCCACCACCCGCTACCGTCACCCACCTACCCACCCACCACCACCACTCGCAATTCGCCACCCACCTGCCACTACCACTCGCTACCACCACCACCACCCACTCGCTACCACCCACCACCCGCCACCACCCACCACCCGCCACCGTCACCCACCTACCCCCCATCACCACCCGCCACCACCCACCACCACCCGCCATCCACCACCCACCACCCACCACCACCACCACCCATTCGCTACCACCCGCCACCGTCACCTACCCACCCACCATTACCACCCGCCACCCACCTGCCACCACCACCACCACCCACTCGCTACCACCCGCCACCATCACCGCCACCACCCACCGCCACCACCCATCTGCCATCCGCCACTCACCTACCGCCACTACCCACTACCACCTGCCATCTGCCATTCGCTACCCACCTACCGCCACCACTTGCCACCACCACCACGACCCACTCGCTATCACCCGCCACCGTCACCCACCCACCCACCACCACTACCCACCCGCCACCACCCGCTACCCACCACCCACCGTCACCCACCCACCCACCACCACCATCCACCCGCCATCACCCACCACCACCCGCTACCCATCACCCACCGTCACTACTTTCCACCTCCGTCTTTCGCCGCCACTTGCCACCACTTGCCATTTCTCATTCTTTTTTGTATTTTTAAACATTTTGTCAATTACCTAACGCGTTTGTAGTTTATATTTTTTTAAAAATAAACAAAAATTAATTTATAAAATTTTTGTAAATATAAACTAAAAACGTAAATGTTACCAAACAGATCCATAAACAAGGCGTTAGTTTGTTTAAATTAAGCGAATCAGCCAAAAGGAGGCGCGCGGTGGCATGTTTTTGAATGGGGTGTGGTCTTACGAAGGCTCTCCTCTCTAGTGGCAAATTGCTCTGAATAAGTTTAGGGTTCGCTTAATCAGAGTGGAAATGTATGATAAAAAAGTGAAAATAATCAAAAGAAAACTGAAAAAAAAAAGAAAAGTAAAGTTTATTTTCTTGTATCTATGCATTTGGTCGAAGTGAAATTTTTATGTTATAAAAAGTACAAAAGTGAGATGACTGATTATTTAAAAAAAAAAAAAATCAAGTGTTTTTTTTTGGGTAAAAATTTAAGGGCAAATAATTGTGCAATAAGAATCAGAAAAGTTAATTTAAAAAAAGTGATCAATATTATAAAGCGATAATTGCAAGAAAAAAACCAAGGGTCGAAAGTGATCAATATTATAAAGCGATAATTACAAAAGAAAACCCCTAGGGTTTGACCATTATAATAAAATAAATGTTAAATTTTTAATTTTATTAATTTAAACTCTAATATTTTAATTTACTTTCAATATAAATCATTTACCTATTTTCTTTAACTAAAATCGACAAAAAAATAGTATTTTAGTCATTACACTCAATATAGTTATATTTAAAATATCTAAAATATCAATTTTTATTGAGTTTAATGACTAAAATACTATTTTTTCTGTCAATTTTACTTAATGAAAATTTATAAATGGTTCAAATTCAAAACAAATAAAAAATTTATGATTTAAATTGACAAAATTAAAAATTTAAGATTTATTTTATTACAATGGTTAAACCCTAGAGTTTTATTTGTAATTTCCCCTATTATAAATTATGATAATTATAATTATAAATTTTTTCATTAATGTGTAATTATTTTGGTCTAACATAATTGTCCCAAATTTCAAAGCTGAGTAACCATGTTGATAGGGCGGACCTAGATTCGATCATCAGGGTGAAAGGAACGCATTGGGGTTAGTCAGGAAGTCGACAAATGCACAATAATTCTTTATTTGATGTGATATTCTACCTTCACACATACTCCAACTGTTCAAGCAAGGTAGGTGGGTATGCAATGGCTCTTCATAGTGTGATTTTTAGAAGCTATCAAGTATAAATGGATAAATTTCAATTAAAACTTTGTTTTCATGTGTGCATTGAAGGCTATTTCATTAATGACACAAAATGCTTTAGTCCCACATGGGTTGTACAGGTTGTAAGAGGAATCCTACTGTCTATAAAATTGAAACAATATCCTCCTTCATTCTCAATGCTGTAACAAATGCATAAAAAATTTCATTTATTTATCTTTTTTTGCACTTTCCACCTCTTTCATGCTAACCAAACTCAGCCTTAAGGACTCCATTCAAGTTTCTCATATGTTAGCATAGTAGAGTTTGTCCAATCTATTGATTCAAGTATTATATTGAACTGTTTGCATCTACCTGGTTTGAAAAGTCAACAATGGACAAGTAGTGAAAGAGTACATATGAACAATCATACATACTTTTACAAAGAGAAATCTACTGGTATCAAAGATTCAGTACCTGCCTCACTTCACCTTGCTTGAGGTTCTCTTTTGATGATTAAATTAAATCACCAAGTTTTTCAAAATCAATCAAGGCAGATATATTGAAACCGATCAGAAATCAGTCTGGGGCATCCCAAGCACAACCACTTTCCGATGATACTAGTCCATTTGTCCCCATGCATTGTGGTATTGTTGAGAAGTTGCATTCTCTTCTTCCTCGTCTTCTTAACTTCTGTTGGTACTAAAATGTGCAATTTGGCCCATCGACAGAGGTGCTGACGTGGCCAAGGAAGTTCGCTGATGTCTTCAAATGGAAGGATGCTGCAAGATAGACATGTGTCTTGGTGCAAGGATTGCATTTGGAGCACGTGGCCAGATGAAGCAAAGCATGCGAAGAAGGAGCAGTTGCAGGCAGTTGAAACAAGTAGGCAGTTAATCCAGGCAGTGGAAGGAGAGCACTTGCTGAGATTAAGGAGGACACGTGGCTACAATAGTTGTGGCCAAAGTGAAAGAACAAAAGTAAGGAGATTGAAGAGGAAATAATCATCAAACTCATTTCACAACACTCGTGAAAAATAAACTTAGCAGTTAGTTGTTCAGGAATAGTTCTCTTTTAACTCAATATAGCACTTAACATAGGCCCTCTTTGGTAGAGCTGTGGGAAGGTAATTATAGATTACAACTTAACAGATTATAGCTTATAGAGTAGTGTTTGGTTGATAAGCTATAAAATAATTTTTTACTGTGTAATTGTCCTTTTTACCCTTATATGATATAAAAATGATTATTTTGTTATTTTTTCAGTTTTAATTTTTAAAAAAAATATTTCATTAATAAAAGTTAATGTAATTAGTATTAAAAAAATTATCATTTCATTTTAAATTATTTCATTTATAAAATATCATTTTAAATTAGTAGTTCATAATAGTGGCAATTAATAGTTTAATAAGCATCAATTAATAGTAAAATTATTAATTTTTTTCATTAAAAGTTTAATAAGCTGTAAAAAATTATTAATGTAAAAAATTATTAGTTTAATAAGCATCAATTAATAGTTTAATAAGCTGTAAAAAATTAATAGTTTAATTAGTTTGATAAGCATCAATTAAAATTATTTCATAAGCTGTAAAAAATTATTTCATTAATAAGCATCAATTAAAATTAATAGTTTCATTAAAATTATTAATAGTTTCATTAATAAGCATCAATTAAAATTAATAGTTTAATAAGCTGTAAAAAATTATTTCATTAATAAAAGTTCATTTTAAATTAGCAGTTAATGTAATTAGTGGCAATTAATAGTTTAATAAGCATCAATTAATAGTAAAATTATTAATAGTATCAATTAGTATAATTTTTTTTTTCATTTTTTCATTTTAAATTAATTAGTGGCAATTAATGGTTTAATAAGCATCAATTAATAGTAAAATTATCAATAGTATCAATTAGTATAATTTTTTTTTCATTTTTTCATTATAAATTAATTAGTCTCAATTAATTAGCATCAATTATTATTTTTTATTCATTAATTATTTTATTTTTTTTAATTAAAAAAACACTGAAAAACCTCCCAAAAAAAAAAATAAAAACCCTAGCTCCGGCGGGATGAACCGGCGCTAGGGTTTCAAATTGATCCACAGAAAGAGAGAGAGAGAGTCGTTGTCACGCCGGCAGCCCCTTCTTCTCCTTCTCATTTTCCTCCTTCTTATTTCACCGCCGGCATCGATCGCGAAGAGGAAGAGAGAGCTAAGGTTCACGCTATTGATCACAATGGTTCAGATCTCCTCCTTTTCATCTCACCGCCGGCGTCGATAGCGATGGTTCAGATCGCGATGGAAAGTGATCGGAGAACAAGGGAGAGAGAGAGAGAGAGAGAGAGAGAAGAGACAGAGCTATTTGTCGAAAATCGCCTGGGTTCGCCGGAAATTGCCTTTCCCGTTTGCGTGAGAGAGAAAAAAATGAGTGTTCTTGGTTTATATATATGGCACATTTGTAATTAGCATCAATTGGAAATGACATTTAAGTCATTTTGCCCCAGAGAGATCAGTTGCGTGCTTAAGCTGAATTTATAAGCACCCTTAGAGCAACTTTCAGATTTAAGCCGAATATGGCTTAAATTAAGCTATAATATGTGCCTTATAAGTTGTACCAAACACACCAACATAGCTTAATTTAAGCCAAAAGTTGATTTAAGCTGAAAAAAAGTTTTACCAAACAGCCCCATAGTTACTTTTCCTCGTTCTTGTTAAAAACATGGCAATGGGTTTTAAAATAATGTATCTATAGTTGTTTCTAAAAAAATAGGAAAATGAATCCCACAAGTAGAACATAACTTTCAAAATCTATGGCTCAATTTGGCAACAAGTTAAAAAAGTCAATTTTTTTGGCTTTTTAGCATTTTTAGCCAAAAAAGTCACCAAAAAAGTCAAAAAGTTAAAAAATTAGTTTTTTACCAACTTCCCAAAACACTCATATGTAAACTAATTTCCAACTAGAACAACTATCGTTGGGCAGCCCCTCAAATCTAGTTCATCATAATTCTTAAGACTTGAAACATCAATTGATCTTCCAACATATCATGAACCTACTCGAGTAGTACTCTAGTTACAATTAACTCTAACTAGTTTGTGATACACTTTTTTTTTCTCTTCCTTTGAACTAGGGATGTAATTGGCTTGCCGAGCCGAAGCCTGCACAAGATCCGACCCAACCGACCCCCCAAGGCTAGGGCCCGACTCATTTTTTTTTTTTTGGCTAGGCCCACCTGTCCAATTTGAGGTCTGACCTGCCTGACCCAACGTCATTTTCGAACTATTTTAGTAAAAAAAAATTAAAAAATATCAAGCCCGGCCCAAGCAAGGGCCCAAGCCTAGCCGTCCGGCTTGAAGCCTAGCTTGCCCGAGGCCCAATTACCCTTGAGCTTGAGCTTGGGCTTTATTTTTTGGAAACTGGCTCGAGGTGGGCACCCAATAGGCTCGAGGGCTGGCCAGCCCAAGCCCATAGCTCGACCTGAATTTACACCCCTACTTCGAACACACTATTTTACTATCTATTTGCAATAAAAATGAGAGTCACACCAATTAATGATGCGAGACCCATGTAAATATGCCGCATAAGATTGTATTCCTGAAACCCTATTGAAGAAGAAAAGAAGTTTTGAATTAGAATTTTTGTTATTTATTTATTTATTTATTTTTTATCTATAATTGATGAAATATTGAAGAAAAAATCACAATTTAATAGTATCTTTCCAAAATAATTTTATGTTTATAAAAAAATTTAGGAGAAATTACAAAAAAAAAAAAAAAAAAATTCAGAGTTTGACTATTGTAACAAAAAATCTTGATTTGTTTTCAATTTAAATTATTGTCTTATTTTCGTTAAGTAAAATAGATGAAAAAAAAGAAGAAGATATTTTAGCCATGTAATCCAATTAGATATATAATGTCTAAAATACTCTCTATTATTAAATTTAATAACTAAAATATTATTTTTTTTAGTGATTTTATATAAAAATAAAAAAAATTATTTAGATTGAAAATAAATTTTAAATTAATAAAATTAATTTTTTTTTTTATTATAAGAGGCAGTAGACATGTCCTGCTTTCGGTCAACTAGGACGCTGCATCTGCTGAGGCAGGGGAATTCGTCTATTGGCTCGAATGGCGGCAGATTTTTCATCTCCTTGCGTCTAGATAGAGGAGGTCCCTCATTCTGTGCAGAAGCAAGTGCTTGTGTCCTTTTTCTGATTTTTTCGTGCTATTCATGTTTTCTTTGTGGCAGCTATATGCCCTCAACCATCTAACAAAAAAAAAAAAAAAAAAAAAGAAAGAAAGTACACTAACAGCTTTTATAATTTATTCTTTGTATTATTATGATATTTAATTTTTTAATTGTGATATATTTGATTATAAATTTTAAATTTTATTTTAAATGAGGAGAATTGAAGATACCATTGCTCAATTTTAAGGGTAAAGTCGTCAATTTGATAAAATATAAACTAATTTAATAAAAATAAATATCAAATTTTTTTTTTTGAATTTTTAAAAATTATTTCTACCCTCCAAAGATAAAATTATGTAAAATTGATAAATCTTTTAAAGATTTTTTTTTTTTTACCAAATTAATTTTTATTATGTGCTTGGATGATAATCATGTAATAGGTGATTGTTTTTATATTTTCATTAAATTAGTTTCTATTTTTTTCAAAAGTCAAATATAACGATAACTTTGATATCACTATTAAACTAATTCATTAAATTAAAAAAATATAAAAATAAAACATTTCATATATTAAATATATCGATTACAAATTAAAAACCTAACAACCACTCATTACATGATCATTATCCAAACATATAATAAAAATTAATTTGGTAATAAATAAATAAATGTGTAAAAGATTTATTAAATTTATATAATTTTATCTTTGGTGGGAAAAATAATTTTTAAAAATTTAAAAATATTTTTTTTGACATTTATTTTTATCAAATTAGTTTATATTTATCAAATTGATTACTTTGCCATTGAAATTGAGTAATGATATCTTCAATTGTTTTTATTTGAAACATAATTTAAAATTCAGAGTCAAATGTGTCACAATTAAAAAGTCAGGGACTAAAGTGACACGAGCCCAAAATTATAGGACTGTTAGTGTAATTCGTCAAAAAAATGACGAATTAGTTCCTATAGTTTGATAGTCATATCGCTTTGGTCCCTAATTTTTCAATTGTGATACATTTGGACCTGAATTTTGAATCTTGTTCCAAATAAGGACAATTGAAGATACTATTGTTTTATTTCTAGGGTAAAATCGTCAATTTGATAAATATAAACTAATTTCACAAAAATAAATGTCAAAAAATAATTTTTAAATTTTTAAAAATTATTTCTATCCACTGAAGGTAAAATTATGTAAAATTAATAAATTTTTTAGACATTTATTTATTTATTTTTTACCAAATTAATTTTTATTATGTGTTTGAATGATAATCATATAATGAGTGGTTGTTTTTTTATGATTATTTCTTGGATGGCCTCTAGTATAATTTTTATTTCTCATATAATGATTTATTAATTTTATTGGCACTAAAAAAATCCATTTTATTTCTCATATAATTTTATTTCTCATATACTTGTGCCATTTATTAATTTTAGTGCCAATAAAAAAATGGATTCTTTCTCTAGTATAATTTTTATTTTTATAATCAGTATAAAGAAGAATCCATTCGTCATTTAGTATATTGGCACAAGTACAGAGAAAGAATGGCCCTAACACTGAAACAGCTGTGGTATGTATATAGATGACATGACTTCTCAGTCAACAAAGCCTTCATACCAAGCATTCGTCATTGAGTCAAATTTTTAGCTAAGGAACACACTATATGTAATACCTAAGAAGACAGAGAGGGACACGGTTACTGATACAAGACAACAATTTTCAAATATATTTTATTTATTATATCTATAGGCTTAGTTACACAATTGATCCCCAAATGTTTAATGGATCTAACTCAGCTGGGATATGCATCAAGAAATTGGGATACCATCCAAGTTGATTTCTGGTCCTGTTGGACCCATCAATGCATGTCGCACACAATCTTGGTTACCGGCACTCTTGTTGGCACATCTTGAGTTGTTACTTGTCTCATGTATTTGCTTGCTGGGCACAAAAGCCTATGCTAAGCTACTTCTATGCTTTTTATAGACAGAATATATGCAACTATACTTAGAAAACTCGCTTCTCTCCACCAATATATAAACCAATATCAGTTTGCACAACCTTTCTTAGAGAACTTGATTATTTACATTGATTGACTCATTAACAAGCAAGCAATTACTACCTCCTAAATGTTTCAAAGATAAGCTTGTCAATGCATCTCATTCATATATATATATATATATATACATATAGGCAATTCATACAGTGAAGCCATTCATCTGTACACTGCATTTCTGTAACAAGGACCACATCCAACTATGCCTTGACTCTTTCAAGCAGTCAATTTTCTACAGCAAAAGATTTGTTTATTTCTGGTACTTAAGTTTTTAGTTTTAAACTACTTAATGCTTCTACCATAATTTGTCACAACAGACTAAAACGACATTATCTGGTACTAAACCTCTAATTAGCTAAAATTAAAAATCCCAGGTAAGTCCTGGACCACCAAGTTTTTTTGCAAGAGCAGAACCAAAATTCAAGGCATCCACAAGTTGCTAGGCAACATGCGAATACCCAAGCAATTAGATGCATCTACGGTAAATGACAACCAAATAGACTGCACAAAGCTATCTATACTCAAACTATATGTAATTGTCAACCCTTGGCTCAAAAGAATAACACCAAGGCAAGAGTTCTCTAGCAACAAACAGCAATATTACAAGAATTAGTTTATTCCATCTTTCACTCAGATTAAAATCTTTTTCATATGCTCATATCAGCTGTATGTAAAAAAATATAATGTAAAACAGCTAATCATTTAAAACCAAATTCTAACTCATCCGCGTACCATACTGTAATCCAGTATATTTTTTAGCAAGTTTCGAAATTTCTTTTGGCAAGTAATACTGAACAATAAGCTGTATGAAAATGGGTCAGAAAACTGGTAGCACACATCATACTTGAGATCAAACAACCCCCAAGAACAATAACAACGATGATTTGTTTTGCACTCTATTCAATCTGTACTTACGACCAACTAAATCTAATGACCTCGCCATTTAGTGTACACTTAGATCAGTATAACTGAATAAAGCTCTTTGTTCTAGATCTATGTAATTCAGATGCTCATACTTTCACTTGTTCCTCTTGGGCTATGAAGCACTGACATTTCAAAATGGGTGTCCAAGTTGGACACTTATGGGACAACGACACTCCAGGGACACGCATGACACATTTTTTTGTATGACAATTTGGGGACATTTTCACGGACACGCCGATCTTGTGTTTGGACAAGCCTTAGGACACCTTTGTGAGGTTTTTTTTTTGTAAATAATTTTATAAAAAAAGATTTGGGGTCAAAAGTAAATTATATAAAAACCAAGAGGAATGAAAGTGAAAAAAATAAAAATACACCTATATATATATTGATGACTCTTATATCTTTGTTCCATATGCCCTAATTTATATTCATATACATAACATATAAAAATATTTTTTTTAAAAAAAAATTGTCATATTTCTACTGTGACTGTATCCTCATTTTTTCACGTTTGCCATGTCATGTGTCGGTATCCATGTCCATGTACACATCTATGTCCATGCTTCTTAGGTTTTGGGCCACATTTTATGCCTCATACAATTACTCATACAGGACAGCAAAAGCAGATCATATATCTATCACTGTATTGCACTTATATAAAAGGGAAGAAAGATAAGAAGAAGAAAAAGAATCCATCAACACATAACTTTTCTCTTACCTGATGGAAAAATAGTAACAAATATGTCTCTATTTCAAACCACTTTACTACCTTTAGTGCCTTGCCTTTTACACTCATGCACTCTCTCAGCATTTTAGATCTAGGATAATAACCAATAGCCAAACACAAATATTAATGTGAATAAAAGAGGAAAATATTTAAAGGAAAATCAAAAATATTTTAAGGAGATGTGTCTATGGTATCATTGTTGATGTAGCACATGCTTGCCCCCAAGCTGATTTTATGATTACAAAATTTATAGTTTGTTTAATTTTTTCATAAAAAAAGGGAGGCCTAACTCAATGTCTACCCCTGGAAATATATGAAGTACTAGAAAGTACGCAAACAATCATCAAAGTGTGCTATGGAGCTCGTGGATCGCATGGTTCTTGCAGTACTAAATCCTTTTTTTTTTTTTTTTGCCACAGCTCTCGGGTTGTGAGAGTTCATGTTTTATCACCTGGGTCTTTTTGGTTTTTTGTAGTCGTCTCTTGGAACTAGCAGCTTTGCATTTGCCATTATGAGCTTTGCATTGAGCTCCATTGTACATTTTCTATTTTTTTGGTAACCAAAATGCTCACTTACCAAAAAAAAAATGAATCCTAATTTCTTAGGTTGCTTGAGTTTGGAACAAATTATGGATGTCAAGTCACTGCTGAGCCAATCTTTGGTAGCTTCATCAACATGAGTGTGAGAAACCAACATTCCATTTTCCCCAAACATGAGGTGCAAACTTTGAAAATGAATGGTAATAGCTACTTTTTTTATTTTTTCTTTTTGAAATATTCACCACTTTTTATGGGTATACCTACCAACTCACCAATTGTCAAGCAATTCGACCCATAAATCTGATCTGAAATTTTTTCCAACTTTGAACCAAATATCTCTTACAAGTCTCATAAAGACGCATGATTGAAGAATCCATCAATTGCTCATAAACAATATATATATATAGAAAAGAAAAATTGAATAAAACAAAAAACCCATCAAATTCATGTAACAGAAAATCAAACCCACAACAACAATGAAGAAATAATAATAAAGACCCACCAACTGTTCGATCAAATGTCTGAATCAAAAAAATGCCGAGATTTGTTCAGAAACACATACCTTAGTACCAGGGGCTGCTTGACGGATCTCTTCCTCGGGGATAATAACAGGCCACTGCTCACCGGCGTCGCGGAACATTTGCTCGGTCTCGAGAAGCTGACCCTTGTCGAGAATCATGGTCCTGATGGTTTGTGCCGGGGTGGTGGTGGCATCGAATGCCTCTTCGACTCCATTGACGAAAGTTACGGTGATTTGAGGAGGGTGATCGTCGGTGCGGCGCTTGACCATGAGTTGACAAGCTGGGTTTGATTCTTTGGCCTTGCGAGCGTTGCATTGGGCTAAGAACTCCATGCACGCCGCGATGCGAGGGTCCAGAGCGTTGAACTCTATTCGCACCTTCGACAGGAACTTCAACATTCTCTCTCTCTCTCTCTCCAACCCCGTCAGTGTTGTGAGTGTGAGTGTGCGTGCTGGTGGTGAGTGAGACGAAGTTGAGAAAAGATAGGGATCATGAAAAAACTTTCATGTAATTGATCATGAAAAATTTATGATCCTTGGATTATCTTGATTAGTGTGTGATGTTTTAGTTTAAGTGTAATCCAAGGATCATAAATTTTTCATGATCATTTTCATGAAAGTTTTTTCATGATACGTAGCATTGCTCGACGAAGTTTGGTAGTCACTTTTGTTTCCCAAACATCACCTTGGAGCATCCAAACTTTTTTGGGTAAGTAGAGCATCCAAGCTCAACAACTTTTCAACCAAATTACAATTTAAAAATTACTATTCTGTTTTATATATGGGACACATTTATAGTATACATTCTTCAAAAGGTACCTATCATATAAATTTTATAATTAAAGAAAATAACATAATTTTATATTTTTTGAAATTATAATTAATAAAAACACAACATGGAATATGATTACAAATCTCATGAATCATACCTTAAATAATGTCATAATTAAAGAAAAAAATTACATAACTACGGGTGCATATGATGCACCCTGTGAAGAGTGTGTATGTTAGAATTTCCATTTATATAGTTCTCTTTTTAAATTCACTATCCATCATCATTAGACAATCTATTCTAACTTTAATTTTAAGGTAAATTACAAATGCACCTTTTAATATTTATTTAAAATATAAATTATTTTTTGTAAATTGAAAAATTACAAATATCTCATTGTTAAAAAATTTTATTTAACAGAGTTAACTAAAAAATGAAATTATTAACTATTCTTCAATACAGTAATAAAATAATTTGAATTATTAATTAAAATATATTTTTGATATTATTAAATATTGTTAAATGACTTAATAATTTATTAATAAAATGTGTCATTTATTATGAAATTAAAAATTTCAAAGGCATGTATTTGTAATTTATCATTTTATTTTATTAAAGAGTTATTTTATTATCCATTCTTTTAATGATGAGTACTCAAGAAAGTCAATATAGTGAGGTCTAATTTATCAAAAAAAATAATAATAAACTATTGAATAATCAATGAATTGTGGCTCAACAAATTTATTGAGTTACTATAAATAATAACTAGTCATAAAATTAATTTGTTAGGATTGGTAGAACAACATTTTAATAGTTTACTTTTTATATTTAATCAAAAATAATAATTTATTGCGATCAATGTAGATGCTCTTAGTGTGTACGCCTACTCAATGAATGATAACATCTCCCATGGTTCACTAGTATTAAAAAATTAAGGTTCATTAAATTAGGAAAGAATTATTTTTTTTCATCAAAAGTAAGAACTCATTAAATTATTTATAAAATTTGAATTTTATAAAATTTTAAAAATATGAAACATTGCAGTTGATTTTTTTTGGGTGAATCATTTTTGCAGTTGATTTGTTTTCATTAAATTTGATGAAAATAAAATTTGGGATAAGAGAAAATTTTGAAAACATTTTGATGAAAGAGTTAAAGTAATTCATATCAAATCAAATTCTTTATTCAAATTTAAAATCAAATTAGATGAAAAAAATTAGTAAAGCATGAGAAATACTCTAAGAAATTAGCATTACAGCCCACTTGATACATGTGTTGTTGTTTTTGGATTTCGTATTTTACCCTCCATTTTGTGCAAAACTTTATAATATGAATATCTATATCAATTCAAAGTTGAAATGGACAAATTGAAATCAAAAAGAGATTGACACCGATAATAATTTGCTCCAATCTTTTTTTGTGCTGAAGAAAAACATACTTAAAGTCATCTTATGGCAATTTTGAGGGTTGTCTTGATTGAGTGGTTGGTGAGTGTGTTCCTACACAGTTGCTCAAGATTCGATTAGTGGGATCAAACTAAATTAGTCGAAATACATATAAATTGTTCCAGACACTCCTAACCGTTAAACCAAAAAATTAAAAAAGTCATACCTGTCAAACACTCAGTCACATATAATATAATAATAGTGTAAATATGTTCTCATCTTTAGGAAAAATAATAACAAAGTGAACAATTTTGAACACATGTAATTATACATGGTCACAATTGAACACATGTTAAATTATAATATAAAAAATTACTAAAAAGAGTTTCGATTAGATTTTTCACCTTGAATTTCAAATATGCTCGAGTTGCTACTACCGAAGAGGAATGTTCAAGAGACTTCTATAGATATTAATAATAGGCGCATATGTGATGCGTGTGCAAATATACAAATAACGAAAAAGATAAATAGGTATAATTTTGAGGACATAATTTTTTTTTTTTTTTTGTATAGACAATTTTAAAATTGTCATAGGCATTTTTAGGAAAATAAAATATGTGAAATTTTGTGTTGACTTTATATAATAGTATAAATATAAAAATGATAACTACAATTAAAGACCAACGAACAGAATACACAAGCTTGGGACAAAAAATGAAAAAATTCAAACATTTTCATATAATTTTATCTTATTTGGGATAGAAATAATTTTCATAAATTTATAAATATTTGTTTAGTGTTTTTTTTTAACAAATTAATTTATACTTTAAAAAACAAATTCAGAAAATCAAATCAAATTCGATTAAATTTTAAAAGAATCCAAACTGCCAAAAAATAAAAATAAAAAATGATTTACGAACTGGTCTTAAACGTGTCTTGCTTTTTTTTTTTCTTAATATTCTCAAAAATATTGGAATAAAATAAATAAATATTTTAAAACTTATTATAGTGTATTTTAAATACAACATAGCATCTAAATGCAACACATAACAAAAATAATCGACCACAAGATCGTAAGCCCCGTTCAGTTAGTGCTATGGACCGCGTGAATTACTGTGTCGTCGGCCAATCTACTTCGGCGAGAGTCCAAAAGCTCCACCCTTGTCTCAGCCCTATCACACTAACTGGGATAGTGGACTCTCACGCTCTGAGCCCACTTGTTTCCAAGGCCACATCTCTGCAGAAAAAAGCCCGGGGACTTTCCTGGGCTTTGCACAAGCCCACTCACGCTGTCTTATCAACTGTTATCAGCAAAGCTTTAGCATCATAGCTTTTAAAGCTTAAAGAGTTGGCCTTATGTTCCGATGTGGGATGTACTTGTGGCGGACATGTTTGGATAAACAACAAGCAGAGAGGTCTTGAACGTATCTTGCTTCTTTTTTCTTCTTTGTTTATTGGGTAAATTACCCTGACATCCCTGAAGTTTATATTTATTATAGTTTTTCTCCTCATTTTTTAAAAATTACATCTCTCCCTGAAGTTTAAAGTTTCATTACAGATTCCCTTCTTTAACAATTTAATTTTTTTAAATACCAATTTTTCCCTCACTAGGTAAATTACATTGATACCGTTCACATTTTAGAAATTACAATCCCCTCCCTAAGGTTTAAAATAGCATTACCAATTGCCCCCCTCGGTTAGTATTAGTTGGAAAAAAAATTCATTGAAAAAAAAATTAATTGGAAAAAAAAATTATTTGAAAAAAATTTTGTTCGTAAAATTTTTAATTTCTATTTAAAAACCAACGTAAGCATATTTTTTGACCCAAATTTGCAAATTGAGACAACCATTTATAAACCAAAAAAATTATCAAACAAGTTTTTATGACAGTTTTTAAAATTTTTGTAAATATAAATTGAAAATTGAAAATGAAATAGCTACCAAACAGGCTTCAGATGGTAAAAATGTCACAAAATTAACAAATAATTAAATAAGTTACCAATGTAAGAAATAACTTATCAAAAAATTCTTAGACTATGTATGGTTTGATTTTTAGAATTTTTTTTTAAAATTAAAAATTAATTTGGTTAAGAAATAAAAAAATAAAAAATAATTATCATTTTTATATTATTTTTATCTTTCGAGTGGTTAGAAATAATTTTTTACAAATTAAATTGAAACAGTCATACGTATGTATATAACCTGCTCAAAAGTTAAAATGATAATTATTTTTTACTGTTAAATGATAATTATTTTTTATTTTTATTTCTTAGCCAAATTAATTTTTAATTTTTAAAGTTTTTTTCTAAAAATCAAACCGTACATAACCTAAGAATCTTTTGATAAGTCATTTCTTACGTTGGTAACTTATTTAATTATTTGTTAATTTTATGACATTTTTACCATCTGAGGCCTGTTTAGTAACCATTTCGTTTTCAGTTTTCAATTTATATTTACAAAAATTTTAAAAACTATCATAAAAACTTGTTTGATAATTTTTTTAGCTTATAAATAATTGTCTCAGTTTGTAAATTTGAGAAAAAAAGGTAAATTCAAAAAATAAGTTTACGTTAGTTTTTAAACAAAAATTTAAAAATTTTATTAACAATTTTTTTTCCAATGAATTTTTTTTTCTAACTAATACTAACCGAGAGGGAAATTGGTAATGCTACTTGAAATCTTAGGGAGGGAATTGTAATTTTTAAAATGTAAGGGGTGCCAATATAATTTACCCAATAAAGACAAAATTGGTATTTAAAAAAAATTAAATAAAGAAAAATCTATAATGAAACTTTAAACTTAAAAAGAAGAGATGTAATTTTCAAAAGGCGAGAGAAGAATTATAATAAACATAATTTACCCTCGTTTATTTTAAAATTCATTATAATGTATTTACAAAAATAATCGACCACAAGATCGTAAGCCCCGTTCAGTTAGTCCAGTGGACCGCGTGAATAACTGTGTTAGTTGGCCAATCTACTTCGGCGAGAGTTCAAAGGCTCCACACTTGTCTCAGCCCTATCGCACTGAAGGCGAAATGAACTCTCACGCTCAAAGCGCACTTGTTTCCAAGACCGCATCTCTGCGGAAACTAGCCCGGGGACTTTCCTGGGCGCGGTCCTACCGTAAATAGGCACAACCCACTCACGCTGTCTTGTGATCTCTTCTCAACAGAGTTTAGCATCATAGATTTTAAAGCTTAAAGAGTTGACCTTATGTTTCGATGTGGGATGTAGTTCATGCCATTTTTTTTTAAGAAAAATATTATTTTGTCTATAAATGTAGGAGAAAAGTCCATCTCCAGTCACGAGAAGCAATCAAAGAAAGAAAGAAGGCAGAGCAGAGCCACCCCGTGATCTTTTCAATGGCTGTGTTTACGGACTGAGAGAGAGAGAGAGAGCAACCATTTCTTTCTCATCCTCTCACTTCTCTCTCGGACGTTGATGGAGATCTTCCTATATTTCTCTCTCTAGAAGGCAGCAGTAATGGAGATCTTCCTAAACGCAACGATTCCCTCTGCTCCAGCTTTTCTCAACTTCACTACATCCAACTCCAATCCTCTTAAACTTCGTGCCAGGGTTTGTTGCCTGGGGTAAATTTTACTCGCAACGCACTCATTTACACTTGCGAATGTATCTTCTATAATATACTAGTCTACTGAATTGTTTGCTTATCTTCATCTCTACGAAACAGCTTCACTTGTGATTCTGTGAATTTTTTTTACTTCTCCATTCTGAAAACTTGCCCCACAGTAATGAATTCTGATTCCGTTGTGTGTGCGTAGATGATTTTTATTGATATTGGCTTATCATTTGTTCTAGGTTTTGACCAATTTAAAACTGAAATCTGTTGAATTTTTTTATTTTTTTTTTAATTTTTTATACCTGAATTGGACTGCTTGCATTTTGGCCTCGAAGACATGAATTGTAATTGGCTTATCTGTAGACAATTGGACATACCTTTCACTGTCACTGTTTCTATATGATTACTTAAATAACATATCTAGCGGTTAGTAAATTTTTGCTGTGATCGATATTGCCTCAACACAAAGACACCGAACAAAACCCAAGCAATTGTGAGAGGTTTTAATGTCTTAACAGATTCAAGGACTTACTTTCAATTCTAACAATTACAATTATCTTTCAATTATAAGTCTAGTACATTTGAGAATTTGGCAAAAATCCGATTGCCAACTGTTGGCCACAACTGCTAATTTTCTTCTTCCTTCCTTGATCATGGGCTCTTTATAACCCCTTACAACTGCCACTTCACCAAGTTCATGAGATCTTGCCACTTGTCACCTCACAGCCTTTCTAGCACAACTGCTCCTAACTGCTCTTGCTTTTCCACATGTGCTCTTTTTCTCCACGTGCTGTTTTACCCTTGGGTTGCCACGTCTTCTTTAGATGGCCATGTTTTTCCTTTCAATTACATTCTTCATGTTTCCTTCTCTGTCAATGAAATCTGTTACGCTGTGTTTGGTTGGGGGATTTGGAAAGAGAAATGGAAAGGGAAATGGAAATGAAAGGAAAAGGAGAAAGAATTAATAGAATTTCAAATCCCAACTATGTTTGGTTGTGTTGGTTATAAAATAGAATTGATGTCCTAAAAGGTATCCTATTTCTTTATTTATTTCTCACCCCCTTTCTTTTCCCATATATTTTTTATTATAACCAAACATAAATAGGATTACATTTCTCATTCCTTTTCCAAATCCCACCTCAAAAACTCCAACCAAACACAGCATTAGAGAAATTAGTAACAGTTTTGATAATTATTCACCAAAATAATGTTACTACTACTAGTAACAGTTTTGATATCGAAAAACTTAATAGATTTTTCATTTTAGACAATCATAATTGTGTCACATCATTCTATATACAATTTTGAGATCGATAATTAAAATTGCAAGGAATTTTTTTTGAACGCAACTATTGGCTTGCTAATACGCATTTGCTCTAATCTTTTTTTGTGCTGAAGAAAAACATACATGGGGGTTGTCTTAATTGAGTGGTTGGTGGGCGTGTTTCCACATAATTACTCAATATTCAATTATTGAGATCCAGTCAAAATTAATCAAGATACACGTAAATTATTTCGGACACTTTTAACCGTTGAACCAAAAAATTAAAAAAGTCATATCTTGACAGGATTACACTAAGTCACATATTCACGTATAATATAATAATAGTATAAATATGTCCTCATCTTTAGGAAAAATAATATAGCAAAGTGAACAATTTTGAACACATGTATACAAGGTCACAATTGAACACGCGTAAAATTATAATATAAAAAATTACTAAAAAGAGTTTCGATTATATTTTTTCACCTTGAATTTCAAATATGCTTGAGTTGCTACTACCGAGGAGGGAGGTTCAAGGAGTTTTTTTTAAAAAAATATTCTAAAAAAAAAAAAATATGCTTGAGTTGTTACTACCAAGGAGGGAGGTTCAAGGAGTTTTTTAAAAAAAAATATTCTAAAAAAAAAAAAATAATAATTTAGAGAATTGACCTACTTTTCCTAAATAGTTTGAAAAGTGAGTCAATTCTTTAAATTATTTTTTTTTACAATATTAAAAATAAAAAAATAAAAAAAAACTCGAGGTTCAAGAGGCTTGTATAGATATTGATAACAGGCACGCATCTGATGCATGTGCAAATATACAAGGAACCAAAAAGATGAATTGGTATAATTTTGAAGACATAAATTATTATTATTATTATTTTTGTATAGACAATTTTAAAATTGTCATAGGCATTTTTAGGAAAATAAAATATGTGAAATTTTGTGTTACTTTATGTAATAGTATAACTATAAAAATGATAACTACAATTAAAGACCAACAAACAGAATACACAAGCTTGGTAAAAAAAAAATGAAAAACAATCAATCATTTTTCATATAATTTTATCTTATTTGGGATAGAAATAATTTTCATAAATTTATAAATATTTGTTTAGTGTTTTTTTTTAATCAAATTAATTTATATTTTAAAAAACAAATTCAAAAAATCAAATCAAATTCGATTAAATTTTAGAAGAATCCAAACTGCCAAATTTTTTTTTTTTTTTTAAATGACTTACCAATTGGTCTTATTGATTAAACGTATCTTGCTTCTTCTTTTTTTTCTTCTCAATATTCTCAAAAAATATTGAAATAAAATAAATAAATATTTTAAAACTTATTAGTGTATTTAAATATAGCATAGCATCTGCAAGTATTTAAATTCCAAAAAACAAAAAATTACACCACAAGATCATAAGCCCCGTTCATTTAGTCCAATGGACCACATGAATAACTGTGTAATCGGCCAATCTACTTCAGCTAGAGTTTGAAGGACTCCACACTTGTCTCAGCCCTTTCACACAGGGGCAAAATGGACTTCCACGCTCGAAGCTCACTTGTTTCCAAGGCCGCATCTCTACGGAAAGAGGCTCGGGGACTTTCCTGGGCTTAGACCTAACTTAAACAGTACCACAGCCCACTTACGCTGTCTTGTGGTATGTTGACAGTGAAGGTTAACATCGTTGCTTTTAAACTTTAAAGCGTGGACTTTAGTTTTCGATGTGGGATGTAATTGTGATGGACATGCTTAGATCACTTCATGAAACAACAAACAAAGAACCGAATCAGACCACTCATGCCATTTTGTTTAACAAAAATATTATTTTATTTATAAATATGTATATGAGAGGGTAATTTATAAGTAAATTGGGTCGGGCTGGGTAATGGGCCGTTCTGTGGACTACAGTAAGAATGGCTGAGTAAAAGGGGCTTGTAGTTAGCTCAGTCCAAAAAGAGCCTTGCAGTTATCTTAGTCACCCCAGTCAGAGTGGTAATTAGCTCGGCTACAGTGTTTTGGACCGAGGTATTATGGCTTCTTAAGGTGGACCATGCTATGGTTAGCGCGGTCAGAGCTTGCTGTAGTTAGCTCAGTCTTTAACAAACATAATCGAGGTACAAGTGAACAAGGGCCGAGCTATGAGTTGCGTGTGAAGGTACTGGTTTGAGTATGACAAAGAAGTATTGTTAGCTCGGTTGCATTGTCATCCAACCGGGGTAAAACCATCTCACTTGGTTTGAGCAGTGAGGGGGTGTTTGAAGGATAAACATTATCTATCTGGAGTGTGATTCCTAGGAAGACTCTATATAGAGAAATAAGAGTCCTACTAGGATTATGCTATGCGGGACGTATAAGAGCTCACAACATCACCTATGGAGAGGTAACACTACTTTGATTCTCGAATACACAAAGCTTTTGCCTATTTGTCTATTTTGCTGATTTAGGCATCGGAGAGGTATCCGGCATACACCCGCTGGCTATCTCACGTTTGTGTTTTCAGGGAGTAAAGCGACGACGTTAGGAGAGGAGCGCAGACTTGGTTAACAAGATTATACGAGAACATTATTTCGTGCTCGTACAATTGGCGCAGTTTGTGGGAATTCCAGAAAGAACAAAACCTCTTGATCAAGTTTTTCCTCTCTAATTGGAAGCAATGGCACATAATGAAGAATTGCCGCAATCAGCTATTGACGGGAAAACCCCAAAAGGGAGTGAGAGGCGCGAAGGTTTGCCTTCTATCCCTCCTATGGCGGATTTAGAACCCCAGCGATAGAACCCCCAGAGGGATACAAGGGGGAGGCGAGCTAACAGCCCCCGTCGCTCTCAAAGTCCTGAAAGACAGAGGCGAAAGATCGACCCTCAAGTCCTGGAGGATCACGTGAAGAAGCAGGACGAGTTGATAAGAAAGATGGCAGCGGACATGGAGTCAATGAAGCGCCAGATAAAAGGAAAATGGGTGGCGACAGGAGAGGGGCGCAAAGACAACACGCCCCCTCGCTACTTGGAAGATCTTGGTAGGCGCACTACACCATCGCAAGCAGAAAGTAGAAGCCTTAGAACAGGCGACACGCAATCAAGGACTTCCAGGACTCGTTACTCCAGGTCTGAGAGAACGAGGACTGAGAGGTCATATACTGAGGGAAGCACCTATCGGCCTTCGCACACGCACCGGACGTCATCTAGGCACACGAAGTTGCCTAGATCATCTAACTTGCGAACTATGCTTGAAGAAAGGGCACGATGGAAGGAAGATACCAGGGCACGCGACTCGTGTAGAGTTTCAGCCCTTCAGCGGTTGGCCCCTCGGACGCATGGGAGCGTCGAGGTAGGAATGCCAATACTGCGCCTTGCTTACGAACCAACGAACAAAGCATTAGCAAGGTTGCAGAGCTCGCCGTTCGTTCCGGCAATTGAGAACGCCCCACTACCCTCGGGCTTTCTCCAGCCCAAATTCACTACTTACGAAGGGAAGATAGATCCCTACATGCACCTAAGCCACTTTCACCAGGTTATGGCAGTATACTGGCGGAACGAGGCCTTAATGTGTATCCTGTTCCCATCCAGCCTGGGCGACCTAGGTTTAACCTGGTTCGAAAGGCTACCAAAAGGCAGCATCGCCTCACGGGCGCAATTGGCAGAGGCGTTCATAACTAGATTCAAGACGAACACCAAAACACCAGTGGAGATCGACCAGTTACTCTCCATTGACATGGGCAAAAAGGAGACGCATAGGTCCTATAACAGTCCCTACTAGGAAACCTTCAACCAGATTGGGGATTGCCCTACGAACCTCGCCATTGCACAATACAAACGGGGCCTGCCAGTCAGCCACAAATTGAGGGACTCGATCATTATGACTCCCCCTCTCACGATGGAGGCCTTAATGGAGAGAGTACATCAACATTTTCGCTTGGAGGAAGATGGCACCTGTGCTAAAACAAAATCTGGCAAAGCAGCAATACTAGATAAAAAGACCACGACAAAAGTTGACATGGTAGAACGACCAAGCAGGAATGGGCGAGGTAGGCATGCCAATAGAGAGGACCCAGTCAAAAGGTGGTTAAGAGTTCGCACCGCCATTACCACGGTGTTTAAAAAACCAATCTACCGAATTCTCAGTGAAATACGCGACGAACCTTTCGTCCGATGGCCAGCAAAGTTAGGAGAAGCACAGAAGGACTATGATGAGAGGTCTCGGTGCACCTTCCATGATGAAAAGGGGCACCGCACTGAAAATTACACACCGTTGAGGTAGCATTTAAAGCAGTTAGTGGCAGCAGGGCACCTGGACCAATACATAGAAGGAGGGACACAGCCAGCCCCCTAGAACCACAACAACCCAAACAGAATGCCGGTCGACGCCCCACCTCAAGGCGTAATTAACGTGATACATGGAGTATACGAACCTGAGCAGGTTTGCGAGCTCAAGGGAATGATAAAAAAGGCTGAGCACTTAAGGGAGGTATTAAGTGCACAACCTACAATCAAAAAGGGGAGAACAGAGGCCACAAATGTCATCTTTTTCAGACAAAGACCTGGCAAGGATATATTGCCCTCACAATGATGCACTGGTTGTTACTCTACGCGTCAAGGATTACGACGTCAAGCGGATTTTGATCGACCAAGGAAGCTCATATGAGATAATGTATTACGAAACCTTCAAACAACTGAAATTGGAAGACAAAGACTTGGCACCAGCAACATCTCCCCTAATCGGTTTCAACTCAATGCCAGAATGGCCAGTGGGCAAGATAATCCTCCCAGTCAAGGCAGGAACCATGACGAAACAGGTAGAATTATAGGTGTTGAAAGTCCCTTTCACTTACAACATAATCTTAGGGAGGACATGGCTACACGCCATGCGATCGGTGGCCTCAACCTACCATCAAGTATTGCGATTCCCTAACGAAGCCGGAGTAATCGAAGAGGTCTTTGGAGACCAGATTATGTCAAAACAGTGCTTTGTCACAGTAAATGGCAACCGTGCTGCAAAAGGATATGTACAGATGGTGGAAGAACCTGAGAGCAATGAACTGTTTGCGGGCGTTGGCAAGGCAGCTGAACAGAAGGCGGTGAAAGACTTGGTACAGGTAAGGATAAATGAAAAAGACCTAGAAAAGTTCTTTTTGCTTGGCTTGTCTTTGTCCAGCACTAAGAGGATAGAGGTCATGGAATTCTTAACCTCTAACATCGAAGTGTTTTCCTAAACACTGTATGACATGTCTGACATTGACCCAAACTTCATCTGTCACCAACTGAACGTTCACCCGACTGCCAGACCAATTATACAGCGCACTCGTAGATCAGCACTCCACCATACCAAGATAGTGGCGGAAAAAGTAGGAAACTTGTTGGAGGTAGGGGCTATCAGAGAGGTGCACTATCCCAGGTAGATCTCCAACACTGTCGTAGTGCCAAAGAAGAATGAAAAATGGCGTGTCTGCGTGGACTACAAAACAGTCAACAAGGCATGCCCAAAGGACAGCTTTCCCCTACCACGGATAGACCAACTGGTAGACCTGACGGCAGGACATAATCGACTTAGCTTCCTTGATGCGTATAGAGGTTACCATCAGATTGCTATGTATGAGCCAGACCAGGAGGTCACATCCTTTACAACGCCTAGAGGATTGTATTGTTATAAATTCATGCCCTTTGGCCTAAAGAATGCAGGGGCAACATCCTAACGAATGATCACCAAGATGTTTGAGCCATTATTAGGCAGAACAATGGAGGCTTACATAGACGACATGGTGGTCAAGAGCAAGGATGAGAAGGACCATCTCAGGGACCTAGATGAGATATTCCAGATTCTGAAGAAGAACAAGTTGCGCCTAAATGCATCCAAGTGTGCATTCGACGTAGGATCGGGCAAGTTCCTAGGCTTTCTGGTGACTAACCGAGGTATAGAAGCAGACCCCTCTCAGATCAAAGCAATCCAGGATCTTGAGAGGCCCAACACAGTCAAGGAAGTGCAGCATCTCACTGGCCTAGCAGTCACACTCAACCGGTTTATAAGTCGATTGTCAGATAAATGCCGATATTCTTCCAAGCATTAAAGGCCAAGTTTGAGTGGGACGAAGAATGTGACCAAGCCCTTGAAAGCCTGAAAGAGTACATGCCTTCTCCACCACTTCTAGTCACCTCAATACCTGGAGAAGAGCTCTTTTTGTACCTGTCAGTTTCACAGCACGCAGTCAGCGCGTTGTTGGTCAGAGCGGAAGGAATCCAACACCTGCCTATCTTTTATGTGAGCAAGACCTTGCTGGGCGTAGAAACCAGGTACTTACCATTGGAAAAATTGGCCTTAGCCTTGATGATGGCCTCAAGGAAGCTGTTGCATTACTTCCATGCCCACACTATAGTCATCCTAACAGCTTTTCCATTAAAAGCTTTGTTTGAGAGGGCGAACTTTTCTGGGCAAATCTTGAAGTGGGCGGTGGAATTGGGATAGTATGATATCAAGTTTCAACCCAGAATCGCAATAAAAGCTCAAGCTCTGGCAGACTTTGTGGTAGAGTTCACGCCAGGAAGCCATCACATCTGCCCTGTTGACTTGACTGGTACAATCGAAATGGGGACGGAAAGTGCTACAGGAAATGCGCAACCCTTAATACAGAATACTCAGCCACATCCCAAGGCATATCAAATTGAGGAAAGTGCAGAAGAGGCAAACCATGCTACACCAAGCAAAGACTCATTAACAAGTAAAAACTTGGTACAGTCAGATAGTAAGAGGTAAATAGTAGATGTGGAATTTGAAGAAGACATCAGCAATACTCACGACCCCAAGTCATCATCCGACCCTCCACTTGCTGGAAGCTATTTGTAGGAGAGATGCGGAAGCTCTTCGTGGATGGAGCATTCAGCAAGCACGGTACAAAACTTAGCATAGTCCTCATCTCACCAGATGGCTTAATAGTGGAACAAACAGTCAACCTAGGATTCCCAGCATCAAACAACGAGGCGAAGTATGAAGTGCTCTTGGCAGGACTAAAATCAGCACTCTTCTTGAAGGCCACCAAGCTAATGGTTTACAGTGACTCCCAGCTGGTAGTAAACCAGATTTTAGGTGACTACGAAGCAAAAGATAAAAAGATGGCAAAGTACCGAGAGTTAGTAAGAAGGCAGATCATGAAATTTGAAGTAGTACGGATAGAGCAGATCGGCCGAGAAGAAAACAGTAGAGCAGACGAACAAGCAGGCCTCGCTTCGATGACAGATACATCCATCTCACATCCATTACTGATTGACTTCTTACCAAGACCAAGCATTGAAGAGCCCGAAGTAGCCGAGGTATGTTGTGCCGAACTAGGCCCTTCATGGATGGATCCCATCATACTATTCTTAAAAGACGGCATCCTACTTGAAGAGAAGAAAGAGGCCAACAAAATAAGAGCAAAGTCACAGCGATTTTGGCGCTCCCCATCAATGGCCTTGTACAAGAAATCCTTCACAGGACCTTACCTAAAATGTGTTCATCCCAGCAAGGTCGAAGCATTCTTGTTTGAGATACATGAAGGCATATGCGGAAGCCACCAAGGAGGAAGATCATTGGCCTACAAAGCTATTTCAGAAGGATATTGGTGGCTATACATGCAAGCAGATTCAGAGAAGTATGTCAAGAAGTGCGAGAAATGTCAGAAGTTCGCACACCAAATACATCAGCCAGCTAGAGAACTCCTACCATTAACTAGCCCGTGGCCCTTCGCAATGTGGGGCTTGGACATAGTAGGACCACTTCCAACGGTAGTTGGCAACAAGAAGTTCTTTCTTGCAGTAACAGACTACTTTACAAAGTGGGTAGAAACAGAATCACTCACCTCAATAAAAGAGAAAGATGTGAAGAAGTTTGTCTGGCAGAATATCATCACTCGGTTCGGCATACCAAAAGCTCTAATATCTGACAACGGTACTCAGTTCGACGGCAAAATTTTTAGAGACTTTTGTAAAGAATACAAGATAGAATTATGCAACTCTACACCGGCATACCCCCAAGCAAATGGCCAGGCGGAAGCATCAAATAAAGTCGTCTTGGATGGATTGAAGAAAAGGTTAGAAAAAACAAAAGGAAAGTGGGCTGAAGAGCTTCCTCATGTTTT
This sequence comes from Camellia sinensis, assembly GCF_055761805.1. Classification (NCBI taxonomy): domain Eukaryota; kingdom Viridiplantae; phylum Streptophyta; class Magnoliopsida; order Ericales; family Theaceae; genus Camellia; species Camellia sinensis. The sequence continues at coordinate 27,542,894 of NC_138966.1, read as the reverse complement.
ATGGGCTTACCGTACCACACCTCGGCGATCAACTAGAGAAACACCATTCTCCTTAGCCTACGGCATGGAGGCAGTAATCCCACTGGAAGTCGGCCTCCCCACAATTAGAAGTGAAAATTTTGACCCAAAGTTAAATGGAGAAGCCATAGCCTTGGAACTCGACCTTGTGAAAGAAAGAAGAGAAAGAGCATTGGTTCACATCGCCTCATACCAGCAAGAGTTATCTAGAAAATATAGCAAGACAGTACATCCAAGGCAATTCAAGATTAGAGATTGGGTGCTGCGCAAAGTAATGGGAAACACTCTAGTACCCGAAGACGGCAAGTTAGGGCCTAATTGGGAAGGACCATACAAAGTGGTTGGATTAGCAGGAAAATGGGCATACCACTTGGAGGATGGAGACGGCAAGGCCATTCCCAAGCCATGGAACACTGCCAATCTCAAACTATTTTATTTTTAGCTTTTTTTTAAAGTATTTGTAATTTTTCCTTTTTCAATAAAACAAGTAGTTTCTTTTCAATATAATTGTTTTTCTTTGTAAAAGTTGTTTTAGTAAGCTAGAGGCATCGAAAGTAGAGTTGGCCGGAATAACCAACTTCGAGCTCTCTTCAGCTAAGGTTAGGATCTAGGCTGAAGAGGTTGGCTGGAAAAACCAACATTTCTCCTAAGCCAAGATAAGGATCTAGGCTGCAGGACGTTTGGCAAGAATAACCAAACACTTCGCTCTAAGTTGGAAGGAATAACCAACTTTGAGCTCTCTTCATCTAAGATTAGGATCTAGGTTGAAGAGGTTGGTTGAAAAAACCAACACTTACTTTTACCTAGGCCGAGATAAGGATCTAGGTCGAAGAGTGGTTGGCTGAAATAAACCAACTTTAAGTACTCTTCAGCCGAGATAAGGATCCGGGCTGGAGAGTGGTTGGCAGGAATAGCCAACTTTTAGTACTCTTCAATCGAGATAGGGATCTAGGTTGAAGAGTGGTTGGCTAGAATAACCAACTTTTAGTACTCTTCAGTTGAGATAGGGATCTAGGCTGAAGAGTGGTTGGCAGGTATGGCCAAACAACTTTCAAGGTTAAGATCGAGGTACGTATCTCGGCCAGGAAATGTTATACTTCATACAACTACAGTTGAAAAATAAAGTGCAAGAATGGAACAGACCGAACAAGAAGAAGATTTTCATTCAAAAGCAGAAGTACAAAAGGTGGGGCCTCAGCCCGGTTACAAGCTTTTTTGTGAAAAAAAAAAGAAAATAAAAATCAGGAGAAAAGGTCCTCCAAGTCGGCGTCCAAATCAACCCGGGCTTCACCCAGAAGTAGCTCGGTCGAGACAAGCACACCTTGGTGTAGCTCGGTCATAGGCACCACGGTAGTCACAACAGTTGAAGGTGGGACAGAGACCATTGGAGTGGGAGAGATGGATTGGCGATCGAGCTGGGCGTTGGCCTCAGGAGCAGAATCTTCGTCGTCCTCCCCTTCTTGAAGAATTTTTTGTTGAATGGCGTTAGCGTACTCTACCATGTAGCTGGGAATAAAATGGGGAGGAGGGCTCTGAAAAACCTCGGTTTCCTGACCATAACCAAGCTGCGCCACGGCTGCTTTCCACCCACACTCAAAAAATATATCCTTAGCAGCCTCACACTGTTGGATATAAGTGGCTTCGCCCTCCTTGTAACCGCAGTCTTCCGCGTCTTCTATCTTTTTCTCCAGTTTGGTTATTTCGTCATTTTTCTTTCTCTCGAGCTTGGCTAGCTCACGCAGATATTTGTCTTTCAGCTCGGCCACAGCCTTTTGCTTGTCTACTTCAGCCGAGCTGACGAGACCGGTCAGACGGGCTACTTCGGTGCGTAGCTCGGCCATTTTTTTCTGGGACTCTTTTAGCTCGGCCGGCTTTGCATCGGCCTCTACCACAGCCTGCCGTGTGGTTTTTTGAAGTTCTAACACGCGCTTGTGAGTGACATGGTTCTTCTGTAGGGCCTGCAAAAGGAGAAAAACAATTTTGAGCAAAACCGAGCAAACAGATGTATAAATTAGGATAGAAAAAAGGAGAACTTACCAACACCATTGATTTTGTTCCCGAACGAATGGCTTTTAGCTCGGTGAGATGGTTGTGATGCTCCATATCAGCTGGAAGGCATACACTCTTGGCAAGGTTAAAAGCCAACGAATGGTCTTTTTCGGCGACAACTGAGTCAGAGTCAGTGATAGCTCGGTTCTTGTAGGTGACCTTGGGCACCCATTCTGATGGGCTAGCCCGATCTGATCGTTGAGGTTGTGGGCTCGGTGGTGTGGTTTAGGGAAGAATAGTTTCATCCTCATCAACAAGGCGTGGCTCGGTTGTGGAAGTCCGAGCACGCTTGCTAGGCCGAGATGATGACGGCTGGGCGGTTGGAAGGGCTACCACGGCCTCTTGTGTTTGGCCGATTTGTGGTACCTTGGCCTGATTTGTTTCGGTAATGAGGGCCCTAACAGCTCTCTTTTTGGCCATCTCTTGTTCTGCAGTTAATGGAATCAAATTGATTTGAGGAAGTGTTGCATCTGGTTCTGGTGAGGGTTCAAAGAGGAAGTCTGTCACCTGGTTTTCCTCTTGCTGCTATATCTGTAGGTTGGTTCGAAATTAAGTAGCTTGGCCCAACTTCGATTGGGATATCTTAGTGTGGCGCGGAGTGCGTCAAGGTTGGGATAACTGTACTGCAACTTTAGATGGTCCAAGTCTGCATAAAAGAAGACCACGGTTAGCATGGTTGAAAATGAGGACAACGAAGTAAAGAAAGCACAAAACTGAGCTAAGGTATTTATACCGGCTACTCCTTTATTCCAGTTGATTCGGTCTCCTGGTATTTAGGCTTCTTGGTCTTCGAAGTTGCCCGAGACCCAAAAAAAATCGTCATCATTTATATCTTTGTCTGGGGTATTTTTTATTATTTTCTCTCGGCGGCGTCTTATTCTTAAATAATAAACCCAGCCATCTTCGTTCTGGTCTAAAGAGTACTGGTGGAATAGCTCGGCTAAACCGAGGTTCAGGCTAACCCTGCGATTTAGCTCGGCGATGCCATTTATTATTCGGTAAGAATTGGTGGAAAGCTGGGTAGGGCAGAGATTTGTTTGTCTGAGGAATTCACAAAGAAGAGGCTGAACGGGAAAAGGAAGGCCGACCTCTATGATAGAAATAACGTTGAAAGGAACGAAGCCCGATTTTCCCTAGGGGATGGTGTCTAGTTCGGCTAGTGAAAGGTGGACGTCGTCTGTAATTTGGTAATCCTTTCGGAACTTGGCTATGGCCCCTGGAGAGTTCACTAAAAATCGATACTTCCCCATGTGGCCTTAAATTACGTATAATTTAGCTCGGCGATTGAGATGACCTTCAGTATCTCGGTTGAGCGTGCAAAGGTGTGCCTGGCCAACCTAATTCAATCTGCAAAGTGAAAAGGAAAAGTGTTAAACACAGATCATTGGACCGTGCTAGAAGTAACAAAGGTAAAATAAATGGAGTCCTAGCTCTGCTGCGTGGGTTACTATCCGTTTTTAGCCTAGTTGGAGCAAAAGACTTTAGCTCGGCTAAGTGGAAGGAGAAGTTCGTAGCCCGGTTAAAGCTTATGGTGCAGCATTCTTAGTTCGGTTTTGACTAAGTCAGGGAGCTGGCTTGGCCCCAAGTTATAGCTCGGTCGGTGTTTGAGGCTTTCTAGCGCGGTATTGCGTAAACCTAATATAGTTCGCTAGCTCGGCTAAGTGAAATAGAAGGTACTTAGACCTATTTGAAACTACAGGTATGGCATGATGTCCTAGTTCGGTTGTTCAGTTTTGCTAGGTTTGCACCTAATACAAACAACTTCCTAGTTCGGTTGAAGTGTGATTTTGGATCAAACGCATTGTTCTTCAGATTATTCGTAAATACAGTAGTTCTATTACCTGGTTTTTCCCAGAAAGATGGAAGCAAAAATGGTATATGTATTTTGAAAAGTGTACGAGTATTATGCTACATACTTCATAAACTATATAAACAAAGAGGAAATGGGATTGAGTTACTTATAAGTATGAAGACGAGTTGATGAAGATCGAAGTCGCGAGGAAGAGTTTTGCAGGCACTATGTTTTGAAAAATGAAGGCTTAAAGAGAGAGAGAGAGAAGACGATAAATAGTAAAAGTGATTGGTTCAAGGCGAGGGGTTTAGTTTTGTGTAAAGAGAAAGAAAAAAGGCGGGACTGTTCAATTTTTTTGGAGTATGAAGACGGTGTGACAGCTACGCTGGGCTAATGAGAGTCTGCCACGTGTCCATGGAATGGAAAGCGATTTAGTTACAACGACTGAAGAGACATTTTGACCGGACAGATTAGTAGCCCGGTGTGAATTTAGCTCGGTATAAAGGCTAAAGTTTTTAGCTCGGCTTGTAACGGGTAATCCCAATCATGCTGCGCAAATGGAATTAAAGGGCAATTGAGAGGGTAATTTATAAGTAAATTGGGTCGAGCTGGGTAATGGGCCATTCTGTGGACCATAGTAACAAGGGCTAAGTAAAAGGGGCTTGTAGTTAGCTCGGTCCAAAAAGAGCCTTGCAGTTAGCTCAGTTACCCCGGTCGGAGTAGTAATCAGCTCGGCCACAGTGTTTGGGACCGAGGTATTATGGCTTCTTAAGGTGGACCTTGCTGTGGTTAGCGTAGTCAGAGCTTGCTGTAGTTAGCTCGGTCCTTAACAAACACAACCGAGGTACAAGTGAACAAGGGTCAAGCTATGAGTTGCGTGTGAAGGTACTGGTTTGAGTATGACAAAGAAGTATTGTTAGCTCGGTTGCATTGTCATCCAACCGGGGTAAAACCATTTCACTTGGTTTAAGCAGTGAAGGGGGTGTTTGAAGGATAAACATTATCTTTCTGGAGTGTGATTTCTAGGAGGACTCTACATGGAGGAATAAGAGTCTTACTAGGATTATGCTATGCGAAACCTATTAGAGCTCACAACATCACCTATGGAGAGGTAACACTACTTTGATTCTCGAATACACAGAGCTTTTGTCTATTTATCTATTTTGCTGACTTATGCATCGGAGAGGTATCCAGCACACACCCGCCGGCTAGCTCACGTTTGTATTTTCAGGGAGTAAAGCGACGACGTTAGGAGAGAAGCGCAGACTTGGTCAACAGGATTATACGAGAACATTATTTTGTGCTCGTACAGTATATATATATATATATAATTATTCACTAGAATTATACTACTAGTAACAGTTTTGATATCAAAAACCTTAATAGATTTTTCATTTTAGATAGTCATAATTGCGTCACATCATTTTATATACATCTTTATATATATATATATATATATATAATTTATATTTATATTTATATATCATTACTATTTTGTTTATTGAAAAAATGTGTAAAGTAATCCAAATTGGAGGCCTATCTTTCATTCGAATGCAAGACAAAACAAATGAAGAAGGGAGAAAGAAAGTGTGCCAAGAAGAGACACAGGTTCAAGTTGAACCACTATTAATCTGTCCAGATGGAGATACAGGTTCAAGGTTCTCTAGCCAAAACCAATTCTATGCACTGTTCTAATCTTTTTCAACATTATATTTTGGAGGATTCCTCTCAAATCAAACAACATAACTCTGAGCCTTCTGAGTAGTGCACTGAAATGGAGATGACAAAAATTCTTCATCCCATCCTTTCTTCAACAAGTGAAAAGCAATGGCAGAAACCCTAGACTAGAAGAACAAGAAGCACAACACCAAAGATCAATAGGCTCCCTCTCTTACCTTATGCATGTCAACGAAATATGCGGCTTCTGTATCTGATTTAAAGTGAGAGAGAGAGAGAGAGAGAGAAAGAAAGAGAGCCCAACAATGTTAGGGGACACAATTTTACAGTGTCAATATCTTTACAAGGAAGATTGTTTCTTGGCCCCCTCATCCAATGACCAAAGCAAAGCCACATGTTACCCACAACATGGACATTAAAAAAAAAAAAGAAGAAAGAAAAAGAAATGAAATGAAAAGAAAAAGAAAGAACAAAAGAAATTCAATTCCGTTGCAAGAGAATAAAAAATTCAATTTATTTACCACTATATCAAACATTCAATAATCCAATCAAAACAATTATACATCAAACCTAAAATAATGTCAGAAGTACTATTGAACAATCACACAAGCAAACCTCCAAAGCATAAATCTTTATAATCAAACAGAAAAATAACAATAACAAGATGGTAATCTATTATTTGCTATGAGTGCAAAAATCCTGGACATATGAAGATGGATTGTCCAAAATTGAAAAACCATGAAAAAGACTACAAAAGAAACAAGAAGGCCATGATAGCAGCTTGGGGAGAAAGTGAAGATAAAAGCTCAAGTGATGAAATTGAAAATGAAGTAGCCAACTTGTGTCTCATGGCTCTTGAAGATGAAGACTTTACTCAAAATGAGGTAACTACTCTTTATGAAGAACTTGAAAGTGCATTCCATTAGCTACAAGATGAATTTAGAAAGTTTGTGCCAAAAATAATGTGTTGAAAAAATCTGTTGCATCTTTATCTATTAATGTAGAAGAATTAAAGAAAGAAAAAATTGTTTTGAAAAATGATTTTGATACTATCTCTAATGAGAAAACTATTTTAAAAAACAATGTTGATGATTTAGCAAAAACACTTAAAATTTTTGTAAAATGTAGAGATAATCTCAACATGCTTCTTGGAAATCAAAGATGCGTTTTTGATAAAGCGGGCATTGGATATGACCCTATTAAGACACAAAAGAATCTCAATTCAATTTTTGAAAATGCACCTCTCATGACACACCCTCATATTACTTGTCATTATTGTAGAAAAAAAAGCCGTTATATATCTTATTGTCCATTCAAAAATAATATGAACATGAGAATTAAAAAGATTTGGATTATTAAGGGATCTAACAAAACTAACCAAGAAGGACCCAAGAAACTATGGGTACCAAAAACCAACACTTGATTGTCATCTTGTAGGTTTGCTTTAAGTTCAAAGCTAAAAAAAGGAAGTGGTACTTTGATAATGGATGTTCCAGACACATGACCGGAGATAAATCCTTCTTTACTACACTATCATCCAAAGATGGAGGCTTTGTTACTTTTGGATACAACAAGAAAGAAAAAATCATCGGTATTAGTAGCATCGGTATTTCTCCTAACTTTTTTGTTGAAAATGTTTTACTTATTGATGGACTTAAGCTTAATCTACTTAGTATTAGTCAATTATGTGATAAAGGTAATCAAATTATTTTTGATAAATCACATTGCACAATTGATAGCACAAATGATCATAAAGCTTTATTCATTGGTAATCGTCACGATAATGTTTATGTTTTTCATCTCAATGATCTCTATGCTAGTGATGATAAATGTCTATATGTTAATAATGAAAATAGTTGGTTATGGCATAGAAGACTTGGTCATGCTCATATGGATTTAATTGCTAAACTTTTGAGAAATGATTTGGTCATCGGACTTTCAAAAATTAAATTTGAAAAAGATCATCTTTGTAGTGCTTGTCAACAAGGAAAACAAACTAAAACATCGTTTAAATCAAAAACGCACATTTCAACAACTAGACCTTTACAACTATTGCATATGGATTTATTTAGTCCCTTAAGGACATCTAATCTAGGTGGTAAACATTATTATCTTGTTATTGTTGATGATTATTCAAGATTTATATGGGTTATGTTTTTAGCACACAAAGATGAAACATTTTCTTCTTTCACAAAACTCTGTCGTAGAATTCAAAATGAAAAAGGCTTTCTTATTACTAATATTCGAACCGACCATGGTAGAGAACTTGAAAATGAGAAATTTGAATTGTTTTGTGATGAGCATGGTATTGGACATAATTTTTCAGCACCTAGAACCCCTCAACAAAATGGTGTAATAGAAAGGAAGAATAGAACTTTAGAAGAGATGAATAGAATAATGCTTTGCAAAAATAATCTTTCTAAATATTTTTGGGCCGAAGCCGTTCACACCACATGCTATATTTTAAATAGTGCATTAATTAGACCTATTCTCAAAAAGACTCCTTATGAACTTTGGAATGATAGAAAGCCCAATATTAGTCACTTACATGTCTTTTGTTGTAAATATTTTGTGCATAATAATGGTAAGGATAACTTAGGTAAATTTGATTCAAAATCTGATAAAGCAATTTTTCTTGGCTATTCCTTAACTAGCAAAGCTTATCGTGTTTTTAATAAAAGAACTCTTGTTGTGGAAAAATCTATTCATGTGGCATTTTATGAAACTAACATCTTTACTCAAAAGCAAATTGTTAGTGATAATATAGATTTGGAACCAAATGTGGAAAATTTAAGTATCTACAAAGAAGAGAACCAACCATGTAAGTTAAGCAAAGAGATTGAACGACCTATTCTCCCACCTCAAGAAGAAGAAGGAAACAATGATGATTTGCCAACAGAATAGAAGTTTATTCATAATCACCCTAAGGATTTAATCCTAGGTGACCCTACAAAAGGTATTGAAACTCGCTCTTCACTTAGAAACATTTGTAGTAACTTGGCTTTTCTCTCACAGATTGAGCCTAAAAACTTTCAAGAAGCCGAATTCGATGAACATTGGATGATAGCTATGAATGAAGAGCTTAACCAATTTGAGAGAAACAAAGTGTGGGAACTTGTGCCAAAACCTAAAGATCATACCATTACCGGTACCAAATGGATCTTTCGAAACAAGCTTGATAAATCCGGCACAATTATAAGAAATAAGGCTAGACTTGTTGCACAAGGATATAATGAAGGTATTGATTTCAATGAAACCTTTGCTCCGGTTGCTAGATTAGAAGCCATTCGTATGTTACTTGCATTTGCATATTTTAGAGACTTCAAACTTTATCAAATGGATGTAAAAAGTGTCTTTCTTAATGGTTTTATAAAAGAGAAAGTTTATGTTAAACAACCCCCAGGTTTTGAAGATCATGCTTTTCCAAATCATTTTTTTAAATTATCAAAAGCTTTATATGGTTTGAAACAAGCACATCGTGCACGGTATGAACGATTAAGTAAATTTTTGATTGAAAATAATTTTTCTAGAGGAACAATTGACACAACACTTTTTGTTAAAACCAAAAATGATGATTTACTAATTGTGCAAATATATGTGGATGACATTATATTTGGTGCTACTAATGAAATCTTGTGTAAGGAATTTGCTAAGTGTATGCAAAGTGAGTTTCAGATGAGCATGATGGGGGAGCTAAATTATTTTCTTGGAATTCAAATCAAATAATGTAAAGAAGGAATTTTTATCAACCAAGCTAAGTACACAAAAGAACTACTCAAAAAGTTTGGTATGTATGATTCAAAAATAGCTGGAACACCTATGAGCACATCCATTAAGCTAGACCAGGATAAAAAAAGTAAGTACATTGATCAAATAAAATATCGAGGTATGATCGGCTCACTTATTTATTTAACTGCAAGTAGACCCGATATTATGTTTAATGTTTGTATGTGTGCTAGATATCAATCAAATCCTAAGGAATCACATCTTAGTGTTGTTAAAAGAATTTTTAGATATCTTGTTGGCACTCAAAATTTGGGATTGTTTTATTGTAGAGGTGTTGCATTTGACTTAATTAGTTACTCGGATGTCGACTTTGCCGGATGCAAACTTGATAGAAAAAACACCAGTGGCACTTGTCACTTTGTTGGTAACTCATTAGTATCTTGGTTTAGCAAAAAGCAAAATTCTATTGCTTTATCAACGGCTGAAGCTGAATATATAGCTTCCGGAAGTTATTGTGTCCAAATACTTTGGATGAAACAACAATTGGAGGACTTTGATTTGCATTATAATCATATCCCTATTAAATGTGATAATACTAGTACCATCAATTTAAGCAAAAATCCGGTTCAACACTCACGAACAAAACATATTAAAATTCGACATCATTGTTTAAGAGATCATGTCCAAAAAAGGGATATTGTACTTGAATTTATAAACACCGACAAACAATTGACAGATATTTTCACAAAACCCCTAAGCGATGATCGCTTTAATTTATTCGTAGCGAGTTTGGAATGTCGATTTCTACTTAAAAAGTTTTGTTATGACTGTGAAACTTGAATTTTTGTTAAAATGATATATGTGTATTGCTATATTGATATGGAAACATTTATATCAGTTGAATGTTCTCAAGTCCTTCATATATTTATTCTCTTTAATAGTTTGCTATTCTCAATTGTGTAATTTTTTTTAGGTTCTGCATCTTGAGGTAAAATTAACTTTGCATACATTGATTTTTTTTAAACCCTCATGGTATTTTTTTTTGCATTACCATTCCAGCAACACCAACGTCCCATTAAGTTTAATTTCTGCTGGTATTATTTTATTTTAATTTATTTTTTTTATTTTGCTATTAGGCTTAATTTCTTTTATTTTTATTTTTTTTTCTCATTATTATTTTTTGTTTAGGCTTAATTTTCTTATTTTTTTTCTGCTTTTTAATTTCATTTTTCAGTACTTAAACATAAAAACAAAAACAAATCAAAATACAAATATTTACATTAAAAAAAACACCCTTCATTTTTTACGGCCATACGCCAATCAAAATAAACATATTTACATAAAAAAATAAAAAAAAAACCTTCATTTTTTTAACGGCCATACGCCGATCTTACTTACTCGCCTCTTCCATCATTTTTTTCCTGTTTTTATCACCTTGGAAGGCCCTTGAAGGCCCTGCCCCTGTGCTTTCGTCGAGAGCGACGACTCCCCGCTGACTATCAAAGGCCATAGAGGTGGTCTTCCGTTTAAACTCTTTATTTTCGACCTTCAGTGTGCCAATCTCTGCTCGCGCATCCTTGTACATGCGTTGGAGCAGCGAGAGTTGGGCATTGATTTGGTGGAGCTCACTCATCCTGTTCTGTAGTCGGTGAGCCAATTTTGTGACTGCAGTCACCGTCTTCATACACGACGTTAGTGTGAAATGATTGGCTTCAATGTTTGATTGAATTGCCATTATTTGTTCAATCGACATCATAGGAAGGTTGGGAAGAGTAGGAGCCAGGGCATTCGGCCCAGTAGCGCTTACGGGATCATTCAGGTTCGGAGAGAGAGTAAGGGGAACGAGGCCATGAAGTAGAAGAGAGAGATGTAATCAACAGGAGGGTCGTTTTTGGCAGCCTTTCTGCTCTGCTCAGTCTCTCTATTCTATCTCTCTCATGTAGAAGAACAAAGAGATGGAAGCGAATGAGAACGAAGAAGAAAAAGAAGAGAGTGATTAAGAAGAAGACGGAGGAGAAGAAGACAAAAGGGAGAGAGAGCCGAGGCCGTTGATTGACCCGCCTCACTTTTGTCGGTCGGCTGACGCAAAAAGAGAGAGGTGCGCGAGTCGTATATATATGTATATATGTGTTTTGAATTGTATAGATGCCATTTATCACTATCATTTTCCTCATCCTCCTACAGATTTTGACCCATGATTTCCTTTTGATAATGTCACAGGAGGAGAAATTATATGATATTATGTATTATGGTATTATTTTCAAATTATATATAGGTTTTGAATTGTATAGATGCCATTTATCACTATCATTTTTCTCCTCGTCCTCTAGATTCTGACCCATGATTTCCTTTTGATAATGTCACAGGAGGAGAAATTATATGATGTTATGTATTATGGTATCATTTTCAAATTATGGTATTTTTTGAAAACTAATCTGATAATTATTTATTTATAGTTTGATATCTTAGTCTCATATCATGTCTCTAATTAAAGCTTTTTATTACACATGTGCTAACCTATGTATTTAGAAATGAATTCAGGGAGCATGACTTGAGGGGAAGCTTTTCTTACTCCCAAATCAAATCAAAACATCATTGTGTGCCATCATCAAAAAGTGGGAGATTGTTAGACTTATTTATTTTGATGATTTATTTAATTATATTTTAATTTATTTAAAAAAAAATGGAATCCAAAATTTATTTTGATGATTTATTTAATTATGTTTTAATAGAATCCAAAATTTATTTTGATGATTTATTTAATTATGTTTTAATTTATTTGAAAGAGAAAAATAGAATCAAAATTTATTTTGTCCCATTATTTCTCACCTAAACTTTTATCCTAAATATTGTTTGAATGTATTTAATATTTGCTTAATTCAGGAATTCATTTCAACCCAAAAATAATGCCCAAACCAGAGGTTCAAACAGGCCAAAGGTTCAAACAGCTCAGCACAACAGCAGACCAAAAGGTTCAAACAACCCAGCACAGCAGCAGACCAAAAGGTTCAAACAACCTAGCACAGCAGCAGGCCAAAAGGTTCAAGTGAAAGATATTCAAATTAGTAATGATGGAGTGGAAGATATTCAAGTTAGTAATAATGGAGTGGAAGATATTCAAATGAATACAACAACTATAAACGGTTATAAATTCAAATGAATACAACGGCTATAAACGACTATAAGTTTCATTATATATACCAAAGCCTCTAATGTAAACAAGTTACAAAAAAAAAAGCAAAAAATATTTTTTGATTTATAATCACTCACATCTATTCTCTGAAAAATTCTTTGAGAAGTGTTCTTCAATTTTTGTTTACATCCTCTTTCAGAAATTACACACTGAGACGTATAGCTTTAAGCCCATCTTTTCTGTGTGAGGTTTATAGAAAAATCAAAGCTTCATTTTTATATCTATCTTTGAGAGATGATTCTTGTAGCTTTCTGTGAAAGCAAATATACCTTTTTTTCAGCCTTGTAAGAGTGTAGTACACTCAGTATTCTTGACTTAGAAAATCTGTGTAAAATCTGTGGAGGATTGCCCCATCTGTGAAAAGGTTGCTAGCACCCTGTGAAGTTAGAGTATTGTGAAAAATCTCAAGTGATCTTGAGGAGTGGACGTAGGCCGAGTTGAAGCCGAACCACTATAAATTTGTTTGCCTCTCTCTCCCTTATCTCTTTACTTTATTTCAATTGCCATAGCTATATTTCATATTTTCACTGTGCTAAAATCATTAACTGACATAGTTGTTAGAACACTTGTTTTAATTATTTTTATTTTATTAACTATATTTATCTATTGTGGTAGTCATAATTTTTATTAAGGTATTATTATTTTTATTTGTAAAAACCTAATTCACCCCCCCTCTTAGGTTGTCTTTTGGGTAACAGCTTGGAAGGGTGGTTATGTGTAGCAGTGTGTCAAAAAACTAGATATCCTGTACCAACTCAACCGGTGTGGTTTGATAATGTGAGTAAGTTGGGTTGGACTGATCGGAATAAAAATATAGTAGGGACTAGTACAAAGTTATATGAAATTAACAAATTTTAATCGACAACCTAATTGATCAGTCAATTTTATCATCCAACTAGTCCAGCCCAGGTTGAGTTGGTGTAAGATGTCTAATTTTTTGGCACATCCAATAGCAATTCTGGTTTTGACCAGACCCTTGTTGGATTCTGGACTCGGGTTTCTTGGTTTCGTACTGTTGAATATGTCTTGCTTACCTTATTTTCCCGTAAACTTGGCTATTGGATTGTTGTGGTTGTGTTTGGGATAGGTTGGTTGTTCGGTTTCCCAACTCTTATTGCTAAGAATTTTGCTCTTTTGCTCGAGCGGCACTTTTTGTGCTTGAGTAGGCTTTGTAAACTCTCAGTACTTTTACAGGTCTACAAAACTATTGGGAGAGTGTATTCTACGCTCGAGCGATCCTTTTTATGCTTGAGTGGGCTCAGCTCGAGCGGCCTTTCTTGCGCTCGAGCGTTGGTCTGTTGTCTGCAAAACTACTAGATGTGTGTATTCTGCCCTCGAGCAGCACTTCTTGTGCTTGAGCAGAACAATTTGTTGTGTGTGACGCTCGAGCGTCACTTCTTGCGCTCAAGCGGACTGTGCATATATCAGTTCGTAAAAAGGTCATTTTACATCACTTTTTCAGATCTATTTCTCTTAAAATCCTAGAGTTGAGACCCTCTCTCTTTAAAACCTATATTCTTTCTACTTTTTCATCTAGATCTAGTGATTTTTCCACCATTGTGCCTTTGTTAAAAAGGTAGAGCACTTTAAGAACTACGTTTTGATCCGAATAAATCTTGGTTTCGATGTCTTTAGAGTTTCTCCACTTCTCCCTTGGTCTTCTAAGCTTGAGGTAGGGACTTTCTACACTGTTCTATGAGTTTTAGCTTAGTTATTTGTTAATGTGTAAGAAATATTGGGATTTGAGGTGATTTTGAACAAATTTAGGATTTTGGTTTAAAATCAAAAGAGGGGTTTGCGAATGAATGTATTGGAAATGGCTATGGGAGTAAATATGCGCTTGTGTTGTGTTAAAATGATTGATTTTGGTGTTTGGGATGAAATTAGGAAAAACGGGATTTTTTCCTAAAATGTCTCGAATAATTATTTTGTATAAATATGAAATTGGTATTGGGTATATGAAATTGAGTGGATGTTTATATAAATGGTGGAGTTAGACATGTATTACCTCGCACCTATAGAAAGTTGAATAATTTATCTGTTGTAAAGATTGTATATCTGTTTAGAAATATCTGTTTTGAGCTATCGGTGGAGGATAGCCATGATTGTTGTAGAAATTACATGAGGATTAGGTGAATTGAAACTAATCTCTTAGCCGTTATCATTGAATATGATTATGATGTGTATAAATTGTATATGTATGATGTTTGGAAGGAGAAATGAGATGTACTCCATGTTTGGGAGAAGAAAGTAGATGGACTCCATTAAACTAAGTTGGCCTGTGTGTCTAGGGTGAAAGTCTCGAAAACCGCGTATATACACGAGTGCCGATTCCCGCGAACGAAATTTCCGTAAAATGGCAAGTGAATGTATTTTGTGTGATAATTATATTGGTTGGAGACCTATGGGGTGTATCCTCTGTTTGGTTGACTAAATGAAATGGGTATAACTAATAGATTGAGATATGAGTTTGACATAACATGGTTTTGGAAAAGGTTGTAAAAGAATTGTCATTTATGTCTTTGTTAATATTTATATATTGTGTTAGATTGCTTCTATTGGGTTTTGGCTCACCCTACTTGGGAAACCATTTTTAGGTGCTGGTGATATGCCTCCTCCAAGGACTTAGCTTAGGAGGACTTGGAAGTTGAAAGCTCTGTTTTTGTCATTTTGTATTTAATATTTGTACAAGCCTAGGGCTTTATATGTATGGAGCTTAAGATTCTCTTTTTTGTTGCAACCAAGTATAGTCTTGGAAAGATGTAAGCTTGTAGGGCATTTATTTTGTTGATTATTAAGTTGGTATCACATGTTATAGATTTAGAGTAGAGCTAATGAATGTATATCGTATGTGTCACTTTTGTAAATTAACTATGATTAATAAAACTCTATTATTTTGTTTATGTCATCTGGTATTAGTTATTTATAGATGAATTATTGTAATTATTTTGGGGGCGTTATAACTTAGTATCACATCGTACCGAGTTTGAATACTTTGAGTACGTGGGAAGTGGTTAGTACCATAATGGGTTTGTCTTGCTTGACAGTGATGTTTTTATGTTTGTAATGTTGTGTGATAACATGTTTATGTGATTATATGGGTATGAGATTTAATTTCTAGGATGTTGGTCGAGTCCACGGGTTTTTAGGAGTTTTATTAGAAAGGCATATGATCACTGCCGTTTCTAATCGGAACTCTAGCAATGCCGCAGGACGATCATTATCCAGGAATGAGATTTGCATGTGGCGAGATTGTATTGGACCAGGGGTGTCGAGGTTGTGATATAGAGGTTGCCGGTCGCTGTCTTCCTCTTGTTTTTGTATTGATTGACATGTTGAGTTTTGATGTTATTTTGGGTATGGACTGGTTGTCTTCATACCGTGCTGCTATAGATTGTTATCGCCAAAGGGTTACTGTATGTACCTCGAGTGGTGATTGTTTTTATGTCTTGGGGAATCCATTTGATAAGGCCTTGTTACCGGTATGTGACCCTCGTGGTCAGGGCAAGCTTAGTCTCATTCTTGTTACACTTCTGAGTGTTGAGTGTGATGTGGTTCGGATTGAGTTGCCGAGGGTAGTATGTGATTAACCGGATGTATTTCTTGGGGATCTTGTTAGTTTGCCACCTCACTGAGAGATTGAGTTCTCTATTGATTTAGTGCCTTGCACGGCACCGATTTCGATGGCACTATATAGGTTTGCTTCAGCTGAGTTAAGTGAGTTAAATATTTAGCTCCAGGAATTGTTAGATAAGGGCTTTATCTGTCCTAGTACTTCGCTTTGGGGAGCACCGACTCTCTTCGCTAAGAAGAAAGATGGCATTCTGTGATTATGTATTGATTACCAGAAGTTGAATCGGGTAACTGTTAAGAACAAGTACCCAACGCCTCGTATAGATGATTTGTTTCATTAGTTGAAAGGGTCTTGTTGCTTTTCTGAGATAGACTTGAGATCGGGTTATCACCAGTGGGGGGTGACGAAGGTGGATATCCAGAAAATGACATTTTGTACGCGGTATGACCATTATGAGTTCTTAGTCATGCCTTTTGGGCTAACCAACGCACCTGTCATATTTATGGATTTGATAAACCGGATTTTTTGAGAGTTTCTAGACCGTTTTGTAGTCGTCTTTGTTGATGACATCTTGATTTACTCACCCTTTGAGGAGGAACACGAGAAACATTTGTGGGTAGCACTTGAGTTACTTAGAGCCCACGAATTGTATGCTAAGTTTGGGTGGTGTGATTTCTAGCTGAAAGAAGTGAAGTTCTTAGGCCACGTAGTATCTGGAGAGGGAGTGACTGTAGACTTTTCCAAAATAGAGGTAGTGTAAAATTGGGTGCAACCTAATAATGCCTTTGAGATTCGAAGTTTCTTGGGCTTAGCCGGGTATTACAATCATTTTGTGAAAAACTTCTCTAGATTGGCCTCACCTTTGACTAGATTGACGAGAAAAAAAAACTAAGTTTGTGTGGAGTAAGACTTTTGAAAAGTCGTTTCAAGAACTTAAGGTTAGACTTACCACTGCTCCAGTATTGATTATTCCAGAGAGGGGTTTGGGTTATTCTGTATATTGTGATGCATCTCGAGAAGGTTTGGGGTGTGTGTTGATGCAATGGGAAATTGTAGTAGCTTATGGCTCACGAAAGTTAAAAACTCATGAGAGAAACTATCCTACCTATGACCTAGAGTTAGTGGCGGTGATATTTGCCTTAAGGATTTGGAGGCATCATCTGTATGGTAGAAAGTTTGAAGTATTTTTTGATCACAAGAGTCTAAAATATCTATTTACATAGAAAGACTTGAATTTGAGGCAGGGGAGGCGGATAGAGTTCATAGAGGATAATGATTTCGAGTTGCACTTTCGTCCAGGAAAGGCCAATATGGTGGTCGATGCCTTGAGTAGGAAATCCGTTAGCAATATAACTAGTATTGCCATCCAAGAATGGGAGATGTTGGGTGCTATTGGTGAGTTTTACTTGTATCTTGGCAAGTCTGTCGGGTCAGTTGCTTTGTTTACCGTAATTGTACAACCTACACTTGTGAACCGAGTTATAGAAGCCCAAAGGGGTGATCTTGAAGTAGAAACCCTCCGAGAGAAGATATCTAGTGAGAAGGTAGAGAAGAGTTTGAATGTGTATTTTGATTCAAGTGTTAGATACATTGATCGTCTTGTCGTATTAGAATCTTGTCGAAAGGAAGTATTCCGAGAGTTTCACCATTTGCGCCTCTCGGGGCATCCAGGAGATACAAAGATGCATCATGACCTTAGTCATCAGTTTTGGTGGAAGGAGATGAAGAAGGATGTAACCTTGTTTGTTTCAACATGCCTTACTTGTCAACAAGTGAAGGTCGAGCATCAGAGGCTAGCGGGTTTGTTGCAGCCCTTGCCTATAGTTGAGTGGAAGTGAGAGCACATCACGATGGATTTTGTTGTGAGCCTTCCGAGGACTCAATGGGGTAATGATGCCATTTGGGTGATAGTTCATCGATTGACCAAGTCAGCACACTTTGTACCTATGCGCGTGAGTGACTCGGTAGATGCTCTTGCCGACTTTTATGTTAGGGACACAGTTTGTCTTCATGGCATTCATGTGACTATTGTTTCGGATAGAGATTTGCGTTTCACGGCTTGGTTCAGAGCCTATAGAGTGGCTGGGGCACTAGGTTGACTTTTAGTACTGCTATTATCCTCAGACTGACGGGCAGTCAGAGCGAACCATTCAGATCTTACAGGATATGATTCTGGGTTGTGTTATTGACTTTAAGGGGTCATGGGAAAGGCACTTTCCCTTAGTGGAGTTTGCCTATAATAACAGCTTTAAGTCAAGTATTGACATAACACCGTTTGAGGCCTTGTATGGCCGACCGTGTAGATCTTCTGTATGCTGGGCTGAGGTGGGTGATGCACCTTTGATAGATCCAGAGTTGGTTTGAGAAATGACTGAGAAAGTCGTCTTTATTCGTAAGAGGTTGGCTATTGCCCAGAGTCGCTAGAAGAGTTATGCCGACCGTAGGAGGCAGCCATTGTCTTTTGAGGTAAGAGATCACTTCTTCTTGAAGATATTGCCTAGACGGGGTTTGAAGAGATTTGGGAAGAGTGAGAAGTTATCTTCTAGATTTATTGGGTCTTTTGATCCTAGAGTGGATTGGAGAGGTGGCTTATCTCCTAGATTTGTTGTTGTTACTTGAAGCTTTGCAATTTGTGGTTTAACTCTTCATATTGAATGTTAATACTAATCATAATATTATTTATGTTGGCAGGTTGAAATGGAAAGCACTACAATGGAATTTCTTGAACTTGTCTATTATTATGCTAATAAATGTCGAACTGTAACTAGAGATTTGTGCAGTACCTTTGCAACATATCTAAGCAAAATAGCAGGTGAATTTTGTCAGGTACTTTTTGTACACTATATAGTTATTTACTCCTTTCTTTTACATATAAACTGAAAAATCTAGAAATTCCTTAGATATTGATTTGTGATTATGTATCAATTTTAAGTAGTAAATATCAATCCCAATCAAACAATCAAGACAAATCGACACAACGATTTTAACGCGGAAAAATCACAATTGGAGCGTCTCCAATTGTGATAAAAAATCACGGGTCAAAGCCACAAACAATTTACTAAGAAGACAAAAGGAATTACACAAGTGTACTCTCAATTACATAGCGAATCCACGCCCGAATTGAACCGATCCCTATATGCCTCTTTCACCACGGTCTTCACCTCGGAACTGTCTTGCCCAATGTTAAATCCACAACGCCGATGTCGAATCACGACGATAAGCCACTCCAAAAACCACCAAAGCTTCAGGCTTGAATTCCACAGAATCCACCGAAGAACAACTCCCTCTTTTGTATAGAATAAACAAACAATCCTTTGATGTATATTTCTTAAACCATGAGTTGAATACTCAATCAAACATCAAAGAAAACTAACAAAATAGCCCCAGATGTAAACCCTAATATCCAAAAAGAAGATCTGGAAGTGAAACCCTAAAATCTGACTGAAACACATATTTATAGCAATCTGTTCCGCGAACTTCGCTCGAGCACAGGAAATTTCGCTCGAGTGGGAAAAAACATCTCCTAGTATTTTTGCAGGCGATCAAGCTTTTAGAACCAAGGATTCTCGGCTCGAGCGACATAGTCAGCGAAGTGGCAAACTTGAAAGAATTAACATCACAAACTTCTCTGCAAGACACAATTCGGGTTGGATTCGCATCTAAAAACTCATAGCCTCACTGAAATAAAAATGCGAAAACAAGTATAACTGAAAGGAGTTTTGTAAAACGGGATTGCCAAGAACAAAAACCTAACATACAAAAAAATAAATAAATGAAAAAATTTACTCATTTCTTTGCATTACATGCATTTCTTCTCTCCCATCCTTGTGTTTCATGGAAGGTATCCAACTGTTCTGCAAGTTTTATCGCCTTTTGACCTGATTCTAAGGCTTTAGGGTATTAGGTTGTTCATCAGTGACTGCAATGGTCAGGCAAGACAAGACAGTAGCATAACCATGAGAAACATAGATGATGGATCTGTGATAGGATTCTTGCTTGATAAGGAGGATGTGCTCCATAATTTGAATGTTTTGCTTGGCAAATTGAAATGTCACTTTCTAACTAGCATTAACGATAACAATTTGCCAATTAGTGATGAATACAACTATTCAATAGATTCTGTACTCGAAATAAATTTACCTAGAGATTCAAATTATAAGGCTTCTAGAGTTTGTAAAACGAAGAATGGAAAGTCATATCTACTGCCTTACTGTAATGCATTGAAATTCTTGTGCCAGCCACTTGCTGAATTTGTAAATTCAACAAGGAAAGAGATATTTACTGAAATTGGAGGTGCTTCCTTTCCTACCAAGCTATGTGATATTCAGGACGCATTCTATCAATTTTGTGACGTTTTTCTTTTTTGTAACAGGTATGTTTATGATATATTCTGCTTTTATTTCATTTTTGTACTGGGTAAAGCAACCAGTTGATTCTGTTCAATGATTGGTTAATTTGTGCATTAATTGTCAATGATGTTTCTTATGGAACCAATTAAATGATTCATACAATAATAGTCTTATCTGAAGTTATTTTCTTGATTCTTTCTTTCTCGACCCACATAATTTATGGATTCAAAGGGCCAAGATTTTGGAAAGGTGAGTGTAACAGTTATTGCTGCTCATGCAACAATCTTTGGTTGACATGGATATTATTGATTTACTGCTTGAAATTTTTATTTCTTTGTTATCATTCATTCTTTTCTTTTTTTAATTAAATATTATCTGCCAAGTGTCGGCAGAAATGTTCCCTAGCGGGTGACTTTCATAGAAGAGAATACAAGTGCCTTTATTAAGTATAATTCAGCCAAGTTATTAAAGTCTCTGAAGCTTTTGTTGGAGAATCCATCGTTTAATAGCTTGGTTTGTGTAGTTTAATTAGGTTAATTAAGTATGTAACTAAGGGTACTTGGGTTTCTTTTGTTTTGGATGCAGTGCATTTGAACGGAAGAGCAATGCATTTGATGATTGTGACAAAACAAAACTCATTGTAGCTCTGGCTGCCTTCACTCTCTCATTCAGAACTAAGCTCTACACAAAGGTTGCCATTCTGATTTCAAGTTATTATGAATGACCGAGATTGTTATTTCCATTCAATTTGGTAATTTTGGTTCCCTTCAATTGTTGCAAAAAAGTAATGCATTGGTTTATCCATAGGCTAATTGGTTTGTTTTTTCTTACTACAGGAGAGTGCTGATTTTATTAAACAAATTATTTCTATTGATTGGATTCAAGCTAGTGGCATTAAATTTCTCTTTGCCTCTCTTCACAATGTTCGTGTTACTCTATATAGGAATAAGCAAGTGAAAGAGGTACGTTGATATGGAAAATATGGCTTTATAAACAATTACAAAATGCCTTGCTGCTACTCATTAAATACTACGTCCCCCCCCTCCCTCTTTTTTGTTTAGTGATTAGTTAATTCTCTACAATTGTGTTATCATTGAACTATTGTTGTTTTAATTTGCATTTTTTTAAAAAAATAATGGTGCTGTCAGACTAGTTCTATTTTCTAATAGTTTTTAGATCCTTTAGCTTTTTAGTGCACTCTTTCTATTATTTGAGAGAATTTTGGGGGGTAATGCATGAGCTCCTAAACAAAGTGGATTAGTTTTTGTTGTTATGATCAAGATTTTTTTTTCTTCTTGAGTTTTGGTTTATCCTACCTTACCCAGCTGGTAAAGGATGTTAATGAATTAGGTAGGTAGAGGATCATAAGTTAGCTAGGGGTGCGCGTGAGTTGGTTTGGTTTGGGTTATTATACATAGAATATGTTACATGGACTCAAGTACAGGTGTCGGGTGCGGGTGTGTATTTAAGAGTCAAACTCGTCAAATCCCTAAATGAGGGATACACAGGTACGTCTAAAAAGTACCCAAAAATTAGATACGGATACGTGGATACAGCTAAACAAAAATTAGTATAAATGCATTTAAATTGTAAAATAAAATCAACTCTAAAATTATGTACCAACCAAATAGATAATTCATAAAACATCTAGCAAATGTAACTTCATTACATGCCATAAAAATAAATTATCCAAAAAACATATACCAAAATAAATTATCCAAAAAACATAATATCCTTAAAGGTCATGCATAGTTCTTGAAATGAAAAAACACATTTTCTTTGAAGTCTTCTACTCCTAAACTAAGAATAGATGACTACAAAGAAACTAGTCGACTATTTGTCAAAAAAAAAAAAAATTAGTTGACTGTCACTCTTCTTCAATTGGTTGAATCTTCAACAACAACTTGCTAACTTTCATTGTCATCATCAAAAGTCATGGTTTGTATATCTGGATCATCAAGAGAAATTTGTGCTAGCTCCATCATGTCATGCCCTTCTATATCAAACAAATCTCCACCTGTAAGGGAAAAAAAACATAGAAAAATTATTTTTGGCCAGTCATAAATAATACTTGCATTACTATTTATTGAATTGAAAGTGAGTTAACTTACATATGTCCCAATATCTTGTGAGTCCTTCTTTATGTTCCTTGCTCTTCCTTAACAATAGGCGAAGATTGCAATGTACAAACACTAAGGCCTTGTTTGGTTTGATTTTGGGAGATAAATTTTTTTAAACAAAATTTGGGGAGAGAGCTTAGAAATTTTTTTGGTTTGTTTGGTTGTATATTTTGGAAATAGTTTTGGAGTATCGGAGTTTGAGATGATTTGATATTTTGTTGTAGTTAAGTAGATATGTGTGAGAGAAAAAGTGATTGAGAAGGAGAGATGAGAGAGAAAAAGTAATTGATTGATGCGTAGGAGAGAGAAAGTGATTTTGAAATTTTTTTCCCAAAATCACTAAACCAAACAAAATTTAAAAAAAAATTCTCCAAAATTACTCTTTCAAAACCAAACCAAACAAGGCCTAAGTCTTCAGCTCTGCTTGTTGCTAGTCGGTTTCTCTTAACGCTTTGAATTAAAGAATATATACTCCAATTTCTCTTGCAACAAGAGAAAGATGCTGGCTGCACAAGCAATTTAAAAGCCAATGCTTGTAGTAATGGTGCGGAAGCACTATGATTGGCCCACCATGAAAGAGGTTCCTCAAACATTCTTGAATCAATGATATGTGGCTGGTTGAAATAATCTGACCCACTAGAAAATGCTCTATATTCAACATAAACTTTCCGTAAATCAGTTTGATTAGGAAACAACCTCTTTAAACGTTTGCTTCTATTCATAGAGACTTCATGATCCTCATGTGGTGATATTCATGGAACTCCATTACTACCATCTTTGAGCCATGCATGACATTACTATTTTGGAACCACCATGAGTCATCCACAATGCATTGTTTTACCTCACGAGCTTTAATCTCAACCACATTATTGCCATCTTCCCTATAAATTTTCCAGTTTGCATCCATCACCAATTTCTCAAGGGATGTCTTAATTTCCCTCAGATGTACAACCATGATGATGTTGGATGCAAACCTGGTTTCTGCCACACTTAACAATCTCAAAGTAGAATATTCATTGACAATAGACAATGCCATGCTTTCTGCACCTAAGAAACTAAATTTGAAATCCACTTACATTGATCATATTGAGCTGATTTATCTGGTGGGGTACATATGCTCTTCAATGCCAAATTCAAATTGTGCACCACATATGGAGTCTAGAAAGTATGTGGATACTTGTTTTCAAGGCTCAACCCAACAGCTTTGTAATTGGATGCATTATCAGTTACAATCTGAACAACATTTGCTTCTCCGACCTCTTTGATGGCTTTAATGAACAAACTTGCAACATATTCTCCATTTTTTACAATTCCACTTGAATCAATAGCTTTGACAAACATTGCTCCTCCTACAGATGATGCCATGACATTGATAAGAGGGCATCGTTGCCTATCTTACCACCCATCAGAGAGCAATGAAACCCTTTTCTTGTTCCATGAATCTCTAATAGGTTGCAGTAGCCTATTAACATGCTCTTTTTCTTGGGATAATAATGTGGTACGTAGCCTATCATATGAAGGAGGACTGTAGCCCATCAAGCTGCTATTTGCTAAAGACTGAGAATACTTCTGAAAGTAAGGTGACCTCACCAGATTAAAAGGTAAGCCACTTGCATAGAACATTCGAGCACAATCTTTGTCAGCAATATCTCTTTGAGCAACATTAAATGACTTTTGCAAAGCACCTGGTGGAGCCATTCCTTTACATTTTTTTTGTTGCAGCAAGTCTGAGCCTTCTGGTAAAGTGACATATTTTGCTTTTTTTCTAGCATTTAATGCTTGTTGAGCTTTTCTCACTTTAGCACCATCATGCTCCTTCCTTATAGCTTTAACAACATCATCTCTCATGGATTTGCAAGGTTCAACTCCATGATTTGAAAGCTTCAACAGATAAGCTTTCACCTTTGTATATGACCCAGTTACTTTTTTGCTGCAGTAATTACAGGACCAGGTTCTATTTCCACCTCCACCTGAAGCCACATTGAGAACTTTCACATGATTCCGCAATGGCTTGTCATCAAACTCTGGTCCTTGACATGTTGCTGGACGCAAGGTTTGCTTTTGCTTGGCTGAAGATTGGGAGGAAGACATTTCCCCTGTAGATGAACTAATAATGGAAAGAAGTTTTGACATTTTGGGGCTAAGGATACATGTAGCTGAATCCTCTATTTTTTGGGGGCCTAAACCGTTATATGCAAAAAAACATACAACCTTGCTAGGTAGCTTGAATAAGCTGAGGCTCGAATGGCTCGAGGTGCCAAAACGACGTCGTTTTGGCACTTTTTTTTTCTTTTTTCTTTTTCTTTCTCTGTCCTCTTTTTCCTTCCTTTGTTTTTTTCCTCTCTCTTCTTCTTTCTTCTACTTCTTTCTACATTGTTGAATGAGACCAAACAAAAAACAACACACAAACACACACAGATGTACGGGAATTTTACACCATGCAAGATCAAACAGAAATTGTAGGTAAATAAATGAAAAAAATTCAAAACTCAGTCTAGAAAGAACAAGAAGAAAGAAGAAGAAGAATCACCCAAACCCAAAAATCAAAAATCAAAACTAAACTCAAAACCAAACCCACAACCACAGATCAAAATCGAAACTGAAACCCAAATCAGACAAAATCAAACAAAAATCAGTTCAAAATCAAATCCAAATATATTGAGTGAGAGTGTTTGAATGCTTTTTTGTTTCCAAGAATAGAGATAGAGAGGAGAGGAGAGGAGAGGAGATGAGGAAACAAATCTGGAAACCTTGCTTTTCTTCATGCTCGTAATTTCAATTTCAACACTTCAAACACCCAAAATCTCATAAACCACTCTCACAAATCACCCAAAATTATATAAAACCAAAGAAATTTGAAAGATCATATAAAACCAAAGAAATAAAAATATATACATACATGTAATATGTACATATATATATATATATACAAAAAATAGAAAGAAGCAGAACATCTTCAAGTCGTCATTCATCCATCGTCAGTTGTCGCCGGTCGTCCATAGCCGGTTGTCGTTGTTCGCTTTTTGTAAAATGAGGAGGAAAAACAAGGGAAGATAAGGAGCGATCAGAGAGAGGAATGAGAGGTGAGAGTGATGAGAGTGCTGAATGTTTTTTTGTTTCCAAGAATAGAGATAGAGAAGAGAGGAGAGGAAAGGAAAGAGACGGGGATGAGAGAAAAATTTTCCGGCCACTCGAGCCTCAATTTTTCGAATTACGGAGCATTTTTAAAAAATATATACTGAGTGGAAGGTGAAAAGGTGAAGAGTTGTTTGTATTCTTGGCAGTTGTTTGTACTCTTGGGAGTTGGTTGGTTTGTTTGTACTCTTTGGGTTTATCAGAGTGGTTAGAAGTTTGTGGCTGGCAAGTAAAGCTTCTCAAGGAAGGAAAGCAATTGATGGAACAAAAGGTGTAGATACAATGATTGTATTTTATTTGAATAATATTATATGTATTAATTGATATATTAATTAGTGTATTAATAAATGATGTGTGCATAATTTTAAAAAATTTAAGTCTTTATAATTTATATAATAGATGTGATAATAATTTTAAAATAATAATATTATAAGTTAATATACTAATTAATATATTTCGATGTTATTGTTGGTGACTGTCTGTAGGTGACAACAAATAAATGAAATTTTTATAATTGAAGTACAGTAGCAAAGAACTGGCAATCAAGTTTGTATCTTGTTCTAGTTCAACCAAAAAAAAAAGTGTTAGTATCTTGTTGGCAATAAAGTTAGTATCTTGTTTGGTTATGGTTTTTTAAAAATTATATTTTTTATTTTTTAAATAATTTGTTATTTAAAAAATTTATTTAATCTAGATAGACAGATTATGCACTATTTATGTCTATTTGGATTAGATGTATCTAAAACAAAAGATATGTGACTATTAAAATATACACGTATCAGTGTGATTGCTGTATTTTAATATATATGTAATTCACACTTTTTACAATAATATTAAAACAACTAATTTGGTTTGATTTTTGAATTGAAAATAAATAAAAATTGAATTTTAAGATGTAATCAATTTGGAAATATTCGGGTTTACATGAAATTTTTTTTTTAATCGATAATATTGGTTAAGTTTGCATACACTCAATAATATACATAAAACTATTGAATTGGTCATTTGTTCATTACTTTAAAAATATAAATATCCAATTCATTGGTAATAGGGTAGCGGAGGTCGTGAAGGTTATAGGGTGGTGGACATGGCAATGATAGTGTTGGTAGTTAGGGGGTGGTGGATCTAGTGGTGGTAGTGGTATAGGTGGTTGTGGTGGTAGTAAAAGTAGAATGAGAGAGATGGTTGGAACTGGTGGTGGTGGTAGAGATGGCAGTAATAGTGTTGGTAGTATAGTGATGGAAGTTAGGGGGTGGCAGATCTAGTGGTGGTAGTGGTATAGGTGGTAGTAAAAGTAGAATGGGAGAGGTGGTTGGAACTGGTGGTGGTGGTGGAGATGGCAATAATAGTGTTGGTAGTATAGTGATGGAAGCTAGGGGGTGGTGGATCTAGTAGTGGTAGTGGTATAGGTGGTTGTGGTGGTAATAAAGGTAGAATAGGAGAGGTAGTTGGAACTACTGGTGGTGGTAGGGTAGGATAGTGAAATTGGTTATGGTTTTAGGATGACCAAGCTAGTGATGGTGGTGTTAATAGTATAGTGGAACTAGTGGTAGTGATAGCAATAGTAGACTGGTGGAGGTAGTGTTGTTGGTTAGGGTAGTAGAGCAAGTGGTGACGGTGTTAGTATTTATATTTTAAACGAGTTTCTTTTCAGTTTTGCATGGAATTGTAATGTCCAATTTGTGGGCTAATTCAAACTCATGTCGGCGATTTGAATGAGACTTAAACACTCTTAAATGTTTATCTTGTAAGTGCATCTCTAATCCTTTATATTTTTTTTCATTAAATTTAAATTTGATGCAAAAATGTTCAAAATTTAAATTTGATGAAAATTTTGAAAGATGAATAATATTAGATGATTTCTTTCATAAAATTTGATGAAAAGAAAAATTTTGGATAAGAGGAAAATTTTTAAAAAGATTTTTATAAAAAAATTGATGAAAGCATTGAAAGAGTTTGATATGAGCCATTCTAAATAATTCATATCAAATCAAATTTTTTTATTCAAATTTAAAATCAAATTAGATTAAAAAATTTGGAATAGAATGGGAGGTATTCTAAGAATTTATGTTGATTGATTTATTGTTTTGTTTATTATTTAAAAATTTAGATCACCTCATTAAGTAAATAAAACTTGAAATTTTTCTAATGAAAATTTAGATCACCTCATCTTAGTTATGTTATTTTTGTGTTTTAGGTATGATTAATTTTTTTTTAAAAATTATGATAGTATTATAATTATGACTCAGGAGATATTTGGTTATATTTCATATGGTATTTAGTTATGTTTTTTTTTTTTAATTTATAATTATGACTCAAAAAGTATAAAGATAATGTCTCTTCAAATATATCAATTGCTATTGGACCATAAAGTTGGCGCATCATTTAAAGAGATTTGGAGGGAAAAAAAATTAAGGAAAATGCTAGAGGTTCCAAATTTTCTACCAAATAAATGACCAAATGTCTCATATGGGTGTGGGGCTCACAAAATTGCGGACCCTACACCCATGTGAGACATTTGGTCATTTGTTTGGTAGAAAATTTGGTATCCCTAACATTACCCAAAAATTAATGGATGAATCATTTTTTTTATAAAACATATTAAATATATTTTTATTGCAATATTACGTATTTTTATAGTGATGTTACACATATTATGGTTAAAAATATTTAAATATAAAACATGTAACATTATAAAAAAATAATCTTGTTTGGTTTCATATGGTTTCATTTTTCTGAATTTAATTTTAAAAAAATTAAGATACATCTAAAAAGTAAAAAAATTGTTAAAAGTATTAAAAAAATTCACTAAAAATAAAAATTCAATTTTAAAAAAATTAAATTCAAAAAATTAGAACTAAACAAGGTAAATCACTTTGCTTGCTTTTAATTTTTAGAATTCACTTTTTGGAAAATTCTTCTTTATTGTTTTTCGTATTTTTTTTTTTGTTTTTACTAAATTTTTTTAACATTTTAAGCAAATTTTTTTAATTTTTAGATACACTTAACATAAATACACTTAAAAAGTATAATTTTTGTGAAAAAATCCTTAAAAAATTCACTAAATACAAAAAATATAAAAAAAAAATTATGAAAATTCAGTATATTTTTGTATTTATTAGTTTTTTAAAATATTTTTTCACAAATATTTTACTTTTTAGATATATCTAAGTAAGGTGCATTAAAAAAAGTAAAAAAAAAAAAATTTAAAAATTAAAAAATATTCACTAAAAATAAAAAAATATGAAAAATAAAAATCTCAATTTTCACAAAACTGAATTTAAAAAACTGAAGCCAAACACACTCATTAGTTTTAAATTATAAAATTACTATAACTCTATTAAAAAAATATGTAGGTGCCGTTTGATAACACTTACGTTTTCAGTTTTCTGTTTATATTTACAAAAATTTTAAAAATTCAAATAAAAACTTGTTTGGTAAAATTTTTGATTTATAAATCAGTGGTCTCAATTTATAAATTTGGCCAAAAAATGAAAACACAAAAAATGTGTTTCTGTTTTGAGTTTTGAGTTTTTTTTTTGTTACAACCGAACACTAGCCACCACCCGCCACCATTTTCCACCACCGTCTTCCGCTACCACCACCCACCACCCACCTGCCACCCACTCGCTACCACCACCCATCCCTCGCTGCTACCATCACCACCCACCTCTCGCCACCACCACCACCCACCACCCACCTGCCATCCACCTGCCATCTGCCACTACCATCCACCGCCTGCGCACCGCCACCCGCCACCCGCCACCTACTTGCCACCACCAGTCACCCACCACCACCACCCACCTGCCACCCACCCGCCACCACTACCCACCACCACTACTACCACCATCACCCACCACCCACTCACCACCCACCACCCACCACCCACCACCACCACCACCCACTCGTCACCACCTACCACTCGCTACCACCCTACCACCCGCCACCGTCACCCACCAACCCACACCACCACCACCACCACCCGTCATCCGCCACTCACTTGCCACCACCCACCACCACCCGCCATCTGCCATCCGCCACCCACCTGCTACCACCACCCGTTGCCACCACCACCCACTCGCTACCACCCACCATCCGCCACCGTCACCCACCCACCCACCATTACCACCCACCCGCCTGCCACCACCACCCGCCATCCGTTACCCACCTGCCACCGCCACCCACCAACCGCCACCGCCACCGTCACCCACCCACCACCACCACCCACCCGCCACCCACCGTCACCACTTTCCACCACCGTCTTCCGCCGCCACTTGCCACCACTTGCCATTTCTCACTCTTTTTTTATATTTTAAATTTTTTTTTAAACATTTTGTTAATTATTAAACGCGTTTGTAGTTTATGTTTTTCTAAGAATAAACAAAAACCAATTTATAAAATTTTTGTAAATATAAACTGAAAACGTAAACGTTACCAAACACACCCGTAATATTTAAAGATTATTTAGAATAATCTAAATAAGGGCAAATTACACTAACAGTCCCTATAGTTTGGGACTCGTGTCACTTTGGTCCATAATTTTTCAATTGTGACACATTTAACCTTGAATTTTGAATCTTGTTCTAAATAAGGACAATTGAAGATACCATTATTTAATTTCAAGGGCAAATTTGTCAATATAATAAAATAAAAACTAATTTGATAAAAATAAATGTCAAAAAAAATATTTTTAATTTTTTAAAAATTATTTTTATCCACCAATGATAAAATTATGTAAAATTGATAAAAATTAATAAAAATTACATGATTAATTTTTAAAAATTAATTTTACATGATCATTATCCAAACACATAATAAAAATTAATTTAGTAAAAAAATAAATAAATGTCTAAAAGATTTATTAATTTTACATAATTTTATTTTTAGTAGGTAGAAATAATTTTTAAAAATTCAAAAATATTTGTTTGACATTTATTTTTGTCAAATTAGTTTATATTTTATCAAATGGATGATTTTACCCTTGAAAAATCTAATGATATCTTCAATTGCCCTTATTTAGAACAAGTTTCAAAATTCGAGGTCAAATGTGTTACAATTGAAAAGTTAGGGATCAAAGTGACACAAGCCTTAAACTATAGGAGCTATTAGTGTAATTCACCCTCTAAATAAATATATTTTTTAACTTTTAAAAAAATATACAAAAACTAAAAAAATAATATGACATAAAAATATTAAAAAAATAAAAAATACACTTTTTTATGCACCCAAACAACTTCATAAAATGCTAACGGTGATATTACATATATTAATTGGTATACTAATTAGCATATCGATATATATTATAATATTATTACTGATCTCATCCATTATACAAATTATAAATATTTAAAAATTTTTAAAATTATATCACATTAATCTGTTAATATACCTATATCAATTAATGTATCTAACAGTATTTAAATATTAATATATAACATGTATTGGCCCCGTTTGGTAAAGTTGTAGAAAAGTGATTATAGATTATAACTTAACAGATTATGGCTTATAGTTGTGAACATAAGCCGTTAACATGTTTGGTGCAGCTGTGAGATTATGAATTTAAGCAGCAAAGTAGTGTTTGGTTAATAAGCTGTAAAATAGTTTTTTACTGTATAATTATCCTTTCTACCCTTATATGATATAAAAATGATTATTTTGTCATTTTTTTCAGTTTTAATTTTCATTAATAAAAGTTGATATACTTAGTATTAATTAATATCAATTAATATAAAAATTGATATATTTGCTAAAAATGAATGGAAGTATTATTGTCGCAATTATTTTTCATTATAAATTAATTAGTACTAATTAATTGCTTAATTAGTATCAATTAATACTAAAATTATTAATTAGTATCAATTAATGGCTTAATTAGTGTCAATTAATACTAAAATTATGAATTAGTATCAATTAATATTAATATTTAATTTTTATTAGTATCAATTAATATTAATAATCAACAATTGTTACTAATTAGTATCAATTAATAATTAATTCATTACAAAAGTATACAATATTAATTTATTAATAATTAATACCAATTAATATTGATTTTTTTAATTAATATTAATTTTTTTCTTTTTCTTCGAAAATATGCAATTTTTTATTTTTTAATTAATATAAAAATATACAATATGAATTTATAAATAATTAATACCAATTAATTTTTCAATTAATATTGAATTTTTTTTTTAGAAATATACAATTTTTTATTTTTAATTAATATTAATATTAATATTTGAGTATTGATAAGGACATTTAAGTAATTTTAGCTCCCACACCAGCTGCACGCTTCAGTAAAAAATTTAAATACTCCTTGACCAATTTTTGAGATAAGTTGAAAAATAACTTGATTTAAGTTATAAATTAATTAACTTAAACAGTAACAAATACAATATTTTAATTTAAATTAACTGAAAAACTGAAATAAACCGCTTATAAATTCTACCAGTAACAAATAATACATTCATTTTCCATTCAAAACAATAAAGTATTTTCAGGGAAGATGAATCAGCCCAGAGGAAGACGAACCAGTTCAAAAAAAAGAAAAAAAAAAGAAAAAACAGAGGGAGGAACACCAGAAATTCATCGGAAGAGAAGTTCATCAAGCTTCTGAACATATGCACCAGAAGATGCATCGGAATGACAGAAGACCCAGCAAAAATCATGGGAATGCATCGACGAAGCAGAAAAGGTTGAACTAAGCCACCGGCGACTTCAACTCTTCAGCTTTCTGGTGAGCTCTGCCTTCAACTTTGCTTCAACATTTCAGGTTTCTTTTCCTTTCCATTCAAATCATGTTGTGAAGTTTTGTATTTTGTTGGTTTGTTTCTTCTGATCTTTACCCTCTTCCTGTTCAAACGAAGAACAAAAAAGAAATTTTGTAATAAAAATATTATAGAAAACAATCAGCCGCATCCGTTTTCATTTGGCCGTATCCCGTACGTATCTCATACCCTTACACGTGTCGTGTCGTGTCGACACGGGTACCTCCCAAAAATGAACGAATCCATGGTCAAGTTTGGCATCCTCAAAAAAATTCAAAAAGTCAAAAAGTCACTATCCTATTTAAGTTACATCATCTTATTTAAGTCACTTTACCTCTCTATCACATCATTTCAAACCCAACCCATACCCAACCTATATTTCATAAAAAGTCAAAAAATACACTTATTTAGGACACCCCAAACAACCCCTTTCACTCAAGTGACATGGGATGGGATCTCGGTACATCAGTGGGCATATTGTTTAAATGAATTAAAATGTTTTATGAAACCAAGCCCCATTAAATAATATAAGATGTGGCCTATTTGAGGCCCGAATGTTAAGCTAGGCACACTCAAAATGAATACCTGACCATATAGAACCTAAGAAACACAGACACATTGATACAAAAAATTTCAAAAAATGCAAGATGCCTCAATATACAAAATTTCAGGTGATTTTGTTTTTGCAGGCTTCAAAGGCGCTGAAATTATGTTGTACGACATCATGGACTTGTGTTTCATATCTTTGTGAGGCTTTTGTAAACATATCAAATAGATTTGGCAGTGATGTGTCAGAAGATGCTGTTCAAAATCTTGTCAGTGAGGCGTGTGCGAAAAGTGCATTTCTTCTTGATTTACTTTATCAATGCGACAGCCATAATAAGGTGACTAGAATCATGGGATATAGTCTTGAAAACTGGTCCACTGCTGTTGACAATGTGTTCAATAGGCTGCCGACTCCTATAGCTTATAGCTTTGGTGAAGCAGTGAGTGAAGGTAAATGTCTGAAAGCTTCTTGCCGTCTTGAGTAATTTGCATTTCTGCTGTGAAAGATTGGTAAAGAGAGAGAGAAAAGAGAGAGACTGAAATGAAAGATTGGTATATTCAATATCTGTTATATGTATTTTTGTGTGTTTACAAGAGAATGAGCTCTCTCTCTTTATAGAGAGGAGAAGGAGACAATGGAGCACCGAAAGCATAAGATAATACATTAAAACAATATAAAACTACTGCTAAAGCTGAAAGTGTGTGGTAGTGGGTGTTTGCCCTTTACAGCTACAAATGCACTATAGTGTGATGTATATTATATGCTAACAGCCCCCTGCAAACTCAAGGAGGGTAGGCATCGACCAAGTTGAGATTGGAAACAAGATCACGGAAGTGCCCAGGAGGATGAGCCTTGGTGAAAACATCAGCAGGTTGATCGGCAGAAGCAATAGAGAGAAGATGAACAGTTCCACGTGTAACATGCTGTCGAATGAAATGATAATCAATCTCAATATGCTTGGTGCGATCATGAAAAACATCATTGTGAGCAATCTGAATGGCACTTTGATTGTCACAATAAAGAGAGGTAGCGCCAGAAGAGGAAACACCCATATCAGTGAGGAGCCAGCGAAGCTAGAGAAGTTCCTGAGTAGTATCAGCAAGAGTTCGGTATTTAGCTTCGGTGCTAGAACGGGCAGTGAGGGATTGTTTCTTGCTACGCCAAGTAAGAAGAGAATTCCCTAAGAAGAAACAGAATCCTGTGGTGGAGCGTCGATCCGTAGGATCCTCAGTCCAATCAGCATCAGAAAAGGCACGTAGTTCAAGAGAGGAGGAAACGGAGTAGTGAAGGCCATGGAACAGAGTGCCTTTGAGGTATCGAAGGATGTGGAGTAGAGCAGTATAGTGGGGAGTGTGAGGAGCCGACATGTACTGACTAACAATGTGAACAGCATAGGCAATGTCAGGACGAGTCACTGTGAGATAGACAAGACTACCGACGAGCTGGCGATAGAGAGTAGCATCAGTGAGGAGAGCCCCATCGAGAGGAGTGAGACGAATCTGAGGATCAACTAGAGTAGATGTAGTTTTGCAATCAGTAAGACCAGCACGAGCCAGTAGATCGGATGCATATTTGGCCTGAGATAAATAAGAACCAGTAGAATCATCAGAGACTTCAAGGCCTAAAAAGTAGTTAAGAGTACCAAGGTCCTTCATCTCAAACTAACGGTGGAGAAAACGTTTGAGGTGGAGAATACCAACTGCATCATTACCAGTGATAATCATATCATCCACATACAGAAGGAGAAGAGTGGTACCATGAGGAGTAGTCCGTATAAAAAGAGCAGAGTCATAGGAGCTAGAGGTGAACCCGAAG
Source organism: Camellia sinensis (assembly GCF_055761805.1). Classification (NCBI taxonomy): domain Eukaryota; kingdom Viridiplantae; phylum Streptophyta; class Magnoliopsida; order Ericales; family Theaceae; genus Camellia; species Camellia sinensis. The sequence continues at coordinate 27,508,132 of NC_138966.1, read as the reverse complement.
TCATGAATGGTAGAACTGAACTTAGCAAACCAAGCGCGGGGTGCTTGCTTGAGGCCATAGAGGGCACGCTGTAGTTTGCAAACCTTATGAGGGGGAAAAGTAGACCCAGGTGGAGGTTGCATGTAGACCTCCTCAAGAAGAGTACCCGTGAGGAAAGCATTTTTGACATCCATTTGAAAGAGCTCCCAGTGGCGAGCAGCAACAATAGCTAGTAAATTGCGAACAGAGGTAAGCCAAGCAACAGGGGAGAAGGTTTTCTCATAATCAATCCCATATTCCTGGTTGAAACCCTTGGCAACAAGACGAGCTTTGTAGCGTTCAATAGAGCCATCAGAATGAGTCTTGATTTTGTAAACCCATTTGCAGCTAATCGCAGTTTTGCCAGGAGGAAGATCAACAAGATCCCAAGTATGAGTTTTGTCCAAAGCTTGAAGTTCATCAGTCATAGCTCGCTGCCAAAGAGGATTAGTACAAGCCTCACGATAGGAGGTAGGTTCATAAGTAGAAAAGGCAGTAGACCCAACAATATAATCACGAAGGTGGATAGGAGGTTGAGTTACCTGGCGTGGTCGACCCGTAGGAGGATTGGTGGGAGGAAGACATGGTGGAGAAGAAGGTGGTGCAGGGAGAGGTGGACCTTCAGGGAGAGCAGTCTGGTCGGGAGCAGGAGTGAGCAAGGGCGTCTCAATGAAGGGGGAACCTGTATCAAAATCATCAGAGAAGAGATCTATGGAAGGATTAGTAAACAGTACATTAGTGGAGAGTGCAGGTAAGTGAAAGGAGGATAGGGAGGAAAACATTTGGTGCTCCCAAAAAACGACATGGCGGGAGATATGAAGACGTTTAGAGAGAGGGTCCCAACAGCGAAAACCTTTATGTTCAATTCCATACCCAAGAAAGCAACAAAGACGAGAACGAGGTTCAAGCTTGGTGTGTTCATGAGATTGAAGGAGAACAAAGCAGGCAGAGCCAAAAACCCGAAGATTAGTATAGGGAGGGGGAGTGCCATGCAGACGTTCAAAGGGAGTATGATTATGAATGACAGGGGTAGGAGCACAATTGATAGTGTAGACAGCAGTGAGGGCAGCTTCCCCCCAAAAGCTTTCAGGGCAGGAAGAAGAGATAAGGAGAGCGCGAGTAGTGTCAAGAATATGCCTATGTTTCCGTTCAGCACGGCCATTTTGCTGGGATGTGCCAGCACAGGAACGATGAGGCAGTGTACCATGACTCTGAAGAAAAGAAAGGAAATCTGAATCCCGATATTCCATAGCATTGTCAGAGCAAAAAAGTTTGATGGATTTGGAAAATTGGGTGTGGATCATTTGGGCAAATCGATAATAAAGGGTTTTGAGTTCAGACCGAGTTTTCATGAGAAAAACCCAAGTAAACCGTAAAAAATCATCAATAAAAACAACAAAATAATGAGATCCCCCCATAGTAGTAGTAGGGGAGGGGCCCCAAATATTCGAATGTATAAGATCAAAAGGTGCACAAGAAACAGAAGTACTTTTATTGAATGATAAAGCAGGTTGTTTGGCAAGTTGACAGGGTATACAATCGAAAGTATCTGGAATTACATGACCCAATTGTCCACTAGAAATCAAAGACTTTAAGCGATTAATAGAAATATGCCCTAAGCGACAATACCAAAGATGAAAATGAGATAATGAGGAAGCAGATGCAGGAGTAGCGATCTGAGGACAGTCAGGAACATGAAGGTGAATGAGCTCATAGAGACGTCCGTGCTTACGGCCGATCCCAATAGTCTGCCCCGTCTGAGGGTCCTGCACCAAACAATGAGTAGCAGAAAAGGTGACAGTTAGACCAAGTTCACATAATTGACCAATAGAGATAAGGTTTAAAGTGAGAGCAGAGATATGATAAACTTGAGGTAAAGATAAAGAAGATGTGGAAACAGTACCAATATGACGGACAATCATGAGAGAACCATCAACAGTTTGAATTGAGGGAATATGAGGAGAGGAGGAGATGGAAGAAAATATAGTTGAACTGGAGGTCATATGATTACAGCAGGCCGAGTCAAAATACCAAGAAGAGTTACCTGGAATTACAGACAAAGCAGTATGAGGAGGTGTACCAGAAGGGGAGAGAAGGTGTTTGAACATGGCCTCGACATCCGTTGGGGAAAAGAGAGGGGTAGACGGAGCAGGAAACTCAGAAAAACCCTCAGCGGCAGCAGCAGCAGTGTGATGAGACTGATTCCCGGAATGAGACTGATTCCCGGAATGATGAAAGCTCCCCCGAGGAGAACCACCGCGAGAAGAGTGGCTGTTGGAGGATGAGCGGGATGAGGATGAGCGGGATGGATTGCGAAAACAATCCTGTTGCAGATGACCAGGACTAAGTTTGTTGCAGTATCGGCAGGTTCTGACGGGGCAATTGACCAGGAGATGTGTTGAAGGAAGGCCTCGATTCTGACAGTAGAGGCAGACAGTGGTCTGTTGGGTGAATGATGGCCAGTACGGAGGAGTGGCAAGAACAGAGTCAACGTGATGAGTTTGGAGAGTACCAAGACGAGTCTCCTCTGATAGCCACTCAGAAATAGCTTGTTCTAGAGTGGGCAAGGGATGGCGATGAAGAAGAGAGGCACGTACGGGCTCAAAAGATGAAGTGAGAGCCATGAGAAAGTGCACCAACCTTTGCTGATTACGATAAGCAGTAAATAAAACAGCATCTTCTCGGTGAGGCCAAGTCGGTTCGGAAAGAGCAAGCTGGTCCCAAACGGAGTACATTTGAGAAAGGAAGTCATTGATGGACTGACTAGATTCTTGGCGCATCCGATGAAGTTGGCTCTGAAGTTGATATTGATGAGCAAGACCAGTAGTCTGGTATCGTTCTTTCAAAAAATCCCAGATGTCTTTTGCAGGAGTAGTGACAGAGTCAAGCTGAAAGCGACCAAACTGAAGACTGATAGAGGTAACAGAAGTATTTCGAAACCAGGTAATGATTTGGTAATTCTTACTGTCCCATTCCTCAAGGCGATCTTCATATGTAGGAGTAGCAGGAGAAACAGTGGTTTCAGCAGTGTCTTTCACCGGTTGGGTCATGTCCCCGGTGATAATTCGCCAGAGCTTCTTTCCTTTGAGGAAGGAAGACATGGCTTGGGCCCATAGAACATAGTTGGAACCATTCAAAATAACGGAAATGGGATGGGAGGCATCGTGACGATCCATAATAATAGTTGAGTAGGGCTAAATTGATAGGAATAGACCTATAGGAGCAAAATTAGGTAAAACAGAGTGTACCAGTGAGTCCGGAAGGTCGAAAATAGCTAGGAAATGTGGACTGTGTAGAGATGATGTCAGTAGGATGGAAAATGATGTCAGCGGTGCACGTTAGCAGAGAGGGCGTGCGGCGCACGGTAGCAGAGAGGGCGTGCGGCGTATAGTAGCAGAATGGCGTACGCCGGTGCACAATAGCAGAACGGCGCACGCGCGGCTCACGGTAGACGAATGGCGCACGCGGGTGCACGGTAGCAGGCGCGGCGCACGAAAGGGCAGAGTGGAAGGTGCGTGAAGGCGCGTGTGAGCGTGGCAACGGAAGCAGAGACGCGCCGAGCAAAAGAGCGGCGCGTGAGAGCGCGTGAAAGATTTTCTGGTGACGGGCTTGGTGCCGTTGGAATCGTAAGGAGATTCTGAGCTGTTTGGTGTAGTTCCACTGTGTGCGGGACTAAGCACCAAAATTGAAGAATGCCAGAATTGTATTACTGTGCTCTGATACCATGAAAGATTGGTAAAGAGAGAGAGAGAAAAGAGAGAGACTGAAATGAAAGATTGGTATATTCAATATCAGTTATATGTATTTTTGTGTGTTTACAAGAGAATGAGCTCTCTCACTTTATAGAGAGGAGAAGGAGACAATGGAGCACCGAAAGCATAAGATAATACATTAAAACAATATAAAACTACTGCTAAAGCTGAAAGTGTGTGGTAGTGGGTGTTTGCCCTTTACAGCTACAAATGCACTATAGTGTGATGTATATTATATGCTAACATGCTGTCTAATTTTTACTTGGTTTTCAGATAGAATGTAAGCTTTGTAAAGATCCAGATACAGAGCATAGTGCCAGATCCTTATATTCTTTGCTCTCATCTTCTGCAAAAGTGTCCAAAAGGTAATACAGCATGTTTAGCTTACTTTTACTTTTTAATTTTTTGGTAGTCTCATTTTTTTATTCCTTTTTCCAGTTTTGAGTTTTTCATTTCATGCTTAAAATGCAGGAGCTCTTAGCTTATAATGAAATGAGTGCTCTGAGTCCAAGATTATGTCGGAAGATGCAAATGGATATCATTGCCGTCCTCCTAGCAGAAGTGTATGTTTCAGATGATAGCTGTTTACAGAAATCTAAAATTCTTGTTGCAAAAGGAAGGGAATTAAGGGCCTGTGGAATGGAAGGTCTGAATGATTGTATTCAGTGTTTATCAGAAGCAATATCTACAATGGTGAGTAAACTTGAGTTTTTTGCTCCCCCACCCCCTACTCAACAGATTTGTAATTACTCCTTTTCTCCTTCTGGCTTTGGTTGTGTGATTGACATGAACCAGTTACCAATTCAGAATGGCATGAATGGTGAAGCAGTTTGTGAGAGTATTGCAGTTTGTCATCAATTAGCTGTAGCGTATTCCTTGCGTGCACTGTGTATCCAGGAGGCTGAACCAAACTTGAAGGTTTTGTATCTTTTTTGGGTGCTTAAAGCACTAGTCCCCATTATTAAATAATAAGTATATGTCTTCAGTTATATAAGACCGTCCATTTGTTTTAATGTTTGCTTGGTTCCGTGCCAAACAGCGACCTTTTCAAGATATTCAGGCTGCACTAAATCTATGGTTGAGACCAGATTGTTGCCTTGCAGAGAATCATTGTGATATGGTTTATGAAAATATTTTGACTGTGTTGTATCATGTTGTTGACATGTTATCAATAAAGGTAAGTTCTATAATCTTATCATGACTAGATTTTGCTTGGAGTTTTCAGATAAAACTGTTGAGTTTAGTTGCCTCATTGCCTTCGCTTGCTTGCTTTTTTTTTTTTATCTCCAGAGTTGCACCGAATTTCACTCAGAAATATATGAGCTGTTGATAAGATTGTTTAGAAGGAATAATGCTCCATTGGAGGAATGTGTGGCTTTGTTGTGGCAGTACAGAAGGCTTGGTCGTGCCCTTTGTGCTTCACCTGTGTGTGAGGCATTCATTACAACTTTGCCACAGCATTGTGGTCAAGCCTCCAAGTCGATCGATTTCTGGGCACGATGCATGAACGGATCATGGCAGCTGGAAGTAGGGTTTTGCCAGAGCTTCTCCTTTATGTTCGCTAACATCTCCCGTGGCTCTTGTCGCAGTAATGGTTCTTTCCAATCAGACATCAAAGTTGATGAAGTTAAGCAGGCTGCTTCAGATCTTATCTCCAGTGTAAGATCTATTTAATAGCTATTAGAGTTGGTTTTGTGCTAATACAGGTTAATCTGTATTCGGGTTCCTATTTGCAGTGGTTCAGTTTTCCTTGCTGCTCATCTCTATCATGAATTGTGTGGAAGAATGATTTCAAAAGGACAACTAATTGAGGTAACTCCCAGTATAATTGAATTATTTTCTGACACGAGGCATTTATTCTTTAGATCCTTCGCGAGTGAGAGGTCTGGGTTCTGGGTTTCCAAACCAAACAAGAAGTCTTTTAGGAGGTCATAGATCCTAGAATCATGAAAAAGAAGGGGCATTTAGATGTTTTTTGGCTTATCTAATGAAACATACCTAGAACTTGGCACATAGTTTGGGCTTTTGCTTGTTTTTTTGGCCATTATAAGGCACTATGTTTTGGTTAATTAATGCTTGTGTGGTATGTTTCTTTCCTCCTTGTTCTTTTGCATGTTTCTTAATTCCCATTTTGGTGTAATTTAAACGGCATAATGAAAATGAGATCTAGACATGTAGTTAGAACAGAGAGTCTATTGCAAAAATGAGAAATTTGGCTTAGACAGGTTGGATTAGTGTACGTTGTATCCCACATATCCCATTGCTCGGATATGTGTGGGTATCTCTGTTGGAAAATTTGAATTTAATTTACTTCAATGGTTATGTCTCTTGAAATGAAAGGGTGTGTCCTTTTGAAGGATCACAACCTTTTTGAAGGATCACAACCTTTTTGAAGAGTCACTTAGAAGTCTTTATATTCCATGTCCCTCACTTCATTTTGGATAGAGAATTGTCATTTTCTTCTTCACTTTGCATTTATTCTTCATATTTCCTGAGTCTAATTTTCTTACAAAGAGAGTACATGCACATCGAAGTTCGCTAGGCTTGCAATAGTAGTGCTGCTAGTGCAAGACATTGATCGTTGTATCTTGGGAGATAGACGTCCATTGAATCCTAAGCACCGGTGGGAGGACGAATCTGTCTTAAGGAAAGAGTGTCACACACTCGACTCGATCAGATTTTATCTATTTATGTACTGTAAGTTTTATCCTGTTATTTTGTCAATTTATTTCAATTTCGATTTTGCCCAAAAATCGTTTACATATTTTTTAATTATATTTTTCAAATAGTTTGGTACTATTTTTCTAACAATCTCACTAAATTTATATTTCCTCCATTTAATCACTATCCTGTCTCCTCTTTGTCGTGAATGACTCTTTATGCTGTTTAAAATGTAGATGGATTTTGTGCGGTGTTGTTTTTGCTTTCATACCATTTGTACGTGAAGTTTTAATTTTATAATAGCCATCTGTGTAGCTCTGCACTGTCCCTTGAGTTGCTTTATACATTTGAAGAAAGAAATACAATAACTTGAATAGAGACATGGGAATATCAGCTGAATAACACTATTACCTGTCATTGCCGATACTCTTACTGGTAGAATTTCCTTTGGTCCGTTCTGGTTATGCAACTGTTTTTTTTTATTATAATTTGATTTAAAAATTAATTGAATTTGTGTGCTGTATGTCACACGGCTTCCATTAGAAACATGTGGCCTTGTTTGGTTTGTGTTTCTCAAAATTTTTAGAAAAAATTCTCTACAAATAAGTTTTCAAAAGTAATCAAATCAAACAAATTTTTTCAAATTTTTTTTCCAAAACTTGTTTGGTTTACAAGTTTTCCAAACAAATATCTCTCTCATACACATCAAATCAATCACTTTTTTCAAAACTCTCTCTCAAAATAATTTTTCAAAACATCTTTTGAAAAAAAACCAAACCAAACAAATTTTCGTACTTTTTATCTCAAGACATGTTTCTCAAATACAAACCAAACAAGCCCGTGATTTTTTGGTCGTTGTAACTTAACCTTTTCTAATGAGTTTTTTCAACTCTGTAGGCTTTTTCATATGCAAAAGAAGCCCATTGTTTACGTAGTAAACTCTTGCAAGAAAAATTTAGATACTCTGTAGAGCAGCAGAGTGAAATTTATGATGAAAATGGGGAAATCATTCAGAAGCGTTGTTACAATCTTAGTACTTTTGAAATATATAGTTCAGTGGCTACAACGGTTTGGTCTCGTGATACTATTTTATGTGACTTGGAAGGCTGTATTCTTACTCCATGGAAAGTGTTATCTTGAAAGCACTTTACAGGTTTGATTTGTTTATCCCTATAATATTTTTGCTCAGAAGTTGAATCTGGTTTTGGTGGGTTTTACCGCTGTTATTTAAGTGCTGTGGTTAAAGCAGGTTGGAATTATCCATGAATTAATTGGAAATGGGTCTGAGGCTGAAACTCTTCTTTGGTGGGGGAAAAACATCTCTGGTTTCCAAGGGTTGCGTCTTTTCAAAGTTGCATTTTCTTCTATCTTGGGTATACAAGTAAACTTTTTCTTTATTTACTTATCAAGAAAGAAGAAAAAAAAACCTTTCCTTCTCTCTTGTGCTTGGTCCTTGTCTACTTATCGTTTGTCCTCCTATTCACAGGAAAGAATGCTGAAACTGTCGAACTTACTGTGCGCATCTGAACTTCTTTAGGAAGACTGTACCGCAAGCAACGTCTATGGGATTTGGCAGAAAAGGAACTTCAAAGCGCCAAGCAAATACTAGCAGATAGCTGTACTGCCATTGCTTGTTTGAAATGCAGATTGCTCTTGGAAGTTACCACTGACCTGCAACTGGGAGATTTATTCAGAAGTCGTCGTGATGGTAATACAGCAAATGTTTCTGAAAAGAGATTATGTTACGCAGAAGATCTGTGCAAATCAGCTTTAGACAAACTTAATTGTTCTGAGTGGAAAAACTCAGTGAGTAATCCTGAGGCAGTTGGTGCTGAGAACACCATCATTGGTGATGCTCTTGAGAGGGAGGTTGGCATTTTGCGTGAGCAATTCTTTCGCCTGCACAGCAAATCATTTAGATATCTCTCCAAGTGGTTTCTCCATTGATCACCCCTCATATGGGGTGATGGATATATCCAACAAATCACCCCCTTAACCCATGTGAGGTGATCCAGTGTACATGCTGCTGCTAATCTTGTCATGCCCAAATTTCAAAATAATCTGCATCTCCTCACTGAGACGTTTGCATCCCCTGAAGCTAGAGATAACACACCAGAGATACAACAGGAGGAGGGAATCCTACATTCTCAACTCAACTCATACAACTCTCTGATTTGGAGAGAGCCTCTACTCCTATCTCCCACAGATCTTTTCCACGCTTATTGTCTCGGATGTCTTCACCTGCTATGCTTGAACTTGTGTAACCAAAATAGCCTGCACCCCCTGATTGGATGTCCTGCACCCCCTGATTGAGATGCTCTTGATTGTCATGCATTACCTCGCACGACTAATCATTGAAGCAACAGAAAACTCTTCATTTGTCTGGTCAACATTCCTGGTTTTCTTTGCTTGGAGTTTCCTTTAAACTATCCTGAACTTATTAACATTTACCCTTTGCACTCCTGAACAACTTTCCAGCGTTTCCACACACTTGTTGCTCATGCCTTTTGCAATCCCTGATCTCCAGTTTAGCGATACGCATTACCTGCACATCTTTCACTTGTACTACAAGATTTGACGGTTGACAGTAGCTTTCTCTGCCAAAGCAACTTCAACAAATTTGTACAAGTAACCAAACTATGCAACACCTAGCATAGTACCCACACCCATACTCCTTGAGTGCTCATTGTGGCATTATCTCTCCTCCTGCGCTCGAGCTCGCCTGAGAGATCCGCAACTACTCTGTTTCATCAAGGCGTGCGCTTGCTACCACGGAATCAGAAAACCGATATCATAACCCAGGTATCCTACCATTCAGTCAAAACTAAATGCCATCTGTTGTACAAAACACAAGCATTTTCCTAAAAAATATAGCAGATTCTATTGCTCAAAATCACATTGAGCCAATGTAAAGAATATGCAAAACCAATTGAGCTAGCTCTTCGATTTGCTACAACTCAAGCTCCACATAGTGCGAAGTTCTGATTTCCATAGGCGCCACAACTCCAAACAAAGCATGGTGAGCAACCCGCTTGAACCAGTGCTAAGGAGACTAAACAAGAGGCTTCAAATTTCCCGTCAAAGCAACTTCAAAAGCAGTACCAAAAACATCATGTCTGATCAACCATCGAACACAATATTGCTCTCTTTAAGCTCGAATTAATCAAGAGAGCCAAACAAATTCTCCGAGAACTGAGGCAAGTTATCTACCAAACAAAACTGGACTGTGGATGCAGTTAGGCTTTAACTAGTTCGGAAGTATCGGAACAAACTTCAAATGAACTTAGAAAATACCAAGAGCCAAAAAAGTTCTGAAGTGTCGAGCAAATTCTAGATTCCTCCAACTGTAGTTCCAATCGGTAGACACAAGATGATGCACCATCTTTACATCTGCCAAAATCACCCAAAGGCGCATGTACTATAAATGCACAACTCCAACAGTCCCCCGAGTCTGCAAATGATCTATCCCCTCCAAATCCAACGACAAATTAAGGGATGGATCCCAACACATGAGATTCACAAAATCACCATCTTCATGTTTCTCTGCAACAATCTCTTTCAATCTTCAACGAACACCAACGGTCATACCGCTTCCACAGAAGCAAACAACCGGAGTCTGAATTGTCACCCAGACTACCAATAGCTGACGCCTTCAAATATGGAATAGATTGCAAAAATGAAAATCCACAAGAAGAAGAAACAATCAAGTCTCACAAATCGGAGACACTCTTGGATCTAATCAGATACGATCATAGATTCCAACTGTGATAATGAATCTCAATAAACCACGACCTTGAACAATTGCCAATAATCCATGAAAAACCGCCAACAAACAATGCCTCCAGTAGACATTTGAAGAGAACGCCAAAACTCCACCAAGATTTGAAGTAGATTGCCACAACTTCTCCTTCAAATTGACAAATGTGGATACCAAGGCTTTACCAGATGCGGATCTTCCAACAATGATCCATGAAGGATCTCCAACGCCTCCACTAAGGCCAATGCCAATAAAGTACTACAATTTGGACTTATCATGCATGCCAAATCTCTGTAGTATACTCTGCCAGTGCCGGTTCTCTCTATCTCCTAGAGAAAACCTAATGAACCCGGAAGTTCTGCAACTAACCCGAGAGTCTCCAAATGAACTGATAACTTCTGCAACTGACTCTGAAAGGTCTTCAATTGGCTTCCAATTGGCTTTAACTGAGTGAACAAAATTTTTCACTCCCATCACCCACATGGATGATAAAACACCGTTGCACAAATATATCTCCATTCCACTGAGCATCCGGAGTGAATCTGCACCTCTTATTTGGAATATCTTCAACCGCTACACATAATCCTACATGGCTTGTACCTCTATTACCAGGTACTTGCATCCTCCAATAGAATGCTCACCGTTTCCCTGTTAAGGTGACTCCACCCAAACTCTCTGGGTGCCTGTCATGACTTCACTGCCACGAACCAAATTCAGGACAAAGAAAAAGATTTGCCTCTCCCTGGGTGCATGTTGCAACGTCTTATTCCTTTCAATTTCTTTGTTTGGAGCTTTCTTCTGTGAACTAGTTGCTGCCGCCAGGCCAAAATCCGACACACTGCACCTCTGTACGACTTTGCTACTTACTCTCTTGTACTACTGTATGTATGCACCTTATACGACACTCTTGCGTACTCATCTGTGCTATCGTAGTCATGTGCTCCTGCGCCTTATGTGTGCACTACTGTAGCTGTTGCTTTTTAACATTCACATACTACCAATACTTCTCGTATTATGTTTGACTGTAGCTCCAACTGCCACAACATTTCCCTGAGCTTGCACTAGTTGCCAATCATCTGTCTCTCGATGAAATGGTCTCCTTCCGATTGAACCAAATCTCTTGATCGCCTCAACTCAGCAACCAAGAAAGTTCCCAAGAAAGACTGGTGGGGTCACAACCGGTCCCACTCAAGAACCAGTCTCCTTAAACAGTGTCTTTTTGATAGAACTTTCCTAGACATTGTTGATTTTGAGATAATCATGTGCAATTCTCCTGATCGCCCTTGACCAATCCTGATTTCCTCTGATCTGCCACTTGACCAAACCTGATCTCATCTGGTCTCCAACGATCTATCTCGCGATTTGTCTGGTTGTCTAATTTGGTTAGAACTTGTCCATTCTAACCTCTTCAGTGAATTTGCAGTGTTCCACAATATCCGGCAACCTCCCTTCGACGATTAAAGATGACAAACCCCCATGTTTTGACAATCTTTAAAAAATCGTTTAGAATTTTACTATTCTGACCTCGCGGTTGCGTCCAGAATGGTTCGTTTAGCTAGGACCAACCTTCGCTGCACTTCTGGGGACCTCACTGAAATTTTTTCCCAAAAGTTGGCCCACACCACAATTTTTTGAAAATTCTAGGCCAAATTGAAATTTTCACAAACTCAAGTGATATTCTGTTTTAACAAAATATTTCGTCCACTGCACCTGACGCTGTCTGCCACTTTTGATCTTATTTCCTCTTCTTCTTCTCTCTTTTTTTTTTTTTTTTTCCACAGAAATTCTGATTCAAGAAATCCGACCGTATGGATGTGTTCGGAATACTCCAAATAGTTGGAAAGTACTATTGGATCGTCAGAAATGGACTCCGAATGACTCATATCAAGCCAAAACAGTTTGGACGATTCAGATCTGCAGAATCTGGTGTGGCTGAGAAGCACCAGATAATTTTTTCGGTTCGGCTTAGCGGTGCGGTCAGCGGCTCAGCAGCGCAGTCAGCGGCTGGTCAACGCTGCTTGGCTCAGCGGCTTTGGCTTTGGCTTTGGCTTGACGGCTCGGCTTCGGCTCGATCTACGGCTCGATCAACGAGATGCCGTGGCAGACATGTGGCACTTTTGCTGACGTGGTTGACACATGGTGCTGATGTGTCGATGACGTGGCTGCCACGTGGTCATCTTCTTCTTTCCTTCACGCGTGGGGCGCGTGTCTGAAATTGGGCTAACACGTTGGTGCAAATAACGGCGTGTGGTGGTGCGTGGTGAGACTGGGCCTCATACGCCCTCTTCAGACTGCGCGTGAGAGCACGTCCGACATCCTCTGGAGCTCTGCTTTGCAATTCTGGACTCCTCTCGTCGAGACCTTCCTTCTAGTGTGCTCAAAACCTAATTTTGAGCAACTTGATTTCTGGGCAGATTTGAAAAACACCCTCTGTTTTTTCGAAAAACGACCGACGAGGCTCTAATGCCACTTGTTGGGGATTGGAGATCCCGCCCAAGACCTCCCAGAAATTGTACCATGCAGAAAAAAACACACACACACAAGGAAACACCATATTTAACATGGTTCGGCCTTAATGCCTACGTCCACGGGAGAGTGACCGGTTATCACTATAACAATGGAGAGATTACAGAAAAATTACAATAGAGGAGGAGCTCACACTATCCTCACTCACCCACTCACCCGTCTCTCTACCTCACATTTCTTCTTTTTTGGTTTGCTCTCTATTCTCCTTGCCTTCAATCCCTCCTCCTCACCTCAATTTATTCACAATTGAGGGAGAGAAGTTTAATCACACAACTTGGTTAGTGGGGTGGTTGCCATCCCCACCCATCTTTAATGGGGAGGTGCCACCCCTACTCAATCTAATAGGTTTGTTCAAAAATTCGTTCAAACCGGTAATCCGGACCGAACCAGACCGAATCATACGGTTTGGTTCAGTTCTATTAAGAATTGGTTCGGTTTCGGATTAAGAAATATGATAATCGTAAAAACGGTTCGGTTAATGGATTTTATGAAAAACAGCAGTTCGAACCGAACCGAACCGAACCGAATTTTTTTTTATAAAAAAAATAGATAATATCAAGTTTTATTTTTATTAATTGATTTTTTTTTTTATAATTTTAATGATATTAGGATGGTATAGATATGTAATATTAAGTAATGCCTTAATATTATTAGTTTTTATCATGAGTTAAATGTAATTTGTTTGAGTAATTATTTTGCTAATATTAACAATTTATTCTTGTAAATAGAAATTTTTGAAACCGTAAACCAAACAGAAACTGAACCGTTTTTTTGGTTTGGTTCTGGTCCGGTTTTACAAGTGTAACGGTCTGGTCTGGTTCTCAAAATCACAGAACCGTTAGGATCGGTTCAGTTCTTGGATTTTCTTAGAATCGAACCAATCCGGATCATGTACACCCCTAAATCTAATAGTGCTCTCCAAGTATTTTCTCCATTGATCACCCCTCACATTGGGTGATGGATATATCCAACAAACCGAAACTAAAGGAAATGCTAAGAAAACATCAAGAAAAAATATGCCTCAAGATTTTGATGATAGCATCTGTAATAATTGTTGTAACCACAGACCAAAGATCGGTTCTTTCATGGGTCAAGCTCGAGAAGCTTGCATACTCCCTTTCTTGATTGGGGCATTTTTACAAATCTTTCTTCTTACTAATGCATGTTGGAACAACATAGCATACTGGTGATGCCCCGAGCAAGAAAGGAGCAGACCTTTCAAATCTTCACATCCTTTGCCTCTTGTGTTCGGTATACACAAGATTACATTACACGACCCTGCCAACCGGGTGGAAATGCATTGCCATTTGCCAGTAAGACCATTTTTTTTTACTGCTGACATTTGCAGCTTAACCGCCTAATTCCTTGCACTGAAATTGGTTAATATTTTGCCGTCAAGTTTTCTGCAGGTGATACTGGAAAAAAATTATTTGTTGGCCTAAATAGTTGACATGTCAATGAGTTATGACAAGTTGTATTGTGCATTCTACTTCATGTAATATGGCATTTTGTATCTTCCATTGAGTATGTACTTCAAATCAGAGGATCTATACAAATTGTCATTGTAAGGGACATGCCATTGGTTTGTTTATTGCAGTCCTCTTTTTGCTGTATTGGTGAGAATGTTGCATCAGAATTAGGATCATCTTGACTTGGCAAATATTTGTGATTCAGAGCCGTGGATGCAAATGACTTGTATACTTTCTGTCCATCAGAAGAAACGGCAGTTATTAATTTCCGGCATTGCATCCTTTAAAATGATTGTCTTTGGTATGACTTGTGTCTTAATCATGAATAATTACAAGCCTGGTGATTTTTGTTTTCATTTAGATTGTGTTTGGATTAAGGATTTGAAAATTTTGTGCAAGGAAATGTAAAGGCAAGGGAAAATGAAAAAAGAAAAAAATTATCATGTGTTTGGAATGTAGATGACTGAATCAGATCCAAAAAAATTATCAAGTGTTCAGTTTTGGTTTGATATAAAAAACAAAAAACGATAATGATAATTTTTGGGAACAAAATCTTTCTGAAATCGATTGATTCATGGATCTATACTCTAGCAAAGTTTTTCTTAATATTGTAAAAATAAGATTTTCACAGTAGTGAAACTTACGGACTAGAATGTTCGGTGACAAGAATAGAACACAGAAATTACAAATTAAGAATGGCACAACGGTGGGAAAACAGCCTTTTCCACCTTCCATTTTCCAGTCATTCTACTGCACAACCAATAATCTTCTACAAATTCCATTATTTTTCAATCACCATTTAGATCTATGTCTAGCCCCCAC
The DNA here is from genome assembly GCF_055761805.1 of Camellia sinensis. Taxonomy (NCBI): domain Eukaryota; kingdom Viridiplantae; phylum Streptophyta; class Magnoliopsida; order Ericales; family Theaceae; genus Camellia; species Camellia sinensis. The sequence continues at coordinate 27,493,127 of NC_138966.1, read as the reverse complement.
TAACAACCTCTCTACGCCTTTGCCTCCTCCCCGACTGTCCCAGTAGAACCCTGCCTTGACGACGAAGACGACCAACCAAGGACATACCCTCATTGGCACCATGATCATTGTCACTGTCACCGTCCTGATCAGACAAATTGAACCCATCAACTTCATCCAATGTGCGGTTCAAATCTATCTCCTGCCGACGCATTCCTCTATCCTGACCAAGATTCCCTGCTGGCCAAATGCATGGAATAAGAGAAAGACATTAACCAAATTGCTATCAATTCCCAGTTCCAAACCCTCATTCCTCTCTGCTACATTCATATCAAAATCCTCCTCTTCATCTGAATCAAACCTGTAATGACTTCCTTCTATCACATAATCACCAAAAACCATTGCCCCAGGCATCGACGATCTTATTGTGCTTATCACATCCTCTCGTTCTCGCTCACGTTCGAGCCGTGTCCATTTTTGTTCGAGACTAGGATCCACTTCCCGTGGCCGAGCAGAAGGGTGCTCTTCCCTCACATGTTTCCTAAGCTCCTTGTAAGTTCCGACGAACGAGCAGCTATCCTGTATACAGCTTCTCTTCTTAGCATTCAGATATTGCCGTGCTGGTTCAACCATGGTCCAACCCCTCACCTGACCTCCGCAAAGAGGGCATGCGAGCTCTGTTGCTTCAAACTTCTCAACAGGCAAACTAGAAACAGAGCCCGCCACAATTGGATTATCAGCTGACCTGTGCGAGGCTTGGTCATGACGGGTTGATTTCACTTTTGTGTAGGCTTTCTTGTACTGATCAAGGCAATTAGAATAGCGAGAACTAGTGCCACACATGTAGGGATGGCAGCCCTTGTCATGAGAGGAACATAAGAGAAGAAAAGCATTGTGGGGATACTCCATGCACACAGAACAGGTTGCATTTTCCCAGTCTTTCTTCTCCAAAATTTTCGATTGTTTCTTTGGGTTTGTGACCATTGATACATCCTAATTACATGATGGCAATGGGTATGGGGTTGGCCTGTATTGTTGTGAAGTAATCCTGCGTCGTCCCCTGGTACCTTTTGCCATTTCCAAATCAAACCTGGAAATCATTGTAGAAAAGAGTTTAAAGCTTGACAGATGGACAATCCAGAAAACAAAACCGAAAAGCTATCATAATGAACAGATCTACCAATACGAAAAAACACATGCATGGGAAAGCAGACACATGTATGTTATTCCCCTCTGCTTGAATTATCCATGTACCATCAACAGCCCATGCAAATAGCAGAGCGAATCAAATGATAGCCTTTCCAGCAATAATGAACCAATTAAAACAAATATATTACACCTTTCACAAATAATTTAAAATGGCATGTGATTATCCTCATCCAAAGTTACAAGTACAAACCAAGTTTTCAAGAATGACACACAAGATCACTCAGAAGGGCTACATCCTCAAGTGTGATAGAATAGTTTAGACTTCAAAGAAAAATTTCATTCAAGTATATATTAAATTTAAGCTACGGATGTGGGACATGCTCAATCAATTGGAATATTAAACAATTCAGGGATATGATGACATAGAAGAGGCAATATGCTAGTATTTTGAAGTTGAAAAAACCAGATGATAGAGACCAGAGTCAAGGTTTAAAACTTCTCAAATTTCTTGGGGGCTTATGGATAACATTGCCGAGTCTGCAAAAGCAAAATGAGTGAAAAGAGCACAAGCAACAATGCACTATAACTCTAAAAAAGGGGAAAAAAAGGAGCTTACACAAACAGTTACTACCCTAAGCATAATTATCATGCTGTGATTGCACCAACATCGAATATACTAAAAGACTAAAACAACATTTAGGTCATGTTTGTTTGGGTGGACATGAGTTTGGGATTGGACTAATAGTCCAACAAAATTATTAATCTGATGTTTGGTTAAACAATTGAAATACGGACTAATTATTTTAAACTTGACTATTAGTTAAGATAGGATACATAATCCAACGGATTCGTAGTCCTAGGACTATTAGTCATGGGAATGCTAATCCAGTCCGCCCAAACAAACATGACCTTAGAGATTAAAATCGGAGTGCCTATTTCCAACTTTTTGGAATGAGGCAAATTCATTTTGTTACAATCCATTACACCAATCCTGTAGCCAGATTTTCCATCCATACCTCCCTCCACATTTAATTGCAACTAACCCAGAAAGTCATATAATCCTCCAGCAAAGCAACCATATATAATGTATGAAGAATAAATACCATCATCGCCTTGTCCATAAATAGTGCAAACTAGATGATAACAACTTGGTTATTTTTGTTTGTGACACTCGATTAATGAATCTTTCGGTAATATTATTAAATCTTTCAATCCCTACACAAGGGCTTCATAAAGAGAGGGAGCCATTGATGAAGCAGTTTTTGTTTTACTGAAGGATAACCCCGACTCGTTACCTGGTTCTATTGAAGTATAGTTGACAATGATATCAAAATGGGGGAAAATCATCTCTCTTCAAATTGTTTGCTTGAAAGCATTAATAATCTAAAAATGACACAAATAATATAACAACAAAAACACACAGTCTTTGCTTTTTTGCAATCAACACAATACGTAGATATTCACTTGGCTCATTTTACCAACAGATTCAAGCTCCAAAACCTGGATTCAAACAAATAAGATTACATTTTTTGTCCTGGAAGTGACGTTAATTTAATGAAGGCAAGCTTGAAAGATAAGAATCTGAGAATGAAAGCACTAGGGGAAAAATCTAACTTGGAAGATAATGAACAACAAAAGTCAACATGCTTTTGTGGATCAATTTTACATTTTTTATAGTTAATTGGTGTATGGGTAGAAATCCTAATACACTGAATGAAGCACACTATGATTGTAATCAAAATTTACACCAACAGACCGAAAAAAAAATAAGAGAAGGCTAAACAAGCACAAACACCTACATATACATTGCAAATACAAGATGGGGTATCAATATCCAGCCCTGCCTAAAAGTGCAATTTGACGTACATCATCTAGAACATTCCAGGAACAGAGAAGGGGAGAAGACAATCATCAAAAGGGTCCAACATTGTTTTCACACCACAAAGTTTAGCAATATAAATCCCTATCCAACAAAAATATCCATCTTGGAAACCAACTTTCAGTTACTTCTGGATGCATGCCTTATGTTTCTAACTATTGATATTTTGAAATAAATGTCAATCTTCAAACGATGCTTGATTTGGACACATTCCCATGTCTTCAACATTGAGATGGGGCCTTTCTAAAATATTATTGGAATATAACTTTTAAAAAACACTAAATAAGGGCTACTCAAAGCTTCGCAAAGTACAATAAAACAGGCATAGCAACAATAAATCATGTTGGATCTAGTTCCATGTTCACATTCAAGCAGCATTTCTATTTTCTCAAAGAATTATAATATTATGTAGTAAAAACTTGGAATGTTTAACAAAATTGTAAAGAATTGTTCTACGTTTACCTATTTACTTCTAGTTGTATCTCTCCCATATGATATACCCATTCTTTTTCAACTAGTGATTTTGAACAAGAATGATAACTCAATAGGAAATGTACAATATAAAACAAAATTCTCTACAATTCATTGAGACATTGATATCAAAGTCCAAAGATTTTCCACATAAGCATCACATATGAATTGATTCAAGAACAACAGTAATACCAAAAACTCAAGCCTCATGAAAAGTTCAAAAGGAAACATATTCAGATCACAATGTCCCCTGCATGTCCACCCAATTTGAACACCTCGATTACCACACCAACAGCATGAGCAATTAATGTATCATACATTGCACAGTACTACCTATGGAAATGCTAACAAGCAATCAACGCGCAAATTTTATAAATTTTCGTAGATTCTAAGCTTTAATTCATCAAGAAAAGAACAATACCAACCTGACCCTTTTGAGAAAAATCTAGATCCAAGATAAATTGATAGTTGTAGAGACCCAAAATGCAAGATATGTAAGTATATAGACAAGTCAGAGAAAAAGCGAAGTCACACCCAAAAACGAAACATTGTGAAAAAGCAAACAATCACGTGAGAAGACAGATAGAAAATGAATAAAGTAATAGGAATCTTACAAAGCTCAAAGTAAACTGCATGGGTGTTTGGGAAATAGTTATTTTAGAGATTTTTTGATTTTTTAGTTATTTTAGTATGTTATTTAAATTTTTGTGTTTGGAAAGAAATGATGATTTTTCATTTGGGTTATGTACTAAAAAATGTGTTTGAAATGATATTTGAGGTTGAAATGACAAATTTGTTGCTAATCTCATTTTTTTCAAAATAAGTTTGAAGGGGCAAAATTGTCATTTACTCGTTCAAATGATTGGGCCTACACTATCACGTTGACAGTATAGGCTGCGCCCTATATATATATATATATATATATATTTGTAAATCAATGAGTTTTAGGGGCTAAAAGGTTTTTTTTATTTATAATTGAGGCTAAAATAGCCTGTGGTCAAGCTTTCCAAACACCGTTTATATATATATATATATATATAAAATTCTATATAATCACCAGCATATGCCCTTGAAGATTAACGAGCAATCTGAGATCCAAAATCAAATTATTTAGTTATTTAAATTTAAAAAAAAAACTTTAATATGGGAAATACAAAATTAAAAAGGAAATATTAATAAAACAGTAGAAAATATATATCCTGAAATCATACATACACAGAAACATATATCTAAGAGAGAGATGAGAGATGAGAATCGAAAGCTTTGTACCACGGGATTCTTGGGGTCAAATGAGGTCGAGTGGATAGAATTGGAGAGAGAGAAAGAGAGAGAGTGTGTGTGTGGGTATGTTTAGAGAGAGAAAGTTAGGGTTTGATTACAGGCCGTAATCGGGAGCATCGGCGAATAGCCCCGGGCCGTAATTACAACTGATATGTGAACTTGTAGTAATTAAAAGAAAGGGTTCATTGCGGTTACGGTATCATTTACTAATGATTATTGGTCATTGTAAAGTCATATTTTGAGGTATTTTTTTATATATAAATTAATTTATGTTTTATTATAGATTGTTGTTGCATCATATATTATATGTATTCTATTAAAAACATGTCTTGATATACTTTGGTATTGAACAATTACAATGCTTTTGTTTGATAGGTATTTTTTGAAATTGCTAGTAATGATGTGGTTAAATTGTTATAGGTAGGATATCATTGATGTGGTGTCTAAGTCTTCCATGATTTTAATACGATAACTCCTTTTTTTATTTATTTATTATCACTTTAGGTTCATTCATGTTCCATGTCAACACACAAAAGAAGTTCTTTGTGATATTTTGCTTAATTGTTTAATTGATTGAGATCTTGATAGAAAAGTATCTGCTATCACGATTAATAATTGTTCCACCAATGATACGATGATTAACATTTTGTTGGATAAATTGGATAGTAGTTCTCTTCTTTTGGGTGGGACTTTGTTTCATGTGTTGTTGAGCTCATATTCTCAATTTGATTGTCAATGATGGATTGGATGTGAGAAGATTGGGTGTAGAGAAAATTTGGGATAGTGTAACTTATTGGACAACAACCCGTAAAAGAGTAGAAAAATATGAAAAAATAGCTCGTCAAGTAAAAATTTTGAATACTAAAAAGATGGGACTTGATTGTGCAACTAGGTGAAATTCAACATACTTAATGCTTCAAGCTGCCTTGTTGTATAAGGATATATTTTACCATTTGAAATATAAAGAGACCCAATATACAACATTGCCAAGTGAGAAGGAGTGGGAGTTTGCTAGAAAAATTTGTGGGAGATTCAAAATATTTTATAAAGTAACTGAATTGTTTTTTGGAACTAAATATCCCACAGTTAATATTGCTTTTCCAAATTTATTTAAGATTAGGATAACTATCTCGCAATGGCTCTCTTGTTTAATTGAGGCGGTTAGATCAATGACATAAAAAATGTTGGGAAATTTAATAAATATTGGGTTGTTATACATGGTCTTATAGGAGTTGTTGTTGTACTTGATCTTAAGTACAAACTTAGTGTGTTGGAATTTTATTTTGATAAACTTTATGGAGATACAACTGAAGAAGAAATTGTAAAGATTTGCTAATTTTGTTATGATTTGTTGCAAGAGTATAAAAGAAAACTTAGTTTGGGGACTAATGCTAATGTTGAATCTTCTACAAATTCAAATTTTGGGGATTCAAAAGTAGTTTCAGATTATGATTTGTTTATTAGTAGAAAGCGAAGAAAAAAACTCAACAATGTAACATCAGAGTTGGACCATTATTTAGAAGAGGATGTTGTGACAAAAACCTCCAATTTTGATGTGTTGACTTGGTGGAAATCAAATGCATTGAAATATCCAACCTTTCAGGCAATAGTCAGACATTTTTTAGCTATTCTGGTATCCACTGTTGCTTCTGAGTATGCATTTAGCACTAGTGGTAGATTGGTGAGCCCGTATTGGAGTAGATTTTAGCCAGATACTTTGGAAGCATTGATTTGTGCACAGAGTTAATTGTGGGCTGTAGAGATGCAAGGTACTTAAATAAATCAACATATATTTATTTTTAAAATAAATATATTTTCATTGAATAGTCTCAATACTTAATTTTTTTCCCTATTTTTCAAGAAATTCAACATTGGAATCAGTTGGTTACGCCGCTATATATGATGATATGGATGTGAATCAGAGTTGATCTTTCTTTTGCATTGGGTATGCCTCTAGTACATTGATTTTATTCTTATTTGTGAATTTGTTTTCCTCTTGTTATTCATTTCTTCTGCTAGATCGCAGGAGTAGAATTTCAGTCTTAGTAACTTGTAATTCTTTTAACCAATATGTAATTAATCCAGTTTCTTTTCCTTTTTCTTTCTCTCTCTTTTTGTGTCTGTGTGTGTGGTAAGTACAGGCAAAAGCACAAGAGAGTGAACATTAGAGCAGTGAAGCATTGGTGCAGACAGATCTTGCTAGGGCTTATGCACAGCTTATGCACAGATTAGTCTTGATAAAATGCTGCTATTACTGGAGTGTTGCCACTGTTGTTGGAGTGTTGCTGCTATAAGAAGTTAGAGTTGAAATGTCAAAGAATGTGCATTGTTGAATTGGAGTTTTTGTAACTTTTAACTCTTGTTTTTCTTCTTCTTCTTCTTTTTATTTTTTATTCTTTTTATTTTCTTTTTTCTTTTGCTTTTAGTTGAATTAGTGTGTTGTAAATATAGATGTCAATGAAATTCGATTGAAATTTTTTTAAGAAATTTGGGTCTGATTACATTTGAGTTATTGATTTCATCTAAATATTAAATCTCCCTTTTACATGATTCTTGTAAGATTATTATTATTATTATTATTATTATTATTATTATTATTATTATTATTATTATTATTATTATTATTTTTGTCTTTAAAATGTTCTAATATGGCACCATCAGGTGAAAACACTCATATAATTATACAATTTTTAATTTTTTTTTTCAATCACTAAAAACTTATTTAATTGTCTTAAAATTATATATTCGATTACTTTAAAATGAACTTCTTAATTAATTAATTAATATGTATTTAATTTTGTAGTTAAATCAAAAAAATTAAATTAAATGTATATTTAGCTTTGGTTGTGAACATTAACCAAGGGAACTCCTGAGGGTTAGGCCTAGTTGTTGGGTCACTCCACCCTAACTGTCTGATGGATGGTCTTAGATCAATCAATAGTGATATTCCCCAGATTGTATCCTGGACATATTTTAAGCCTATAGATGAATTCAATCTGCTTTTAGTTTGTTCTGGGTTCAGCCCATCTATGGCCCAGCCTGCTTCAGGAATAAATAAATTGTTAGATAAATGTATACATACAAATGTACACACATATAGAATCACAATCAATATACAAACTCCTTCATAACTTATTGGCAAATCCACATTTTTACAAATTTGGACAAATACTTTCTTAGCTTATGCTATCGTAAGTAGAGGTGGGAATCGTGTCGTGTTAGAAGTGTTCAGGTCATATTATCTTGAGTTTGTCATAATTTTCTCAACACTAACTCAACCTTTTTATTTTTATTTTTATTTTTTTGTTATCGTAAGGTGTCATTTTTTGTTCATATCGAGTTTGTGCTGTGTTAACTTTTTCATGTTGCTTTGTTTGGTTTGGGTGCAACCAGGGTTTATGTTGGTGGGGTTAGGGTTAAGAAGTGGCGTCAAAAGTTTTGATTACTTACTTCTCACTGTTTGCTATGGTTGACTAGGTTGGAGCGTAATAGGCAAGTCTTTTGGAATGTGTGTTATTTAGTTTCTTGGTTAGAGAATAGGCTTTTGTTGGTATTATTACGGGTTAGAGGTTTTGGTTGATTTTGATGTTTTGGTTTTTGTAAATTTTGTGAAGGATTTAATTAGTTAGTTTTGCTGGGCCTGTTTGCGGGTTGTTTCTTTTATGTGTTCTTTTGTATATCCTTGATACTTTTCAAATAAAGTTTAATTATTTATTTAAAAAAAAAAACAAATTGTCATGTCAAAAATAAAAATAATGATAATAAAAATAAAAAATGCCCTTAGTTAAAAATATTTAATATATGGAATCAAAATTTTTCTCTTCACAAGTTAAATACCATGAAATTAATCTCTGCTAGATGAAATTATTCTTGAAAATGTTTAAAGGTCGTGCTAATGACAACACTAAGGGGTGTCAATAAGCACCACAAAATGTCAAAATATTTATAATTGCAATATACTTTTCACATATCTCAAAACACTTTGACACACTTTTCCAACACTAACGACAGCCCTAATGACTGCTTTTAGAATTTTCCAATGTTTAATACCAACTCAATTTCATTTCTACAATTTTAGAAAACTAAATTGTCTTAATTTATTTATTTTTTGTTTACTATATTGACTCTAAAATAGTAAATAGAGATATCAAACTATCTCAAATGAAAAACAAAAAGACTATTTATCCCAAAAATATATTTTATATTTTTTATTCAATTGGATGGGAGTTACTTAACAGATTTAAACATGTTATGACACCCAGTAGTAGAAATACCTTTAAAATATATATAATCAATCATGCATTAAACGGCTTACCAATGTGAAATTCATATTATGGTTCAACAATGTTGACCTATTTATTTATCATTTGATCTTTAACTTATGAGGCCTATAAGAAATTCACAATGGTTGCTCATGGCAATTGCCCTGAAGAAGATCATGCATACACAGTCTAAGGATCTCTCTGGCCTTAAATTTTTATATTCCTTTATTCCAATGTATTATCAACAGTATGATTATGTGAAAATTTTGAAACAAAAATATCAATATATAATCTTATAACAGAATGGGTAACCACCCAAGCCTGCTGGTGGATGATCTAGGTTCTAGTGCGATCCTCCTAAATCAACATAAACTTTCAAGTTAGATCCCAACTACGGAGAATCTATTCCCTTTACATATATTGTTAGTAATGGGCGCCCATGTGGCATGACCATTTAAATTTAACATTTGATCCTTATCCAAATAGGTTTTGATTTTGAAATCAAACCTATTTAGGATAACCACTCTTGAAACAGACGTTATCAGTTTGAACTGATATAGATAGATATAATATATATTAGATATTATCTGTATCTTAACTGATATGGATATATATTATAATATATTAAATATCTGATATGGTTATGGGTAATCTAAAAAAAAAAAAAAAAAAGAAAAAACAACGTAGTCTGTTTTTCTACCCACATTCTGACTCTCTCCCATAAACACAACGATCAAGTCTTTGACACTGTGGTTAGTGTGGGTGATATTCAATCTGTGATATCACTCCACTGCTGGGTTGGTTCATCAAGAAGTTTCTTGGAAGCACGTGATTTATCCAAGAAGGTTCTATCATCAAGAAGGTATGATCTGATCATTTTAATCCGCTGCATAATCTGTGTTTTTTCAGTTTACATTGGTATCAGAGCCTGTTAATGGATATTTTCGTGTTTTCCTCATGTGTATACTTTTATATGTATATGTATATATTATACACATGAATATTTGTAGAAATTTTTTTTTTTTCAGATTAGGAGCATAAAAATATTTTTTTTATGTTCTTTAATGTCTTTTTTCATATCATAAATAGTTTTATTTTGAAAAAAGGAGTCCGGCAGTACAAAAATCGGACCAGAAAACACCCTGGAAGGCGGCGCGTGGCCTGCACGCGCCACCTGACGCCGTGGGCCGTTTCCACGCGCCTCCACGCGCAGCCACGCGCCTCCACGCGCCAGCTGCTCACCCGACGCGCTTGCACGCGCTCTCACGCGCGCGTCAGCGGCGCAGTCACGCGCGCGCCCTCCGCGCCACGCACGCGCGCCGTGCGCTGAGCCGCGAGCCGAGCCGCGAGCCGAGCCGTGCGCTGAGCCGCTAGCCGAGCCGTGAGCCGAGCCTCGAGCCGAGCCGCGTGCTGAGCCGCGCCGTTTTCCTCGGCTGGCTTGGCTGCTGGCGATTAGGCACTGTTTGTTTTGTTTTTAATTCTGAACTGCGTTAAATGATCATAATTAATTCATTACATATTTGTTTTATGCGTGGCTTATACTGTTAGACTCAGAATTAAGTTTTCTACATTCTGTAAAATTTTGAAAATTTTCAGAAAATATAAATTATTTTTCCTGTGTTAATAATTCATTTTTTATGCTTTAAAATGATTCTGGTATTGCATAAATAATTTTCTGGGGCTGAAATATTTATTGTAGACTTCTGAAAGGTTTTATTATTTACTGGTAATATTGTCTCATTTTATCAGTTTCTGGATTTTTTATTTCTAATTTTATGTGTATTTATTAGTCATTTAAAATTCCAGAATATTTCAGAAAAATTTCAGAATATTTCAGAACAATGTACATTTTAATTATGGCATAATCTGAATATTGTTTCTGTTTACTAGTTTCTGGATTTTTTATTTCTAATTTTATGTGTGTTTAATTAGTTATTTAAAATTCCAGAAAATTTCAGAAAATTCCAGAAAATTTCAGAAAATTCCAGAAAATTTCAAAAAAATGATGTACACTTTAATTATGGCATAATCTGCATATTAAATACAATTTTTTTTTGGTTTTTTAATATGTTGCAATTAAAGCATGATTATTTATTTATTTATTTATTTGAATTCCATCATTAAATAAATATAGCATGAGTTGTTTGCAAATTTATATTGAGATGCTATTGTATGGAATTTATCATGCTTTGTATATGCCATAAATAGTGGGAGATTGTTTGATTATTTTTTGCGCATGGAATGAAATTAAATTTTGATAATTATCACTAGAGGCGCAAGAGATGATTACGAGCATAGCAAATTTTCGATCTTGAGACATGTGTAAAATTATCATTATTTAATTTAGATTCTTTTTTTGCTGCAAAATATTTTGTTTTGTGTTGCTATCATTAATATCCCCTGCGCATTTTTATTTACTCTGTATGTAGAAATGGCTGCTAAGTCAGTGGTGGCAGACTTAACTAAGGGAGAGAAATTGGATGGCGACAATTACGACATATGGCGCCGTAAGATCCAATACCTCCTCAATGAGCAAGAAGTGTTGACCACACTTGAACAAGTGATGGTTGAGCCAGAGCAGGGCAATACAGCTCAACATCGTCGTGATCTTGAAGCCTTTCAGACTTGGCGTAACAAAGATCGGTGTGCGCGCTTTACTATGTTGAGCAGCATGCACAACGACTTGATTAGTGAGTTTGAGCATTGCCCGACTGCATTTGAGATGTGGGAAGCTCTCAAGCAAAAGTTTGGTATTACCTCTTTGGCAAAGCTACGTGGGCTGACTATGAAGTTTGACTCATATCAGAAAAGGGTGCATCACTCGATGAAGCAGCATTTGAGAGTCATGTCAGCCATGATACGTGAGCTTGCGGCTGCTGGGCATAATTTGACTCAAGAGCAGCAAGTACAGGCTGTGATACGCTCTCTGCCAAATTCTTGGGAGCAGATGAAGCAGAACATGATGCATAATGAGAGTGTGAAAACATTCGAAGACATATCGCGTCATTTGGAGCTAGAGGCTGAGCGCCTTGAGGCGGCTAAGTCTGATGGTTCTGCTATGGTGGTTGAGTCAAGCTCACGTAGGACTTCTCAGTTCAAACGTGGAAAAGCAAAAGGTGCCCCCAAGAAGCAAGCAGCGGCTGCGCTTAAGCCCAATGGCGCTAGAAATTTCAAGCGTAGGGGCAAGAGAGGTGGTAAGAAGGCAAAGGCTAAATTGACATGCTTTAACTGTAACAAAGAAGGACACTTCGCTCGGGATTGCCCTGAGCAGAAGAAGACTCCGGAGCAACAGACCACATCGCGAGGGACAGAGTAGGGTTTGTTGAGTATCGTCGAGTACCTGCTGGGAGCAGAAAAGTTTACATGGGGAACGAGTCCAGTGTGGAGGTGCTTGGCATAGGCACATTCAAGCTGGAAATGCGACGAGGGCGCACCTTGTATCTTCATGATGTTCTTTATGCTCCGGATATTCGGCGAAACTTAGTTTCAGTTATTAGCATGATGAGCCTTGGTTTTAGCTTTTGTTTTGAGAATAATGGTGTTAGCATTTATTTGGGAACAATTTTTTATGGTTTTGGTTATCTTTCAGATGGTTTTTTAGTTTTGGATGTGGATGATTCTAGTATCAATAAAAATGCCAATGGCTCTATTTCTAATATTGCATCTTTTTGTGATAATGATTCTATGAGATGGCATGCTAGATTAGGCCACATAGGGCAAGACAGGATGGCTAGATTGGCTAGAGAAGGTCTTTTAGGCCCACTCGCTAGAGTCACTTTGCCTACTTGTGAGCACTGTCTTGCTGGAAAGGCAACAAGAAAACCATTTGGGAAAGCCATAAGGGCATCTATCCCATTGCAACTTATTCATTCTGATATATGTGGACCAATGAATGTGAGGGCAAGGCATGGAGCCCCCTATTTCATCACATTTATAGATGATTGCACACGTTTTGGTCATGTTTATCTGATTTCTCACAAGTCAGAAGCATTGGATTGCTTTAGACGGTATGTTAATGAGGTTGAGAATCAATTAGACAAGAGCATTAAAGCTCTAAGGACTGACCGAGGACGTGAGTATCTATCTGAGCAATTTAAAGTGCTCTGTGAGGAAAAAGGAGTTATCAGGCAATTGACAATTCCTAGGACTCCGTAACAAAATGGTGTAGCGGAGAGAAGGAATCGCACATTGCTTGACATGGTTAGATCAATGATGGCGCAAGCTAATCTTCCAATTTCTTATTGGGGAGATGCTTTGTTGACTGCTGCCTACGTCCTTAACCGTGTGCCCTCCAAATCAGTTCCTTCCACCCCATATGAGATGTGGACTGGCAAAAAGCCTGATTTGGGCAATTTGCGGCCTTGGGGTTCGGCAGCTTACATACACAACGCTTCTCATAAGTTTGGGAAGTTGGGCCCTAGAGGAAAGAAGTGTATCTTCATTCGCTATAGTGAGCATTCTAAGGGCTATGTGTTTGTTGGGGAGCATCCGGATGGAAGTGTGACTGAAATTGAGTCGCGAGATGTGGATTTCCTAGAGGAGGATTTCCCTAGCAGAGGTGAGGTAACTAGAGAAGTAGAATTCTACGAGATGGAGGATCTACTTGAAGGCGCACCTAGTAGCTTAGTAGAGAATGAGGAAATAATTCCTCAAGCTCCTAGGGACAGTGGGAGCGATCTACTTACCCATGGATTGGATCCAATGGATGAGGATTCTCAACTACGTAGAAGCAAACGTGGAGCTATACCCCGTCGTCGTTTTGAGATTGAAGGGGAAGCATTCATGATTGCTCCGAGTGATGAGATGGAGCCTAAGAATCTCAAAGAGGCTCTCTCATCCCCTGCTAGTAAAGAATGGAGTACTGCAATGGAAGAAGAAATAGAGTCTATGAAGAAAAATCATGTCTGGGACTTGGTTGATTTGCCGCTAGGGCGCAAGACTATTGGGAACAAATGGGTTCTCAAAATCAAGCGCAAGGCGGATGGTTCCATAGAAAGGTATAAGGCTCGCCTAGTGGCGAAAGGTTACACCCAACGAGAGGGTGTGGACTATGAGGAAACTTTTTCACCAGTTGTAAGGTTTGCCTCTATTCGCCTAATCCTGGCCATAGTAGCTCAGTTGGACTTAGAGCTATATCAGATGGACGTTAAAACTGCATTTCTCAATGGAGAACTGGATGAAGAGATCTATATGGATCAACCAGAAGGCTTTGTGGCAGTAGGTCAGGAGCGCAAAGTTTGCAAGCTTCAACGATCTATTTATGGCTTAAAGCAATCATCCAGACAGTGGAATCTGAGATTTCATCGAGCCATTATTTCAAATGGGTTTACGATGATTGATGAAGATCACTGTGTGTACGTTAAGCGGTCCAAGGACATTTTTCTGATATTGTCATTATATGTAGATGACATATTATTGGCTGGAAATGACAAGGAGATGATTGTCGCCACTAAAATGTGGTTGTTCTCTACATTTGAAATGAAGGACATGGGTGAGGCGAGCTATGTGCTCGGTGTTAAGATCCTCAGGGATCGCTCTAGGAGACTTCTTGGTTTGTCTCAAGAGACTTACATTAAGACTATTCTAGAGCGGTTCCAGATGCAGAGCTGCAAACCCATTGACACTCCTGTTGCAAAAGGCGAGAGCCTAAGCCTTGATATGGGTCCTAAGACTCAAGAAGAAAATGAAAAGATGGCCCGTGTTCCCTATGCAAATGCTGTTGGAAGCTTGATGTATGCTATGATGTGTACACGTCCTGACATTTGTTATGCAGTCGGATTGGTGAGTCGTTACCAATCCAACCCAGGACCAGCTCATTGGAAAGCAGTTAAGAGGATATTACGATATCTTAGAGGAACTGCAGATTACACACTTTGCTACCAGAGTTCAGATCTACATCTAGTTGGCTATTGTGATGCTGACTGGGGAGGAGACCTAGATGAGCGTAAGTCTACTTCAGGATATGCTTTCATGCTTAGCGATGGTGCTATTTCTTGGAGCAGTAAGAAGCAATCCTGCATCGCCTTATCGACCATGGAGGCTGAGTTTGTGGCTTGTTCATCTGCCGTTCAGGAAGCCGTGTGGTTGAGGAGATTCCTTCAGCATTTGGATGTTGTCACACACACTTCAGATCCTGTGACTATCCATTGTGACAGCATGGCTGCACTCGCTTACGCTAAGGATCCTAAATACCATGGCAGAACCAAACACATTGATGTGAGGTTTAATTTTATCAGAGATATTTTGGCGCAGAAAGAAGTGATCCTGGAGCACATCCCTACAAGTCGCATGGTTGCGGACCCTTTGACTAAGCCCATTGCTAGAGATGTTTATCTTACTCATGTTAGGGCTTTAGGACTACGTAGGTGGTGATTTTTTATGTGTATTCAGTTGAACTCTTTTTTTTGGGGATATTAATGCCATTAGTATTCATACTTGTTTCTATCACACATTTATGTTTACTACTTTTAGTAATGGTTTGTGAATTAGCATACACAAAACAATTAAATTGATGTTAGCAGGCAAGATTGGCTCACTCACACGAGCAATCGCCCTTAGCGCTGGGTAGCGAGTAAGGATGAGACTAGAAGCTAAATTATCCACTAGCTATGTCGCCTTGGTTGAAGCCAAGATGAGGTCTTGTTAGAGACCGACCATGGATATGAGAGTACCCACTTTTCCATGATATGTCTGTTATGGATAGCCAGATGCGAGATCTCATTTGATGCCTGAGAGGCGAGCAAATAGAGAATTCGAGTTAGACGCTAGGAAGCGACTCGTGCGCTTAAGAGCGACTAGACTAAGATCTGTATGGTGTGTGAGTTTAACATCACTCTTTGGAAGAGTAACTCCACTATAACATGCATTCATACTGCATGTGCTTATCGACCCGTTAGCGAGGTGAAAGAATGGATCCCTGCTTCTTCACCGTGTGAGTCCTAAAAGTCTTTTTTTTTTTACTTTACTTTGTGCCTTTTGTGACCTTTGACTATGTCATAAGATGAGGAGTTGATGTTCAGCTACTTTGGTATGTTGCCTGCGGTCATGTATGATTCGGCTTTAAGGGACATTACTGGGAAAGCGGTCAATTTCAAATTGAATGATATGAGGGTGAAGGGAAGATCATCTAGTTCTACATCTCTGCTCTATATTCACTGTCGACAACTCACATCGCTCTTTATAGGATGCTGATTGGGTGTGAATATAATGCGGGACCTAGGAAAGTCAAACATGCTCTTTGAGGGATTAGAGATGTTTTTGGACTGATGTAGCTAGATGGGTCTGGGTACATGAGACACTATTTATGTTCTTTTTGGGTTGATGTCTCTATGCTGACTCATGTTGAGTTTCTAGTATAGAGCTCCCACTTGCAGGTGTTCTCAGCGGTCGCACGGTGCATTGGCTAGTATGAGATTGTTCGTTTTTGGGGAGATTGAGATAGAGATGTGGCAGTGTCATGCCAACTCATGTGCGAGTGAGAGATGTTAGTAATGGGCGCCCATGTGGCATGACCATTTAAATTTAACATTTGATCCTTATCCAAATAGGTTTTGATTTTGAAATCAAACCTATTTAGGATAACCACTCTTGAAACAGACGTTATCAGTTTGAACTGATATAGATAGATATAATATATATTAGATATTATCTGTATCTTAACTGATATGGATAGATATTATAATATATTAAATATCTGATATGGTTATGGGTAATCTAAAAAAAAAAAAAAAAAAAAGAAAAAACAACGTAGTCTGTTTTTCTACCCACATTCTGACTCTCTCCCATAAACACAACGATCAAGTCTTTGACACTGTGGTTAGTGTGGGTGATATTCAATCTGTGATATCACTCCACTGCTGGGTTGGTTCATCAAGAAGTTTCTTGGAAGCACGTGATTTATCCAAGAAGGTTCTATCATCAAGAAGGTATGATCTGATCATTTTAATCCGCTGCATAATCTGTGTTTTTTCAGTTTACATATATAGAAGAGCACACATAATTGAAGTGTGATCCACAACATATTAAAACGAAACAATACTACACATTAATTTTTTTTTTTTTTTATAAATAATTTTAATTTTTTTACCTACATAAATAGTGTTGTTGGCAGAATCATACAAGGCAAACGTCAAATTTATTTCAAAAACCTCATCAACTTCAATTTATGATTAATTAGTACAATTACACCCTTGCAACATAACTGCATTATAAATCTTTCACATATATTTTGCCATTGAATAGGAAAAAAAAAACAGAAAAGAAAAAGAAAGAAAAAGAAAAACAAAAGAAGTTTAAATCAAGAAAGACAACAAACTAATAAAAAATTACATCATAGATTTATGTTGGCCATGTAGATATTTATTTATTGTAGTGGTTTTTTGTTTGGGAGTGTATTTGCTTAAAACATGGAACCAGGGCATAAAAGGTGTGATCCTTAAATCCTAACAAGTACGGTTGTACTTAATGGTGATTCTTTTTAGATAATTTTAGACCCTCAAAAATCTACGGTTGGTGTTCACTATGTCGTATTGATGTGTTCTAAATCAAGAGTAAGGATCCTCTAGAGTTTTTTTTTTCCTGAAGTTTTCTAGAGTGGTGCATTGTGTGGTTGAGATTTAATGACAAGTCACATCAATTTTTCAGCATTAAATTTCAACCACACAATACACCATTTTAGGAAACTTTAGGAAAAAAACACTCTAGAGGATCCTTGGTGCTAAATCAATGTGGAATAACAGCAGTGCTTCCAACCTCCAGCTGGCGCACCCCCAGTGACCCCCAGTGTCACGTGACAGTCTGTCACTGGCTGAAATCCAAAAAAAAAAAAAAAAAAGAAAAAACAATTTTTTTGGCCAATTAGGGAAGACTCTCAGCACCCCCACTGGGGGTTTAAGTCATTTTTCGTGGAATAAATTAGCTTTCGATCCCAGTAGGGGTGCTGGGGGTTGGCTGTGATTGGGCAGCAAAAACTGTTTTTTTTTTTTTTTTTTCAGCCACCCCCAGGCCGACACGTGGCACTGGGGGGTCACTTGGGGTGCTTCCCACTGGGGGTCTGAAGCAAAGTTTAATCAATGTGGTACTGAAAATTATAATGAATAGAAGAACATGTTAACTTATTTTTGTTAGATAATTGAGAGATAAATGATAATTTACTTAGAAGTAGGTTGGCTTTTTGACTTTTTGGCTTTTTTGGCTATTTTAGCCTGGGCTAAAAAGCTTGGTTTGGGAAGGGCTTTTTGGCTTTTTGGACTTTTTTTGTGAGAGAAGAATGTAATGATTATAGGTTGGATGTGATGTTTTGTTTGTTATGGCTAAAATAACCTATTTTGTTTTTTGTGGCTAAAATAGCCAAAAAAGCCTGAAAACTAACTTGCCAAACAGAGGCTTAGTATGTATTGTGATTTTTCATTAACAATAGTACTATATAGATAATTCTATATATATATATATATATATAAAGACACTTGGTTTATAAATCCAAATCTCAATTTTATTTGACTAAAGATACTGCTGCTTAAATATTTTGTCCAAAAGAATAAATTTAAACTAATGGTCAAAATACCTCTGTATATATATATGTGTGTTATTTTCTATAGAAACCGTACACAGTCATATCGCACGCCTCTCTCTCTCTCTCTCTCCCTCCTCTTCAATCGATGACAAAACCACTGTCGCTGTCGACCTTCATCTCTCTCTCTGATGTCGCCACACAACCATTGTCACCGGAGACTCTTTTTCCTCTCTCTGATGTTGCCGCACTTCAAAGAGACAAGAAAGAATGCTCAAAGATGGATATGAAATGCACTCTCAAGACAAGCCTCACATGAATGCAAATGATCCCGGCATTTCCTTCAAGACTAGGTCAAGTCAAAACAAAACATGCTGGAAGTTAAAACACTGTTTTTCATCTCGGAAAAACATGCTGGGTACCAACCAGGCCTTTGCCGAGGTCCCACACCTCTTGGCCGAGGTGTGATTACCAAGGCTTCGGCGAACGGCTGTCTGCCGAGGTGTTCATGCAAGATAGACTAATAGTGTAGGTGATCATGCAAGGTAGGCCAAGGTGAGATACGATGCTTGGCCTAAGTGTGAGATCTAGGCAAGAGTAGTCTCAGTGACCACATCTAGGGAAAGGTGAAGTCTGGAAATCTGGGTTTCTTTCCTTGAAGCACATGAAGAACATGAACATGAAGAACATAAAGAACATGAATGCTAAAACCATAACTTGTTATTACAAAATTTGGGATTTCATGCTATGAGTTCAAAAACATGGACCTTGGTACCCATACTTGAAGATCTTAAGAAAACAAACACAAAAACATGGATCTTGATACAAACTTTTGGATCAAAACATGATTTTTCTTCAAGAACAGAAGAACACCATTTTCTCTTTCTAAAACAACTTTAAATCAATGCATGGCTCATGAATCATCTTAGATCATGCAATGCAATCGGATCAACATAAAGAATAACAAGAGTAAATCAAGATTCTAACCTCAAAACACGGATTAAACGGCTCAAACTCTAAAGATCAAGTTTGGGATCTAGCTCTCTCACTCCAACTTCCTCTCCACTTCCTGGAGCTTCTCTCTCTACCATGCAAGAGATATGACACAAAATGATATATTTTGAACTCTACCGACTGACTTAACCCTCTGCTGGGACATGTGGCAATGGCTGATTGGATCTCCTAAAAAAGGTGATAGATTGATAAGACAAGAGCATGACAAAGTGTAAGCAACAAGTAAGGTAACATGGGCACTTCGGCGGGTAATGATCTCGGCTAGGACAAAGCTTCGGCAAGTAGGGTCTCAATGATCTCGGCTAGGAAGGACAATGCTTGGCCTAGCTGTGCCACACCTCGGCCTAGATGTGCCACACATCGGTCTAGGTCATACCAGTCTCGGAACAAGATCACCAGGTACAGGGATCAAAGATTTAAAATACCTAAAGAATAACATCTCGGCTTTGATGATACATATCTCGGCCTCGGTGATGCACACCTCGGCCTAGATGATGACATCTCGGTCAATATGCCAGGGTGAAGGTGGAGGTCAACCAAAGTGGTTCCAAGATGGTCCTAGGTATAAGAGATTCAAAAGTGTAACCTAGGCTTAAGATGACCTCGACTAAACACACACTAAACAAGGAACAAAGCATGCAACAACACTTAGATAAAACAAAATAGGATTTCATGAATGCAACTTAACAAGACAAAATCATATAAATGCATGTGAGCATGACTAAGGCAAAGTGAGGATTATTACACTCTCTTCTCTCTTTCCGATGTTGCCGCTGTGGTGTTTTTGATCATGACAATGTTGCCAGAGACTGCTTGAAAATCGCCCCAATGATCTCAAATTTGAAACCATAGTTCTAAAAATTGGCCGATACGCTACGTACTGGCCGGTTCGTATGAAAAAAATATAACACCGTGACGGATACAGGTCGGTATAGCGTTGAGATTGAAAATCACAAGAGAATCGGCCGAGTCATGGTACGTAGTTGTCTGTAATCGTTACACAAGCTGCGACGGGCCGGTACTCACCGGTTAGAATCGGTACAGGGAAGAAAAAACTGAAAGACCTGTGAAATAATTTTTGAAATTTCACCACTGCGACGCCTGATTTCTGATACATACTGACCGATACTACCAATACTGATACTCCACGATCGATACCATTATGTTACCCGATACCGTTTCGTTACCCGATACCGCTATTTAGAACCATGTCTGAAACATAACTTCACAGATCTCGAGTGTTTTTTTTAATTTCACTTTTCTGATTCTTGAATTTTATACAGAAATCTCTTTGCAACTACCTAAAAAGTGTGAAATATTTTTTAATTTTATTTTGAATCTTCTTTCAATTTTCAATTTTAACAGCATCTGTTTCAAACATTTTTGCAGTTTCTTTTAGATCACATTCACTAACTGAGAAAATTGGCAAATCAATCTCCGCAACTTCTCTACTTGGTGCTAAAGATATGTGAGTTTTGTTCATGTGTATGCAAAAGAGGACCAGAGATTTGATTGAGGACAGAGAAAGAGAGTTGTGTTTGGAACCTTTTCAATCTTTGGTTGATAATGGAAGTTATGCCTCAACAAATAAACCCTAGGATGATGTTATGATTCAACAAAAGTTATGCTTCCGATTTTATGTTAGGCTTTGGACAAAGATTATTTTTAGATTGGTGGATTTAAATTTTTTTTTTTATTGTTGATTGTTTATTGTTGTTGTTGAAGATGATGATGATGAAACATATTGCAACTAATTAAAAAAACACATTTGGATTGAACAGATATGTTTAAAAGAATTTGTATTGGATCTGTTCAATACATATAGATTTAAACAACTAGAAAAAATTAGGACAGGTTTTAAACAAATAAAGAGAGAAATCTATAGATTTTAAACAGATAGAGAGAGAAACCCAAAGATTTTGAATAGATAGGGGAAAAATTTGACAGATAAGAAGAAAAATTGGAACAGATAGATAAAAAAATTTAAACAGATAGTAAAAAAATTTGAACAGATAGATACAAATTTGAACAGATAGTCAATGAAAGTCAACAAATAAAAAAATTAACAGATAAATTAAGGGGTAAAGTTAAAAAAAAAAAAAAAAGTCCTTCAAAACAAGCATAAGATTTTCTCACCAAACCATTTCACTGGACCTCTCACTAATAGAAAATATCTACTGGACCTATTGTCTGCTGCATTTCTTAGATTAAATTTATCACTAATTTTTTCTATAAAAAAATTCCACATAATATTTTAAGAGTATTTTATAATTTTTGGATAGTAGATGGTTGGATGATTTTCCACGGACAATGCTATGCAAGCATGTAAGCATGTCCTCATAGAACTTGGTAGAAAAACTGATGTGGTGTTAAGGCCTATTTTGGAAAGACAATATTTTAGTCAAAAAATTATTACAAAAGGACTCAAAATTTTTCTTTATTTTTTTATGTCTTTTCGTAAAAATTAAAAAATTATTAAAAAGAGTCAATTTCCAAAACAATCCCAAGTGGTAGAATCATATGATATGATATTATTTCTATTTTCTTTTTTAGTGTTTTTAAAAATAAAAATAACGAAAAATTTAAAAATGGAAGTTGTATTCATTTTTTGTATGAAAATAATTTTAAAAAAAATACTTGAAATCAACTCGCTAAATAAGCTTTTATATTTTTTAAAAATAAAAATAAACGATAAAAACGGTACTAAATAGGCCACTTCTCAACTTCTAATGTATTTAAGTTGGGAAAAGGATAATTCACGAACCTAAATTTATTTTGCAGGAAGAAGCAACTTAGCCTGTTGGATAAGATCTTCATGATCACCTCGTAACTAAAATTTTTGTCTGTTATTTTTTCAGCCCGAGTAACTTTACTCAACCCTAGAGATGCATCTTTCCCTGCAATTATACGAATATCAATAGCTCTTCCTTGGGAAATTTAGAGAATCCAAAAAATTTGAATCAATAAACTTGTGTGGCCTATGGGAAATTTGAAATGGTTGGCTAAAGTAGTCGTTTTGAAGATCACATTTTTTTACTTCTCGAATCTTTTTGTCTAATTTTTATTTATTTATTTATTTTTATTTTTTTTGTCTTTCTATTCTAAAACCTTACCGATCATATGATTATATAAAATCTCAAAACTTTAAAGGTTAGGACCATCTAAGCTTGTTGGTGGATAGTCTAAGAAGTTAGACAGATCAATGTTCATAGCCCCATAGATTGTATCTTCTATGGGAGTGGGCCCTTTAATGATTGATTGGCCCATTGGTTCATATAATTACAACTAGATTTGGACACATGTCAAAAATCTTGACAACTAAATCACCACGAATCTACTTGATTTTTTTGTTATATATAATGGCCTATTTTGACAAATTGATTAAAAGTTAGTTTTTTGACTTTTTGATTTTTTTGAGTCATATTACCTATCTGCCTTTTTTTACATATTTAAAAAAAAAAAATCAAAAAGTGAACTTTTAACTAATTTTCCAAAACCACCCAATATTTCACGGTTTTTGGTGTTAGTTAAATCATTTTATGATGAAGATTTGGGTTGCAAGTACTCTCAATTTGTGTCACGTACTTATGATTGGTATTGCAACTACATATATATGGGTAGCAGTGTATTTTTATTTATTTTTTTATATTTTTAATTGAGTGTCTTAACTAGTTTACATGCATGTCGACTATTCTTAGAACTCTAAAATTAACAATCAGATAAATCTCTAATAACACTTCAAGTGACTCGAATTCAAGATTTTAAATTTATCTTCAAATTTTTATCGCTTGATAATACGAATAGTAATATATAATAAAAATTACAATGACAGATTCATATATATATATATATATATATTTATAAGTTGCGAAATCAAGATCATCATTTAATTATGGAATTGCTTTCCTCTATGTGTTAGCCACTGTAACTCCATTAAAAAAATATATAGTATTAAAAATTTCATTTTAAGTAAGAACATGCTATTTGTATAAATAAAAAAAACTTGGGATCCCTAAAGTTGGATACCCTTATGACCTTCAAAATTGATAACTCTACTAGCTCTACAACAGCAGAGGCCAAAGCAGAGGCCAAGTGTCAGTCTAAAAATAGAGTTGCTGCTGAGTCTAGTTCTGCAGACAGACGCATCACAAGACAATAGAGCTGCTGCTACATCCTATCAATTCCTCTGTAACAAACTTCGATTCAGTTAGATATTAGTTAGACCTTCAGTTAGATGTTAGTTAGATCTCTGTTAAATATCTTTTGTGTATAAATATCAAACCTGACTGTATAGATTAAATAATGAACAAAATATAAAATAGATATTTGTTCTCGTTCTTTTTTCTTTGTTCTCTGGTCACTACAAGAAATTGCACTTTTGGCAACGACTTTTGGCGACGACATCAATTTTTCATAGCCAAAAGTATATTTTTGGCGACACAGTGATGAATTTCGTTGGTAAAAGTAGACCTTTACCGGCGCAATTTACTATCGTCGCTAAAAAAGCATAACATTCTTTAAGCGCCAAAATTATTTGTTGGCGCCAAAATTTCAAAAGTTTTAGCTACGAGGCTTATTTTTTACCAACACAATAAGCATTGCTATTAGTGTGCTTACTTTTGGCGACGATAAGTTGGTGTGGGTAAAGAGTTAAACATTTAGCGACAATAACACTGTTCGTCGGTAAAAGTTTTACTAGTGAAACAGGTGATTTGTTGATTTGTGTTTTTATTATAATTTTTGAAAGAGTTTTAAATATTTTAGTTATTGAATTGTAAAATCAAAGTGATCATTGAATTAGATCACAAAATGAACCCATCAAGACCAAACATACTCTTAAATTGAGATGGCTAATTTGAGTTAATTTAAACTTTTCTAAAGAATGTGGTTAGATTATCAATTTTAATATGTTTGGTTTTATTTTCAGATTCTTTTCATTGTGGTTTTATGTTTGGTTTTATTTTCATAAATTAGTTTAATTTTTTTTTCCTAAAAAACTATTAAAAAAAAAATTTAGGTGAAAAAATAAAAAATATACTTATTATTTTTATATAATTTTATCTTTTAGGTCATACACTACAATAAAATTGATTTTTTCACCAAACCACGTCGACGACCTACACGACGCTGATAGTGGGTTCTAATCATAAGTAACATAGAAGAAACAGAGGGAGAAGAAAGACAGTGAATTGGTTGGAAGGGGAAAGGGTTCTTCAAACCCTTGTTCTTCAAAGTTCTACTATCAATTGAATCGGTGGAGATTGAGAGGCAAACACGGTAGTCTCGAAGCCCTTTGGAGGTTCTTCAAAGCCATATGCTGTGTCGACGTACACGAAACAAAGAGAGGATCTTGCTGTGAGAGGCAAATGGTACTCTCATCTTTTCGGCGGCAAGACTAATTCGACGGTAAGGCACTCTTCTCATCTCTTCTCTCTTCTCTTCCTTGTTCCTAAAACCCTTGTTTCGGCTCTCTCTCGCTTTCACTCTCGCATTCGGTGTAGTTGGCTGTGTGATTAGAGTGGCTGTGGGTAATTTCACTCTACCTAAAACCCTAATCCAACAAAGAAAGAGAAAAGAATTTGAAGAACAATCAGAAAATCTGAAGGTATTCCTCTCTCAATTGATTATTTTTGAAACCCTCCCTCTCCTGAAACCCTATTTTCTCTCTCTGAAATCGTCCCTCTTGTAAAATCCTCTTCTCTCTAACTTTTCCCCTCTTTTCTCTGTGTTTGGTTCTCTCAGAATTCTGATTCCAATCTTTCATGGCTCTTACAGATTTGGTATTTTTACATTTGCTAAAATTTTATTTTATTTTTTTTTATATATTTTAGTTGACAAGTAATGAAATAATCGATGAATATTCTCAGGCATTGGGCTTTTTACATTGATTAGTGTAGTAATTTTTTTTTTTGGGGGGGGGGGAAAGAACTCATTCATCATTCTGAAGCTTCAACTATGAAAATTATGATTGTCCACCAATATAACCCAATTTCTTGACAACCTCACTTATAACACGTGCACAACCATTGCGTTGGCTGTATCATCACAAATGGACTTGGAAGGAAATTTTTTTTATGAACATCAAAATTTGTAGTGGTGGACCAAAGCTTTCCCACCAACATGTCAATGCCATGAAAACAAAATTAACAAGAGAGTTGTAACTGAAATAATCAAACATTCAGTGCCCCCATTTGAAGATGACCAGCAATCAATGCATTCCATTTTTTCTGAAAATTGAGGCCACTATATTAATGGCCTACACTTGATACATAGTGTCCTTTAGACTCTTGTTCACACTTGAAAACAGACCCCTAATGTTCTACAGAAGCATGCAGTTTAAATTTTATTTTTAATATGCTTTTACCACTTCGTATGTTCTTGAATCTCAAGTTCTCCCTTTGGCAAGATTATGAATCCATTCTAAAATATTTTAAATACATATCAGGTTGATCATTAAAGCAGTCTATTAACAATATTCTAGCGAAAATCAAAATGCTGGTAATTTAATTCAGTGTAGCCCTTGCTATAACCAAATGAATAATTTTGTTCTTGTTGAAAGTGTCATCAATAGCTTGCAGCCAAATGTATAAGTTTCAAACAACCAAGAAAAGTGTATAAATATTCTACGTAGGTTGATATTATCTATTGTTTTGATTGATTTTGATCAAATGGTTAGATTTTTATAATAACACAAATTGTTACAACTGACAAATGATTACACAGTTTTGTCAATTCTCAAAGCCAGTTTGAATAATAGGGTCTGGGGAACATCATTAATGATTTCACTTATTTAATGGTTTTGGTTTGGTTTAGGAATCTTTTTTCTGGGAACGAAATCAGTTTTATCCTTCATATTCTATCATTAAGAGCTTCACTACTATGCACCATTCTCTCTTTTGTAAAATTTTTTGGTGAAATTCTGGAACTTCTGTCGTTTGGAGGTTCTTGAATGTTGTTTAAAGTTTTTCAGAGTTACATATTGATTAATGTGTCAATTGTGGCTTAGTTGATGTCAAGGTGACTCGATTTTTTGCTTTGTCATCTTCTATTTATTATTCTGATCCCTTGAAGTCATTTTGAGACCATGTTTTTCCATTTCACATATTTTATGTACATTTGTTTATTTAGGAATTCATGGGAAGAAATCTCCTCGCTTTGAATGTCATGTGGAAGTACATGGAGCAGGTGAGCAAATTTTTGTCCAGAAACTTCTGGTTATAGATGAAGTGTTCGATTTATATAAAATTTCTGAAATATGCTGAATATGATGAACATTTTGATGAAAAATTGTAAGCTTCATATCACTGTTATGCTGTAGTCAGTGATCTATTTTCTCATGGTACAAGATATTTTAATTTGGATCAAATGACTGTTATCCATCTGTTAATTATCATAGTTCTTTTTCTCTTAGAGCAGTATTGAATTGAATTTAAATTATTGCTATCTTCACTATTTTTTTTTTGATGTAGGACAACATGATTGATGGGATTTTAGGCCTGTAGGGTTTTAGGGTTTATAACGGATGTAACAAAGGAATTAGGATTTTGAAGTCTAAAGAAGCAAGGTAAATTTTAGGGCTGTTCTGGGTTCTGTTAACAGTATCCTGGCTAGTTTTAGATTATTTAGGTTTGTTAAATGAAGTTTGGATCTTGGTAGAGGCATAATAAGGTTTGGTTATGGCTCTTAATGACTTGAAAGAGTAAAAAAATTAGAATAAAAAAAAAAAAGGGAAGAAGAAACTCTATATAATCCTTTAGGCATTGCATGTACTACTAAATTTCATCACACAATACCAAAGAGCTACAGTAGTCACTGGAAGTGATTTAAAGCTTATTCAATACTGAATTGGAGGCATTATGTGTGACACTCATGACGCAAACTGCACCGTCATCGGATAAGGGATTTGACCAGTAGATAGCCATGAGCTACCAAAGGCCTACTTATATCAAGTGAAATGTGCATTTGGAAATATATGATTCATTTGAAAATTTCTCTTTAGCGAAAGCATGCTGTAATAGAACCTGCGTAATCCTAGTGATACCATAAACCCATTAGAGCATGTGCTTACGTCAGAATATCATTCATGTGCTATTTACAAAGTGGGTGTACATTTTGTACATAATTGGCCATAATTCAAAGACATCAATACATATGACCTGACAATCAATTTCAAGGACCAACCGAAAGCATGTTGGAATAAAACTTGTGTAATCGTAGTGGTACCATAAACCCATCAGAGCAAATGCTTAAATGTCGTTTATATGCTGTGTACAAAATGGGTGTAGATTTTGTACATAAGTGGCCATAATTCAAAGACCTCAATACATATGACATGATCAATTTGAAGGACCCATTGGCCATACATATATACATCATAGCATGCACAATGTCTTCTATCTTGGTTTCTACTTTCTAGATCAATGAAATGATCTCCTTAGCTTTGTACATAAATACATATAAACGCTTGACATCTTTTCTGAACTCCCATCACCTGAAAACTTTTAAGATGGAATGGTGTGAGCCAATGCTCAGCGATAATAGCATACCAAGTGCACAAAAGAATCTACATGGATATCATCATATACATGTATCAAAATAGAGCTCATTTATAAATCAAAGTTTATATATAAAATAGACTCTTCATATTCTGAACTAGAGTCTTTAGAGATTTTATAAAGATACATATAATGTTCTTTGCCAGCGGAAAACTGTATGATCGTGTATCATATAGTTAAACAAAAAGTCATATGATGACCTCCTAGAATCCCTATAATGATGTAATGATATGAGGCCATCACAGCAGAACTAATACAGAGGGATATCCAAGCCAGCTACCAAAACCAAAACATATAAGCCACTTTTTTGCAGCAAGGGTTAGATATCTCAGTTTTTCTTTGAATACATTGAATTTGGCACAATAGAGGAAATTGATTCCTTTTTCCTTAGGTTTTTGTGAGTGCCCAGTTTGCTAGGATTTGCTTGAGAAGTATGTAGTTTACAATATATTGATGTGGTTTGTTTTCTGCACTTAAATCGTGTCATTTTAAGCCTACTATAGTAATGCTTATACTAATTCTCTCTTTCTATGTGTCTCTCTGATTTCTTTTGGTCTCTTATTGGGTTTTTCGAGTAAGTGAATGCATTAGGGGGACCATTTCAAAACCTTCAATTTCTTGAAATCCTAGTTTTCTCATATTGAAAACATTTTTGTTATCATCTTCTTCTTTTCTGCTTTCCATCATACAGTTTTTTTGAAAAGTATTGCATTAACCATGCACATTTCATTTTATTAGAATCTCACAAGGAAAAGGGAAAAACTGAAATGAGGGGTAAATTCAATGAATAAGAAGGAAGAAATGGTAAAAAATGATGTCAATGCAACAATTTCATTGCTGTCGTTGTCAACCCAAAATAAATTTGTAACCAACTCGTATTGGTGCAGGCAATCAGAGGCAATAAACACTGGGGGACTACCATATTCACCATGATCATCACCAGGACTGCAGCAGTATTGACATCATCTTTGCCTACCTGAATCCCACTGAACATCATGTACATTTTTGTTGGAAACAAATATATCACAATGACCCTTATTCATACTGTTGCCTTTGTCAGCAATGACCACCACGATCTGATGTCAGAAATGACCATTCTGCTTGAATCTTACTGAATAGTTCTAGTACCTTCAAAAAGTGTCCTTTGGTTGTGTTGAGGGGACTATAAGGAAGATCGGTCTCAGTCTCTCTCTCTTGCATGGGTGTGGAGGCATGTCTGCTCGCATTAGCACTCAAAGAGATAACAGATAGGCTGAGATGTAGCTCATTGTGGGTGCCACTTTTTACTAGCTGATCACCAGTATGGTTGCCTCTTACCTATAGTTTTTAAGTTTATGTTTCTTAGTGAATGCAATCGTTTTATTTGTTTTCTTCTTGTTGCCAAATTATTGAATGATGTGAACTTGTTAATGATTAGTAGTTTTGTATTGTAATATCATCATATTGTTGTCTGACTACAGAGAATCTGAAACCTCTATACATATCGCAGAGATAATGCATATGCCTTCCATATCAGAAATCATTGAAATAGACCTTATCTGAATATTAGTAGAGAATTTGAAATTAGTTTGCCTTGTGTAAATTATTGCCATTGTTGCAAGTGAATGATTTGTAACTTGGACAACATTTTTTTTCACTGGAGTGTAGAATGCATTGGATCTACTACGACTGATTGTTTTAATATAGTTGGAAATTGAAGGTTTTTATTTTATTTTATATTTTACCGGATGATGGTAAAAGCTTTATGTTTTGGCCAGTACTTACACTTGCATATCTATTAATACACACACACACACACACACACACACACACACACACACACACAAAGACTGCTTCCAGATCAATAAAAAAGCTAATGGACTTTGTTTTAAACTTGTCATTGATCAATACAGATTGCTACCAGATCCTCCTTTTTGCTAGTGGCTAATGGCTGACGGCTGTTGCTTGTTAGTTTGCTGCATCTGCTGGTCTACTGCTACCCTCGTGGCTGATGCTTGCTGGGCGGCAACTGTTGCTGTTGCAATGTTACTGTGAGGCGGCTGCTACTAGATGTTGATCTGCTGGATAAGTTTATGGGTGATTTTCATGTCGTTTTGCCTGTCTTTGTTAGTTTCATGTTTTCATTTTGTTATCTGTTGTTTATAATGTGGGTTCACAATTTGGATGTATTTGGGTATTTTAGTGACTTTACACTTTTAGGTTTTATACATTGCTTCTAAAAGCAGTATCAGTAGTGTTTTTTTTGCTTGCACATCAACTTTAGGTGATTTCATATCAATGTTATTAGTTTGTAATAGTGGTGCCTGAGGGATGCCTCTTGTAAATCTGTAAATCTTATAAAAATATATAAATTATTTTCAATTATGTTTGTTTGTAAATGTGTCGCCAAAAGTTTATTTTTGTCCACTCATATTGTGTTGCTAGAAGTGTATTTTTTGCCAATGTCAATTTGTCGTTGTCAAAAGTAAACCTTTATCGACAAACAAATCGTCGGCAAATGGCAATATTTACCGACGTAAATGTGTTGCCAAAAGTGTATATTTTGCCAATGCTAATTTGTCGTTGCCAAAAGTGAAGTTTTATCGACAAACAAATCGTAGGCAAATGACAACATTTACCGACGTAAATGTGTCGCCAAAAGTTTACTTTTGCCGACGCATATTTTGTCGCTAAAAGTATATTTTTTGCCCATGCAAATTTGTGTCGCGAAAAGTGCCACACAATTATCATATTTGAATGACTTTTACCGACGCAAGGTAAATTGCCGACGATGGAGGAAGGCTTTTATCGACGACTATGTTCGTCGCTAAAGGCATTACTTTTACCAACGCAATGATAATTTTGTCGGCAAAAACTTTTGCCGACTCACTTTTGCCTACGGGTTGCCAACGTAGCTTTGTGTGTCGGCAAAACTCTTTGCCGACGAATTTTCCCTTTTAGCAACATATTTTGTTGCGTCGCAAAAAATGTAATTTCTTGTAGTGTTTTGTCTTCTCATCATGGTATCAGAGCATCAAGTCTGAGCTCTCACGAGCAACAATGGCGATCCAATCTGAAAAGGCTTCATTGCCTTCCAATGTTCTTCTACTGGTTGCAAATCTAACTTCGTTGATCACGGTGAAGCTTGAGTCTGGAAATTATTCTATCTAGCGAACACAAATCCAAAATTTCTTTGAAGCTACTGAGCTTTTTGGATTTCTTGATGGATCATCTGCATGTCCATCTGCTACAATCTTGAATGCACAAAATCAGACAGTTGCTAATCCTGAATTTCTGAAATAGAAGCTTACAGATTCATGTCTTCTTAGTTGTATAACAGCCACACTCACACCTTCGATTTTCTCTTCCGTACTTCATTTGAAGCACTGTAAGGATTTATGGTTTGCACTCGAAAAGAAGTTTACATCTCTTTCACGTTCTCATATTCATCAGCTCAAAAATAGATTGAGTATTGTGTCCAAGAAAACAAAATCAATGGAAGGATATCTTCAAGAAATCAAGGATCTTGTTGATCAACTAGCCCTAGCCTCATCTCCTATTTGTGATGAAGATCTTATTCTTCTTGTTCTTAATGGACTACCTGATGAGTACAATGCATTCAAAACAACTATACGTGCTAAATCTGAAGTTCTAACTATGGATGAGTTGTGTGCTTTGCTCTGTTCAGAAGTAATTCATATTGAACAAAGTCATAAGCAAGGAGCTTCTTCAGATCTCACAGTAGTGTTTAATGCTATTACTACAGGTTCTCAAAACAGTTCATCCACTTCTTCTGGTGGATCATCACAAAGTGTCTATGGTAGTATCAACTCTGCTCGAAATTATTCATCTAATAGAAGTGGCCGTGGTCAAAATTTCCAGACTAGAGGAGGCAGATATATCAGTTACAAAGGAGGTAGAAGAGGTGGTGGAAGACCATAGAGCTATGGTTTGGTTTGTCAAATTTGTGGCAAGAACAATCACTCAGCTTTGGAATGAAGGCATAGACTGAATACTAATTTCCAACCAGTATTTCCATCATATACTATGGGTCCTTCTTCTACAATACCTAGAGCCTTTTCTGCTCAATCTGCTGTTTCCTCTATGCCTTCTACTTTCTCTGCTCCTTGGTATGTTGATTCTGGATCTACCTCTCATCTCACTAATGATTTGAATAACCTGCATCTATATCAACCTTATCAAGGTCAGGATCAAGTATTGATTGGAGATGGAAACACTCTTCCTATCCACAACTCTGGCACTGGTATCTTGCCCACACCTGATTTTACTTTCCAGTTTAATCATATGCTTCATGTTCCTCAAATTTCTTCTAATCTGTTGTCTGTGCATCAGCTTACTTCTGATAATAACTGCACTGTCACATTTGATGTAAGTCCTTTGTTGTTCAGGACAAACTCAGCAACAAGGTACTTTGTAGAGGTCATCATCACAATGGATTATATCAGTTACAACCATCTGTCTCTACATTTCCTAAAGCTTTCTCTGGAACTAGCTTTCTTGCTCATCTTTGGCATAAGAGACTAGGGCATCCTTCTCCTGCTGTTTTTCATAATATTGTAAATAAATGTGGTTTTTCATTCTCTCATAAAGAGTGTAATTCTTCTTGCCATCAGTGTTGTGTGTCAAAAAGTCATAGACTTCCTTTTGTTTTGACAAATAATAAAACCACTGCACCTCTTGCTTTAATTCACTCTGATGTTTGGGGTCCATTTGCTCATACTAATGCTTCTTATACTTACTATGTTATCTTTATTGATGACTTTAGTAACTTTACTTGGTTGTATCCTCTATCCTATAAGAGTGAAGTGTTTTCCAAGTTTGTTGAGTTTAAGGCCTATGCTGAAAGACAGTTCTCAACCTCTTTACAAGTTTTTAGAATTTTCTAAAGTAGGTTGGTATTGTTCATCAAATGAGCTGTCCTTATACTCCTTCATAAAATGGAGTGGCTGAGAGAAAGCATCGTCACCTAATTGAAACAGCTATTGCTTTGCTTGATCAATCTTCTGTACCTTTCAAGTACTGGTTTGAGGCTCTTGCTACTGCAACTTATTTGATTAATAGAATGACCAGTCCTAAACTAGGCCATCTGAGTCCATTTGAGGTTCTCTTTCATACACCTCCTGATTATGCTTTTCTCAAAGTTTTTGGCTGCAAGTGTTATCCATGGTTAAGACCTTATATCTCTCACAAACTTCAACCTCGGTCTAAAGAGTGTGTGTTTCTTGGTTATCATTCTAGTTACAAAGGGTACAGTTGTTTGGATCCTCTCACTGGCATTGTGTATATTTCTAGACATGTGGTGTTTGATGAACATTCTTTTCCTTTTGCTTCTTCTCCTGCTCCAGCTCTTCTTTCTTCTAAGGTTGCTACTAAAAATTTTTTCTGGGGTTCTTCTCCTTCTGTCTATTCTTTTTCTGATTCTCCTTCTCAAATTTCAGCCAGTTCTACCTCTGCTAACTCTACTGCTTCTACATCTTCTGAATCTGCTAGTCTATCTTCTCCTCTTCCACATTCTCCTCATGGTATTCATTTAACTATTCCTATTTTACCTCCTCCTCAATCTTCTCTTAATTCTCATCCTATGATTACTAGATCTAAGGCTGCTTGTCTTTCTGCTCCTTTTCTCACTTCTGAACCTACCTCTTATAAACATGCTCTTCACAGTCCTCACTGGTTTCAGTCTATGCAAAAGGAGTTTTAGGTTCTTCAAAAACAACAGACCTGGACACTGGTTCCTGCTCCAGCTCATCAACATGTAGTGGGTTGCAAATGGGTTTTTCGCATTAAAAAGGACTCTAATGGCAATATTGCTAGATACAAATCTAGGCTTGTTGCCAAAGGTTATAATCAAGAGGCTGGAATTGATTTCTTGGATACCTTTAGTCAGGTGTTCTTGTGTATTGCTCTTCATCATAATTGGTCTTCCACCCTTCAGCTTGAGGGGGTCTGATAACTCTACTGGCTCTACAGCAGCAGAGGCCAAGTCTCAGTCTAAAAATAGAGTTACTGCTGAGTCTAGTTCTGCAGACAGACACATCACAAGACAATAGAGCTGCTGCTACATCCTATCAATTCCTCTGTATCAAACTTCAATTCAGTTAGACCTTCAGTTAGATGTTAGTTAGATCTCTGTTAAATATCTTTTGTGTATAAATATCAAACCTGACTGTATAGATTACATAATGAACAAAATATAAAATAGATATTTGTTCTCGTTTTTTTTTTTTTTTCTGTTCTCTGGTTTTGTCTTCTCATCAAAAAAGATATAAACCAATCATTTTGTTTTTTTCTTTTTTCTTTCCTTCTTGGATCCATCACAGGTTAGTGAGGGTTGTGGCTGTTGTGTTTTTTGGAGGTCTCTAGCATTGTTATTGTATAAATATTGATATATATATATATATATATATATATATATATATATACATAGGCCCCTTTTGAAAAGAAAAAAAAAAGTCAACTCCTTAGTTTATTGGTTAAAAAATCAAAAAAAAAAAAAAAAAAGCATTTCCCAAAATAGACCATAATATATATATATATATATATATATATTTCTTTCTTTTTTTTTTTTTTTTTTTTTGACAGAAGGCAGGGGGAGGCAATAAACGCTTAGCAACCTATTTAAATGTGAACATAGGAGCCCCGTGTGGGAGTCAGACATGAGAAACCTAGAGTGGCCTAGTAATATAGGTGTACTACACGATAGATGAGTGCTCAGCAATTCTACCTGGGCAATGTCACAAGAGCCCCAATCCGTTAGGAACTGGACACAAAAAGCCTAGATGGTATCAATCAATAACGTTAGAATAT
Source organism: Camellia sinensis (assembly GCF_055761805.1). Taxonomy (NCBI): domain Eukaryota; kingdom Viridiplantae; phylum Streptophyta; class Magnoliopsida; order Ericales; family Theaceae; genus Camellia; species Camellia sinensis. The sequence continues at coordinate 27,458,222 of NC_138966.1, read as the reverse complement.
TGCACACGAGAAATCTGCAGACGCTCCCTTGCATGTATGAGTATGAGCTTGAGAGAGAGAGAGAGAGAGAGAGAGAGAGAGAGCAGTTGTGGGAGAAATGGGGATTTGAGGTTGGTTAATGATTCTTTTGGTTGCATCCACCTCCCATGTGTTTGTGGGGTTATTATAATCAGAAGAATACAATCAAGGTTGTGCCAAAGCTTCCCTTGTAATCAGGCATTGCAATATGCTCTCTCTCTGGAACTGTGAAAGCCCATATCTTCCCTCTTGATAGACCTTTTTTATTCCTTATTTGAATGTTGGGAGTTGAAAAGGACATTATAGTTAGCCTACAATCTTTGTTTGGTTTACATTTCTTCATCAATCTGACCCACTTCTGACATCTCTCTCTCTCTCTGGTGAGAAATGGATCTTAAAGATCTTTGTAGATGTGATAATGGTATTTTGCTTATTAATAATTTCAGTACTTGGGCTGAGTGTGAATTTCAATTTTGACATCCAGGTCTTGTTGTTTTATAGTAGTTGAGCTTCTTTACCTTCTAGTTAACACTCAACATCTAGCTAATTTCTATAAGATTTAAAATAGCTCACACAGATGTCAATCATTTGTTGTAATTAAGAAAAATAAAATGTTTATGAGGAAAAATGATTCCCTGCGGCTTCAAACTAATCTCAGCTCTCCATTTGTGTGGGTCCCATGCAGGCTTGACACAAATTGAGAGTCGAGATCACTTTGTCACATTACCACATCAGTGCTATTAACGATAGTGAATAAGTGCTCAATTATAAGTGATTCAGATTGATAATAGACACACCTGTTACATAAAATACTTTCGCCAGCACCTCATACCCATCGTAATGTCTTTAAATACTAGCACTAATACCATTTTCACAACAACATTATCATTTATACTGAATTCAGATCACTTGTCCCATTCCATGTATCCTTCATTGTCCCACTAAATCTGTTTGATTCATAGTCTTATTAACCAAAAAAATGTTTGAGAACAGAACTGATGCATAAAAAAGGGGATAGATTATCTGAATTCTCATTTACTTGCATTATTGTGTCCCCTTACTAACTACTTAATTTCATCAATTTTTTTCTATTTATTATCATTGAATATATATATTTATACACCCAGAGAGAGAGAGAGAGAGAGAGAGAGAGAGAGAGAGAGAGAGAGAGAGAGAGAGAGAGAGAGAGAGGCATTTTGTCAAAGAAAGTAGTGCTGGGAGAGCTAAAAGTACGTTTCCTAATCGAGCTTTTTTTCTTCATGCCATAGAACTAGGTCATGTTCATAAAAGTTGGGTATGGAGCTTGGATTACAAATGCAAATATGTTACGTAACTAAGAAAAAAGGTAAAAAACTGTTCAGAATTTAGATGTATGATACAATTTAAATTTGGTGTATATGTGTTGCATTTAGGATGATCATGACCTGCATATTATAAATTTTGACCTTTTTTTTAAAGTATTTTCAGCAAATATATATACAAAAAAAATTAAATGCACATAATTAAAATATAAAAATTGTATAAAAATGTGTTACGTTGTTGAGGTCTATCTTGAGTGTTTTGGGCTACACTTCGAAATAAATGCCAATCACACAACGTATTTTTTGTACCTTTTTGTGTTCTAATTTTATGCACCTAGATTTCTTATCTTTTAAATTCTTTTCCTGAGAATATCACAGGATTGCTGAGACGATCTTTCATTGCTTTGATGAACAATGCAAGGGAGGGGGGCGTTGATGATTGAATACTTTGGCATGGGGCTAATTTACAATTTTTTATTTTGATAAATTATATTGGTAGTTTCTATATTTTAATTCTTATCATTTTGGTTTCTGTAATGTCAATTGTTTAGATTTTTACAATGAATTTATAATTTTATCTCAATTTAGTCTAATTGATTATAACTGTTAACCTTTTTTTCAATGAAAATTCTATACATAAATGGCATGCATCATGCTTTTAGACATAAAATTATAAAGTTGCTTAATTCAATGACTTAATCTTACATAATTCAGTGATAATTTTTCATCAAAAATATTAACATCGTTATTAAGTAGGCCAAACTGACACACAAACCCCAAAACCCTAAAGAGGGAATGTCACAAAAGAAAGGAAACGAGGTCTGATGAGAGAGAGAGAGAGAGAGACCTGGCACCCCATCTGGCCAAGAAGTGGCCAACATACAAATAGATGAGAAGAGAAGAAGAGAAAGGTGGTTGTTGAGAAAGAAGTGGCTCTTTGATCATCATCATTTGGTTCGCTTTTTCTTCTTCTTCTTCTTCTTCTTCCATTTCTCAGCTATGGCTTCAAACTGAGAACTTGCACTTCTTTGAGGTAGGGAGGGAACAATATCTGTGATGGCTGGCCACAACAATGCTGGCCACAACAGAGGAGATACCGACCATGACTGGACAACCGTCTCTAGAAAGCATAGAAAACCTAGAGCATCTCCCACCATCTTCATAGCCAACATTCCAGAGCAGATGCAGGTGAATTCCCTTAAGGGCATTTTTCAAAGATTTGGAAGTGTAGTCCACGCCTCAATTCCAATTAGAAGAACCAAGCGATTCAACTCAAGATTTGGCTTCATCCGTTACGAGAGGCCAGCTTCGGCAGAGGAGGCAGTTAGGAAACTCAACAGAGCATGGTATGGTGATTATCATCTTATTGTCAAGCCTGCAAGATTTGAGAGGCCACCATATCCTGAGCACTTTCAGGCAGAACATAAATTGAGATCCAATCTTCATGAAGCTCGCTATTCCAACACCTTCAAGCTGCTAAGTGTGCAAAATCTAAACAAACCCTCTTATGCGGACATTGTCAAAAGCAATGCTCTAGTAAGTGACCAAGCTAATAAGGCACATGCTTCTGAACCTTCTATCAAAGTACACGCGACGGAAGCGGATATTGAATGGCTCTATAGGAGTGTGGTGGTGAAAGCAAGCCTTCCAACTGCAGATCAGTCCATATTGAGCTCCTTCTCTCCTGAGGATGCCAAGAATATTCAGGTGCGCGCTATGGGGGGTAAATCATATGTTCTAACTTTTGATTCCCAAGAAGCTATGAGAAACAGAATCCACAAAAACAAGGACTGGTTCACTTCAAGATTTGAGGATGCACAAGAATGGTCTCTTTGGAAACTATCCAATCTTAGCTCAAGAACAGTGTGGATCAACTGCTATGGAGTTCCACTGAATCTCTGGAATTTCAACACATTCAAGAGCATAGGAAGAGTTTGGGGTGAAGTGATCATGGTGGATGACTCAACGTTGAAGCACCTATCTTTTGAATGTGGCAGAGTTCTGATTACAACAAATCAGCTTGAGGTCATTAATCGCGCCATCACCTTGGTCTGTAAGCATGACGATCATATTATCCGTGTTACAGAGGAACAGATTACAAGCACTCATACGCCAAAGGCTGCTGGAGAACTCTCTGGCAAAGAAGACGATGACGTGGCTATCCCAGTGGATGTGGCCAATGTACATCCAATGAGCGTCGAACAGCATGGCACCCATTTTTCAAACGGAAAGGAATTGATCTCACAAGCCAGAGTTCCGACAGATGAGAGACAACACTCTGTGAATGGGGAACGGGGATGTCAGAGCACGCCTACTGTTAGCAGCCATGTCGGGGAACGGGGTTGTCAGAGCACGTCTCCTGTTAGCAGCCTTGCCGCTAAGGAAGCTGTTAAACCTTCTCGCTCTAATTTTAAGGACTTGGGCCACACCTCTATATGCAAATTCAAACAGGTTGTTTCTAGCCCATTTAACCCTTTGCTCCCTCTAAGCCCATCCTCTCCAATCTTATTATTCCCATCAGTTGCGAACCCTCAGCCTCATTTTAACCAATTGAGCTCTTCAAATTTGGCCGGCCCATCACATACAAAAATGATCCAACAGGAGGACCCACCCCATGTTCAATCTGTAGCTATCTCCCAAACCCACAGTCATGCTCCTCTAGCCATCCCTAACCCCCATTCTCCTACCTTCAGTCCTCACCTCCACTGCCATCGTTCTCCATCCCCCCACCCTCCCACTCCATCCCATCCAGACTCTCTTGTGAATCCTTCTCTGTCAATCGTCCCAGACTCATTCCTTTCCGAAACTGATTCTCTCGAACCAGCTCCCCGAGCTTCCGTGAATCAATGGATTGATCCAGTCGGTGGAACCTCTAAACCGCTAGTGGGCCTCTCCAAAAGAAAGAGCAAAAGGAAATTCCTGCAGCACGTGCTTGGTAATGTATCAGCTAATAAATTCATCAGAAGAGGGGGCAGGAAAAAGGGCGGAAAAGCTGCATCAGTCCGATCAGCGGCAGCAACACCTTCATTATCCATTTCTTCAGGGGCCATAGCTAATCGTAATCGCATTATACTCAACGAAGCCCAGGCAGTGTGGGAAATTGGGAAGCTCCTTGGCCTAAAAAGTAATGAAGACGATGAAGAGGTCGTTAGTAAGCTTCATGAGCTCCATGGCCAACATGAGCTTCAACATAACGGTACAGAAGGTGAGAGGAATTAATCCTCTACCCACTCGGCCTATCCATGGACTTTAATTTTGTTTTTTCCATGAAGATTATCTCCTGGAATATAAGGGGCTTAGGGAAAAGGAAGAAAAGAAGAGGTGTTAAAAATCTTATCTCTCAGCACAAAGCTGATTTTCTGCTCCTCCAAGAAACCAAGGTAGCAACTATCACAAATCAACTCATCCACTCTATTTGGCCCCACAATGACCCGGGTTTTGCAGCAGTGGAGGCCGAGGGAACTTCGGGCGGTATTATTAGCGTCTGGGATAAATCAGTATTTTCAGTTTGTGAATGCATTCAGAGACCGAACTTCATCCTTCTTAAAGGTACGATCTCTCCGGACTTTGATTGTATTTTGATTAATATTTATGCTCCTAATGAAGCCAGGGCAAGGAAAATTCTATGGGATGAATTATTAAGTCTCCGAGATAGTTATGATTTACCATGGTGTGTTGGGGGTGACTTTAATGAAATTATTAGAATTGGGGAAAGAAAAGGCTGCCTTACAACCTCTGCTAGTATGAAACATCTCAGTGATCTAGTGGCCAATCTGGAGCTTAGAGACCTCCCCCTGCAAGGCAGATCCTTCACTTGGTCTAATAATCAAGAGGCTGACAGATGGAGCAGATTAGACAGGTTTCTCCTCCACTCACAATGGCTGGACAGATTCGATTTTAAACAATGGGGTCTTCAACGCTTATTATCTGATCATTGTCTAATTCTCCTCATGGTGGATAATAGAGACTGGGGTCCAAAGCCGTTCAGATTCCTCAATGCCTGGACCTCCCATCCTAATTTCCTAAAAGTTGTCAAAGGCGCATGGAATCAGAGTCTTCACCTTGGCTGGGCTGGGCACAGAATTTTTATGAAGCTCAAGGAAGTGAAATCAGCTCTCAAACAGTGGAATATGGAGGAGTTTGGTGATCAAAATGAAAAACTCAATTCCATTGGTAATCAATTACACTCGCTAGATCTCCTTTAAGAGACTCGTTCTCTATCTGAGGAGGAGTCAACAGACAAGAGGAAGCTGAAATTCGAATTCTGGAAAACTTCAAGGTTGATTGAGAGCATTTGGCTGCAAAAATCAAGGCAAGTGTGGTTCAAGAATGGAGACAAAAACACCAAATATTTCCATATGATTGCAAGCACAAGGCAGAGGAAAAATGCTATTGGCAATCTATTCATCAATGGAATTCACTTAGAAGATCCGGAGCAAATAAAAAGAGCAGTTAGGTCTCATTTTCAGAATTTCTTCTCCGAAAAGTGGCCCTCAAGACCCACATTTTCAGAACCTTTTCAGCGCTCCCTTTCTGATTTGGATGCATCTCTGTTAGAGCAACCTTTTTCTGAGACTGAGATCCTGGATGCAATAAATCATTGCGAAGGTAATAAGGCTCCTGGTCCTGATGGCTTCAATATGAAATTTATCAAAAAATGCTGGGCCTTCATAAAAGCAGATCTTTGTCTCTTCTTCAATGAATTCCATCTTAACAGCAGGATTAAGAAAGGCCTGAATTCCACCTTCTTAACCTTGATTCCAAAAATTCCAAACCCATCTTCTTTATCTGACTACAGGCCTATCAGTTTGCTAGGCTGTATCTATAAGGTTCTAGCCAAGGTCTTATCAAGTAGATTGAAATCGGTTTTGCCAAATCTGATCGATGAAACTCAATCAGCTTTTGTAAAAGGGAGGCAAATCTTGGATGGTATTCTCATCGCCAATGAAGTTGTTGATTTGTGGAAGCGCAACTCTTCAGGTGGGCTTCTTCTCAAATTGGATTTTCAGAAGGCTTTTGATAGTGTCAATTGGAACTTTCTTTTTCATATTCTTCAAAATTTCGGTTTTGGTGCAAAGTGGATCTCTTGGATTAAGGAATGTGTTTCTTCCCCTCATATTTCTGTTTTGGTGAATGGCTCCCCCTCTCAAGAATTTCCCCCTCAGAGAGGCTTAAGGCAAGGTGACCCTCTCTCCCCATTTCTCTTTAATCTTGTGGTTGAAGGGCTAAATATTCTCATCCAAAGAGCCAAAAATCTCAATCTTATCAAGGGAGTGGATATCGGTAGCTCGGGATTGAACCTTTCACATCTGCAATTTGCAGATGACACTATTATGTTCTGCAATCCAGATTGGGACGAGCTTATTAATCTGAAAAGAATTCTCAGTTGCTTCGAATTAATCTCCGGTCTGAAGATCAATTACCAAAAGTCTGTAATTTGTGGTGTTGGGGTTAACAGGGACTTCACCTCTCAAGTAGCCGATTTCTTTAACTGCAGGGTGAGCTCGTTACCAATCAATTATCTTGGAATGCCTCTAGGGGCCAACCCAAAAAGACTGTCTACTTGGGAGCCTATCATTAACAAAGTGAAGAAAAGGCTAGCCTCATGGAAGAAAAGGTATCTTTCTCTTGGAGGGCGAATCACTTTGATTAAATCTGTTCTCTCTTCTCTTCCCATCTATTATATGTCCCTTTTCAAAATCCCCACCCAAGTGGCAAACCTAATTGATAAATATCAGAGATCCTTTTTATGGGGGGATAGTGATGCCAAAAGGAAATTACATCTTCTCAACTGGGAGGCATGCTCTGTTAGCAAATTCTTTGGAGGTTTGGGCTTCAGAAAGACTAAGGAAGGCAATGATACTCTCCTATGCAAATGGTGGTGGAGATTCGCCACCGAAAAAAGTTCCTTGTGGAGGAAAGTTCTCTGTGCCAAAAACAATGTGAATGAAGATTGTTGGTTACCTAATGGCTCAAGCTTCAGACTTTCATCTGCAGTGTGGAAAAGTATCTCATCTTTGGAAAGGTATGGATCTAGAGCAATTGCTTTATTTTTGGAAAACATTCAGTTCAAGCTAGGGGATGGTAAAAGAATTAAATTTTGGTTGGATGCTTGGGTCTCGTGTACTCCTTTGTCCAACCTATATCCCAGACTTTTCTCTCTAGCTACAAACCAAGATTCTTTCGTCCACCAGTATTTGTATCAGGCTGCGGGTAATCAAACTCATTGGAATATCACATATAGGAGAACCCTGAGAGCTTGGGAAGATGAGTTGCATCTTGAGCTGATTAGTAAATTGCCTCAACCTCTCAGCATTAATAACAATTGTGTGGATCACCTGTTATGGACTCCTCTCTCATCAGGCTCCTTTACAGTTAAATCTCTTTATGGAATTTTTGAAAATTCTCTTCGTTTAACCCCTTTCCCGATTATGAAGATGTAGAAATCAGCAGCCCCTCCCAAAATTAAAGCTTTTGGTTGGCTTGTTTGGTGGAATCGAATCGCCTCTTCGGATCTCCTTGCTCGCAGGCTCATTATCCCCGCTATCAATCACTGCGCTTTTTGCGGTATTGATAACGAATCTGCCCTGCATTTGCTCCTGCATTGTAAGTTCGCTTGGAAGGTTTGGGCTGAAATTATTTGTTGGTGGGGCTCCCAATGGGTTTCCCCTAGTTCCTTACAAGACTTACTTTTATGGTGGTATGGTCAAAAATACAAACACCTGGGTAAACTCATCTGGGAAGTAATTCCATTGGCTGTGGTTTGGAGTTTATGGATTGCAAGAAACAACCTGGTTTTTAACTCTATAGTTCCTGTTTGGGGGAATATTGTGGATAGTATCAAGATCAAAGTGGCCACATGGGTGAAGTTTTCTACTCATTTGCCTTCCTACACAATCCATGATTTCATGTACTGCTTGGTTGGATTGAAGGGCCACAAATTGTAGTTTCCTGCAGGATATAGTCCTCTGTTCTTTTATTTTTCATTCCCAGTTTTGGTTGAGTTCTCATCAACCTTTGTATCGGCCTTGGCTTGCATATGATTGGGCTCAATTATAGGTGCCAACCTAGTTGGGATGTATTTTTGAGCTATGATGCATTTCAGTCAAGTCCCTCTTTTCTATCCTTTTATCAATAAAATTATTCTTTGCTGATCAAAAAAAAAAAAAAAGTAGGCCAAACTGACAAAAAAAAATTTAGATTTAAGGATTAAAGTTAACTAATTAAAAATATAAAAACTAAAATAATATAAGAAGTAAAATTTAGAGACTGCTAGGATAAATTTACTTTTTTTTATTGGGCCCAAAGGACCCAAAAAAACAAAAAATGGTTGGTATATTTAGATAGATAAATTAATGAAATAAGCTGTCAACTGGGCTGCCCTTGCCTTCACAAAAGCACCCTAATGTGGTATCCTCATAAAAAGTTTAGAGAAATTATAATTCACATCCTACTTCAAAAAAAAGTTAGGTTATAAATATATCCTTGAAATATACTTATAATACGAATTGCTTCTTCTCTTTTAAAAAATTACAAAGCCTTCTTATAAGAATCCTTTATTTAACAAAATTAACTAGATAAATGAAATTCCTAAATGTTCTCTTACAAAATAATAAAATTGCTTGAATTATTAATTGAAATATATTTTTGACATCATTTATTGATAAAAGATGCTATTTGTTATGAAATTAGAAAATTCAGGGGGTAGGATGTAATTTCTGGGTAGGATGCAATTTCTAAAACCACATGGACAATTTGTATTTTAAGCTAATCTCAAAGGATGTATTTTTAATTTACCTTTAAAAAATTATTATGATGCATAAAAAAATTATGAAAAAGTATAATTTAAATATAAAATATGAAGAAATTCCAGTATCTTTAATCACCAAAACTAAGAAAATATGAAAAATAAAAAATTGAAAAACATATTTAAAAAATAAAACCAACAAAAGCGATTCTTGTTTAGAATTTTGACATCATACTTTGGTTATTAAAGTACCATATAAAATATTATAATTCATAAAATATAATTTAAACAAAAAGAAAGTATATAAAGATAAGAAATTTTGAGATATAACACAAATTTTTGTTTTAAAAACGCATACGCTTTCCTCTATTCAGATTCAAACGAATGCATACAATTTTAAAATTTAACCAAAATTATTCATATTGATTTGATCCATGATGGACAGTTGTGAATATTATGTATAGCAATATAGAAGTAGACACAGGAAATAAGAAAGAGTAATTATTTTTTGTTCTTCAGTCATCATCAATATAAAAAATAGAAGGATAGTTTCTTCTTCTTTTTTTATTTATTTATTTTTATTTATGTTTTTTATAAGAAGGAAAACAGTTGTTTTATATTTATATAAGACTCTTGGAAACAGATATATCGTTAATTATAATCAGTTTTGGTGATTATAATAGTTTAAATTAAGTGAATCTAAATTTATCACTAATTGATAATTATTTTTTTACAAATTAACTGATGTGATATTTTCCCTAAGGAAAATGATATACAAGCTCACTTTCTAAACTTATTTTTTAGACCCAACGATATGTAAGTAATATGATTGGTTGATGATTAGAAAAAGTATGAGAGAGAGTGTTGCCTTAAATTCCTAATTGATTGTCACATTATTGAATTTGAAAAATTAGTCTAATTTTTAGACTTGAATAATAATGCTCTCTACCCCAAAGTTTCTGAGTTCCTCTCTTTCTTCGCGCGCGTGTGTCTATGGGCCCGTTTGTTTTCAGAGGTAGGTTGGGTGAGATTGTTAGTGAGACGATTATTAGTGAGGAGACCGTTAGTGAAGGGAGTAAGAAAAATAATACTTGTTTGATAGCCAGTGGACTAACAATAGTTCTTGTTTGTTTTGAGATAAGAATGAGATTAACCGTGTAAAATTTTACAAATACCCTTGTTGCGTCATTATCAAATTTGGACTTATACCAACTAATAAAAACATTACATATTTTAATATTAAAAATATATTTCATAAATATATATTTTTTTGGTGCTATTTTTTTTTTAATATAAGTTTTTTGGTATAAATATTGTTATACTAGTATATTTTTATATTAAATTATTTTTATGTAAAGAATGGTGAAGTAAAAAATGGTAGAATAATTAAAATGAGAGAGAAAAGAATATACTAGTCAAGTAGAGTACGTAAATTAAGTAAGTAATAGAGGGAAAATAATAAATCCCCTTGTAATCTTAAAAGACTATTTTTTTAATACATTCTCTCACGGGGACTACTACTCACACCCATGAAGTCTTATTATAATCTCCAAATATTGTGAATCTCCTTCTTTATTTTGCAAATAAATATAATATTAGTAGACTCTATATCTATTTTAATCTAATCTCATCTCCTATAACCCAAAATAAACCGACCTATATGTGTATTGTAGAAGTTTGTAAAGTCTAAGGCATTTTTTATTATAATTACAAATCTGTGGGTGGTTTCTTGTATTGTTCTGCTTGTTCCAACGAAGGACATAGTTTTCAGAAACATATATGCACTCAGTGGAGTAGCACCTGCGTTGCACGTGGTAAATTTTCTCTTTCTTTCTTTCTTTGTTTCTTTCTTTTTCTTTTTTGTTTTTTTATTTTTTATTTTTTGTTTTCTAGTTTTTTTATTAGCTTTTATAATAATTTTTAACTTTTATGTTTTACCTTTTAAATAGTTGCATTAGTCAAACCGTATGAGAAAAGTTAATATAAACATTTCATATATTATCTTATATTTTTTTATTAATGTTTAAGTATTAAAATTTTGAAAGTAGATCAAAACAAATCACATAAAATAATTGAAATTCATATCACATGGTTAGATTTATTACTATTAAATATATAGTTCACTAAATTATTTTACTTTTGTTATGTATATGCATGTAACCACTCGAAAATTAAAAGGTGAAAAAATAAAACACTCAACTAAGATAGTAATAATATTATTATTAAAGGTGAAGAAATAACTAATATTGTAATATTATTATTATTTTGAAATAAAATATGTAAAGGAAATTGAAAATTAAAGCATTTTTATAAAATTTATTTATTCTATAGTTTATCCTCTTTGCCGTTAAACTTTAGGAATTTGTTTTCTTCTCTAGTTTGATCCTTGTCATTCATCTTATTTAACATTGTGAAAAAAAATATGTATGCATGTTCAAAAGCAAGTTTTAGCACCTTAGAGTGGATAATACTGATTATAAAATCTATTTTAGATTGCGAAACATGGTTGTTCATAATCCTTCGAAGCAGAGTCAATTATTATTTGTGAAAGTGTTACTATGGATTGTGACCAGCTATTGTTCCGAACTGTTAGGTTTTTATTCTTTGCAATCCCGTTTGACAAAACTCCTTTCAGTTATATTTGTTTTCACACTTTTTTATTTCAGTGAGCTTATGAGTTTTTAGATGCAAATCCAACTCGAATTGTGCCTTACAGAGAAGTTTGTGATGTTAATGCTTTCAAGATTGCCACTTTGCTGATTATGACGGGGGTCGAGCTGCCCGGTCAGCTTGCGGGGTCGAGGGGCAGCGCCCCCGAAGCAAAATGCAAAAATACATTCAAAGTTGCCTCCCCGCTCGAGCATCCATTCTCCCGCTCGAGCGGAGAATGCTGGGTTCCAGAAGTTTGGTGAATCTGCAAAAATACTGTAATCCGTGTTTTCAAGCTCGAGAGTCGAAATCCCAGCTCGAGCATACATCCTGTTTGGAGCATTTCATATAGTGTCCCCGCTCGAGCGTCAATTCCTACGCTCGAGCGGACCTCGCGATTTCAGATTCTATAAATTCGCAAGTTGCTCCAAATCTATGATTACTTCTCCAGATCTTCTTTTTGGGTTCTAAGGTTTATATCAGGAGATATTTTGCTAGTTTTCTTTGATGTTTTGATTGAGTATTCAACTCGTGGTTTAAAAAGTTTACATCAAATAATTGTTTGTTTAGTTCTATACAAAAGAGAGAGTTGTTCTTCGGTGGATTCTGAAGAATACGAGCCTGAAGCTTTGGTGGGTTCTAGAGTGGCTCATCGTCAAGACAATTCCGAGGTGAAGACGGGGTTGGAAGAGACACATAGAGGTTGGTTCAATTCGGGCGTGGATTCGCTAGGTAATTAAGAGTATACCTGTGTAATTCTTTTATATCTTCTTAGTAGATTGTTTTGTGGCTGTTGCCTGTGGTTTTTTTTTTATCACAATTGGAGGTGTCCAATTGTGGTTTTTCCACGTAAAATCATTGTGTCGATTTGTCTTGATTGTTTGATTGGGATTGTTGTTTACTGCTTAAAATTGATACATAATCACAAATCAACTTCTAGGGGATTTCTAAATTTTTCACGAACCCTTTGAAACAAAGTTTATTATTAATACCCAAAACCTAATTGAAAAAAAAAAAAAGACAATTGAAATGCTATTAGTTTGCTAGTAAGATCACTTTGAATCATCACCTTTCATTCAAAGTAGATCAATTACAAAAATATTTATTTTCTTTATATATTTTCATAATTTTTCTTTATTTGAATCTCACAAAAATTTTCACTCACCGCTCACGAGAAGGTAATGGTGAAGACAAATATTGAACATGCCACAATAGTGAAATTATTTAAAAAAATAATCATATTATGATGTTTGAAGGTGTTAATATTTGAATGCTCACTGTTCATGAGAAGGTAGTGGAGGAAATAAATATTGAATATGCCACAATAGTAAAATTATTATTTTTTTTAAAAAAATAATCATATTATGATATTTGAAGGTGTTTGATATTTGAAAGTGTTTGAATTTTAGAAGATATTTGGTTATTCGGTAAATGTAAGTTCACTACTAGAAAAAACACTTTCCGTGACGAACATGTTTGGTCGCGAAAAGTACCATATTTGGTCACTAAAACCTTTTCGCGACCAAAATATGTTGGTCGCGAGTTGGTCGCTAAAGCCTCGTCACATATAGTTTTCTGCGACCAAAAAAGCCTTTGGTCGCTAAAAGTGACCATTCGCGACCAACTTTTTTGGTCGCGAAAAGTCCAATTCATATTAGCCAAAAGTAAACTTTTAGCGACCAAAGATAAGTTGGTCGCCAAAAGTCAGCGCCTTGACCTAAAAAAAAATAATTCTTTTGTGCTCCCTGGGACTTGAACTCCTGACCAAGGAGTCACCATGCACTCAATCCACTCTGCCACTAACATACTTCTTGTTCATATTTGACAAAAAAATATATAACCCATAAAAATTGGGTTATATATTATTTTATAAAACTTTTAATGCCTAAATAGAAAAATAGCATGTAATTACTGTAGTATCATTTTTTTTTAAAATTTATCCCGCCATAACTTTCCGCGACCAACTTTTTTTTTTGGTCGCCAAAGGGTAATCTTCCGCGACAAAAAAAGCCTCTGGTCGCCAATAGTAGACTTTTCGCGACCAACTTTTTTTTTTGGTCGCCAAAAGGTGATCTTCCGCGACCAAAAAAGCCTTTGGTCGCCAATAGCATACTTTCCACGACCAACTTTTTTTTTTGGTCGCCAAAGGGTAATCTTCCGCGACCAAAAAAGCCTTTGGTCGCCAATAGTATACTTTCCGCGACCAACTTTTTTTTTTGGTCGCCAAAGGGTATACTTTCTGTGACCAACTTTTTTTTTGGTCGCCAAAAGGTGATCTTCCGCGACCAAAAAAGCCTTTGGTCGCCAATAGTATACTTTCCGCGACCAACTTTTTTTTTTGGTCGCCAAAAGGTGATTTTTCGCGACCAAAAAATTATGGTCGCCAAAAGTTAAATTTTAGTCACAGAAAGTGGACTATTTGCGACCAAAAAAAATAGGTGGTCGCCAAAAGTGTTTTTTCTTGTAGTGGTTGTTGTGTAATATTTAATAAGTTTGGAAGAATATTTTCAGAATACGTAAAAAGTAAAAAATATGACAATTCTTTACACTTTTATAATAAAGGGTCTTATGGGAGCCAGAAAATATATATATATATATATATATCAGCTTATTGGAGCTTATTGGTGCTAACCCAAACAAGGCCTATAATGGGTCCAGTCGAAACAAATATCACAACCCCCACCTATATAAAGGGGAGGGGGCATCCCTAGTTGAGGTATGTTTTCTCTCTCTACACTACACACCAACACCTTTCATTTTCTATACCTTCATTTTGTCAATCAAGTGACTGACTTCACCATCGGAGTGTCTCCAGCCGGCAACCCCAGTTGGGTTGTGCCGATCACGTTCATCTTTACAGGTCTACAAGGACAAAGTTCATCTTTTCGTTGGATCTCTACAATCCATGTGAGAGGATATTTCATGATCTCACAATTAGCGCCGTCTGTGGGAAAGAGCTAAAGAATTCAACGAAGAGAAGAATCAATACGACACGCAAGGTACTCAGACCGATGAGCACTAAGGTTAACCATTCTCTTTCTAAAAAAGGAGACCCACAACTGGGTTTTGGCTTCTTTCATTCTGATTATGTTTTTTTTTTTTGTGCTAAAGTTCAAGCATACATATATATACACGTCTATGTATGTATCTATTCATACTCACGGATTTGATCAAACCCTTGTTGAATATTAATATTGCTTAGAAAGGTTGTCAAAACAAGATAAAGTTAGTAGCTCTACAATTGAGTCTTGACTCTCTCTCTCTCTAAAATTGTTCTTGGCAAGCTACTAAAAAATAAATAAAAACACTGCCAACCAAAAAGCCGAGTAGCTCATTCACTGCTTTACTACTTCGGACCACCACCAGAATTATAAGATGCCAAATGTACTCCAAACCCAAATTCGCATCACATCCCATCCTTGAAATCGGGTTTTGTGAACATAATATTATCCATATGTGTCGAACTCACCAAACGGAATTGTGAAACAGTCTCAGCAAAGATTGAGGCTTGTTCAGCATCAATAAACTCGCCGAACATGTAAAATTGAACATTCTCTCTAATTAACACCAAGGTTCTTCGGCAAGCATGTCACTCGGTGATGTCGTCATCCCGCAAGAAAACCCATTGTCTAGCAAAGGCATTGGCCACCTTGACCAAGCTCAATGAGGAAAGCTAAAGCTCACTAATGCTAAACCACACTGAGTAGAATGGAGCACCAAATTTCTACACAGCCGAAGTATTTCTCATTCGGAAAATTGTTTCAACAGTTGGAATCCAATGCCCTGAATCGCCTAGTAGCCCATAAGCCATACCGACAACTGCAATACTGTCGTTCTCACAACCACAACACCCGTTTGACAAGTGATAATTACAACGAGTTTTCCAAGTTACTTACATTGCGCAACTATGCTCACCACTATTACTCTGCAACATTGAAGAGCTGAACAAACACCCAAAAAAAAAAAAAGAGAGAGAGAGAGTAGACCAATCTTATTTTTGTCAAATTTCGGAGGTCGAACTGCATCCAATTCAAGGCGGAATGACGTGTCTGAATAGTGGAATGAACACTAGGCCAAGTGATGAATCCAACATTGCAAAAATGAGGCCAATCAGACTTAAAACGAGAGAGATACAAGGGCTCAAAGTTAGGAGTTTGAATCCAAAATTCTGCATTTCATGACCTGTTGCATGAAGAATTCGGCTTTGCACCATTTGGGCCATTATTTAATTCATCAACATTATTTGGTAGTGCATCCACTTTATTTGGCAACATTATTTTGCATCATTATTAGCACCATGATTAATTCATCATTTTTCATCAACATTACTCGGCAGTACCACAACTCTTAGAAGAGTACTTGGCAAAGCTATAACGCTACAAAGCTGCTCGGCAGTGCCATACCTCGTACAAGGCTACTCGGCATTTCTTCCACCTTTCTCAGCATCAGTACAACTCACCCAAGCTGCCCATCGGTACATCACAACTCGATATCCCTACAACCCAGTCGTGGTGGCGTAACTTGTAGAGCCTATTCGACATGTCCACGTATGGACCTTCACACTACTCGGCAACCATTCCACACTAACCAGCCATTCAATCACGACCTTTTCCCCTGTTTATTAATTCGTCTCTCAAACCATTTCAGACACCCTTCTGAACTACATTGCCGAGAACCAAGTGCTTCGGCCAACCAAAGTGTCGCCGACTGCGTTTACGTACCCATTTTCTCTCTCTAGCAAGTGGGTCTACATTTTTCTCAATGCGAGCAAGAATTTCGTGGCCTACCAGCAGGTTCACGTTGACTAGCAGAGTCTACAAACACCGACTAATAATGCCAAGAACTAATTGTAGGCCGCCAATAGTTGCGAAACTGACTAAATGTCCAGAAATTGACATTTTTTAGTGTTGTCTAACTCAAGCTTTGACTATCCCAATGTGAAGTCCTCATCAAGACGAGTCCAACGCCACAAATCGCATCAAAATCAGAGCTAAAATGAAGCCATACGAGCCTGTCGAAGTTTGGCCAACGATGTCACCATTCTGCTGGAGAAAACGACATAAGTTGGCCAACCTAGGAAATTATTCCACGCATTGCGGCTAAGTTACATCCTATCATAGTAGCACAATCAAGTTCAAATATATAATGTGCAAAATATATACACAAGGATATGTCATGCCAAGCCAAGCCATCTAACTCAGCAATATATGAGCAATTATCCAGTGCTTCGCGAAGCACTAGTCTCCACTGATTTGAACCATCAGTTCTATTTTTGGCTACAACTACGCCATCAGGAGTCTGATTATAGCGATCCCATAGTCATTTCCAACTACTTGGACCCTTCTGAACACATTCGTATGGTCCAATTTTGCAAATTTTGAGTTGCATATTGAGCTAAATACCTCAGCCAATTGGGAACATTAAATGAAAAATCAACGGTCAAATCATATCCAATCGGCATGCAATTTCAGCAACAAGGTCTTGGGGCGAGGAAATAATCTTTTGTCTTCCCCGATCATTCATTTCGTTACCTTGGCCATTTATTGCCCACAGTCAATTTTTCGCTTTCCAATTGGAGCATATCAGCCGATCATCATCTCGACACCTCTGCTCTGCATGCATACTCGGCCAACTTGGTCCAAACATTACAACGACATTTACTTGAGTTACAAACTCCCACTCCTTTTCACACCGCTCTAAGCAAGCGCCAGTTTTGGGGCAATACATTACACACTTGGTTGTCGGCAGTTCGCATTTGGCAGTCGGCAATTTGCATATATTTGCACATCACCATTTTACCAAAGCTGAATTTGCCCCGCAACATAGGGCAATGGGGCACATCCAATCTGCATTCTTTTCGACTAACACCTGTCGTTCAAAAGCAATGGAGCAAGTTTACATTGGACTAAACGCAAACCGAGCAATGTTAATTGGCCCAGCAATACTAATTGGCCCACAATTTACTCGACAATTAAATAGTTGGAAGGATATCTACTTGAAAATTCCTTACAAGTGGAACAATATTATTTGTGATTAACACGTCTACCTCATTCGGTACAGGCCATCACTGACACATGATGCATTATTCAAAATCCTTGCAATATTGGCACTTGATTGCCACTTAAAATCAGCAAAAGTCTCCGAGTCCAACGTAATCTTTGCACTCGGCACGGAGCGCCATCAGTAAAGGCCTATTCCCATGCCTGGAGGTTAAAATACCGCGGCCTACACCTACGCCCAAAGTTTAGAATACTGCGGCCTACACCCTCACTCGGGGGTTATAATACTGCAGGTCTACACCCTCGCCTGGGGGTATAATACCGTGGTCAATTTTTTAGCTGATATATCTACCTTATTTAATCTACATTATGTGGTTCAGGCAATCATTTCCGTGCTCGGCACATATAAATATTTCTAGCTCGGCACGAAAGTCCATATTTGAAGCGCTTTTCGCACTTGGCAATATACTACACCCTCGCTCGGGGGTTAGAATACTGTGGCCTACACCCTTTCCCGAGGGTCATAATACTGTGGCCTACACCTTCGCTCGGTGGTCATAATACTACGGCCTACGGCTCTTGTCCGGGGGTAGCAATACTATTGCCCATCGTTATGATTTGTTTGGAACTCATGTGACATAATTCGTCCTATGATCGCCATCCTTTATTTAACATGTCTATACTATATTCCTTCCTAGGTTTTAGCTCACTCCCCTATCTTATGATAGACATATATACATTTATCCATACATTCAAGACATACGTATATTTATACATACATTCAAGCATACATGCATTCATGCAATCATCCATTCATACATTTTATTCATTTATCCAAAGTATTCTTTATCAAAAAAAACCTAATAGCTATTTGAACAGTGTAACTCGGTAAGAAAAACTCTCATTCCTTCTACCGCAGACAATGAAAGTTTTGAGGTAATTGTGGGAGCTAGAAAAAAAAATATATCAGCTTATTGGGGCTAACCCAAACAAGGCCTACAATGGGTCCAGCCCAAACAAATATCACACCCCCCCACCTATATAAAGGGGGGCATCTCAATTTGAGTTATGTTCTCTCTTACTATGTTTGGTGCTAATTGAGCCACTATTAGGAGAGCAAACACTGGGTTTGGAGGAACCACTTGTGCTTAGGGGTACCTTGGTCCAGGTAAAGACATATTTAGGGCTGGTTATCCTTGTTGTGCCTGGTAAGCCTAAGGATATGGCTGACCCCTTTGGGTAGGTGCCTGGCTTACAAAAGGCGCTGCAAAAAGGAACCGCTAGAGGAGGAACTAGCATTGTTTCTTTTCCAATTGCAGAAATCCTATCCAACCCCCCAAGGTATAGCTTCGAACATGGGATTAGTATATGTTTTTCCATTCCCTTATGTTAACCCTATTCCATCAATATTTATGGCTTTGTTAGTAGGTATAGACATGTTTTGGCCTATTAGAATTCTATGATGGGGCTCATACCATGACTGAGGCACTGGTACTGGTCTTTAAGGTGTTTGATTACTGGTTTGACCATTATTTTGTCCATTATTTTGTGTAGGCTGTCTATTTCAAGCCAATTGCTACTGAAGCAGATTTATGTTTTCTTCAACTTGTCTAATGATGGGTGGTTGATATGTATGCATTCAATCCAAAAAGGATAATGTCCACCTCTCCATTGTATACATTAACTGTTGTCCCATAATATTCACTAAACTTTCCCGTTGATTAACTAGTGGTGTGGATGAGACAGTCGAAAGGCCAGCTTCTTAGCCCTGCCCAATATTCTGGACTTGGGTTATATACCCTGAAGTAATGGTTTATTTAACCAACTGTGAAGGATTGTTTGAAGCAGACAGATTTTCAAGATGTGGCTCAATATTTTCCTCTATATTAGTTCCTTCTACCCCTTCTTTGAGATGGTTATTTTCTCTAATTACTCGTCATCTAGCCATTTTTTATGGTCCCACTGGGCGTGCCAAAAAATATATGTTGGATTTTTGGCTTTTGAAGGTTAATAATGTAATTTTAAGCGTGCCAGCAATGATCAATAAGTTTTTACAGAAATTTTAATTGCCAACTAATTATCAGACGATTGTGTTGAAGTTCTTTCAGTCTCAATGAAGAGAACTTTTACTGGTAGTTTTTGCTTAGGAGAAAACTAAAGATATTAAAGATGATAATAGATAAAAATAGTTTTATGAACGGAATTTTATTAAACGATATGAACTTACAATGATATCTTCGCACTCTCACAACCTTGAAGGTTTTTACAGCAATAGACTACTTGGAACTACTACTAAGAATTAACGTGCAGTACAGGAATTGAAGAACAAGATATGTAAAAATTAGAAAAATATAAAGTAAATAACTGATTTTCTAGATTTGAGTCTGGGCCTCCTTCTATTGGCCCTATCTTCTATTTATACTCTCTAATGGTAACCATCGAAGTAGGCTTCTAACCGTCGAAATACCCTTTCATGATCACTGGTCATGGCCTTGAACAGTTTGCTCCCACTACGCCATTCTTGCAGTTGGATTTCCTTCTTGAATTTGAATTTAAATTGTGAGTAACCGTTGAAGCACGTCATCTTGCGCCTTCTAACTGCACCAATGCTGCACAAATCCATTGTTAGCAATATAGACTACCAGGTGTCTGTCGCTGACTAGAGGCTTGTATTAACTCTCCAAATTACCCTTTATGAGCCACGTGTTAAGTTACGATTGGCCTATACAAAATATATAGCCAACAGGAATAATGCAAGTCACTCTAATGAGGTGGCAATGTTGTATGTTTCTTCTAACACAAAAACACTATCAATTTTCATCCAAAATAAAATAATAAATAAGTAAACTAACATAAATTACAAGTTGGTGAATATATAATGAGATATTGATCCATCTTGCTGGTGGAGATTATTATCGATGGTGTTTCTACTAGTACATAAATTAATCAAATTAAACCTATATTGCAATTGCAAGCTTATGCTTGTTGAGTGTTATTTAATGCAAACAATAAAAAATGGATGACATCCTTTGCTTCAATGGCCTTGTTTAGGATTGAGTAAGGAAATCAAAAAATTCGCAATTTGAAAAAGTCCAGTTAAATCCGGTAAGCTTGGATTAATTTTTTGAATCCTTGATTTGGTTCTGGCTTGAAAAATTAGGGAATCGATCTCCGCGGATCTATTCTAGATTTAAGTTCATGATTCCGGATTACAATCGAACCGTATGTAACTTTAAAACCATATACATACCATAGACCCTTAAAACATCTCCAATGGTTTGCCATTGGAGCTACCATTGCTATAATATAGCAGCAGTTTTGAAAAGTGGTGCTCCAATGTAGGGATGACCATTTTAATCCGATCCGCGGGGGCCCGCCAATACATGCCCGAATGGGGTGGATTTTACCCGACCCGACACTTATGTGGGGCGGGAGTGGATTATATTTTGGTCACCTGCAATGGGAGTAAGGCGGAGTCGGGTATTGCCTCCCCCGATCCAAACCCAATCCGATATAATTAATAATATATATAAATATATGTGTACATATATAATAGGGAAAATTACACTAACGATCCCTATAGTTTGGGACTTGTGTTACTTTGGTCCCTGACCTTTTAATTGTGATATATTTGACCCTAAATTTTGAATCTCGTTTCAAATAAGGACAATTGAAGATATTGTTGCTCCATTTCAAGGGCAAAGTCGTCAATTTGATAAAATATAAACTAATTTAACAAAAATAAATGTCAAAAAATTAATTTTGAATTTTTAAATATTATTTCTATCCACCAAAGATAAAATTATATAAAAATAATAAATCTTTTACATATTTATTTATTTATTTTATCAAATATGTGTTTGGATGATGATCGTGTAATGTGTGTTTGGTTTTGTTGATATTTTTTTATGGTTATCATGTAATTGATAGTTATTAGTCTTTTAATGTGTAATTGATATGTTTCATATATGAAATGTTTTTAGTTTTAGATTTTTTTGATTTAATAGTTTGGTTTAATAATGATATCGAAATTGTCGCCAAGTTTGACTTTTGAAAAACTTGAAACTAATTTAATAAAAATAAATATCAAAAAAATTATTTTCTACCCTCCCAAAAGATAAAATTATATAGAAAACAATGTGTTTAATATTTTTTTTCACTAATTGAAGTTTTAGCTTCTTAATTTTTTTTTCTTCTGAAAATAGATTCTAAAAAATAAACCAAACAAAACTTTATAATCAAGAAAGTTTCAGTATTATTCATTAAAAAAAAGGCCACTACAATTCAAACAACATACAAGTTAATCAACACAAAATAAGTTGTATAATGACTTTGCCCTTAAAATATCTTTGATTGTCCTTGTTTGGAATAAGGTTCGAAATTTAGAGTCAAATGTATCACAATTGAAAAATCAGGGACCAAAGTGACACAAACCCCAAACTACAGAGGCTGTTAATGTAATTCGCCCTATATAATATAATTAGATATAAGAAAGAAATATTATAAGTTTGTGGTTCTGTTTAAATATAAATAAATAATAATCCTAAAAGTCTCACTATATATATATAGAAACAAGAGAAATTATTTGGCGTGTTAAAGATTTAAATGATTCTCAATTTTTTTGGCCATTTGAAATGTGGTCGGATATCTACGAGTATCCGTGGGAGTGAGGATGGGGTTGGAAATTTCCACCTGTAGAAGGGGGCAGGGGGTGAGATGACAAACCCACCCCGTGGCCATCCCTACTCCAATGACACAAGCTTTGGCAGCTGCCATTTGTGGCAACTCAGCCAAAACCAATTGTTTCCCTCCCTCCCTCCTAGCAAAACAGATAAATTTTTGTAAAACCAACCAACTCAATTTTTTTTTTAATTTACCCAAATTCAACAACTTTTTTTTTTTAATTTTTTATTATACAAAATCCATCAACAACAATCAATAAATCTCAACAAATTTGAAATAATTTCAACAAATCTCAAATTCAGCAAATTCAACAACAATCAATCAAACAATTTCAAACAAATTTGAAACAATTTGAACAAATCTCAAGCACTCTAAAGAAAATCTCACAGAATATGAACAAAACTTTAAGCAATAAATAACTGAAATTTTCATTTTCTGTTCATATTTCAACCGATTTCAGTAATCAGCTTTTTGTAATTGGCAATCCCGTTTAACAAAAATCTTTTTAGTTGTAATTTTATTTGCTGTTATATTTTAGTGAGGATGTGAATGTTTAGATCCGAATCTAACTCAAATTGTGCCTATGCAAAGGAATTTATGATCTTAAGACTTTCATATTCGCCACTTCACTGACTATGTATGGAGATTGAGCTGAACTTCTAGGAAGAGGAGCATCCAGTATCTCTGTTTACAAATTGAACTTCTGTGAAACAAGTTTTACTGTTCGAGCGGTCAACATTGCGATCGAGCAGTCAGCCTATATGTTTTGCACAGCCTTTACTCACACTGCTCGAGTGTTGAAGTGTGCATTTGAGCGGTCTTCGTGATTGATGGGTCGTTACACACACCAAATATAAATACTAAACTATACCAAATTCTATTAGAATAATGGTAAGTCCAAGTATCGATCTACAGGGACAAATGTGAAATTAGACTAATTCAATCGCTAAATTCCTAAATTAATTTTGATTAAAAAGATTGAGAAATTTTATGACTAAATAGGAATTAAATGAAATTGAGAAATTAAATTGACAATTAAAATTAGGGTTTGAGATATTAATTTTTGGAAAAAATACTAGGGCAGAGAATTCACCACTAACCATATAAACGAGATTAAACATCAGTTATCAATTGCAATCCGGTTTGAAATGCCTAATATTTCACAACTACAAGTTTGAAATATTAATCAAAAGGGTTGTTGCATTCAACGTATAGGCACGAGTCATCCCGAGTAGCATGAGGCATTTGCTCTAAACTACGGTAGCAACATAACCCGTCTCTCGTAGCATGACTTGTCTCATACTTTGAATACAAACACAAAGAAAACTAATGTATGGAAAGCATTAAACAATCACAGAGAGTAAAATACTTGAAGAAATGAAAGGAACAATGATTAAAAACTTCTAAATCATCCATACATTGATTCAAACTGATTCACAATCAAAGCTTATGAAAAATCCTATTACATGGCTAGGGTTTAATCAAAACCCTAGAAAAGAAGTCTAGCCACTCATGGAGGAGTGGGAAAAGGAAGAGGATGAAGAAGAAGCCCCCATGGAAATCTCCTTTAAGCTTGAGAAGAAATCACTTCTTTAAAACCCTAGTCTCCCTTTTCTCCAGAATAAATATTAAACCATAATTTTGCCCATTTTTCTTCCTTTTATTCTCAGCAAAAAAAGACCCAAACTTATGCACATGCGTCCCTAGGTGGGCCGTTCGAGCAGTAGTGAGCCGCACTTGTGGTGGGGCTTGAGAGCACGTGCGGTGGTCTGGCTGGCTCGGATTTTTTCGCTTCTTACTTGGAGAATCTGCTTTCGCGCACTTTTTGATTGAATTTGCGTGTTACTTGCACAAAACACATCATCTCCACTAAATAACCAATATTGAAAGACTAAAAATGTAACTTCAGTGGCCTCAATGGGGTACTTTTCGGCCTACATCAAATCCCCCAACTTACATTTTGCTAGTCCTCAAGCAAAACAAAATAAATAAGAAAAGTAAAATAACTCTAAGCCACTT
Organism: Camellia sinensis; assembly: GCF_055761805.1. Taxonomy (NCBI): domain Eukaryota; kingdom Viridiplantae; phylum Streptophyta; class Magnoliopsida; order Ericales; family Theaceae; genus Camellia; species Camellia sinensis. Next base: position 27,433,806 of record NC_138966.1, on the reverse strand, counting down.
TCGTAGGGATCACGATTGCATTTAGCATATGCAACAAACCTTTAAATCACAAGGGTACCTCCAGTGGACGAGTATAGTCTCGTGAGCGTTTTCAGAAATGATACTCACAAATATCAACATATTCATATCCGTTCAACAACAATTAACCATACTACTCCACCTAACAATCAACTTATGTGCCACTACAGTGTAATATGAAGACATGATGCGTTATTGAAGGCACAGCGGACAAGCATAAACGAATCTATTGAGTCAAAACCACAATACAGTTAATACAAAAGTAAAGTCCCCTGTACTTGTGCATGCTAGTAGACACATCATCAGTACCCTCGGTGTAAAGTGCAATCTCAATATATTAGTTAATTGTTCACTATAATAGCCCAGTGTAACTTATAATAACACCCAATATATATAGAAAAACTAAACTGTTGCAACCAAGATTTTAAAAAATATATATATATTTTTTATTTTTTATTTTTTTATGACTGTGCAATGTCCTGATCCATCAAGCTTTCTAACCAACCCATGTAACAAGCATTGGGCCAATGACTCCCAAACCAAACGGTTTTAGGGCACTAGGTGTGAAGACATCCCTACGGACTTAATAACTCAAGTTGAAAAGGTTACGAATTCGAACAAGTCATTCTCCTTATTTTTCCTTAACTGTGCAATGTCTAAGTCCCTTAAGCTTTCTAATTAACCCATGTAGCAAGTATTGGGCCAATGACTCCCAAACTAGACGGTTTTAGGGCACTAGGTGTAGAGACACCCCTACGGGCTTAATAACTCCAGTTAAAAAGGCTACGAACCTAAACAAGTGAAGTGTTGTTTGTGTTTTTTTTGTTTGTTTTTTTTTTTTAAGAATCTTGGCTACTTATTTATTCTTTTCTGCAATCCTAGCCATTATCAATGATGTACACTAGGGATTATAATAAAGAGGTCACTGCTATGATAGTGTGTTCATATGAATCAAGGCATACTCATGACAAGTGTACTAATACCACAAACACAAACAACTATCCTAGTGCAAACATCACATGTGAGTATTTACCCAATAAACCCTTTTCATACAAGCCCACTATGTTCCCCAATTAACATATGCTCATATCATTACCATACTTGTACAAAGTGAACATTAAGTGAAGTGGTGCAATCAAGTGTAGCAAGTACAAACATGAATGGCTATTATAAATACCCTAACCCCCCAACTAGAATACAACATTGTCCTCAATGTAAGCAATTGTACATAAGATAGTAAAATGAGAGAGCGGATCTTACCAGACAACACAGGCGCACATCCAGCGAGGCGAGGACACCCAAACACACACACACACTTTTTTTTTTTTGGAACTGTACAGTATAAAAGGAAAAGAAAAATAAAATAAAACAAAAAAAATAAATAAAGAAATAAAACAAAGAAAATATACAAATATCACTGATGTGGATCCGGCGGTGATGGGAAATGTTGCTCAAATAGGGCATGCATCAGTGTCCGGGTCTCGAACGCCTCATCATGAACCCTAGCGCCAAGCTGATCAAATCGTTGCTTGCTCAAGTCCCGGTATGCGTAGAAGTCAGTTTGCAGAGATGTAACTGACTGTTGATACCCATCAAATGCCGTCTGTGAGTAATCCTGATAGGCCTGATAGTCGGCTCGAAGATCAGCCACCGATTGCTAAATAACAGCTTGATTATCCAAAAGAGCCTGATATTGCGCCCTCGTCATACAGAATGGTGCTGGCGCTGGTGCTGGTGTGGTGGCAGGCTCTACCGGGGCATCATTAGGATTGGCTGGGGCTTCGGAAAGGAGTAGTGGAAACGGCAGGTGAGCAGTGGTTTGCCGCCAGTGGGTTTTTCCATAAAGTGTGGGCAATAGAAGCTGAACCTCATTGGATTTGAGGGGGTTTGCCCCTTGGGATTTTATAAGCGCAGTGATGAGGTTAGCGAAAGGGAGGGCCTATGTAGAACCGGGTGTTGCGCACTTTGACTTCATTAAGGATTCGGTTCATCTGGTTGTAGATTAAAGTAGGGATGTCAACCCAAAACCCGAAATCAAATCGATGCAAGGCACGGATGAAGTCCCCTCGCCGCTCTTCCTTGTGGCCTAGAGGGATGATATTCTTTTTGAGAACCACATCGAGGAAGAGAATAAGGCGTGGTAAGTTAGCCCGCCAGATGCTAGTACGGTTGTCATCATCCTGTCGCCCCTCATAAAATTCAGTTACCAGTGTCAGGATAGTGAGTTCCCGAGTGAATATCAGGAATTGTTCTGTATTGATAGTATCCATAGAACAATCTAGGACCTCGGTAATGGAAGCTCGCGTGACGGCTAACTCCACCCCGTCAATAAGGGATAAAAGTGCTTCCGGGGCCTCGTCACTGGTGTACATATTTTGATAAAATACTCGCACAATGCAAGGATATGCCGGTTCAGTGACGGTGCAGATGCCCAAGAAGCCCCAGTCTTCAAGTTGCCGGACACTCCACGCTGTGGATTGATGGCATCAGAAGTATTCCACATCAAAGGATGTATCACAGGCAACTGGTTTGTTGGCCCAAGCATCGGTTGGCACATCCCTAAATGCAATGTTGGCATTGCGAGGCCGTTTGGGTGCTCGGCAGGATGATGAAGACATCTGCACAAAATAATTCAACCAACACAACCAAAAATGTGGAACCATTATATTAGCACTCATCAAATACGACATGTATGCACAAATTACTCAAAACCTCATTGTCATCACACCACCAAATTTTATTTATTTATTTATTTAATATGATATTAAATTAACTATAGAAAATTAACTTACACTAAGTTAGCATGAGACAAATTTACAAACACACATATGAACAACAATGAATAAATAAATAAGAAAATAAAATAAAATAATCTAAGTTAGTAGAAGAAAATAAAATAAAAATTCAGAAAATAAAAATCAAAACTAAACATTTAAACTACAATTAAATCACTAAATAAAAATAAAACTACATCACTAACTTAACAATTAAACAAAAATAAAAATAAAAACAACCCACTACCCAATTAAACTAACAAGAACCACTAATTAAACAATTTAAACTAAACAACTAAAATATATAAAAATAAGCTAAATTATTATTATGATTATTACCTTTATTTCTGAGGGGTTTTTTTTTTTTTGGGTCGCACGTGTGCCGAAGAGGGCCACACGTGCAGTAGATTTGTTTGTTGCTCGCCCAGGTTTTTTTTTTTTTTTTAAGGATGAACCATAGATCATGATTTGAACAAAAATAAAAACAAAACTATACTTATCTACTCCTAAACCTACAAATCTAAACAAAAAGGAAAGTTTACCTTGAAAAAGCGAAGAAAGAGGGAGAAAGAATGATGATTCGCCGGAAAAAATGGTGGTTGCCGGAGATTCGACGGACGGAGAGGAAATAAGGCACCAGAGTGACATGGTGGTGAGAAAGAAGGAGAAGAAGAAGTTGGTGATAGTGGTGTGGATGGAGTTTGTGCGTGTGTGGTGTTGAGAGAGAGAGAGAGAGAGAGAAGAAGAAGAAGAAGAAGAAGAAGAAGAAGAAGAGAGGTAAAGAGATAATGTCCTGGGGAAAGTGATGGTCAAAAGAGAGGATCTAGGGTTTGTCAACAATTTTTTTTTTTGAAAAAATATAAAATAAGTAAATAAACATAAATAAACAAAATCTGCAGCTTGATATATATATATATATATATATTTCCTTTTTTTAAAAAAAATTAGGCCGCTCGTGTGCCCATATGGGCCGCTCGAACGCCTATTTTTGGGCCGCTCTAGCGGCGGGATTGGGCCGCTCCTACTGTTCTTGCGTAGAATGTTTTTGGACCTGGGCCACTCATGCTTCCATGGCCTCCGCTCATGCAGTGGATTTTTTTTTTTTAATTAGGCTGCTCAAGCGCCTATTTTTGGGCTGCTCCAACGACAAAATTGGGCCGCTCCTGCGGCGTGAAAGCAGTAGGCAATTGGCTTGGGCCGCTTGTGCTCCCAGCCACCCCGCTCGTGCGATCCATTTTGGAGCCTCCGCTCGTGTGCCCATTTGGGCTGCACGTGTGGTTTGTCGTTTTTTTTTTTTTAAAAAAAAAAAAACCCAAGTACAACCCAAATTTTTTTTTATATTTATTTTAATAAAAACCCAATCGCCATTTAAATAAAAATTTAAACAATTTCTACCTTCAATGCACATTTAAAATAATAAAAAAAAAATCAAAAATATCAAAATGCGCAACAAAACTATAATCTTCACGTGAAAACCACGGGGTACTACTTTTCTCCCTAATAGTGTGTGTAACTGTCCCTATTCTCCAACAGGGTGACAGACTAGGTTGATTCGGTATTTAGAATCGAGACGCATAAAGCTAACTCAACCTATGGGGCTGCCATACAGAGTTCAAGTTGGGCTGGTTTTGAAGCAATCTCCACACCCCTGGGTATTTAAACCAGACTCTAGTCTCGGAAATTCCAAACCTTTGCGTTCTAGGCTTTTCCATTCGAACTCTAGTTTTCACCATCTAAGTTGGTCTCCTAGGAATTCACTACAAACACAGTTAGGTGGCTATACCAGACCGTCAGATGCCGTTCAGGCACGGCAAACACCAAAGGAATTACACCTTTAGAGGAATTAAAGTCTCCTAGACTCAAAGTAATCACTACAGAAGATATATTGGGTCCGTCAAATGGACAACCTCAATCATTTCCCTTTCTCAATACCATCCACATAGTTTTTCAATCTTTGGCCATTGACCTTGAATGTCGTACCATCTTGTGGATTTTTAATTTCAACCACCCCATGCGGAAAGACTTCTATAACCTCATATGGGCCATCCCATCGAGACCGGAGTTTACCCGGGAACAACCACAATTTGGCATTGAACAACCACACTTTTTAGTGAGGCTTGAAGGACTTACGAGAAATATGTTTATCATGAAAGGCATTAGTCCTAGCCATGTCAGTTTTAGAGCTCTCATACACATCATTGCGAAGCTCCTCTAACTCATTGAGTTGGAGTTTTCGATGGTCACCGACTTTGGCCATATCAAAATTGAATTTCCTAATGGTCCACAAAGCCTGGTGTTCTAACTCAACAGGGAGATGGCACGGTTTTCCAAACACAATCCTATATGGAGGCATCCCAATGGGTGTCTTATATGCAGTACGATAGGCCCAAAGTACATCAACTAACCTAGTGGATCAATCTTTCCTATCGGGCCTCATAGTTTTCTCGTGGATGTGTTTAACTTCCCTATTAGATACCTCTACCTAACCACTAGTCTGGGGATGGTAGAGAGTGCCAACTTTGTGCGTGATCAAGTATTTGCGCACTATTGCCTCGAAGAATTGGTTGCAAAAATGTTTGCCATCGTCACTAATTATGGCACGTAGAAACCCAAAATGACAAAAAATAGTCTCATGGAGGAATTTAACCACAACCTTGTGGTCATTCGTTCTAGTTGCCACTGCCTCTACTCACTTGGAGACATAGTCCACAGCCACCAAAATGTAAGAGACCTATAAAGTCAATGCCCCAAACATCAAAAATCTCAACAATTAAAATAGGGGTCATCGGCATCATATCTCGCCGTGACATAGAGCTCATCCGTTGACAACGCTCGCAAGCTCTACAGAAGTTATGGGCATCTTTGAAGATAGAGGGCTAGTAGAACCCACATTGTAAAGCCTTGGCGGCCGTTTTCTGCCCACTGAAATGGCCGCCACATGCATGAGAGTGACAAAAGGTGAGAATGCTATAGGTTTCACTCTCAGGCACACAACGTCGAATCACTTGATTCGGACAATACTTAAACAATTTCAAGTCTTCCCAGAAATAATACTTGGCTTGTGAAAAAAATCGGTCTTTGTCTTGCTTAGACCAAGTTTTCAGAATTTGACCAACTACCAAGTAATTCACTATATGAGCAAACCATGGGAGGGTCACGTGTGAAACCGCAAGAAGTTGCTCGTCCGGAAACAAGTCGTGCAAGGCTAAGGGATCACTCGTGTGCTCAATAAAGATGCAGGATAGATGATCCACAACTACGTTCTCGGATCCCTTCTTGTCTCGGATTTCTAGGTCGAACTCCTGAAGGAGTAAAATCCGCCTAATCGATCTAGGTTTGGTCTCTTTCTTTGATAGTAAATACTGCAAAACGGCATGATCAGTGAAGATGATGACTTTAGAACCTAAGAGATAGGATCGGAATTTATCTACGGCAAAGGCAACAACTAGTAACTCTTTCTCAATGGTAGTGTAGTTTAATTGAGCATCAGAAAGAATACAACTAGCATAGGATATGACATGGGGCACTTTATTCACGCTTTGGCCCAAGACGGCGTCGATGGCAAAATCAGATGCATCGCACATGATTTCGAAAGGAAGGGACCACTCAGGAGATTGCATAATAGGGGCAGTAGAAAGAGCCGCTTACAATGTTTCAAAGGCTTTAATACAAGCCTCATCAAAGATAAAATGTGCGTCCTTAGCAAGTAAACTACACAAAGGACGAGATATTTTACTAAAATCTTTGATGAATCGACGATAAAAACCTGCGTGCCCTAGGAAAGACCTAACTTGACACACATAATTGAGTGGAGGAAGGCCTGCAATGAGGTCAACCTTAGCTTTGTCAACCTCTATACCTTGAGGGGACACAATATGTTCTAACACTATCCCCTGACGAACCATAAAATGACTCTTCTCCCAACTCAAAATCAGATTTGTCTCCACACAACGAATAAGGACTTTAGTTAAGTTTTGGAGACATTCTCCAAAAGACGGCCCAAATACAGAGAAGTCATCCATGAAAACCTCTAAAAATTTCTCTGCCATGTCAGAGAAAATAGCCATCATACACTGTTGAAAAGTCGCCGGTGCATTACATAGCCCAAAAGGCATGCGCCTATAAGCAAAAGTACCAAAATGGCATGTAAATGTGGTCTTTTCCTGGTCAGCAGGGTACATCGGGACTTAATTATACCTCGAGTAGCCATCAAGAAAATAATAAAAACCTTATCTTGCTAACCTCTCAAGAATTTGATCAATAAATGGCAAAAGAAAATGGTTCTTCCTAATCATGGAATTCAATCTCCTATAATCAATGCCCACTCGCCACCCAATAGTGGTTCGTGTGGAGACCAACTCTCCTCGCTCATTCTCAACAACAGTGATGTTTGATTTCTTGGGCACTACTTGTATGGGACTCACCCACTTGCTATCCGAGATGGGGTATATAATACCCGTATCTAACAGTTTCAATACCTCATTTTCACCACCTCTTTCATATTAAGATTAAGCCTCCGTTGCAATTCATGAGAAGGCCACAAACCACCCTATAACACTCCGATGTGCCACAAGAACACTCATTAATTGACTTTCGTGCTCAATAGTTAAGTCAGATGCAATGATGACAGGTAAAGTATCCTTTGGCCCTAAAAATGCATATTTGAGTGCGGCCGGGAGTGGCTTCAACTCAAGTGTAGGTGATGTGACTAAAGATAGTATGGCAGGCTCTCACGACAGAGGAAGAAGTGACTCAAACTGGGCTTTCTACGAAGGAAAATCTAGGGTAGAAAAAGCATTAAGTAAAGCGTTCACCTTCTCAACCGACCCGTTAATATCAAAATTTTCAAACCCAAAATGAGCTAGACAGGCCTCTAGAGGGTCCTCTACAAGAATGGAGAGTAAAGATTCCTCCACAATCCCATCCACAACATCCACAAATAAGCACTCCTCTCTCTCATGAGGTTGTTGGGATGCTTGGAAAATATTAAGTTTCACTTGCATATTCCCAAATGAAACTTCCATAATCCCAGTATGACAATTTATGCATGCATTGGCCGTAGTCAAGAAAGGTTGACGTAAGATCACTGGGATTTGTTTCTTAGAACTGGCTACCGGTTCCATATCTAAGACCAAAAAGTCAATAGGAAAATAAAACATATCGACCTTAACTAGCACATCCTCAATCACGCCACGTGGCACCTTGAGAGTAACAGTAGTGGGCTTCAACTCGCCAAGCCCAAATTCTTCGTACACAGAGTATGGCAACAAATTGACACTAGCCCCTAAATCTAACAAGGCCCTATCAATAAAATGGTCCCCTATAATGCATGCAATGGTTGGGGCACCCAGGTCTTTAAGCTTAGGGGGTGTGTCATTCAACAAGATGAAGCTTACTTGCTCCGTGAGTATAACCTTTTGGTACACTTGTTTCCTAGATTTACACTTTTGCGTACAAAAGTCCTTCAGAAATTTAGCATAGAAGGGTACTTGTTTAATTGCCTTCAATAAGGGGAGGTTGATTTTCACTTGTTTAAAGACCTCTATTATCGCTTCCATGGATGTCGCCTTTTTATTAAAAGGGGACGGTGTATCAAGGTATTGGGGAAAGGGTGCCTTAGGCACATATGGTGCCTTAGGCTCGTGTGAAGTGCTAGGGACTAAGTCATCCCTCTTAGGTGTTTCTCCCTCATCCTTTCTCGCATTGGGTGTAACACTGTGGTCACCCTTCTTAGCCCTAGTTGCATCAGACGCAACTAACTGAGGCTCTACTTCTCTCCCACTTCTCAAAATAATCACCACTTGCACCTGCTCATGGTGCTTTCCATTCCCACCTGACCCCTCTGCGGCGTATTGACTCTTAGGGTTGGCTACAGTCTGACTTGGTAATTTTCCTTCCTCCCTTCTATTCATGTTGTTAGTCATTTTACCTAATTGGGCCTCTAGCTTGACAATAGAGTGAGTATGGAAGTGAACTACCTGTGCTAACCCCTTAAGTTCTGAGAGAACTTCGAACACCTAAGTCTCAAAGGCAAAGTTTCCCTGAGGAACAGACGGGGGTTGTGGTTGCCGGTAAAGTTGTGGGGGTCAGTAAGGTTGTGGTGGTCCGTAGGAAGATTGGTTGGCAAAATTATTAAAATTTTGCCTTGGTGGTAGAGAGATGTAAGAAGTGCCTTGTGAAGGAGGTCTCCATGAAAAATGAGGGTGATTTCTCTATCCCGGATTGTATATGTTATAGTATGGGTCATTACCCAAATTGGAGAATCCTTGAGTCATATTCACATGCTCTTGGACTAATTTTAAAAATTGTGATGCCGAAGGGAACTCACTCAAGTCATGAGCAGGGCTCACACAAATAACACATGCCTCGTGAAATTGAGGCTGATCTTGCTATGTAGGGGCATGTCCTGCAGCTAATAATTGGTCCATTTTGTGGGACAATGCCTCTACTTGTTGGGCAAACTCTAGGTTTTGCTTAACCTCATAAATGCCCCCTCTCTTCGGGGCTCCAACTACTGGTTGCTGGACTTTGTCGGGCTGTAGAGGCATGGTGAAGGGAATTATCACTTAGGTTCTCAAACAATTGCCATGCCTCGGCATCATTTTTGGACATAAAAGTCCTACCACAAGAGGAATCCACCATTTGGCAGTGAGGCTCAGTTAAGCCATAGTAAAAGGTCTGCACAAGTTGCCAATCAGGCACTTGGTGGTGGGGACACTGTTGGAGAAGGTCACGAAGTCTTTCCCACATCTCATGAAATTGCTTGCCATCAATTTGAGCAAAATTGGTGATGGCTCGCCTAAGTTGGTTGGTTTTATCGATGAGAAAGTACCTCTTCAAGAACCATTGCTGTAATTGGTCCCAAGTTGTGATTGAATTAGCAGGTAAGGAGTTCAGCCAGTGTTTCGCTTTGTCCTTTAATGAGAATGGGAACAATCGCAACATTAAGGCCTCATTTGTGAAATTCTGGATCCTCACTGTAGAGTAAATTTCCAGAAATTCATTCAAATGTTTATAAGGATCATAATGAGCTAGTCCATGGAATGATGGGAGCATTTGTATGGTGCTGGACTTAATCTCATAATGAGCAGTAGTGGTGTCGGGTACTTGGATACATGATGGTGATGTATATGCAGTGGGTGTAAAATAATCCTTAAAGGTCCGGTTGGGCCCATTCGGGACATTTGAATTTTCCATCTCTAATGGCTCAAAGTGTGGATATGAATATTCAAGCCTAGGAACACGGGCAAAGGCTCTAACTTTCTTAAGAATCCTTTCTAGTTTAAGCTCCAAACTCCACAATTCGGGGCGACAAGAACGGCGCCCATGCATACACTACTCACACACACATACACTAAGTTCCGACTTTGTGCACTAAGTTATGAAAGCAAAATACCAAAGGGAGAAATACTCACAGCGATTTAACGAAAATAATTTACTCGTCTTGCGGGTGCTTGACGTGTAGACGTTGTCTCCAACCTCCAATTGAGCTTTGTCTTTCTTTTTAGCACTTTGGTGCTTTGTTTGCGAGTGTTTGCTTCTTTTTAAGCACTTTAGTGCTATGGTTTTCTTCTTTTTTTTTTTTATTTTTAATATAGATCTTGGTTGCGCTTCACTTGCACTTCGGTGATAGTTCCACTTTCAAATGCTCTGCACACTTAGCAACATGAAAGCATAAAATTCTAAACTAAAAATTAAAATAAGAATGTAACTTTAAATTAACTAATTTCACCAGAAGTCCCCGGCCATGGCGCCAAAATTTAATGGATCGTTACACACACCAAATATAAACACTAAACTATACCAAATTCTATTAGAATAATGGCAAGTCCAAGTATCGATCCACAAGGACAAATGTGAAATTAGACTAATTCAATTGCTAAATTCCTAAATTAATTTTGATTAAAAAGATTGAGAAATTTTATGACTAAATAGGAATTAAATAAAATTGAGAAATTAAATTGACAATTAAAATTAGGGTTTGAGATATTAATTTTTGGAAAAAAATCATAGGGCAAAGAATTCACCACTAACCATATAAATGAGATTAAACATCGGCTATCAATTGTAATCCGATTTGAAATACCCAATATTTCACAACTACAAGTTTGAAATATTGATCAAGAGGGTTGTTGCATTCAACGTACATGCACGAGTCATCCCAAGTAGCACGAGGCGTTTGCTCTAAACTACGGTAGCAACACAACCCGTCTCTCGTAGCATGACTCATCTCTTGCTTTGAATACAAACACAAATAAACTAATGTATAGAAAGCATTAAACAATCACAGAGAGTAAAATATTTGAAGAGATGAAAAGAACAATGATTAAAAACTTCTAAATCATCCATACATTGATTCAAACTGATTCACAATCAAAGCTTATGAAAAATGCTATTACATGGCTAGGGTTTTATCAAAACCCTAGAAAAGAAGTCTAGCTACTCATGGAGGAGTGGGAAGAGGAAAAGGATGAAGAAGAAGCCCCCATGGAAGCCTCCTTTAAGCTTGAGAAGAAATCACTTCTTTAAAACCCTAGTCTCGCTTTTCTCCATAATAAATTTCGAACCCTAATTTTGCCTATTTTTCTTCTTTTATTCTCAACAAAATAGACCCAAAATTATGCGCACGTGTCCCTCGGTGGGCCGCTCTAACGGTGGTGGGCCGTACGTGCGGTGGTCTGGCTGGCTCAGATTTTTCGCTTCTTACTCGGAGAATATGCTTTCGCACACTTTTTGATTGAATTTGCATGTTACCTGCCAAATCTGTACAAGTGCACAAAACACATCATCTCCACTAAATAAACAATATTGAAAGACTAAAAATGTAACTTCAATGGCCTCAATGTGGTACTTTTCGGCCTACATCAGTGATTCAGTTTACTATAAAGTGCATTATTTGTTGTTTTTAGAGAGAGAAAAAAAAAAGACAAAGTGTTTTCTATTGAAGGCTGTTTTATATGAGTTTCCTTGGTGTATAGAAGGTGATCGATTGATCAACGAACTAAAGATTGTCAAACATCAAGGATTGTTCTTATTATTTCGTTCACAAAAGAGAGAAGTGTTCTTTGGTGGATTTCGAAGAACTTGGGCTTGAAGTTTTGGTGGATTCCGAAGTGGCTCATCATCGTGGATTCAACATCAGCATTGTGGATTCAACGTTGGGTAAGACAACTTCGAGGTAAAGACGGTGGTGGACTATGCACATTGGGGTCGATTCAATTCTGACAATTTGTAGAGATTGGTGTCATATTATTGAAGATCCAATTGTTGGCAATTCACATCTCATGCTTGTTTTTTGGGAAGAATTTTTGAAAATTATTGCTCACTTCAAAATGATCAGTCAAAAAAACAAGTGTCTATCTCATCACAATAGGGTGTAATCATGAAATGTTTCAAAAGGTTTCATGGGTGTTTAGAGCAACTCGAAAATCTACACTCAAGTGAGATGTCTCAAGTTGATATAGTAAGATTTCATCTTTATTTATTATGTTGGTTTTTTATTTTGTCTCATCTAAAAATTAACTAATTAATTAATTTAATATTTTATTAATACAGATGCTTTAAGCAAAACTTTTATACCATCAAGATGAAAACAAACATTTTACTTTTGAACATTGTTGGCCCATCTTGCAAAACAATATTAGGTGGCAAGATATAACTCCTACGAATATAGTGAAGTCAAGGATACATACACTATTTTCTCTTGATTCAGCCCCTGAATCCCCCTATGGATAATTACATTTTTCTTGAAGACGATAATAGTCCAAGTGTTGGTAACAATTTAAGTGTTGGTAATGATCCAATTGGTAAGGGTAGTGTCTCTGCAAGGGGTAAAAGGCCTATAAGTAGAAAATCTGCAAAAAGAATTATTTCGAAAAGTCAAGTCATTGAAGTTGAAGTCCACAAATTTAACAATATGTTGGAGACATTTAACCAACACCTTATTGAGAAAGAAATCATAAAAACTTAAAGAGAAGAAAAAAAGGACTCAAGTAGGAGATGAAAGAAATTGAGATAAAAAAGGAAGAACATTCGATAATGATTACGAGCAATTCAAATTACTATTTTATCCTACCTCCTGATAAATAATTATGGGAGAATGTATATTTTCATTTTGCAAAATCTTTAGTATTTCTTTTTAAATGTAATATTTATTTTGCAATGTAATGTAATGGTCCATGTAATTTTGAGTATTTTTTTATGTTCCAATGTAATTTTACTTTTGTAATGTAATGTTGACTATTTTTTAGTATAATTTTATTTTTTCATTATTATTATTAAAAAATACAAAGATTGTTTATTGTTTAATTTTTAATGTAGTTAATAAATTTTTTTTTTAAAATTTTTGTAGGGGTATATTTTTTGGTAGGCTGAATTATATTTCAATTTTTTAATTTTTTTTATATATATTTGTCTAGTCAGGTAAAATGTAAATATTTAATTTTTTTAAGAAAAAGTTTGAAAAAGGTCATGAAAGACAAAAAAAAAATAAACAATAAAAAAATCATTGACAAATTTATATCCAAATAATACCTATAAATTAGAAGGAAAGTTGGTTAAGATTTGCCAAAATAACATATACTACAAATATAGATAAAGATCACACTTTTTTGGTGTGATGTATGTTTTTTAATCACACCTTTTAAGTTTTATTAAAGTGTGGTCTTTAGGAGTGTGATTAAAAATGGTCATTTTTAATCACACCTTTTAAGTGTCATTAAAAAATGCTTTCATCACATCTTTTAAGTGTGATTAATAATATTTAGATCACACCTTTTAAGTGTGATTAAAAACATTTAGATCACACCTTTTAAGTGTGGTTAAAAACATTTAGATCACACCTTTTAAGTGTGATTAAAAACTTTAGTTCACACCTTTTAAGTGTGATTAAAGACTTTAGATCACACCTTTTAAGTGTGGTTAAAAACATTTAGATCACACCTTTTAAGTGTGATTAAAAACTTTAGTTCACACCATTTAAGTGTGATTAAAGACTTTAGATCACACCTTTTAAGTGTGGTTAAAAACATTTAGATCACACCTTTTAAGTGTGATTAAAAACTTTAGTTCACACCTTTTAAGTGTGATTAAAGACTTTAAATCACACCTTTTAAGTGTGATTAAAAACATTTAGATCACACCTTTTAAGTGTGATTAATAACTAATAAAACCTGCGATAAAAAAAAATTGACATATTTAAAGAATAATCAATATTATTTTTGCACGCGCATTTAAATAATGTAATACACACTATATACTATATTTCGAATCACAATCATATATTGAATGAAATAATATTATATATTTCATAAATGAAAGTTAAATGTTTAAAAGTATATACAAAGAAATTAATAAAAAAAAAATTAACTGTGATTACATATATTAAAAAATAAAAAATAAAAAACTTGAAAAAAGTAAATTCTTGAATTCTTTGACCATATTTTGCATATCTCCAAGAAATTTTTGACCTGAAAAATAAAAAAACAAATTAATAGTTATATATTGAACAGACTACTAAACTAGTTATTCAAGTCCAGATACAGATCATGAAATTTAATCACTTGCAAATCAAATTCCATTCTACATGAAGATCAGATTAAATATATTATCTATAATAGATTTATGCACAGCAGTTGGTATCATGAATGTAAGGTATGGGCGCATAAGTCAGTAGGAACACATTATGTTGCTCCCCTATAGCATAGATAACCAAATTTGGATTTGGAATGGATTTATGTCTAGATCAATACAAATCAAATTTGTCAAGAGCCTTATGCAATATGGAGTATCAATATTGCATTCAAGCACAAGAAACTAAATGTGGTGGACACACGAGAGCAACTAACCTTAAAAAGCCAATGAGGACTCTCTGCACAGAATTCCATTAAAACAGCAAGTACTGCAGCAGGAATGGCAGATACCCAAAAACACACTCGCCACCTGTGCACATGATCAAGATATTTATAGTTATTAGTCAATAATATAATCCAATCAAACAACCAACAGAACAACATGCCTTGAGCAGGTCTTGACAAATTATGTATATTCCAATATGGTTGTATGTCATGCCATGCATCTTACCAACCCACAATATCCTTCGCTGGGATACCTATGAATAGAGCCCCCATAAGTCCAAGACATGTTGCAATTTGAGTGAAGCTCCCATAAGTACCCCTTACAAAGGCTGGTGAAACCTGTTCATGAAGGCAAAGGATAATCGGGTAAATATGAGCACACCAACAATGGAACTAAGCAATGCCAACTTATGCCCACAATTAAAACAAACTAAACATCATTGCATTTACCTCTGATACATAGAGAGCTGCAACAGGTGGGCTGAGACCCATTCCAGTTCCAACAAAAAACCTCCCAAGAAGCATGCCCCCAAGAGTATTTGTGGTGGCACTGAAAGTATCAAGGTTGAATATCCTTTCGGTGAGTGTCATGCATAAAACTTTAAAAGAGCAAGGAAGCATGACTACAGACATGAATTCAGAAACTCTCCATTTTACAGGAGTTGGTTGTGCCGAGTTAACTGATAATGTATATCAGCCTTCATTTCTTAAGCATACAGCACAACATGAAGTGTGTGTATGTATAATATTTTCCAACCTTATTTTCAATAATGAAGAGGCAAAAATAATGCTGAAGTTTGAGTGAACACAAACAGGAGAAGCATCTGAAGTTACACAAAAGGTGCACCTCAAGCAAGCCAACTTGAGCAACTCAAGTTATAACTCTCACTATAGTATAACAAGTGTAACACCAACAATTAAAGCAACTATGTGAAATGTAACACCAACAATTAAAGCAACTATGTGATTCATATCTATGGAACACACTCATTATTTTCATGGTATCATCATTAGGCATATTGTCAAACACATGGTGAGCAAAATATAAAATTGTAGTAGTCCAATCAAACACCAACAAGATAGAAATCTATCAAGAAAAAAGAAAGTAACAGATATACATATTATGAAGTTTATGATACAATCAGTCAATGAATGGGAAGTAAAAAAAAAAATCATTCATCAAATCCATCAGGTCAAAAATTATAGAAAAATCCATATATAGAAACTCGAACAACAATCACAAAACACAAAAAGATATAAAAAAATTACAGAAATTAAGATCAGAAACTTCATATATAAAACTCTGATATAGAGTTTAGAAATCAGAGTTTACTTGGTCCCTATATATTTAGAAATCAAAGTTTCAGAGTTTTAAACTTCATATATATCAATAATTTTAACAGTTTAGAGAGTACTGACCTAGGTTTTCGATACCAGGTAAGAGAGAACTCGGAAGAGAAGTAAATCGACAACTGAGATTCTTCTTCAATGAATCGATGATGAAATCTTCCATTGATTGAAGATTGTGATGTAGAAAATGATGAAGAGAAAGAAAAAGAGATGATCGGATCAATATTGTAAATCATATATATGTGTGTATGCGGGGAGAGAAAGAGAGAGAGAGAGAGAAATGCACCAAAATTTGATGAAGATTGAGCAAATCTGCCATGGATGCTTCCAATCTGTATTGGAGCTCTAGAGAGAGCAAACTCGTTCAAGAGAGAAAGAGTCGCAACTTTTTGATTGCTAGCAAACCCTGTTAGGGCTGAAGTGAGGTCTCGATTTTTTAATGGTTAAAATGATTAAAATATTTGGTTGCAAAATGTTTTTAATTGATGATGACAAAAATGAACATAATACAATCAATCAGGCTTTAGAGGATTTGACAAAAATGAACATAATTGATGATGACAAAAATGACAAAAATGGCACATTGGTCCCTCCCGAGGTGTTAGGGGTGTTCTCGGGCCTTCTCATGGATTTTTCACGATTTTAGCCCCCTATAGCCTATTTTCAAGCCTAAGTACTGGAAAAGTGCATTTTTGGACTTAGTTTGAAAAAGTGTATTTTTCTACATAGTTTTCAAACCGGGAGTCCTGTTCTATATCCTTGCATATATTATTATGACTTATGAAGATGTATTAGATATTTAATTGGTTATGTTTCTTTTTCTTTTTTCTTGATGTTGCATTTCCATTTAACATATATATATATAAGTTTTCAATAATGCTACAATAAATAAAACAATATACATAGGTTTTCAGTAGGTTCACCCGCAGCCTCTACCAACAACCCATACAACAAATATAACATATCCGGATTTTCAGTAGGTTCACTCTCAACCTCTTAAGACCATTATGGATTTTCAGTAGGCTCACTCTTAACCTTATCCACGTGTGTGATTGTGCACATGCGTGTGTGTATATATATACATATCAATGTGCAAAAGATACATGCTCGTCAATTCCTGTCTAAGGCCTTTGCGAAGAGTCACCTTAAGATGAAATTTGATTACAAGATCCACAAAACCTAAGGCCAACACATTCAAAGAAAAACACAGCATAACTAATAAGTGTTCAAAGAAAAACATTCACCTAAACTTAATTATATTTAACATGAAGATTACACAAAATTTCATAATTTCACTACCTAAAGAATTATATAGTTAATTAAATTAAAAAAAGTTATAGAAAAAAAATTGTATTTATCAATAATACTAATCTGATGCCACTAACAAGGAGTCTAGTACTTACCCAAAAAAAATAAGGAGTCTAGTGAGTGGTCCTTTAATTTGAAGGGACATTACAAGTGTTCATTGCTTGCATACTGATTTGGCTTTTTCTTTGGGAATAACCCAATTCATTACCTTTAAGTCATAATCATTGCCTTTATTAAAGTTAAAGAAGATAGGGAAAAAATAAAATAAATAAGAGCAATGCAAATCCCAAATCTTCCCAAAATGGTTTAGTTCACTGTTGAGAGAATTCAATTGAATCTTATAGTTGAAATGACTATTATACTAAATGCTAATGCTGAGGGAAATATGTAAATCTTTCCACATAAATATATGTATCCATGCATATGAAGTTAAATTTGTCCTTACAAATCCCTTTAAATGTGCCATTGGCATGAAATCTAAATTTGTTGTTAGATAGTGACCGCAGGTCATGCAATGCATTATGCATGTAATTAAATAAAGAATGTATCCTTCAATTATGTGTTAAGATGCAGCAAATCTATCATACTTATATCAATTTCATGTCTTATCATCAATCTTGTAGATCTTTTACTCTTTTCTTTTTTATTTATTTTTTTATATATTGTAGATCTTTGCATGTGAACATGTGATGCAATATTCAAAAGAAGTGAATGTTTTGAGGGAACAATAGTTCATCTATTTATAGACAATTTTCAGAAAGGATATCAGTTTCCAGACACTTTTCAGAAAGGATATCAGTTTAAATTGTTATTAAAATATTTTTAAAAATATTAACAGAAAAATAAAAATGGTATATAAAGGTTAGTGTTTCTGATTTTGAGTGTACATGGTTAAATGGGGGGTGTAAAGAATTGCTTTTCGGGTGTAAATAGAAGCACCCCATCCATAATAAAAACAGAGCAGATAATAAAAACTCCAAAGAGATGAGAATAATAAGGTCCGGTCTCATAGTACCTGCACAATTTTGTTAGACTTGGCCTAGGCATTTAAGCAGGCCCATCTCTGCAAGAAACATTGAACTTAGTCATTGTATTGATTAGATTAAGTAGTTAATAAAGGTTTATTGAAAATCGGTTAAAATTTTGAACCAAAAGGGAAAGTCCAATGATATCATATTGTTGATTAAGAGTGGTAAGAAATATTGCAGACAAGGAAAACAAACTAATAAACAATAAGTTGTTTTTCCTAATCAATAACAGTAAACAATCAATGAAAGTATGTTATTATTGGTTTAGGCATATTATCAAATACATGGTGAGCAGAAGATAAAATTCTAGCAAAACAACAAAACAATGACAATACATAGGCTGAGCCAAATATTAAATAGAATTGGGGTAATAACAAGCATCAATCTAATACAAAAGCATAGAAATCAAGTATTGACATCTCCATAGAAGACAAAGAAACAGCAAACCAAAAAATTACATACCAGATTGTTTGGATTTGCAGCTGGTTTGTGAAAGAAAAAAGCATACAGAGTTCAGCCCAAATGCAAACTGCAGAATAAAAGAAGATACAACACTCAAACGAACATTCATTGTAAGAAATTGAACAATTTCTTTGATAAACTTGAGAGTAATTTGCAGAAAACAAATTAAACAATTTACACCTCTTAATATCTCACGACTTGAGAAACAAGCTTGGGTGAAAAGCACACCACCTAATCTGTAAGGGCACAGGTGCCTGGAATTGATGAAGAGCTTGCTGGAGAAGCACAGAATAGAGGTCAGCCAGTGTCATCATAGCTTCCCTAGCAATCTTCAATGAGGGTGATTTCGCAATTTCCTCTTTCTTAGATGAACTGTTGTTAGACTCAAGTTTTGCTTCTTTTATAGATAGTTATATATATATATATATATATATATATATGCATACGTATATAAACACAACCAAAAGAAACCTAATTTAAAAAAAAAATAAAATAAAAATCAGATTGTGGTTCTTCTCAAAATAAAAACCAAATTTATAAAACAACCTTCAATTCATTGCCTTTTATTGGTAATTTTTTGTATGGGCATGATTTTTTTATTTTATTTTTTTGAACTAGTATGGGCATAAATTAACTCCCTATAATTAACAGCTCTTTCTCAACTTCTTTGCAAAACCTAATTAATTCCAAGGCAATGTTCTATCAACATTCCTTGAAAAGAAAAGAAGTGAGAATTATTGCCTTGTATCCCACAAGATTTCAAGCAATTCAAATTTGCCAACATAAGGAAGTAGATGATATATCCTTAGATTAAATTAAGTTAGGGTTAGGGTTTTGAAACTTTGAAGGGTTTTATTCCTTATTCTTCACTTTTCATTCTTTATTCTTCCATATTGAGAGAGTTTATAAACTAATTTTAGATATAGAATCAGAAATAAAAAATCCATTGGATATGGAGATACAAAACCATAGTTGAAAATTTTGAATGGCTTTAAAATTATTTGGTAACACTAATTCAAAATCAGATTGTATACCTTGAATTATGGTGCAACAATTGAATATAGATTCCAGAAACCCTTGACAACAAAAAAAAAAAAAAAATGAAAATCGAAAAAAATACAAAGCAGATAGACAAACAGAGTTCAGTTAAGAAATTGGGACAGAGAAGCAGATGAGGAGTGAGATACAGAGAAAGAGCAAACAAACCTACTGAGCCAGAATGAAGCGACGATGGTCACAGCAATGGCAAACTGCAGAAACTCGATGGTTGACAAATGTTTGTGCAGACAAGCGATTGTGAGAGAGAGAAAGAGAGAACTACAAATCGTAAGAGAACAGCTATGCAAGGGTGAAAATCATGGAGAGAGATGAGGGGTTTTACCTACCAGCAAATAAAGAGGTGATTCTGAGTCTCCCGAAGATGGAAGATGTAGATGGAGAGAGAGAGAGAGAGAGAGAGAGAGAGAGAGAGAGAGAGAGTTGAGCGTGAAAATGAGATAGGGGGGAAAAGAATAATCAGAGGGGGATTTGATGAAATTTGGGAATTTTGGGCACCAAGGGTTTCAGAAGGAGCCCCTTTTTTTTTTTAATGCCAAAAAAAAAAAAAAAACTATTTGTGACGGGATGAAAAAGTTGTCGCAAAAAACGACGTCATTTTATATAATAAAATTATAGGAGACGGAATTATTTCCTTGCAAAAAATTTTGTACAATGGTGACGAAAATTTTCGTCTCTGAAATGACACCCAAATATTCCCCGAAATTTTACAAGGGCAGGAATTTTTTTGCCACGAAAAATAAAATATAGAGACGAATAAAATTTTCGTTACCTATTGTTTTATTGATTTTAAGTATTTGATAACGAAATTTAGTTTTTCTCTCTGAAAATATTATAATTGGAGACGAAATCTTACTTTTATCTCTAAAACATGTATATTTAGAGACGAAATTATTTTTCGTCATGCGTTTTCGTCACTAAAGACCTTTTTTGTTGTAGTGGTAGATCGGCTGTGCGATGATGATCGGTGCGATGAGATGAACAACGAGAGGTGAGAGGGTGATTCTTCTTTTTTTGGGGGGTCACAAATAAAATTTAAACAATAAAATAATATCGTTTAATTCTTTTCTTTTTTTTTTGTGACGCGGGTTGCTGTCGTTAAAAAATTTTATTTTTTGTTAAAATAAATTTTTTTTGTAGTTAATGAAAAAAATTTCATTTTTTTTTAGTTACTAAGATTGAAAATTTATTTGTTTCATTTTTATTTTAATTAAAAAAAATATTATTATTATTTTTTATTTGGTAGAAGTAGGGGTAATATTTTAATGAAAAATATTTTCCACTAAAATAAAAGTTTATTTTCTGTAGTCAATGAAACATATTTTTCTACGGCCTATTTTTTTTGGTTAGTAAAAATCTTGAACTATTTTTTTTGTGGTAGAGGAAAGGGAGCGACATTAGTGGTGGAGGTGGTGGATAAGAGATGATGGTGGTGGTGGTGGTGGTGGTGGTGATGGCAAAAAATATTAGTGGTGAAGTTGTGGTAGTGGTAGTGTAGATGGAGTGGCAGGGGTGAAGGAGAGGTAATGGCAGTAGTAGTGGCAGTAGTGGTAGTGGTGGTAGTGGAGTGGTGGCGATGGTAGTAGTAATGGTAGTCGTAAAGGTGAAGTGGCGACAGTAGAAGTAGTGGTGGCGGTGGAATGACGTTTGCAGTAGTGGTGAAGGTGGTAGAGGAGATGGGTGGTGAGAGAGAGAGAGATGAGTGAGAGACGGATAGAAGAGATAGAGAGAGAGAATAGAGCGGGAATGGAAAACAAAAACAGGCGGGAATAAAAAATATTTTTTTTTGTCAGAAATGAAATTTAAATAACAAAATAATGTCGTTTAACTTTCTTTTTTTTTTTTTTTGCGACGGGAGTTGCCGTCGTCAAAAAAAAATATTTTTTTGTTAAAATATAATTTTTTTGTAATTAATGATTTTTTTTTTTTTTTTTTTTGTTGTAGAGGATAGAGAGTGGCAGTAGTGGTGAAGGTGGTGGATAAGAGATGATGGTGGTGGTGGTGGTAGCGGCGAAGGAGATTAATGGTGAAGTTGTGGTAGTGGTAGAGTAGATGAAGTGGCAAGGGTGAATGAGAGGTAATGGTAGTAGTAGTAGCAGTAGTGGTGAAGGTGGTGGATAAGAGATGATGGTGGTGGTGGTGGTGGCGGCGAAGGAGATTAGTGGTGAAGTTGTGGTAATGGTAGAGTAGATGAAGTGGCACGGGTGAATGAGAGGTAATGGTAGTAATAGTGGCAGTAGTGGTAGTGGTGGCAATGGTAGTAGCAATGGTAGTTGTAGAGGTGAAGTGGCGACAATGGTAGTAATGGTGGTAGTGGAATGACGTTTGCAGTAATGGTGAATGTGGTAAAGGAGATGGGTGGTGAGAGAGAGAAAAATGAGTGAGAGACAGATAGAGGAGAGAGAGAGAGAGAGAGAGAGAAAGACAGAGTGATGAGCGAGAGAGAGACAAAGTGGTCGCTAAAAATGCATTTTCTTGTAGTGGATAGATAAATCGAGAGGGAGCTCAGTAAATAGAGAAGACAGAAGGGAGAGAGTGAGCAACGCGAACATAGTGGGAGAGAAAAAGAGAAAGAAAGAGAAGAGAGAGAGAGGGACAAAAAGATAGAGAGTGAGAGACAGAAAAAAGATAGAGAGAGAAGAGAGATGAACAAGAGAGAGAGATAAAGAGAAGAGAGATGAGCGAGAGAGACATAGAGAGAAGAGAGATTAACGAGAGAGAGAGGAGAGAGATGAGCGAGAGAGACAGAGAAAGATGAGAGAGATAGAGAGAAGAGAGATAAGCGAAAGAGACAGAGAGAGAAAAGAGATGAGAGAGATAGAGAGAAGAGAGATGAGCGAAAGAGACAGAGAGAGAAAAGAGATGAGAGAAGAGATAGATGAGTGAGAGACACAGAGAGAAAGAGAGAGAGAGAGAGAGAGACAGATAGACAGAAAGAAAAGAGTGATGAGTGAGAGAGAGAATGAGAAGAGAGAGGAAGATGAAAAAATGGGTGAAAAGATATAGACAAAGAGAGAGGGAAAGAAAAAAAGAGCGAAAAGAGATAAACGAGAGAGAGACAGAGAGAGATGAGCGAGAGAGATAAAGAGAAGAGAGATAGAGAAGAGAGACAGAGAGAGAAAGAGAGAGAGAAAGAGAGAGAGAGACAGACAGACAGACAGACAGACAACAGACAGACAGAGAAGAGTGATGAGTGTGAGAGAGAGAGAGAGAGAGAGAGAAGAGAGACAGAGAGATAGAAAGATGAAAAAATGGGTGAAAAAGTTCCGTGTCTAAAGCCTCATTTTCTAGTAGTGAGTCATCTCTATCATTCATGGGTAGAATAGAGGCGCGGATTTGGGAATTGCATATTTTATATAAAAATCAAATTGAAATATTTTATACAATCACACCTATTTAAGGAGTGTGATTAAAAAGTAGTAATATATATATAATCACACTTTAATTAAAATGTGTGATTAAAAAATATATATATAATCACACTTACTTAAAAAGTGTGATTAAAAAGTAGTAGTGTATATATAATCACACTTTAATTAGAAGGTGTGATTAAAAAATATATAAATAATCACACTTTAATTAGAATGTGTGGTTAAAAAATATCTATATAATCACACTTATTTAAAAAGTGTGATTAAAAAGTAGTAGTGTATATATAATCACACTTTAATTAGAAGGTGTGATTAAAAAATATATAAATAATCACACTTTAATTAGAATGTGTGGTTAAAAAATATCTATATAATCACACCTATTTAAAAAGTGTGATTAAAAAGTAGTAGTGTATATATAATCACACTTTAATTAGAAGGTGTGATTAAAAAATATATAAATAATCACATTTTAATTAGAATGTGTGGTTAAAAAATATTTATATAATCACACCTATTTAAAAAGTGTGATTAAAAAGTAGTAGTGTATATATAATCACACTTTAATTAGAATGTGTGATTAAAAAATATATAAATAATCACACTTTAATTAGAATGTGTGATTAAAAAATATATATATAATCACACTTGTTTAAAAAGTGTGATTAAAAAGTAGTAGTGTATATATAATCACACTTTAATTAGAAGGTGTGATTAAAAATATATATATATAATCACACTTAATTGAAAAGTGACATAAAAAATAAATATTATCACACTCAATCAAATTAAGTGTGATTAAAATATCAATCTAATTTTTTTTATCACACTTCCAATAAAAGTGAGATCTTTTTTTTTGTCAAAGTGTGATCTTTAACTATTTTTGTAGTAGTCACCAATGGAGCGACAATACTATAATTTGACAAATTACTACAATTCATTGCCAAATTATAGCAATGACAATGCTATTATAACATTTGCTATTGGAAATGCTCTTTTGCATACAATCCTAGATATTATGTTTGTTTAAGTTATGTTTTGAAAAATTACAGGCAGATTAATGAATGTTTGCATAATGTTATGTTTTTGTTTGGTGAACATGTTATTATTATTTTTAAAATTTATGATTGGTTGAATTTTTTTGAAAATGTTATATATGATTTTTCTTATGAATAGATTATGTAAAGCCGCAGTTCCAAACTGAGCCAAACCGTATTTAAATGGTTTGGTTGGATTGATTCCATGATTAAAATGGATTGATTTGGTTCCAGTTTTTATGGAATTATAGACAATGGATTGATTTTGATTTTACTCCAAACCGAACCAATCCATGCTCACCTCTAGCCTTATTGATGAAGTTGTGCTCGATAACCCCAAGGTTTGGATGAGTTGGTAAGACAATGACTTGCGTGATCAAAGGTCTTGGATTCAAAACCTATACCAACTTTCTTATAGCCCTTGACTGAAATTGGGGGATGAGGGGTGGGTTTCTCGACATTCTCCCCTAGTTGCCTTGTAAGGTTGGGTCAAATTTGGGCCCGGCCTTGGGGTTCCCGGTCAAAAAAAAAAAAAAAAAAAGGTTGTACGCGATGAATTTGTTGATTACACTTTGTTCTTAGGGTACAAAATTCTCTGTCTTCCTTTTTCGGTGCATTATTAATCATTAAATCATGTATTAAGATTTACGTTATTTGTAATTCTCATATAATCTAATAATTAAAAGTGTACTAAAGCATGAAAATAAAAAAAAATGTAAGGACAGAAGATCCTCAACCAATAATGCTACAACTCTAGAATAGCAGTTAATAAGCATTGTTACACTTTATGTAAATCTAGATTCCAGACATTAAAGCGAGCTATGTCCACCTCAAGTATCTAAAGTTTATATATTAAAAAGAATGGTTTAGGTTTAAACTGTGTTATTTTTAATTAAGACAGCACTTCTGTTTAGTACCAAATTCCTTTCTCTTTGCCAGCATTAAGAATATCTTATGACTGTACAATCAAACAAAGCAACTACATTGGCTTTTTCCAGTGCTTCCCAATTTTTTTATTTCAGTGGACAACATGTACGGAGTTGATGACTAAATTTTTTCTTCTGCCAACAGGCAAGAGTTGGCCATTTCTAAGAAAATTGAAATTTAATAAATAATTTTTTAAATTGATAATTGATCATTAAACTTATATGTGCCTCCCCAATGTCTGGTTAGTCTAGTACGTACTTTAGAGATCAACCTTACATAAACTAGCCAGCTGGGAGGAGTTAATCATTTCCTAATTAACAACATATCTCAATTGTTTTAGACATGTAATTTTGCGTAAAAACCTTTTTTCCCGGCATATGGGGTGGTAGGAGGTGTGGTTTTTTCCCAATTGATTTGGAGGTGATGGTGGTGGCTGTGGTGGATGGAAGTGGCGGTCTGGGATGAATGAGGGAGAGAGGAAGGGAGAGTGGACCATTTTGATTTTTGGCTAATTTCTTAATAAATGTTATTAATTGGACTAAATTAAGTGTGAAAATTAAACTGTAAAATTGATGCACATGAAATTACACTGAGCACATTGACACAATTAGCAAATTATGTGGATCATAAAAAAAATAAAATTGATGTTATGGGAGGAGTAAAAATCTATGACCAGACCCAAACAGATGCCTATTGCATATCGAGGGAAGCCCAGATGTCGAGAGGCTCCATGAGAGCTAAACCCGACCAGCAAGGGGAGGCAGATCACGCGATAACGAACCAGGTACACACTCAAAAACCAGTCATCTCTATTCTATTCTTATATCTGTCAAGTATTGATTTGATTGTCAGAGTGCTCTCCCGACCAACACCTATGTTGGATAGTGTCTAATTGTCCTGCTTGTTTTGCAGGTCCAAAGGAGATTGGGCATTCATCTTACTCTCTTCCAGTTTGGGATAAACCTACCCTCCACTGTTGTAATGTGCTAATTTTTTGCGTCATCACATAAAATTCATAATAATTTTCTAAATAGAATTTTTAAACAGTAATGCTATGTATCTAGAAAAAAAAAAAAAAATCAAATTGTTCTTATAATTTACAATGCATGAATCAAATTCATTTTAAACATGACTCACATCATATTTTAGACTTTTTTTTTCACCATATTTCTTCAAATCTTATAACATTTTTACTTTCAAAATTCTATCCATGTCAAGTAGAGCATATTTTCATGCTGATCAAAATTCTATCCATGCTGATCAAAAAAAGTAGAGCATATTTTACTGGAATAATTTTCTTTTTTTAGTTTTGTTTGTTATCATTTTTTTCATGATGTATCTAACCCATTTTATTTTCAAAAATTGTGATATGATTCCTCTCACGCGAGCATGCTAGTTTGTTGTGGAACCCAACAATGGACAAAGAGGTACGTACCATACCATTCATTGAACTTGAATATTGACATATATACGTAAGTTTGGACATCAGTAATTATTTGGTACCTCAATTTCATGTATTTGTAGCAGTGTAATTTATAGAAATAGTTGTAGTTTTGAATTTGACAGAGCTATGAGCATAGATAGAAGCATGAAGTCAGGAACTTGTTCAGAGAATTCACGTTTGCTTGTTTACATTGTACTTTTTAGGCCAACCTTACATCAACTATATCCAACTACTTGTAATTAAAGCACGTTTCCTAACTACCAAATTAATATAAAAATTATCTATATATATAATTTTTATACATAAAATACGGACACAATAACGCGGTAATGCAATTTTTGTAATTTCAAATCACAATGATGAATCTTTTTTCTTAAAATGAAAGGACTACATAAAATCATGTCATTCTATATAAAAATTAAGAAAATTTTATCGGTACAACATTACCCAATTAAAATTTCTAAATGTCAATTGATTTAGATTTGTCATTCATGTTTAACCTTTTTCACCAGAATATGAGGTGGCGGAGTGTGTGCGAGAGAGGGGGATAAATGGACTATTTCAACCTTATTTTTTATTTTTGTTTCTCTTGTGTTATTAATTATACTAAATTAAATGACAAAAATGGTGCAATTGAAATTTCAAGGTACAAATTGACATAATTAGCAAACTAGATGAATTATAAAAAATGCTATATAATTATTTTTGTTACCTCATTTTCTTACTTCTTCACACAAGTAAATAGGTCTTATGTACATTTATTGATATAATAAAAAAATATAATTATGTATAATACCACTCATTGCTGTATCTCCCTTTTTGGATCATCGCATAAAATTCACAGACAATTTCAAAATGAACTGTTGGAACAACAATGCTATGTATTTAAAAATATATATAGTTAAGACTTTAAAATGCATAAATCACGGATCAAATTTTTTTCCCATATAAACAATGGGATTAGCTTGATTGGCTAGAACTCTTACATTTTACTAGGAAATCAGTGGTTCAAATTTCCATACTTGCAAGTGGTTCGAATTTCCATACTTGCATGTGGGTCTTATTGCCAGTGTATTTATTAGGACTTTTTTTTTTTTTTTTTGATAACTTAGGGTGTCCGGATCAGCTTGCGCGCACCTCGACTAATCCTTGGAAGACCAATCCCACCGTCCACTAGCGAGGGGACCCATTTAAAGCCGAAGCAAAACTCTGTATGGACTGACCTAACACAAGAGTTGATAGCACTTTGTATTTATTGGGACTTTATCTCCCACTTTAAGAGCTTTTTTGTGTTGATTATGCATTATATTTTATATCCATTATTATGATTGTAATTCATTAAGTTTTATTGTAATATCTTATACAAATCAAATAATATATATATATATATATATATATTATTCTAGATGTAACAAACACCCCAACTTTGTTTGATTTGTCTCTTGAGAGACAATTTTTGAGAAAAAATTGCAAAAATTTGTTTAAATTCAAAATCACTTTTCTCGGTACTACGCATTCATCAATCATTTTTTTCTCTTATTCACATCTATTCAACTACAATAAATAAATCATCCCAAACTCTAAAACTTCAAAACATATAATCAAATAAATTTTCAAATTTTGTAAACTCTTTTCCAAAAAATTATTTTCCAAAATTATTTTACAAATACAAACTAAACATAGCCCACAGTTCTAAACATTTTTTTTGGGTACGAGATATTTTGTGCTTTTGAAATTCTATCCCTTCCAAGTAGCATATTTGACTAGAATGGTTTTTTATTGATTTAATTACTTAAAAATTTATGATAACTCAGGTTATATTTAAGATTTTTTGAACCAATAAATTTTATTTAGTAAAATTGAGAATATTATCAATTTTTAAAATTAAGAACATTATCAATTTTGCATAGTAGTATTTCAGATAATTGTCACTAACTGATAAAAAAACAGAGCATGAAATTTAACGTTGTTATCCTTCTACTTATTGGCTTGATTCAACTATCCAATAAAATGAAGAATATTATAAGTTTTTTTAAGTTTTAAAACTGAGAACATTATTAATTTTTTTTATCTTTAAAGTTTTTTTTTTTTTTCAGTTTTGCACATCAATGTACCATCATCATAATTTTTTATAAACAAAAAATTTTGGTTTTTGCACAAAAAAATAATTCAATTTTTTCAATTCACATATTTTTTTTTTTAGTTTTTTCAATTTGAAAATTGATTTTTTAAAATTTTGAAAAACAAAATAAATGTCAAATTATCATATTCCTTTATACATAATCATAAATGATGAACAATCATTATTTAAAGGACAATTCCGACTATTAAAATTTTAATGAGACTTGAAAATTCAAAAAATCTTAATTAAGATTTAATGAAATATAAGTTCGTAAATTAAAACTTATGTGTAAATATTCCTTTTTTATTTTGATTAAGTTTGGTGTATTTTTTATTTTTCATAATATGTCTAACCTAGCTAACATTAGGGTCGATTTTATTTCAAAAATTGTGACGTGATTCCACTCATGTAAACATGGACTTAAGGTGGGTCTTAAGATACTCAGAGTTCAAGGCGAACTTTTGAAATTACGCCCTTTATAGATAATAATAATTATAAAAAAAATAAAAAATAAAAAAACTACTTGCATAAAAAGATAAGTACTTGCATATTTTTTTTAAAAAAATTTCTAATATCGACATAATTTTTATTTGTATATAATCACTGAAACTATACTTTATTTACTAAATCAAGATATAAAGAAATCATTATAGGAGCTAAAAAAATATATAAAAATATGGTCTTATTGTTTTATGATTTAACAAATCTAGATTACAATAAAAAAAAAAATACATTACATAAAATATAAACTTATAATAAAAAATAAAATTCAAACCAGTTACGGCAAAATGTTATTTAAATAGTACTCTTATCATATTTTTAAATGTAAAATTACTAACTAAGCATTATTGGGTTTTTTTTTTTTTTTTAAATAGAGATTAATTTAATAAAATTTAACTTGTGAAAAAAATTTAATATCACCATAGACGTGATAGTTTTAACTAAGAGTGAAAATTTTGATTTGAAACATTAACTAGATACGAATAAAAATTGACATGATACAATAATATAAAAAATAAATAGATTGGATTAATATTAAGATAATTCTGACATAAAATTTAAAATAACACAACACCATACTTATCCCTAAATTATGTTCAAAGCCTCACCTTCAGGTCCGACCTTTGATTGACGTACTTTGTATATAACTAGAATCCAACTATGAACATTCAATGAACTTGAAAATTAACACATGAGGACATTGAACACGCGTCATCTTATCGCCTCCTAAAGTATTGACAAACTTTTGAGGTTTGTCTTATCATTTTAATCATTTTCTCGCTGTCTATCTCCCTCTCTCTCTATTTGAATTAATTATTCAATTTGTCTTTTCTTCAATAGACTGCATATTGTAGTGAAGCCAAACCCACCTTAATTAATTATTTTACATTTTTCTCTATTTGGATTTATTTATTAATGAAACTTGGCTAGGATGCAACTTCAACGGGTTCTTTACGAACAATTTAAGTCTAGCACAAAAAAATTTAAAAGTTGAAAATTATAAATTTAAATTTAACCAAAACTTAGGTTAAAATTTGTTAATTAAAATTAAATTTGGACAAGATCTTAAAAAGGGTTTTCAAAACTCGAGTCACGCAATATGATATACCCAAATTCTATTGATTATATAACAAATTATATGAAAAAGCTACAAGCCTTGAAGTAGGATTTCTTAAATTTACTTTTAATGATATGGACTATTCCACTTAAGAGTATCTCCATCAAATTAGTTTTTTTTTTTTTTTTTTTCTGTTAAAATAATGAGAAAATCAATAAATTTAAATACCATCAAATTGGCTATCAAGTTTTCTATTTTAATTTTGATGATTTTAACTCAACAAATGTAACATGTAGTTTTGGCTACTCAAAAATGTATCTAGCTAGACCCAATTTTTTAATACAACATTAGTATCAATTTAAGATTCATGTTTTAAGGGTGTCTAGCATTTCTCAAAGGGTAAATTACACTTACCTCTCCTGAGATTATTGACAATTACAGGGACTTCTTTTGTAGTTTCAATAATTACACTAATCTTCCTTACTTTTGAAATTATTATCAAAATTCTCCCAATCTGTTATACAAACGTCATTAATTGGATGTGAAAATAACCATATTACCCTTTCATTTGGACTTGAAAAGAAGAAAATACTCATAATCCAAGAAATCTTATTCATTATTAACATGGGTAAATTACACTTACCGCCCCTAAGATTTTACATATGTATTATTAAAATTTTATACATATTTTAGCATTATTTAATAAATTTTTAAATTTCATGAAATATTAAATAAAACTATTAAATTGTTAAGACATTATTAAAATATTTTTGAATAAAAATTTAATTTTCATTGATAAAATATTTAAAAATAAACAATCTCTCTAAAATTAATGTTACGTGACATCCTAATAATTTAATATGAGACTTATTCCACACTATATAAACAACGTAAAATTTTTCATTTTAAGTAATCCATTTATTATTTAAATTTTTTAAAATTTAAAATTAATTAATTTTTTTTTTCAACAATTTGCATTACTTATTTTTTCATATGTAAAACAATTATTATTTTATCTTTTCTCAATCGTATATTATTCTCAAATTTTAATTTTTACCTTTCAGTTATTAAAACTTCTAGTTGATGCATATTTAAGAAAACACAAGTTAATATTTCTTACCCGATTAAAAAATTTAAAAATAAATATAGAAGTAAAAATATCTTACATCCCCTGAATATTTGACAATTAAACCAAACTCATTCATTATCAACATTAATCTTAAGCTTAAATGCACAAAATTTAATTTGCATATATGTGAAATTATTATTTATTTTTTATAAATTTTTCAAAATATAAATGTAACTTCTTGACTCTTTTTTTTTTTCATAACAAGTTTTTGAACTTTTATATAAAAAAATAAAAATAAAAAATCAAACCATTAATGAAGGTTAAAAATTAATTTTAAGATTTTATTTAATAAAAATAATTTAAATGAGATAAATAAAGATGGAGAAATAGAAGTATATACATAACAAATTAATTGAGTATTTTATTATTCTCAAATAATTTCTCCATTCAAGTAAAGATTAATTTTAATATTAAGTCTAAGAAATGACAAATTGTTTGATTTGTTTTTTATTCTCAAATGATTTCTTGATCCTACATTCTCTATCAACTTATTTTAATTCCTTGTGAGGCAATTAGATTTTTTTTACTTCTATATTTATTTTTTTAATCATGTAAGAAATATTTACCTGCGTTTTTTTTACTTATGTATTGATTAGAAGTTTAATAACTTAAAGATAAAAATTAAAATTTGAGAAAAGATAAAATAATAATTTTTTTACATATGAATAAATAAGTAATGCAAATTTCCTGGAAAAAAATTCGTTTATTTCAACTTTAAAAAAATAAATAAATAATAAATATAATACTTAAAATAATAAATTTTACTTTATTTATGTAGTACAAAATAAGTTTTATATCAAATTATTAGGATATTATCTAATATTAATTTTATAGAGATTGTTTATTTTTAATTATTTCGTCAATGAATTTTTTTTAAAAAAAATCATTAAATAATTTAATAACGTCTTAACAATTTAAGGATTCTATTTAATATTGCATGAAATTTAAAAAAATTATTAAATAATGGTAAAATATGTATAGGTCTTTAATTATATATATATATATATATATATATATATGCAAAGCCTCAGGGGATGGGTGAAATTTCTCATTTAAATATATAAGGTAATGGGTAATTTCGTTATTCTTAATATTATAACTTATGACATCAGCACGACATCAGTATGACATTATCAAAATCTATTAAATAGCCTAACAGAGGATAACAGTGGAGGAATCTTAATAATAATTTTAAAAGTGATGGAGGTTAGTGTAATTATTGAAACCACAAAAAAAGTCTCTATAATTGTCAGAAACTTCAAAGATGGTAAGGGTAATTTACCTTTTCTCAAAATTACATATTATAATAAACATGAAATATTATACATTATAGATTATTTTCTCAATATTTGGATTAAATTATATTACAATGTAATATATTGTATTGTTTGGTACACAACTAAATTGTTTTCCTTATTATGTTTTGTGGGAGGCGAATATTGTGGGGGCAATAATGCCGAATAATGGTATGAGAACAGTCAAGGACGGAGTTTGTATTCGGCTTCATCCTAGACGATCACAAGGCCGAATAGACTAATCGGCATTACAACTAGCCGAACAAATAAACGTGCAATCGATCAAGGGTGGACCCGACCCTGAGGCCCAAAGGAAAAATATAAATAGAGGAGCATCAGCCAAAGAAAGGTATGTGTGAACAAGTCTAACTTGAGATATAAGCAACCAAGAGAGTATGCACTGACTTATCCGTCAGAGTGTTAATTCTGGCACCCCTAACCAGAGTGTTCATTCCTTTTCAGTTGACTAGCTGAGGATCATGAGCGTCCTACAGGATCCAAAGAGTATTTTCAAACCACTTCTCCACAATTGGCGCCGCCTGTGGGAATACTCCAGCACATCCATGGTGGGCGTAACGAAAGATCCTCCGGTAGTCGCTGACGACCTTACACCACGAGTTGATACCACTCCAAGCAACATGCTTGGGCCAAAGAACATTGCCGCATGAAAAGCCTTGAACTTCGACTCAGTTGGCCAGACCTCACCATCGACATCAGCACATGAGACAATGCAAGCGATTATGGATCAGGCGAAACAAAATGAATAGAGGTTGGAAAACATAATGGCTGAGAAAGAACGCCTTCGACAGGATTTGGCCTTGGAGGTGGCAAAATCCCAACAGGCCGCGCGCTAAGATCCGGGATGACCTTTGAGAAAGGATGGTCGACGACCTCGAATTCGGAGACAAGATAGTGGCAGTGATTCTGACTCATCATCCCCAGAATCCAAAAATAAAAGACGAGTCAAAGTCTCTAGTTCTTCCGAAGGGAGTCCGCGTGCACGGAATAAGCGAAGAAGAAATGATTCAGACGAAGAGGACCAACATGACCCCTTTGTGCGACAGATCGCAAAGTAGGGGTGGGCGCGGGTCAGTTGCGGCCACGGAACCTCCAATCCGTCATCCATCTGCCAAATTGGCGGATTGGAGAAAATCAATCCGCATCCGTCCGTTAGTCCGGCAGATGTGGATTGAGCGGATTGGCGGATGGATGCGAATCAGTTTGGCGGTTTAAAATTTTATAAATTTTCAACATAATTCAACTTATGTAGTTCCTCAAAAAAAAAAAAAAAGTATTACAGTCAATGACTTAAAAAAATATTACAATCACTGCTTGTCTCATCCAAAGCAAGAAAGTTTCTCATCAAACTTTAAAATATCACAATCACTGCATGCCTCATCCACATACTACAATCACAGCATGCCTCATCCACATAAAGTATTACAATCTGTGGTTCTTAAAATATAAAACAATTCAAACTACTAAAACCATGAATAGAGCAGTAGTAAAGATTGTATGTCTCTGTATTGTTACTTCTATATCTATTTTTGAAAACAAAAACCAACCAGCATATATCATATTTTCTATTTATTATTTTTAGAGATAGATTCAAAAACCAAAAAGTATAGATAAATAATACGTTTATTTTTTTCGATTCAAAAAAGATATTCAAGTTGAAAACTATTTTTCAATAGAATATTTAAACTCTTTTTTAATTGAAAACACAAATAGAATATTTAAACAAACTGAAAACACAAAGTCTTATAAATTACTAGAGGTGCTCGTAGTTTGGCGGTTCGGCGGTTCGGTTGCGGCCAAAGGAATCTCAAATCCGCCATCCATCTGCCAGATTGGCGGATTGGAGAAAATCAATCTGTAACCGTCCGCTCGTCATCACGCATCCGTCCAAAATGCGGCAGATTGGTTCGGTTCGGTCGGTTTTGGCGGATCGGTATATCTGCTGCTCACTCCTATTGCAAAGGTAGTGCTACCCAAAAAGTTCAAAGCTCCATCGTTCACCCTATATGACGGAAAATTGGATCCCATTGATCACATCCGTCATTATAAGCAAGCCATGACGCTGCATGCAGACGACGAGGCCCTCACGTATTGAATATTTCCGAGCAGTTTGGGACCATTGGCCGTTAGATGGTATTATAAATTGGAACCGGCATCGATTAAGAGCTTCCATTAACTCCAAAAATCCTTCAGGGCAAGGTTCATCACCAATGAGGTCCAACCAAAGCAGTCCGATTCTCTTTAGGCAATGCAAATCTAACCAGGAGAAACCCTACGTGTGTATTCGACGCTATTGGGAATGCTTTAATCTTGTAGATGATGCCTACAATGACTTCATGGCCATCACCGCCTTTAAAATGGGGTTGCATCCTGATGGTGCCCTCCACAGCTCCTTGACCAGAAGACCCCCCAAAACAGTCTGGTTGTTAATGAAAAAAGTCGAAGAATACTGCAAAGTGGAAAATGACCCCCTGTGGATCAAAGTCGGGCGCAAGGCCAACAAGACGGCCCCATCTGAAATCGTTTAGACAATAAATTCTGTACCATCACAAAGCCTTGAACCACGGAATCGGGCTAAACGAGACAAAAGACGACATTCGCGTCGATCAAATGACCAATGTTCACACTGAGCTAATGAACAACTTCAAGTGGATAGCAAGTGCATAAGGCGCGCGGACAAGAAATATATGGAGTTGTCGGAGCCGATCAACACGGTTGTGTCCAAAGTTCAATATTTTCTGTTCTTCAAATGGCCACCCAAGATGGTGGGACCTCCCAACACAAGAAGACGGGATAGGCGGTGCGAATATTACAACGACCATGGTCATGATACCAATAGTTTCTATGCGCTGAAAGATCACCTTGAGGAGTTGGTACAAGACGGTCGACTTAAGCAACACGTCCGAAAGAACAACTTAACCAAAATTGTTGCTTTACGGCAGGATTCACCTCCACTCGGCGTAATCCATATGATATACAGCTTGCCGACAGAATCTGCGGTACATACAATTCAGTCGCATCCTAACCCCCAAAAGAAAATCACACCAGTGAAACGGCCCCATGAAGTTGCGAGTATTACTTTCAATGATTCTAACTCGGCCGGCGTAACACTCTCCTACATTGATCGCTTGGTCATCGAACTACGCGTAAACCGATTCACCATTAAACATGTTCTCATTGACTATGGGAGCGCTTCAAAAGTTATGTACTACAAGACCTTTCTAAAACTCGGCTCCACTGAGTCGGACTTGTCTCCAGCTCATTATCCCTTATTCGGCTTCAACGCTAATCCAGAATATCCGTTGGGAAAAATCACACTACCAGTTCGGGCGGGCTCCTCGTTAATGGATGTAGAATATTTGGTTGCCAAGCTTCATTCGCCGTATAATCTCATCATGGGATGAACTTGGCTGCATACCATGCAGGCCCTGCCAAGCACCTATCATCAACTATTTCATTTTTCGACTGAACGCGGCATTGAGCAAATTCGAGGTTCTCAGGAATCGGCGCGGGCATGTTATCTTCTTGCTGCAAAGACACCAAGAGAGTTGGAAGTGAATTCAATTGAGGTGCCGGATCGAGAGAGCCTCGATGACGTTGGGCGACTCCCAAGTGAAACGGCAACCAGAGCCCTGGATAGGGTTGAAATTGACGGGAATCCTGACAAATTCTTCATGGTCGGCACCTCGCTGATGTAGACACCCCATTTTTGACCGTCCTCAAGACTTGGACGTCACCGTTTGAACACTCGGTGATCATCCATGTTTGTGTTCGTTTGGAGTTCCCGGAGGCCTCGGTTACGCGCCTTGCCTCAGGATCTCCGAACCCGACCGTTTAGTGTCTGGTTTTCCACCAAACACTAACATCTTGCCTTTGAGAGGCAGGGTAGGGCTTGTAGACCATCCCCACCCACCACCGGCAGTGGCTAGAGGCCACCGGCTGGTTTTTGCTGCCACCGGCAATGTATATTGCCGGCCGGCACTTTTTGTTGCCGGTCAGCACTTTTTAGTGCCGGTCGACACTCTTTTTGGCCAAGATGGCATTTTTGGCCGGCCGACTACTGTGCATCTGCTTTTGCAGATATTTTAAGACAGCTGTGTTGCTTTTTGCTCCCCTCCATACACGTGTATGGAGGGATCTCCCTCTTATGAAGCTTGTCTTGTAAGCTTTACAAGACAAGAAGTTCCAAAAAGGGAGGGGTTGGTCTCTTGGCTAAAGAGGTTAGACACTTGAGATATTTTGAGAGCTTAGACAGCCATTGTTAGGGTTTAAGTTCTAGGGTTAGGGTTAGATACACATCCTATCTCTCTTTCCCTCTCTTTTGTGCTCTTGTGTGTGTTTTAGTCCATACTATTGCACACAAGCACCTAGTGTTTCACCTTCCTCTTGGAACTGAGGTTCTAAGGGACTAATTTTGAAGTTTTGGTGTTGGATTCAAGCCAAGGAGGGTCATTGGAGCATCATTGTTGAAGAAGGCTTCAAGGGTAAGAATCTCACCCCTTTATTCCCCATTTTTGCACCTTATTTCTACCTGTCTTAAATTCGTTTTTGAGCTTGGTGTATAATACAAAAAAGTTCTGTTTTTAGACCCTCTTGATTGTTTATTAAGGGTGTTTTGTGATTTGAGGGTGTTTGACCCCTCTTAGACCTTGAAAGGCCTCATTTTGTGCTATTTTGTGCTAGTTTCGGGACTTTGGTGTTTGGGCCTCTTCACCACTGAAATCTTGAGGGATTTCAGTGGTGGAGATGGTGCCTTGAAGTCTCTAAAGGGAGAGGGCCACCCCCTCTCCTTGTTGTCCTTGAAAAGGGCATGTTTTGGCCTCTTGAGAGAGCATTATGTTTGAGTGTGTGTTGAGCATGTGTAGGCTGTTTTTCATGCTTATATTTCCATAATATAACATGATTTTAAATTGGTTTTGGTACTCCATGCATGCTTAGCATAGTTGCCATGTAATGCCTTGTGATCCCTTAACATGTCTTAGGTCGTGTGCCTTTGTTTTTAGCATGTTTTAGGCTTACATTTGTGAAGATTTTGTGCTTATCTTGACATGTTTTAGGTCTGTCCATAAGTGTTTGGGTTGATTTTGGCATGCATCATATAGCCTCTTTGCATTTTGGCTTGTTGGCCTTAGGTATGTGCATGCATAGCATGACATCTTTACATTGATTTGGTGATTTGGGGTCACCTTACATGTTATTTCAGTCCCATTTTCATGCTTGCGTGACTGCCTTGCATGCCTCTTTAATGCTTTGGAAGCATGTGTTGCATGCTCCATGTTTTGACCATCATGCATGCCTCTAAATTTGAGCCACTTAGATGCCATCTAAGTAGTCCTTTAGCCTTGTTTTAACATGCTAAAAACCTGTTTTTAGTTGCTTAATGCATGCCATGATTGTTGTGATAAATGTGCTTCAAAGCTTCATGACTTGCCTCAAGTACTTGGATCATGCTTGCATGCATTTGCTTGTCTTGTTTAACATGATTTGGCATCATTTTATGACATGATTTTCAATGCTTATGTTGCATGCTAATTAGTCCATGATTGTCCCTTTCAAGTGTGCTTGAGGGTTGTCTAATTTGTGCCTAAGTGTTGGGCCTTAACATGTGCATGTGTGTATATGTGTTTTGGTCTCTTCTTTTGGTCGTTTTAGCCACTGTTTTGGGCCTTATTAGAGCCGCCTAAATCATGCTTTAGACCACCTTTTCATTGGCTAGCATTGCCTCATGTTTGCTTGCATGCTTGCATAAGTGTATCGCCATGCCATGTTGCATCCTTAGCTTGCATGCTTAGGTTACATTGCATCAACATGCATTCCTTGCCCCTTGATTTGGTGATAGGGATTAGGACTTTGGTTTGATTTGGTTTGCATGCATTTGAAATCAAAGTTGCATACTTGGTTCTTTGGGCCATCATGCATGGAAATGCGTGATTGGTGGTCCGAGAATCGAGGCACATGCCCCTTTGAGTCATTATCATGATAAGGGACATGGTTGGTGCATATATGCCTTGAATTGTGCTGCCATGTGTAGACACCCCATTTTTGACCGACCTTAAGACTCAGACATCACCGATTGAGCGCTCGGTGACGTTGCATATCGTGCTCGTTCAGAAGTTTCAGAGTCGCGGCCGTGAGCTCTGCCTCCGGACTTCCGAACCCTCTTCTGTGCCTTGCCTCGGTTTGCGAATCAGACTCAATTTTCTCTGTTTCTTTTCCCGAGGGGAGGGAGAGGTCCCGTAGACCATCTCTCAGTGGCCGTGGGCTACATTTTGTGGCCGTAGGCCATTTTGCCCATTTCGGAGTCCGGTTTCCGGTTTTTCGGGACCGTTGGCCGTGTGCCTCGGTTCGGGACCGCCTAACCATCTCTGTTTGTCCTGATTTTTGGCATACTTCCTTTCTACTCCCTTTTGAGGGACACTGGGGTCTGAGAAACCCACTTCGTGGCCGAATGCCACTTTCGATGCTTAACAGCCCGTTTTCGGGACCCCGAACTGCATGTTTTGGTCCTCGAACTTTCGTTTTGCATCGGTTTTTTTGTTCATTTTTGGCAGGTACCTTTGTTTTATCACCGGGAAGGTCACTGAAGGGTGGGAGGCCAGTAATTGTTGCAGCAACCAATTATATATCCTCCGACGCCCTCCGACGCCCGTTTTTCACACTTCCGGGCTAATGTTGAACACCTTGGAGCCATTTTCTTCAACCCCAAACCACATACTTGTGATGTACACACATGGGAGGACCCTAAAAGTTGGTAGCCGGCCACTAATGTTACTTGACCATTTTGAACCCCTCCTTCCGAGCTAATGTTGAACACCTTGGGCCCACTTTCTTGAACTTTGAACCACATATTTGTGATGTACACACATGGGAGGACCCTAAAAGTTGATAGCCGGCCATTAATTCCATTTGAACCTTTTGAACCCCTCCTAAAATTAGCTTGTTCTCTCTCCTGTTTTAGAGTTTCCAAATTCAAACCACAGGGTTGTGAAGAGGAGACCTGGGAGGCCACCAATATGTGGTGGCTGGCCACCATTTCTACTTGGCCTTTTTGACCCCTAGCCGGCCGGCTAGGGGGGGTGGCCGGCCGGCCACTTCCAAGTCCAATAATGGGCCGGCCATGTTCCTTGTGTGATACACTTTACAGCTGTGTAGCCTTTTCCCCCAGAAAAGATCTGTATCTGGGGGATATTTTGTGGGGGAAAGGCTTGGTCCTTTTCCCCCACCCTTTCCTTCCATGCTCCTTCTCCTTTTGGTCCATATAACCAGCAGGTGGCATTGGTGAGAGAGGTTGGAAAAATTCATCTTCAAACTTGCATACAAAAATCTCTCTCTATCCCTCTCTTTCAAGCAAGAAACTCCAACCCCTACACCACCATTTCTTCTACAACACCAAGCTCCACCACCACCACTCCATTTCCAACAGCAAGGAGGTGTTCTCCAAGGCCTAAGGGAACCACAAACTCAAGCCAAGAGGCAACCAAAGTCAAGCCTTCAAGGGTAAGTAGTGTTCTTCATTTTTTGAGCTTATTTTGTTATCTTTCCTTAGCCATACATGCTTATTGATTTGAGCTCCGACCAAAACTGAAAAGGCCATTTTTTTGAGCTCATTTTCTTGTTTCATTAAGGGCTCAACCCTGTTTGAGCCCTCCATATTGCACTTGCTTCAATATCCCTCTTTGGTCCCCTTTTCTTGCATGCTTTGGAAGCCTATCATGCTTCTGTTTTTGGTCTTTTTACAGGCCTAGAAATAGTCTTATTTTGACCTTCTTAACATGTTTCATTAAGGGTCTTTGGCTGTTTGTGGAATATTTTGCATACCTCATGTTATAGCCTCTTTTAAGCCTTATTTTGCATTGCATTTCTAGCATGTTTGTATATTGTTTTGGAGTTTTTACAGTTCTGTAAATAGTCATATTTTTGGTCCCTCTTCAATGTTGTAGAAGGGAATTTTTCAGTTTGGGCTTTGCATATACCACTTGCCTCTTTGGCCACCTTTTGGCCCTTTTTCTTGCATGGGAGTGCAGCCATACC
This sequence comes from Camellia sinensis, assembly GCF_055761805.1. Classification (NCBI taxonomy): domain Eukaryota; kingdom Viridiplantae; phylum Streptophyta; class Magnoliopsida; order Ericales; family Theaceae; genus Camellia; species Camellia sinensis. Next base: position 27,393,023 of record NC_138966.1, on the reverse strand, counting down.
TGTGTTTATTTTTGGAGTTTTTACAGTTCTGGAAAACATCATATTTTGGGCCCCTCTTCAACTTTGTTGAAGGGCCCTAACCTGTTTGAGGACAGCAGCTATGAGTTGCTTCTTAATCCCATGTTTAGGGCCATTTCTTGCATGCTAGTTTTGCCCTATCTTTGCTTGCTGTTTGGCCATGTTTTGAACTGGAAAAATGCTTATCTTGGGATTGCCTTGCTTCTGTATTTTCATTGCATGTCCATATTGTGCATGTTTGGTATAGCTATAAGCCATTTTGGACGCCAAAATTCATGTTTCGGGAGAAATTCCATGCATCGGGTGTGTTTTCGCCTCATTTCGGGGCTGTTTTCCCCCACATTTCATTGCTGAAAATCCATTAACATGTTTGCATATCGATTTCCATGCATTTGCATTGCGTATGCCATTGCCTCGATTTGCGTGCCCGTGTGCACGCATTTCGAGGCACTTCATTTTCATCTATCGGCCTCTTATGTGAGTGTGGCTGAAGCTCTCTCATGTTAGTATAAGTCCATGTTGCATTCTATATGCCATTTCCATGCATTTGCATTGCGTATGCCATTGCCTCGGTTTGCGTGCCCGTGTGCACGCATTTTGAGGCACTTCATTTTCATCTATCGGCCTCTTATGTGAGTGTGGCTGAGGCTCTCTCATGTTAGTATAAGTCCATGTTGCATTCTATATGCCATTTCCATGCATTTGCATTGCGTATGCCATTGCCTTGGTTTGCATGCCCGTGTGCACGCATTTCGAGGCACTTCATTTTCATCTATCGGCCTCTTATGTGAGTGTGGCTGAGGCTCTCTCATGTTAGTATAAGTCCATGTTGCATTCTATATGCCATTTTAGCCCTATTGCATTGCATATGCCATTGCCTCGGTTTGCGTGCCCGTGTGCACGCATTTCGAGGCACTTCATTTTCATCCATCGGCCTCTTATGTGAGTGTGGCTGAGTCTCTCTCATGTTAGTGTAAGCCCATATCATATTTCTCTGTCATTTGCATTGCGTATGTCATTTTCTCGGTTTGCGTGCCCGTGTGCACGCATTTCGAGGCATCTCATTTTTACAACATAGTGCATACTAGGTTGCATCTTAGATCGCATTCTGTCATTTTCTCAGTTTACGTGCCCGTGTGCACGCATTTCGAGGCATCTCATTTTCATAAGCATTGTGTATGCTAGGTTGTATCTTAGTTGCATTTCATGCATATCATGCATATTGCATCGTGTTCGGGATAGGAGTTAGCCCGGGCACGGGAAACAAGGTGCGTTTCGTACTCCGAGTGACGGAACGTGTCTCAATTCCCTAGTCACCGACACTCCGGATCATCCATGATGGAGTTAGGTTCTTGTTGTGTTTACACGTGCATTCATTCTATATTGAGTTGCACATTTCGACTCCTCTGCCATCATGCATCGATGTGCGTGATTGGTGGCACGAGGATCGAGGCATGCATATATCTATGAAAATACATTGCTATGCCTATTTCCTGCTCTCTGTTGCAGCAAAATGAAGAATCAGGAACTTTTTGGAGTTTGGCGCGCATTTCAAGGAAAGGTGTAAACAGAGGCTAATTGGGGCATCCCAGTGGATTTCCGCGCAAGGCAGCCCAAACATACATCATTCATCAGAAGCAAGGCAGTCCCTGGCTTGCACGCCAGTTTTACAACTTTCTTAGTTAATTTGATTAATTAATTAGGAATTTGTATATTATTTGGACTGTAATATTTGGACTGTAATATTCTTTTATTCGGGACTGTATATTTATTCGGACCCTCTGCGCGAGGGCATAATTGTAATAAGTGTGCGTGCGTGTGTTGTATGTCTTCCAACCCCACGTCTTTCTCCCTTTTATTTATCCACTTATGATGGTTAGATTAGGGCATGTTTCAATTAGCATATAGTATGACAGCATGTTTGCATCATTCATTTGTTTTGCATGCACCGGGCTCGGCGCATCATACTAACTGCATTTGTATTTCAATTACAAGTTGAATGCATGTTAGCTGTAGCATTCCATATGCCATGTTTAGAATAGCCGAGCCTGCTATAGTTGCATTTTGCATGTGTTGCATTAGGCACTTTTGTATAATCAGGATCATGCATAGGTTTCTGATGAGTTTCTGTTTTGGCTTGGAGTACTCGGTGAGTTTTATGCTTTAGCATCCTTGCATGCGTGTGAGTGACTGCCATGAATAGCATGCTTACCATGAGGCTAATTGCTTATGTGATATATCTGCCTGAATGCCTGTGGGTGAAGGTTGGGTTACTTGGATTGGAATAAATCATCAACTGTTTGTTTTAAGCCCACTAGATAGTGGCAAAACCATCTTTTCTAAGCCCACCTGCGGGTGGCAAAATCTGCATTTTAAGCCTACTTGCGAGTAGCAAACCGTCTTTCAAATAAACAAGCATGAAATGTTTTGTTCCAATTCGGACGACCCAGTCTATACTTATATGCTGTGTGCATCACATAGTAACCTAGGCTAATAATTGGAATAAGGACACACAAAGTTTTCAAAAATTGATATCATGGTTAGTAGAGGCCGATCTTTGATCGGGCGAGCGGGGGTGCTCACGAAGTGACCTTCCCCAATCGTACCCAAGTTCCCGAGCCGAGGCAACTTTGGTGATGACAGACACGTGGCCTTTGGCACCGAGTCAGGGTTTCCTAAATTTTTCATTTAAAAAACATTTAGGTGGCGACTCTGTATCTGGCAAAGCAGTCCATGTTTGGCACTTCTTTCAAAAATCAGTTTTCTCAAAACAATTTGTCGGATTTGGACTCTTTGGTTCAAATTTAGAACCGTAACACGAATCGAGTCCGAGCTGTAGCGAGGCCCCCCGCGGGCTTGTTACACCATGCTTTGCCTTGCCCTTTGTTGCTGTCATTTGCAGATTCTGCAGGAACACTCTGCCGACCGGTAGTGTAAGGTGCCGACCGGCAATCATTTCTCTGCCGACAGCTTCACTTTGTGCCGGTGGCCACACCACACTGCCGGTGGAAATTCCATTCAGCCGGTGGTGATCCCCATTGCCCAAGGAAGCAGTCCTGAGGTTTTGGCAGCCTCCAGAGGAGTAAAAGAATGAAAACAGAGGCAGCCTATGCATGGCGGCGCATTTCCGAGCGGGACCGGGCATGCATTGCATTGAGCCCTCCTCCCGAGGCGATTTTCCTGTTTTCTTAAATTTTTAGTTAATTTGCTTAGTTGATTAGGCAATTTGTAATATTAATTAGCTTGCGTAGTTAATTAATTTGTAATATTTATTTGGTCCCTCCGAGCGAGGGCAAACCTGTAATAAGTGTGTGTGGGCGGTGTGTATGTCTTCCAATCCCCACTTCTTTCTTCCCTTTTATTTACCTACTTATGATGGTAGATTAGGGCACGTTTAATTTAGCATACCTTATGCTATGCATGTGTGCATCCATGCATTTGTATTGCATGCATTAGGCTCGATACATCACGCTAACTGCATTTGTACTTCATTTCAAAAATTAAATATGTGATAGTTGATCGCATTTCATATGCCATGCTTAGGTTGGCCGAGCCTATCTAATTGCATCCTGTATGTGTTGCATTAGGCAATTTAACATGAACTAGGACACGCATGTTTGCTAACTAGTTTATTGTTTTGGCACGGAGTACGATGTAAGTATTTTTGCTTTAGCATCTCGCATGCGTGTGAATGTTAACATGACAGCATGTTTACCATGTGGCTAGATGCTTATGTGATAAACTGTTTTGAATGCCTGTGGGTGAAGGTTGGATTGTTTGAGTTGGAAAAACTCGTTGAAATCCGCATTTTAGCCTACTTGCGAGTAGCAAATCCAAAACATTTTCCAAAACAAACGGATATGCAATGCTTATTTCCAAATTAGGCAATCTAGTCTATACTTGTTTGCTGCGCGCATAACGTAGTAATTCTAGGCTAATAAATGGAATAAGAACACGTAATGTTTTCAAAATCGGATATCATGGTTAGTAGAGGCCGGTCTTCGGACCGGGCGAAAGGGGGTGCTCATAGCTGACCTTCCCCGATCGTACTCAAGCTCCTGAGCCGAGACAACTCCGGTGATGACGGACATGTGGCCTTCGGCACCGAGTCAGGGTTTCCTAAATTTCCCCATTTTAAAAATATTTAGGTGGCGACTCTGTATCTCGCAAAGCAGTCCATGTTTGGCACTACTTTTTCAAAAATCTGTTTCTCAAAACGATTTGCCAGATTTGGACTCTTTGGTTCAGATTAAGAACCGCGACAACAAAATCGCGAGTCCGAACTGTAGTAGCATAAGGCCCCCCTCCGCGGGCGCGTCTACAGTTTCTGGCGACTCTGCTGGGGAGTTTTAGAGAACTTGACTCGAACTCATGATATCCTGTTTTGATCTCATTTATGTGTTTCTTTGTATTGCATGTGCATTGGTGCGCCTAGGAACACAGTGTTTGCCATCTGCCATTCCTGAACGGTTTGCCGGAGGCTTGTCTTGTCAAGGCATGACCATAAGGCTGACCGGCTATGGGCTCTGACAGTATGGGAACACAAACCCCGGTTTTTACTGAGGCACCCTTTTCGACCATTCGACCTAGTGCATATTCGGATCCATAGTGACCATTCCAAGTTAGGACATGTTGCTTACCCGATGTTAGGTTGTTTGAGAATCGCTGTGTGCGTAGTGAAACCCTAGCTCCTGACAAAATAGGACAGGGAAACCCTACCCCAACATAGGGGTGTTTTGGTTCTCTTTACTTGCTATGTGCTTCTAGAATGTATTTCTACAGGGAAAGTACATGTCAGTTTGCAAGTTTGAGTATCAGACCTGAGGACACCAGTATCAGTATCAGTATCAGTTATGAGAATCAGTTATCCGCGGGTATCAGGGTTCAGTTTTCGGGAACAGTGATTTCTGGGAACAGTGATCAGCAGTAGGGTACAGTTGTTTGGCTACACCCGTACTTGATCAGTTTGGGTTGAAATGCTGTCTGTTTTTCCTTTCAGTTCAGAGAGTCGCAAAGTTGATACAGAATAGCCAGTGTCTCCCCTTGCCGAGGCAGGATTTATGGCGGCACAAAATTCAGAAGAAGTTGTGGTTATGACGGCTGCATTGGAGCAGGGGACCGCTCCGCAGAGTGAGGCCAGCATCAATATGTCACATCCACCCAGGTCGCCCATTGTGCACCCGGTCTGGGCTCCCCAGTTATACCAGGCTCGTGAGCCCACCACCTTTGAATTGATGGGGATGATAGGTGACCTCCAGAGGTCCGTGGCCGATCTGGCCTATGGAATGTCGGCTTCACCGCCAGCGGCGCCGTATGCCGAGAATTTCATACCACAGGAGCCCCCGCTACTGGGGCGGATTGTGATAGAGCTTAGCCAGCCAGAGGTGGCTTCCAGCTACAGCCGCGACATGCCAGCACCAACCCAGACCCTTGATCAGGCTGAGGCTAGAGGAAAAGACAAGGCAAAGGTAGATGCCGATCCTATTGAACAACTGCTGTGGGCAGTCGAGGCTCTGAAAGTCAGAGGGATGAACAAGCAACAAACATCTGCGGTCGTGACTAAAGCTGTGGATGATGCTTTCCCCACTCCAATCAAAGGCAGTTCAAGCCAGGCAGAAAATCAGGATGGGCCCCGTCATGCCCAGACAATTCCTGTCGTTCCCAACCCTGCACCGGGAAAGGGTCAAAAAGCCAAGGCAGTGCCAGCCGACCCTTTCGCTGGCGCATCTGGCAAGAATCCTCAAACTTCAAAGTACCTGCCCCAAGGGCGCAGGGTCTTTCACGACCTCTACATGCCTTTGTCTAGGGCATTACTAATATTGGCGAAGAATGGGCATCTTAAACCTTTGGAGCCTCGGCCACTCCCGAAGAATCTCCCCGCCACACATGATGCTACCTTGTACTGCGCGTACCACCAACAGTCCGGCCACAGTACCGATGGTTGTTTCTGCCTTCGTCATGAAGTGCAAGATTTGATCGACAACAAGGTTATCCTCCCACCCACCTCAGCCAAGTCCGTTACCACCCAGTTGTTGGATTTCGAGGGCTCAGATACTGCGAGTATGTAAAGTGAACCGCCTGCGGGCGACATTTGGTATATTTTAGATGTAGTGTCTGGCACGCATTTTTGAGCATCTGTGAAACCGAGTTTTGTAAATCCTGGCTTGGATATCGAGTCAGTCTTTTGTTTTGAGTCTGTCTCTTTATCTTGAGTCAGTATTTTTGTTTAAGGGTCTGTCTTGTTGTATCGAGTCAGTCCCCTTTGTATATAATACCAGGTGATTCTGGGGTTGTTGTCCCGAACACCGTTTTGTCTTGTAATTATCTGTTTTTGTTTTGAGTCTATTTCTGCCGAGGGGCCAGTTGCACCAACAAATCCGAGTGAAACAGCTGTTGTTATCTCAACTTCACGCTTGCTTTCAGCTTAAGTGCCAGAGAATTTGATTGGGCTGACAGTACATCTCGTCTGCTCTCCTGCGCGCCAAACTCATTGCATTAACCTAAGTTTTTCAAAAAAACAAACCTTTTGAACACTGCGGTGATAAAAACGAAGAGGAAGGAATTCCTCGGGTTTTGCAAGATTTTTGATCATTTTGAGAGAAAGAGAGGCGTGCTAAGCCTTTTTATGAATGAAATCATGCTTGTCGGCGTGAGTACTGAGAAGGATCCTAGCCTGATCCAGATTGGTTCCACACTATCTTCGGCGCGAGTGATTTGTCGCTTTCTTAAAAACTTTCAAAAACAAATGTTTTACGCGGCCTTGCGAAGACCTGTGTGGAATCGCTCTTGAGATTGCGCAGCCTAGGATCGCTCTCAGCCTCAAAATTCAACCCATCCGTTTCAAACTTTGAACCCGTTCAGAACGTTCAGAAGTTCAACGGTCAAACGCCATGAAAGGTCTGTATGGCCAGTTTTGAAGCAGCCCTCGAGGAAGAGGCACCAAAGCCGAATCGGAAGGAGTAGATCTCGCCGGAAGAAGCTCGTGGTGCGGCCATGATGGATTCTCCTATAAATCATTGCAACAGCCGTTCTCTTAGATACAGAGAGACTTCAATTCAAAAACCATTTGGCATGGACTTGTTACACTTTTACCCTTTGAGAGGCTCGCTGGGCCGAAAACCCGGAAGGGTGGCCTAGGTAAAAGTTAGAGCAAGAGAAAAATACAAGAAAAAGAAAAAGAAAAAAGAAACAAAAATACAAAAAAAAAAAAGAAAAGAAATGAAAAAAGAAAAAATAAAAAAAAGAAGAGAAAAAAGAAATGAAAAAATTAAAAAGAAAATGAAAAAAAGCTCGCAAGGTCGAAAACCCGCATTGGGCGCCTTGGCAAAAGTGAGAGCCTAATAAAAGTGAAGGTTAAAATACTCGAGTGTACCTTAACCGGAACTACGTGAGGCTTGATTCCCATGTTTGGGATACGTAGGAAACTTCATCATGAAGTCCAGCCCCCAACGCTTTCATAGCGTCTCAGTCCATGCAATGGTTTCGATTTCATCCCAAAGTCCAGTTGCCAACACCCTTCAAGGTGATTGTGTCCATATATGTGTTGTGACCGTCTTCGTCATCTCTGTGTCCGAGAGTTCGACCACCGCCAATGAAGACTGTCTGCGAATTGCTGCGGCACCATCCCAAACAAGGGGCAACTTTCCGTTGCCGCGAGCCGGCGTAAGCCGCCATTCAAACCAAGGGCAACTTTCCGTTGCCTCCCCCCCTTTTTTCGAACCAGGGGCAATTTTCCATTGCCTCCGATCCAAGGTTGCGCGTCTCAAAGAGTAAGTTCCATGCCCGTTGAGCATTGACTGTTTGAAAAAGAGTTTTTTGAAAATTTTTACTGAGGTTGACTATTTTCTCGAAAGCTATTTCATTTTCCAAAACTGGACCATTGTCTTGGACCCAAAAAGGAAAATTTTCAATGCTTGCGGCCTGACTCGCATACTTTTCAAATCAAAAATCGAACAAGTACGTTAATCCGACTCTCATTTTGATCAAAACTGTTTTAGTAGAAAGCAAAAACAAAGAATGGTTAAAATGATGAACTAGGGGCATAGTTGAGCCAGGCGTTCTGTCTTTCCTCCGTCATCGACGTACTTGCCAGAAGAGCGCTCTACCCGTCAGAAGAAATGGCCGTGAGCTAACGGTGTCGAGCATGAACCCACACCTTTCTATTTATCCATCAATCACCCCGGGGAGGGATGAAAAATGAGAGAATGAAGAATAGAGAGGTGCAAGTTGAGAGAAAAGTGAGGAAAAGGGTTTTGACAGAAAATCCGAACTCGAGAGCCGAGTGATGTGAGAATCACAAATCAAAAAGGGTGGGAAACAATGCCTAGAGAAATTGGCTCCTCGTGATCTGAGGTCCCCCGTCTTCATCAGCGCGTCTGTATGTCGTGTCTTCGGTTTTGTTTACCTCAACCTTTGTTTTAGGTCTTTTTCGAGCGTGTCTCGTTGTGTTTAGGTCATGTACCTATATTTGAGTCCTCCCCGCTGTGTTCAGTTGTAGGCTTGATATCCTGGTTTGAAAAACCCTCATTCGATTTCAAAAATCATTTACACTCGGAATGCTGTGCCATTCTCTACATTTGAACGTGTTTCGACTCCAACCGATTCCATCTTTGAGCTCCGTCTTGTCAGATTGGGCTGTTTGTTCGGGGTGTGCTATGTGCAGAATGAACCGAATGTTGTGTTATGGGCTGTATGCAGATTAATCCCCAACAGAGTAAGGGCTGTGTGTCCAAGAATCAGGCAGTGGGTTGCTTGGGTTGTTTTGCTGTTGGCTGTTTAATTATCTGGTTATTACAGTGCAAGTGTTCAATTTTCAGACAGCCAATCAATTTCGTTTACATTGAGGTGTAACATGATGGAATGCGATGCAATACATGAGATATGTAAATGTAACACTTTTTAAGCAAAAATCTGTTCATTTCATAATCTTTTTCAAGTACAAAGTTCTGAGGAAAACAAAATCTGCCTGCGGCAGTACAAGGTAATCTAACTACCAAGGAAAAGAGCAAAAGTACAAGAAAGAAGAGAAAACAACAAAAATCCGCATCGGTGTCGAGCACTCCAAGGGCCGTCAGTCTGTCCTGGTCCTTTTCCTGGACGAGGGTCCAGGAGCGTCATCAGCGTCGTCGTCAGAGCCCGAGCTAGAACCGCCTCCGGTCTCCTCCTCCGATGACTCGGACTCCGCCTCTACCTCTGCCTCTGACTCCTCGTCATCATCACCATTTGGGACTGGAGCTCGCGAGCTGCTCCCGACATGAGTGCGCCCCGCCTTGGAGCGGGGGAATACTCGGCCCTCCTCATCTCTCCCCCGGGCAGGGACAGAAGGTCCAGCTGAAGCACCTCCTGCCATGGGAACCTGGAAAGGAGGCTGAAAAAGTACATAAAAGGGAAATGCATCAGTATACTGTAGACAGTTTATCAGTGCAGAATGCAATGCAGAGTACAGTATGAGAATGCCGTGAGCAGTCTATCAGTGCAGAATGCAGTGTATGAGTACAGTATGAGAATGCCGTGAGCAGTCTATCAGTGCAGAATGCAGTGTATGAGTACAGTATGAATGCCATGAGCAGTTTATCAGTGTAGAATGCAGTGTATGAGTACAGTATGAGAATGCCGTGAGCAGTTTATCATCGCAGAGTACGGTGCAGAATGCAGTGTATGTAGTGTATCAGATACTGTGAGATCAGTGTATCAGGTGTTGTGCCGTGCATCAGATTATGTGAAGCATTGTATGAATGGTTGAGGCCAGTGTCAGAAGAATATACCGGTATGCTGTAGAGGGCTAGGAGGTCAAATGTCCGCTGAAGCATCCCCATCATCGAGGCATTCATCGCCAACGACTGACGGGTGTACTCAGAAGAAGCCTGCAAAAGTATTAGATGCATCAGTATTCTGTGGAATATCAAATAAACTGAAAATGAATGACTATACAAAAGTGCAGTAATACATACCGGAGGTAAGTCGGGGACACCGACGAACTCGTGATCAGCTGGCGGAGGGGCGAAGGGGATCTGATAGGTCGCCTCACCCTGCCCCTGGAAAGTCAGTACAGCAGGCAGGGCGGGCCAGCCAGTCCCCCGTCCTCCCTGAACTCCGCCCCTGCCACGGATTCGGGCCCTCCTCGCAGCCCCTACTCCAACTCCCGCTCCGGCTCTAGCCGTCGATGCCACAGGCCTGGCCCCCCCCGCTTGATGGCCACCGCTCAGGGGTCGTATCAGGTACGTCTGCACGTACTCCCGATAGTCGCCGGTGCCTCTGAAGCCGGCCTCCTCCCAGCCAATGGTGTAGTCGTCCATCTGCTCGCTGGTGAGCCTCTCGGTCTCCCTCATATCTGCAGGGGGTGAACCGGGACTATCTGCTCAGGTAACCCCAGGGTCTGGCGTAGGAAACGCTCACCCAGGTACCAAGCCCGACAGATCGGGCCCTCTAGCAAGACCCGGAAATGTGAGGTCTCATCGGCACCGGCAAACCGATCTCGAGTCACAGCTGGCAACGGAGCCCACGGCCGCCAAGTGATCTGAAAGTGACAGACAGATTGTTATCTACTGTTATTGAAATATGCAGTGGGAAAGCGAAGCTTAAATGAACTGCAAGTAAAACATACCTCGGTCGGGGTAATGGTGTCGAAGAATCGGCGGAAAAAGCCGAAAGTCTCTCGCGGCCGCCGGGTGCATCTCCCGTCAAAGCGCCGTGAGAAGGGGACGACCAGGGGAGTCTCTGTGACTGGTACGGGGGCAAGCCTAGGAAAGTAGGCGTAAACCCACAACTGTAAAACAGATGTCAGTATGGCTATCAGAAAAAGCAGAATATACAGAATAAGACAGAAATGGCAAAGCCGTGTGTTGTGAAGTGTATTGTGTGCAGTGTACAGTGTGAGCAGTGTACAGTCAGTGTGAAGCAGAATGTATGTGTGTGCCGTGTGTACAGTATACAGCAAGTATAAAGCAGACTACAGTGTGTGCAGTGTACAGAGTACAGAAAATATCGGACAGAAGTGAAAAGCGGAGAAGAAGTGTACCTCCCAAGCCCACCAGTACCCTCCGAGCAACTGGCCGCTGCCGCGCGAAGCCGAGCTCATATATCCATAAAGGGTGGCCAGAGCAACGCCACCCCAATCATAATGCAGGATGTCCCGGATGTCCACCAGTGCGCTGAGAAGACAGAGAGGCACGGTGTTCGCCCGATCGGCGAAGATGGTCGTCTCGAACAGGAACATGAGGAAGCCGCGAGCATACCTCTCCACGTCCTCCTGGGTCATCTGCGCCTCCTCCTCCAACACGGGCTGAACCCGAAACTGTACCTCGAACCAGGAGTACCGCACGAAGCCTGGACGAGCAAGAGGTGGGGCCTCCCCCAGTAGATGGACCTGAACGGCGGTCCACTCATCCATGTCGATATCGAATGGGATCAGATCACCCCCTACCCCGATGCCAGTGAGCATCGAGAAATCGTAAGAGGTCATCGTCATGTCCCCTGCAGTGGAAAAGTGAAAAGAATCCGTGGTGTCCCACCACCTCTCCGCCAAAGCGGCAAGGAGAGGTCTGCAGGTGGAAAGCCTGGAGAGTCCTCGGCACAAGGCACCGAAACCCGCTCGATCCACGATGCGTCGGACCGCGTCAGGGAGCTCATCGTACCACTCCCGAGCGCCAGTATTTCCATACCCGCGAATGGTATGGGAACCCTCCTGTAAACAGAAAATAACAATTGCAAGACAACATTCAAAATGCAGTTTTGAAAAAGCAGATAAAGCATGTGTGCAAGTCTGTCAGATTTAAACAAATACCGGGTGCCGGTGTGCTTACGATGAAATACGTGTGATGTGTCAGCGTGTTTGGGTGTTTCAAAACAGATATAGCATTGTGTGCAAATTTAACAGATTCAGACAAATACTGGGTGCCAGTGTGTATGCAGTGAAATACAGTGAGTACAGTGTGTTTGAGTGATTCAGGGCTAGTGCAGTGTGTGTGCATGTGTCAGTCTCAAGCAGATATCAGTTGTATGTATGTTTACAGTCAACTACAGTCTACGGTATATCAGATTCAAGCAGTTAAAGAGTACAGCTAACTAGGACAGTTTTGTATCCTACATTGCGGAAAGTAAAGTAGAAGAAAGAAAATTACCTCGGAAACGCTGAAGGAAAGGTGGGAGGTAGGCTCGCACAGTAGTAGCTCAGGTGCCACGTGCCTCTCGAAGCTCCGGAACTGACGCAGGCCGTCGGGGGACAGAACATGGATCGCCGGTCAGTAGGTCGCCGGGTCGAACAGGCGCTCGCTCAACGGTAGGAGCTCGACCTCGGGATCCATCTCGTGGTCCGGGGGAGTCCCACCACGTGGAATGTCGTCCGCCATATCGAAAATGATGAGAAAATGGCCGGAGGAAGGAAAACCGGGCCGGAATACGAAGAGTCAACCGGAAAGTCAACTCCCGAGAAGGTCAAAAATGGCCGGGAGGGGCCGGAATGTGAAAAGGCACGGGAATGAAAAGGAAAACGAGGGGAACAAACCCCGAAAAGGCGGGAACGCCAAACAAGGCACCGAAACAAAAATGTGATCGGTTGAAAATGTCCGAAACGCGAAGAAAATCGCGAATCCGACGACGAAACGGGCGTAGAATGCGAAGAAATGGGCGAAAAATGAGAGAAAAACACCCTAGAGAGAGAGGGTTAGAGTTTTCGGCGGTGGGGAAGTGAGCAAATAGGGTTTGAAACCCTATTTTAAAACACCCGAAGTGAAAAGTCGAATCTGCCCCGACTCAGCAACTGTTTGCCGGTTGGCAATATTTTGTGCCGATGGAGTTATTTTGCAGCCGGTGGACAGCCGGTGGCCTCCCCTTCTGGCCGGTGGTGTTTCCACAGCCTTTTTTAGGCCATGTGAGAAGTTTTTGGTCTTCATAGCTCAAGAAAGTGCAAGAAAGGGCATCTCCGATGTTCAACTGGCCTCCGTTTTGACCTCGGACTGCAGCTTCCGTGCGTGGCACTCCAATTCATACAAGGTGTATCCTTTTCGTGTCCTTTTGATTTTTACAAGATCCAAAAGTTGCCCCATATGTATCGCATATCAATCGCACTGTTTTGTGCATTTCAAACCGTCGCACTGTTTTATGCATTTCAAACCGTCGCACTGTTTTGTGCATTTCAAATTGTCGCACTGTTTTGTGCATTTCAAACCGTCGCACTGTTTTGTGCATTTCAAACCGTCGCACTGTTTTGTGCATTTCAAACCGTCGCACTGTTTTGTGCATTTCAAATTGTCGCACTGTTTTGTGCAATTCGAATCATCGCACTGTTTTGTGCATTTCAAACCGGCGCACTGTTTTGTGCATTTCAAACCGTCGCACTGTTTTGTGCAATTCGAATCATCGCACTGTTTTGTGCATTTCAAACCGTCACGCTGTTTTGTGCATTGCATTCCGTTGCGCGGTTTTGCGCATCTCATTACATTACCTGCATAGACCGCATGTTTGTAATCATTTCTTTACTTGCGTAGACCGCATGTTCATTACATTACCTGCGTAGACTGCATGTTTGTAATCATTTCTTTACTTGCGTAGACCGCATGTTCATTACATTACCTGCGTAGACCGCATGTTTGTAATCATTTCTTTACTTGCGTAGATCGCATGTTCATTACATTACTTGCGTAGACCGCATGTTTGTAATCATTTCTTTACTTGCGTAGACCGCATGTTCATTACATTACCTGCGTAGACCGTATGTTTGTAATCATTCTTTACTTGCGTAGACCGCATGTTAATTACATTACCTGCGTAGACCGCATGTTTGTAATCATTTCTTTACTTGCGTAGACCGCATGTTCATTACATTACCTGTGTAGACAGCATGTTTGTAATCATTTCTTTACTTGCGTAGACCGCATGTTCATTACATTACCTGCGTAGACCGTATGTTTGTAATCATTTCTTTCCTTGCGTAGACCGCATATTTATTGTTCAATTTCTTTGCCTGCGTAGACCGCATAACTGTTCAATTTCTTTCCTTGCGTAGACCGCATATTTATTGTTCAATTTCTTTACCTGCGTAGACCGCATGTATTGCTTGCGTAGACCGCATAATTGTTCAATTTCTTTCCTTGCGTAGACCGCATATTTATTGTTCAATTTCTTTACCTGCGTAGACCGCATATTTATTGTTCAATTTCTTTACTTGCGTAGACCGCATGTTTTGATTGCGTAGACCACATTTTTATTAATTTCATTACCTGCGTAGACCGCATGTTTTGATTGCGTAGACCGCATCTTTATTAATTTCATTACCTGCGTAGACCGCATGTTTTGATTGCGTAGACCGCATTTTTATTAATTTCATTACCTGCGTAGACCGCATGTTTTGATTGCGTAGACCGCATCTTTATTAATTTCTTTACTTGGGTAGACCGCATGTTTTGATTGCGTAGACCGCATTATTATTTTCATTACCTGCGTAGACCACATGTTTTGATTGCGTAGACCGCATGTTTCGTTTGGGTAGACCCCATATTAATTTCATTACATGGGTAGACCGCATGTTTTGCTTGCGTAGACCGCATAATTTGATTGATTTCATTACCTGCGTAGACCGCATGCTTATGATCAATTTCGTTGCCGGCATAGACCGCATGCTCCACTTACATGTTTGTATTTCCACAGCATTGTTATGCTCCCCACTTGCTTTGCGCTGTCACGCATCTCGAGTATACTACTATGCATGTTGCTAACGATATTGTACCTGTTAAGTTTGTTTTCTTTTCAGGCACGATATTGTAATGTACGGTTCATTTGAGGCTGGTGCAACCAGACGAGCCGCACAGGTATTGTATCCTCCGAGTGAGACGTATTGAGAATTGCATAATTCTCTTACATCCTTTCTGCATTGTAGTGTAGTTTGATGTATGCTAGCTTAAAACTGTCGCATGTATGCTTCGTTACAGTTTTCTTTGCATGATCATAAGTTATGTCCGGCTCTGTGCATTGTCTTGCATTTTGCCCCTGCCTTCGGGCGTATATCTTGTTTGTCTTGCATGTTTGACTGAGTCTTCGGCCTTGTCAAAAATGGGTCGTCTCTGGGCTTTGACATTCACTCCCGTCATTGTTATGACTTTCGAGTTCTGTCAAAGAGGGGCAACTGTAGACACCCCATTTTTGACCGTCCTCAAGACTTGGATGTCACCGTTTGAACACTCGGTGATCATCCATGTTTGTGTTCGTTTGGAGTTCCCGGAGGCCTCGGTTACGCGCCTTGCCTCAGGATCTCCGAACCCGACCGTTTAGTGTCTGGTTTTCCACCAAACACTGACATCTTGCCTTTGAGAGGCAGGGTAGGGCTTGTAGACCATCCCCACCCACCACCGGCAGTGGCTAGAGGCCACCGACTGGTTTTTGCTGCCACCGGCAATGTATATTGCCGGCCGGCACTTTTTGTTACCGGTCAGCACTTTTTAGTGCCGGTCGGCACTCTTTTTGGCCAAGATGGCATTTTTGGCCGGCCGACTACTGTGCATCTGCTTTTGTAGATATTTTAAGACAGCTGTGTTGCTTTTTGCTCCCCTCCATACACGTGTATGGAGGGATCTCCCTCTTATGAAGCTTGTCTTGTAAGCTTTACAAGACAAGAAGTTCCAAAAAGGGAGGGGTTGGTCTCTTGGCTAAAGAGGTTAGACACTTGAGATATTTTGAGATCTTAGACAGCCATTGTTAGGGTTTGAGTTCTAGGGTTAGGGTTAGATACACATCCTATCTCTCTTTCCCTCTCTTTTGTGCTCTTGTGTGTGTTTTAGTCCATACTATTGCACACAAGCACCTAGTGTTTCACCTTCCTCTTGGAACTGAGGTTCTAAGGGACTGATTTTGAAGTTTTGGTGTTGGATTCAAGCCAAGGAGGGTCATTGGAGCATCATTGTTGAAGAAGGCTTCAAGGGTAAGAATCTTACCCCTTTATTCCCCATTTTTGCACCTTATTTCTACCTGTCTTAAATTCGTTTTTGAGCTTGGTGTATAATACAAAAAAGTTCTGTTTTTAGACCCTCTTGATTGTTTATTAAGGGTGTTTTGTGATTTGAGGGTGTTTGACCCCTCTTAGACCTTGAAAGGCCTCATTTTGTGCTATTTTGTGCTAGTTTCGGGACTTTGGTGTTTGGGCCTCTTCACCACTGAAATCTTGAGGGATTTCAGTGGTGGATATGGTGCCTTAAAGTCTCTAAAGGGAGAGGGCCACCCCCTCTCCTTGTTGTCCTTGAAAAGGGCATGTTTTGGCCTCTTGAGAGAGCATTATGTTTGAGTGTGTGTTCAGCATGTGTAGGCTGTTTTTCATGCTTATATTTCCATAATATAACATGATTTTAAATTGGTTTTGGTACTCCATGCATGCTTAGCATAGTTGCCATGTAATGCCTTGTGATCCCTTAACATGTCTTAGGTCGTGTGCCTTTGTTTCTAGCATGTTTTAGGCTTACATTTGTGAAGATTTTGTGCTTATCTTGACATGTTTTAGGTCTGTCCATAAGTGTTTGGGTTGATTTTGGCATGCATCATATAGCCTCTTTGCATTTTGGCTTGTTGGCCTTAGGTATGTGCATGCATAGCATGACATCTTTACATTGATTTGGTGATTTGGGGTCACCTTACATGTTATTTCAGTCCCATTTTCATGCTTGCGTGACTGCCTTGCATGCCTCTTTAATGCTTTGGAAGCATGTGTTGCATGCTCCATGTTTTGACCATCATGCATGCCTCTAAATTTGAGCCACTTAGATGCCATCTAAGTAGTCCTTTAGCCTTGTTTTAACATGCTAAAAACCTGTTTTTAGTTGCTTAATGCATGCCATGATTGTTGTGATAAATGTGCTTCAAAGCTTCATGACTTGCCTCAAGTACTTGGACCATGCTTGCATGCATTTGCTTGTCTTGTTTAACATGATTTGGCATCATTTTATGACATGATTTTCAATGCTTATGTTGCATGCTAATTAGTCCATGATTGTCCCTTTCAAGTGTGCTTGAGGGTTGTCCAATTTGTGCCTAAGTGTTGGGCCTTAACATGTGCATGTGTGTATATGTGTTTTGGTCTCTTCTTTTGGTCGTTTTAGCCACTGTTTTGGGCCTTATTAGAGCCGCCCAAATCATGCTTTAGACCACCTTTTCATTGGCTAGCATTGCCTCATGTTTGCTTGCATGCTTGCATAAGTGTATCGCCATGCCATGTTGCATCCTTAGCTTGCATGCTTAGGTTACATTGCATCAACATGCATTCCTTGCCCCTTGATTTGGTGATAGGGATTAGGACTTTGGTTTGATTTGGTTTGCATGCATTTGAAATCAAAGTTGCATACTTGGTTCTTTGGGCCATCATGCATGGAAATGCGTGATTGGTGGTCTGAGAATCGAGGCATATGCCCCTTTGAGTCATTATCATGATAAGGGACATGGTTGGGGCATATATGCCTTGAATTGTGCTGCCATGCTTTGCCTTGCCCTCTGTTGCTGTCATTTGCAGATTCTGCAGGAACACTCTACCGACCGGCAGTGTAAGGTGCCGACCGGCAATCATTTCTCTGCCGACAGCTTCACTTTGTGCCGGTGGCCACACCACACTGCCGGTGGAAATTCCATTCAGCCGGTGGTGATCCTCATTGCCCAAGGAAGCAGTCCTGAGGTTTTGGCAGCCTCCAGAGGAGTAAAAGAATGAAAACAGAGGCAGCCTATGCATGGCGGCGCATTTCCTAGCGGGACCGGGCATGCATTGCATTGAGCCCTCCTCCCGAGGCGATTTTCCTGTTTTCTTAAATTTTTAGTTAATTTGCTTAGTTGATTAGGCAATTTGTAATATTAATTAGCTTGCGTAGTTAATTAATTTGTAATATTTATTTGGTCCCTCCGAGCGAGGGCAAACCTGTAATAAGTGTGTGTGGGTGGTGTGTATGTCTTCCAATCCCCACTTCTTTCTTCCCTTTTGTTTACCTACTTATGATGGTAGATTAGGGCACGTTTAATTTAGCATACATTATGCTATGCATGTGTGCATCCATGCATTTGTATTGCATGCATTAGGCTCGGTACATCACGCTAACTGCATTTGTACTTCATTTCAAAAATTGAATATGTGATAGTTGATCGCATTTCATATGCCATGCTTAGGTTAGCCGAGCCTATCTAATTGCATCCTGTATGTGTTGCATTAGGCAATTTAACATGAACTAGGACACGCATGTTTGCTAACTAGTTTATTGTTTTGGCACGGAGTACGATGTAAGTATTTTCGCTTTAGCATCTCGCATGCGTGTGAATGTTAACATGACAGCATGTTTACCATGTGGCTAGATGCTTATGTGATAAACTGTTTTGAATGCCTGTGGGTGAAGGTTGGATTGTTTGAGTTGGAAAAACTCGTTGAAATCCGCATTTTAGCCTACTTGTGAGTAGCAAATCCAAAACATTTTCCAAAACAAACGGATATGCAATGCTTATTTCCAAATTAGGCAATCTAGTCTATACTTGTTTGTTGCGCGCATAACGTAGTAATTCTAGGCTAATAAATGGAATAAGAACACGTAATGTTTTCAAAATCGGATATCATGGTTAGTAGAGGCCGGTCTTCGGACCGGGCGAAAGGGGGTGCTCATAGCTGACCTTCCCCGATCGTACCCAAGCTCCCGAGCCGAGACAACTCTGGTGATGACGGACATGTGGCCTTCGGCACCGAGTCAGGGTTTCCTAAATTTCCCCATTTTAAAAATATTTAGATGGCGACTCTGTATCTGGCAAAGCAGTCCATGTTTGGCACTACTTTTTCAAAAATCTGTTTCTCAAAACAATTTGCCAGATTTGGACTCTTTGGTTCAGATTAAGAACCGGGACAACAAAATCGCGAGTCCGAACTGTAGTAGCATAAGGCCCCCCTCCGCGGGTGCGTCTACAGCTGAATAAAGTCGACAGACAAGAGCTAATTTCCTTCTTACTCGGCAACCTTGATGTATTTGCATGGTCGTCGTATGAGATGCCGGGGGTGGATCCATCTGTGTCTCAGCAGCACTTAAACGTTGATCTCAGATGTAAGCCGATTATTCAGTAAAGCCGGCAGTCAGCCGCGGAACACACTACTGCCGTTGTTGAAGAAGTTAACCGATTGCTTGATGCTGGGGCAATCCGCGAAGTGACCTATCCTACATGGCTGTCGAATACTGTGGTTGTAAAGAAGAAAAATGGAACTTGGCGTGTTTGTGTGCATTTCACGGACTTAAACAAAGCTTGTCCCAAAGATTGCTTTCCCCTCTCCAGAATAGACTAACTCGTAGATGCGACAGCACATTATCAACGTATGAGTTTCCTGGATGCATACAGAGGCTAACATCAAATTGCCATGCATCCGGAGGACCAAGACAAAATTGCATTCCTCACCCCAAGAGGAACCTATTGCTATAAGGTTATGCCTTTCGGGCTGAAGAATACGGAGGCAACCTACCAAAGACTAGTCATTGCCATGTTCAAGGAGCAACTCGGCCGTACTATGGAAGTTTACATCGATGATATGGTGGTCAAGTCCAGAGAAGAGCAAGCTTATCTAGCCGATCTGGAAGAGACATTCGGCATTCTTTGCAAGTACAAAATGAAGCTGAACACTTCCAAATGTGCCTTCGGCATCGGATCTGGAAAATTCCTTGGCTACATTGTTAGCCACTGGGGAATCGAGGCCAACCGAGGCAAATCACAGTAATTCTAGAACTCGCCTCTCCTCGGTCTGTCAAAGAGGTTCAGAAGCTGATGGGAATGGCCGCTGCACTCAACAGATTCATTAGTTGTTTCACGGATCGCTACCGACAATTCTTTCATACCCTTCGGCAAGGAAAGCTTTTGAATGGACCCCCGAGTGCGAGGCCGCTTTGGATGATTTGAAGACTTACCTCCGATCAGTTCCACTCTTGACAACACCTTCGGCAGGTGATCCGCTCATTTTATATCTGGCAGTTTCCGACTGGGTCGTCAGCGCCATACTGTTAAAGAAAGAACTAGGGGAATAGCGGCCAGTTTATTATATGAGCAAAGCAATGGTTGACGCTGAAACACGTTACCTTCCGTTGGAAAAACTCGTCCTTGCTCTAGTCATGGCAGTGAGAAAACTGATGTATTACTTTCAGGGGCATACCATTAGGGTACTAACGGACTACCCCCTCCGCTCAGTACTCTCTAGTGTAAAAGCATCACGGCGTGTTTCAAAATGGGCTCTCGAACTCGACCAGTACGATATTCAATTTCTGTCCAGAATCTCAATCAAAGGGCAAGTGCTCGCCGACTTTGTGGCCGAGTTCACCGAATGCCTCGCCGACTTTAAGTCTGATCAAATTCAACCTAAGCCGAACTGGAGAGTTTACGGTGGGGACATTTGGCAGTTGTATTGTGACGGCTCATCCAACCAACATAGCAGTGGGGCGGGCGTAGTGATCATGGCTCCCAACGGGGCAATAATCGAGCAGGCCGTCAAACTAGGCTTCGAAGCATCGAACAATGAGGCCGAATAAGAAGTATTGTTAACCAGCTTACGGAGCACACATCTCCTTGGTGCTCGGTGTCTACTTGTCTTCTACGACTCAAAGTTAGTCATTAACCAATTGAAGGGGGAATTCGCAGCCAAAAATGACTGTATGGCAGTTTACATGAAAACGAAAAATTCTTTGCTGGCAAAATTCGACCATCATGAATTAAATCAAATAACTCGGGATTAGAACACATATGCAGATGCCCTGGCTTGCCTAGCCTCCATCATCAACTCAGAAATTAAGCGGACAATTGAAGTAGGATTCATCCATGAGTCGAGCATTGCCCCTCAGAGTCAATTCAAATTAATATCGTAGAATTAGGTCCAAGTTGGATGGACCCCATCACTATATTTCTATCTTTTGAACAGCTCTCAATAGATAAGAAAGAAGCGCACAAATTACAAAACAAAGCCCTATGATATTACTTAGATCTGCAAGGATAGCTCTACAAAAAATCTCTTTCTGGTCCATACCTAGAATGTGTTCATCCGGATAAAGTTGAAGAACTCTTGACTGAAATACACGAAGGTAGTTGTAGACACCCCATTTTTGACCATCCTCAAGACTTGGACGTCATCGTTTGAACACTCGATGATCATCCATGCTCGTGTTCGTTTTGAGTTCCCGAAGGTCTCAGCTACGCGCCTTACCTTAGAACCTCTCGACTTGTCTGTTTCGTGCTTGGTTGTGCACCAAGAGCTTGTGGTTTTGCTCCTGAGAGGAGGGGGTGGCTTGTTGGCCATCCCTACAACCCATCGGTCAAGATTTGTGCTTGTTGGCCTCTCTTTCTTGCAATCGGCCATAAGTGTTGGCCGGTTGGCACTCTTTTTGGTCGATTGGCCATAAATTTTGGTCGAGGCCTTTTCTTTGTTTTTGCAGGCATTGTGCATGCCAGTTGTGCCAGCTGGTGAGCACAGATTGTCTCCTCCATACACGTGTATGGAGGGATTTAAACCAAGCTTTAGCTTCTCCAAGAAGCTTTGGACTTGAATTCTTATAAGAAGGGAGGCTCTCCTCCCTTTTCAGAGGTTTTAGAAATTTGATATACAAGTCATATATCTCTCTCTCTCTATATTCCTCCCCCTCTCTCTCTATATTGGCCCTTGTCTGTGCCTTAAAGTGAGTGTTCTTCATACATTTTTCCTAGAACCCCTTAGCCACATCTCTTGACCTTGGAGTTGTGGTTCCATAGGACTTGTTTTAGTATCCTAAGGTTGGTTTTGGCACAGAAGAGCTGCTGGTTTTGTTGTTCTACATGGGTGAGTCCCATGTCCTCTTTTAAGCTTTGTTTTGCTTGAGTACTTAGCCATATTTGCATGCTTCTTTTGGCTTAGCTTTAAACTGAAAATAGCTTTGATTCTAAGTGCTTAACATGTTTGTTTAAGGCCTCTTTGGTGTTGGGGGGTGGTCTACCCCCTTTGTTCCTTATTTGGCCTTGTTTTAGGCCATCTCTTTTAGGCCTTTGGATCATCTTTGTTTGACCTCTTCACCACTGAATTCCAGAGGAATTTCAGTGGTGAGAATGTGGTTTTGAGGCCTCAAATAGGAGGGGGTTGTCCCCCATCCCCTTCTCTTGTATGCTTGTGTTGATGGCTCACCAAGTTAGCATGTTTTTATACCTCTTTGTGGCTCCATTTCAGTATGTATTAGACTTTGTTTTGCCATGATATAGCACTAT
Source organism: Camellia sinensis (assembly GCF_055761805.1). Taxonomy (NCBI): domain Eukaryota; kingdom Viridiplantae; phylum Streptophyta; class Magnoliopsida; order Ericales; family Theaceae; genus Camellia; species Camellia sinensis. Next base: position 27,370,805 of record NC_138966.1, on the reverse strand, counting down.
TTTAGTCTGGTTTGGTTGTCTCTTGAATGCCCCATTCACTTGTAATGTAATGCTACTTGTTAGCCTAACATGCTCTATACTTTTGATCATCATTCTATAATGATTTTGGCCTAACTCAAAGAAGCTTTTACTCATATTTCAGCATGCTTAAGCTCTATTTGAAGTGTTTTGGGTCGTGCATACACTATTTTGTATAGCCATGGTTCAATCTAGCTTACTAGCTTCGTGTATTGGGTCCACTAGCATGCATTGCTTGGGCTATTTGCATGATTTAGCATCATTTCTACCATGATTTCAGTGCATATTCCTCAACCATACACTCACATGTGTCACTCTTTCAATGACTTTGGAAGGTTGTTCTTTATGCCTTAAACATGAGCCTATATGCATGCCTTTTTGCCTAAGCTTGTGGACTGCCGTATTAGTGCATTTTTGGTGTTATTTTGACATACCATAGCTCTGATTTTTGTTGGTATAGTCGTCTCATGCTTGGTTTTGATGGGTGTAGTGTAATCCTCCTCTTTGGCCTTGTATGCGTCTTGTTTTGTGCTCACCATACTAGCTTGTTTTTGGCCTCATTCCATGCATGTTTTGGCCTTATCTTGACCTGCCTTGGGACTATTTTGAGTTACCTTAGCCTTTTGGGGCTTGCTTGATATGGCCATGGTGAGAGTCCCTTGGCTAGCTTTAAGCTTTAAGCCCACTAGCATGCTTTATTTGCCATATATGCATGATTTAGCTTCATTTGGAACGTGATTTCAAAGCCTACTTCATTGCCATACTCTCACATTTTGTGCTCCTTCAATGTGCTTAAGAGTTGCATCTTTATGCCTTAATCCTTGAGCCAATTGGCATGCATGCTTGTCTTGCCTTTTCACGCTTTTCATGCCATCATTTCATCATTTTGGCTATTGTTTTGGACATGATTGAGGTCTGTCCATATTCGGTTTAAGTCCACCTTGCATGTTGTTGCATTACATGTTTTTGCATGCTTGGTGCATTGCATGTTGTTGCATTGCATGATTTTCGCATGATTGTTGCATTGCATTGTGTGTACATGCATTGCATTGTATTGTGTTTGGATAGGGTGTCAATCCAAACACGAGAAACGAGGGACGTTTCATACTTGAAGTGATGAAACGTGCCTCAATTCTCGGTCGCCGACCCTCTTGATCATACATGATAGAGGTTAAGGCATTTATGTATTTTTGTGCATTCACTTGACATTGACTTGTGTAACTCGGCCTCTTTGGCCATCATGCATCGAGATGCGCAGTTGATGGCTCGAGAGCCGAGCACTACACTCCTTTGAGCTTAAGACATGATAAGGGGTGTAGTTGCACACACATTTTCTTGTAAATACACTGCCATGGCTCTATTAGTGCTCTGTTGCAGCAAAAGGAAGAATTTGCAGGAATCAGTGGCCGATCGACCACGTAGTCTACCGATCGGCTATTAAAATTGGTCAATAGCCACAAACTCTGGCCGATGGCCACTCCTCTTGGCTGATGACCTCTCAGCATGTCCATGAGGTGGATCAGAAGTATTTTGGAGGTTGGCACAATTTTTAGAAGTCTAAAACAGTGCAAACAGAGGCATCACGAGGCACAGTGGTGGATTTTCAGGAGGACGCGACCGAGCATACATCATTCATCATTCCGAGGCAAAGCTGTGGCAGCCTATTTAGTTTCTTACTTAGTTGTTTTTGTAATTTAATTAATTTGATTAATTAGTTAAAGTTTTGTAATAATTAATTAGCTAAGTTAGTTAATTAGTTGTTTTGTAATAATTAGTTTAATTAGCGTAGCTAGTTAGCTAAATTCATTCGGACCCTCCGTCAGGAGGGCATAACTGTTGTAATGAGTGTGCGTGTGTGTGATGCATTTCTTCCAATCCCCATTCCTTTCTCTTTTTTATTTACTTGCTTTTGATGGTTAGTTTAGGGCATGTTTCAATTAGCATCCTTTATGTTTGCATGTGTTCATCCATTCATCTATCTTGCATGCACCAGGCTCGACGCATCATATTAACTGCATTGTATTTCAATGCCAATTTGAATACATGTTATTAAGTTGCACTCATACACCATCTTAGAATAGCTGAGTCTATCTTAGTTGCATTTTGCATGTGTTGCATTAGGCATTCTTGACATAGCTAGGATCATGCATTGATTACTAACTAGCTTCTTTTTTGGCTCAGAGTACACTGTGAGTGTTTACGCTTTAGCATACTGCATGAGATGTGTATGTTGCCATGTTAGCATGCTTGCCATGAGGCTAACTGCTTAAGTGATTAATTGCTTGAAATGCCGGTGGGTGAAGGTTAGATTGCTTGAATTGGAACAATTCATCAAAATGTGTGTTTTAAGCCCACTTGATAGTGGCAAAATCATGTTTTCTAAGCCCACTTGAGGGTGGCAAAATCAACGACTTAGCCTACTTGCGAGTAGCACATTCAAACCATTTTCAAGCAAACAAACATGAGATGGTTTTTGTTCCAATTTAGTCTATACTTGTATGATGTGCGCATCACATAGTAAGCTAGCTAATAAACCGGAATAAGAGCGCATGTGTTTTCAAAAACTACATATCATGTTAGTAAAGGCTGATCTTTGATCGAGCGAGCGGGGGTGCTCATTGCATGACCTTCCCCTCTCGTACCCAAGTTCTCGAGCCGAGGCAACTTTGGTGATGACGGACACGTCGCCTTCGGCACGAGTCAAGGTTTCCTAAATTTTCGAAAAACAAAATATTTAGGTGGCGACTCTGAAATCTGTCAAAGCAGTCCATGTTTGGCACTTCTTGATTAAAATCGATTTTTCATAACGATTTGCTGGATTTGGACTCTTTGGTGATTTATCAGTCTTACATTGCACTTTGTGAGATTAGATTCAGAACCGTGACACGAGTCCGAACTGTAGTAGCTAAGAACAAACGATTCGCGCCCTCGCGCGGAGCGGGAGTTCTGGGCGGTCTACAGTTTATGGTGACTCTGCTTGGGATTTAGAGAACTTGACTCGAACATCACGATATCTTGTTTTGTTTACACTTATGTGTCTCTTTGCATTGCATTTGCATTGGTGCGCCTAGGACACCGTGTTTGCTGTCTGCTATTCCTGAACGGTTTGCCGAAGGCTGCGTGCCATAAGGCTGACCAGTTACGGGCTCTGCCACGATAGGAACACAAACCTCGGTTATTACCGAGGCACCCTTTTTGACCATTCGACCTAGTGCATATCGGAATCCGTAGTGACCATTCTAAACTAGGACAGGTTGCTTACCCAATTGTAGGTTGTTTGAAACCGCTGCGTGCGTAGTGAAACCCTAGCTCCTGACAAAATTGGACAAGGAAACCCTACCCCTCCATAGGGGTGTTTTGGCTCTCACTTGCCTGCTATGTGCTGTTAGGGAGTGTCTCTACAGGGATGCATGTATCAGTTGCAAGTTTGAGTATCAGCCTGAGGGTATCAGTTTACAGGTAGAATTTTGGGCATAATTCAATAGAGAGTGCAGTCAGTTAGCTATGCTCGTATTTGTTCTGGTGAAATCAGGCTGAGATGCTGTCTGTTTTCTCTTTTGCTAGGTAGTCTTGGAACCATAGCTTCAGAAGGCTCTAATATCCCCCGAGTACATTGGACTTGTGCTGATAGACTTTGTCAGGTCAGAGATTCAGTGCAAAGGCAATCAGTGTTCCTTCGCCAGAGGCAGGGTAAAAAGGCCAGTCAGGCATAGATCACTAGTCCAACAGTCTCTAGATCAGCGGTCATTATCCACCTCACCTATGCCCAGTTAGGCTGAGATATCTGCTTCCACCTGAGAAAGGGGATACACATTTGTTCGGTTAGATCAGCAGTTTTCAGTTAATATGGAGGACATGATGCGTCAGCTCCAAGAGACTATGCAAGCCATGCAGCGGGATACTGCCCACCAGGCAGAGTTTGTCGCGCGACAGGCAGAGGTTGTGGCTCAACAAACAGAGCTGATTGCTAGACTCCAGCAGCAGCAACAAACACAACAGGGAACAACTTCTGCGTCCCACCCACCTCCAGTAGAAATTCCTGCACCGAGGGCTCCTGCCCCTACTGCCAATGCCCAGGAGAATACAGATGTCCCAGTGGATCCCACTCCACTTCAGACTTCCAAGCACAGGCCTACCCAATTGAGGCCCCTTTCGAGTTCGAAGTGGATCCAACTGCATTAAAAGTGAGCAAGCTTGAAAAGCTGTTCAAGAAGGCTCAAGGCGTTAACTCCATTCTAGATATGAAACGTCCCTCGTTCCTTGTGTTTGGATTGACACCCTATCCAAACACAATGCAATGCAATGCATGCACACACAATGCAATGCAACAATCATGCGAAAATCATGCAATGCAACAACATGCAATGCACCAAGCATGCAAAAACATGTAATGCAACAACATGCAAGGTGGACTTAAACTGGATATGTACAGACCTCAATCATGTCCAAAATAGTGGCCAAAATGATGAAATGAGGGCATGAAAAGCGTGAAAAGGCAAGACAAGCATGCATGCCAACTAGCTCAAGGATGAAGGCATAAAGATGCAACTCTTAAGCACATTGAAGGAGCACAAAATGTGAGAGTATGGCAATGAAGTAGGCACTGAAATCACGTTCCAAATGAAGCTAAATCATGCATATATGACAAATAAAGCATGCTAGTGGGCTTAAAGCTTAAAGCTAGCCAAGGGACTCTCACCATGGCCATATCAAGCAAGCCCCAAAGGGCCAAGGTGACTCAAAACAGTCCCAAGGCAGGTCAAGATAAGGCCAAAACATGCATGGAATGAGGCCAAAAACAAGCTAGCATGGTGAGCACAAAACAAGACGCATATAAGGCCAAAGAGGAGGATTACACTACACCCATCAAAACCAAGCATGAGACGACTATACCAACAAAAATCAAAGTTATGGCATGTCAAAATAACACCAAAAATGCACTGATACGGCAGCCCACAAGCTTAGGCAAAAAGGCATGCATATAGGCTCATGTTTAAGGCATAAAGAACAACCTTCCAAAGGCATTGAAATAGTGACACATGTGAGTGTATGGCCAAGGAATATGCACTGAAATCATGGTAGAAATGATGCTAGATCATGCAAATAGCCCAAGCAATGCATGCTAGTGGACCCAATACACGAAGCTAGTAAGCTAGATTGAACCATGGCTATACAAAACAGTGTATGCACGACCCAAAACACTTCAAACAGAGCTTAAGCATACTGAAATATGAGTAAAAACTTCTTTGATTTAGGCCAAAATCATGCTAGAATGATGATCAAAAGTATAGAGCATGGTAGGCTAACAAGTGGCATTACATTACAAGTGCATGAGGCATTCAAGAGACAACCAAACTAGCCCAAAACAATGCTATATCATTTGGGCTAAGCAAGGAATCCGTGAATCCGTAATCCGATCCAGTCCCATCCAATCCGATAGGTTTGGATTGGTTTTTTGAATCCGTGGTTCGGTTCTGAATTGAAGAATTAAAAATTCGTAGTCCACGGATTGGTTCCGGATTGAACCCCACGGTTCCAGATTTGAACCGATTCGGACCGTATACAAATAGTCTATATTTTTATTATACATCCTCCCCCATAGTATCTTCTCTTATTCTATATAAAACCTAAAGTCAAATCTAAACCTATATAATATCTTCTTTTATTACTTTTGTTTGTTAGTTTTTAGTTTTAATTTGTAATGGTCTAAATACTTACGGTGAAACTAGTTTTCTTATGGTTATTTAAATTCTAGAACAGTATGTCGCTATTATAGAATAACATGTTGCTATTGTGGAACTAATATAGCGTTATATTTATGTTTTTATGAAATTAAAGTGTTATATATATATATATATATATTTGTTATTTAATTATGTGAATCCGTGGTCCTAAACCGATCCAATCCGTGTGTAAATGGATTGGTTCCATGATTTAAACGGATTGGATTGGTTCCAATTTTTCAGGAACCGTTGATAATGAATTGGTCCTGATTTTATCCCAACCCGGTCCAATCCGAACCTTGCTCACCCCTATGTAACATGGCAAAACAAAGCCTAATACATACTGAAATGGAGCCACAAAGAGGTATAAAAACATGCTAACTTGGTGAGCCATCAACACAAGCATACAAGAGAAGGGGAGGGGGAAAACCCCCTCATATTTGACGCCTCAAAACCACATTTCCACCATTGAAATTCCTCTGGAATTTAGTGGTGAAAAGGTCAAACAAAGATGATCCAAAGGCCCAAAGGAGATGGCGCAAACCAAGGCCAAATAAGGCGCAAAGGGGGTAGACCACCCCCCAACACCAAAGAGGCCTTAAACAAACATGTTAAGCACTTAGAATCAAAGCTATTTTCAGTTTAAAGCTAAGCCAAAACAAGCATGCAAATATGGCTAAGTACTCAAGCAAAACAAAGCTTAAAAGAGGACATGGGACTCACCCTTGTAGAAGAACAAAACCAGCAGCTCTTCTGTGCCAAAACCAACCTTAGGATACTAAAACAAGTCCTATGGAACCACAACTCCAAGGTCAAGAGGTTTGGCTAAGGGGTTCTAGGCAAAATGTATGAAGAATACTCACTTTAAGTCACAAACAAGGGCCAATATAGAGAGAGAGGGGGAGGAATATATATATAGAGAGATATATATATATATATATATATGACTTGTATATCAAATTTCTAGAACCTCTGAAAAGGGAGGAGAGCCTCCCTTCTTATAAGAATTCAAGTCCAAAGCTTCTTCGAGAAGCTAAAGCTTGGTTCAAATCCCTCCATACACGTGTATGAAGGAGACAATCTGTGCTCACCAGCTGGCACAACTGGCATGTATAATGCCTGCAAAAACAAAGAAAAGGCCTCGGCCAAAATTTATGGCCGATCGACCAAAAAGAGTGCCAACCGGCCAACACTTATGGCCGATTACAAGAAAGAGAGGCCAACAAGCACAAAGCTTGACCGATGGGTTATAGGGATGGCCAACAAGCCACCCCCTTCTCTCAGGAACAAAACCACAAGCTCTTGGTGCACAACCAAGCACGAAACAGACAAGTTGAGAGGTTCTAAGGCAAGGCGAATAGCCGAGACCTTCGGGAACTCAAAATGAACACGAGCATGGATGATCATCGAGTGTTCAAACGATGACGTCCAAGTCTTGAGGACGGTCAAAAATGGGGTGTCTACAGTTGTCCCCCTTTGACAGAACTCGAAAGTCATAAGATGACGGAAGTGAATGTCAAAGCCTAGAGACGACCCATTTTGACGAGGCCGAAGACTTAGACAAGCATACAAGATAATAAAGAGATGCGCCCACAGGCAGGGGCAAAATGCAAAAGACATGCACGATGCGGAACATGACTTATGATCATGCAAAGAGGGCTGTGATGAAACAATTATGCAAAATAAATGCAACATTTTAAGCAAATGCTATGTGAAGAAATGCTACAGTAAACTTGTACACAAGGAAATAAGTAAACACGCCACACGTGGGAATTACAGACCAAACTACATTTCATGCAGAAAGGATGTAAGAAAATTATGCAATCTTAGCAAATACAGTGAGCATGTGTGATAGATACACAAAGCGAACGTGCGATGGATACACAAAGTGAGCAAAGTGTGATAGGTACACTAAGTGAGCAAAGTGTGATAGATACACTAAGTGAAGAGAGTGTGATAGATATACTAAATGAACAAAGTGTGATAGATACACTAAGTGAGCATGTGGGATAGATACACAAAAGAACAGAGTGTGATAGATATACTAAGTGGGCATATGTGATAGGTACACAAAAGGTGAACGAAGTGTGATAGATACACTAAGTGAACATGTGTGATAAATACACAAAATGAGCAAAGTGTGATAGATACACAGAGGTGAGTATGTGTGATAGATATACAAAGGAAGCAAAGTGTGATAGATACACTAAGTGAGCATGTGCGATAGATACACAAAAGAACAGAGTGTGATAGATACACTAAGTGAGCATGTGTGATAGATACACAAAGTGAATATGTGTGATAGATACACAAAAGGGGACGAAGTGTGATAGATACACTAAGTGAACATGTGTGATAGATACACAAAAGTGAATAAAGTGTGATAGATACACAAAAGTGAACAAAGTGTGATAGATACACTAAGTGAACATGTGTGATAGATACACAAAAATGAAGAGAGTGTGATAGATACACTAAGTGAAGAGGGTGTGATAGATACACTATATGAACAAAGTGTGATAGATACACTAAGTGAGCAAAGTGTGATAGATACACAAAACACAATCAATCTTAAACGGAAACATCTCTGAATAAAATGCACATCGAATATCGCCTGGTGCGCCAGCTTCAAATGAATCGTACATACAATATCGTGCATGAATAAGAAAGAATCTTGATAGGTACAATGCAGGATGTTTAAGGAATGCAATAAACAAACATAGCGGCGTTTCAGAAAGCACCTCATGGGATGAGTGGCAATGAACCGCTCTACTCTGATGGGGATTGTGACAACCCTCATCACTAATTAGTGCTAATATATGATTAAGCATGTTAAGTGACTGATTGACTGAAATTCTGAACTGATTGATTGAGTGTATTAGTTTAAATGCAAATCTGTCTGTTTGACTGTTAAATGATCTGTTCATGTTTTATGTTTTAAACTACAAATTGAAGGCTTTATTGGCGGCCGAATCTGAAATTAATTAGTGTTTCATGTTAATTAGAATTTATGTTATTTTATAGTATGTTTAATTGAAATTTGATTTGGTGTAATTAAATTGGATTAAAAAAAAAAAGTTGGATTACATTGGTTGGCTTTAAATTGCCCTTTTGCCATGTTAGTGGGCCACCTTGTCAATACTTGTTTGGACTTGATTAATACACATTTGGCATTCTATCTTCAGCCATCTTGGAGGCAAAACCGAGAGAGAGAGAGAGAGAGAGAGAGAGAGAGAGAGAGAGGTAGGAGAAATTGAGTCCATCTAGATTTCTTGTTCGAATTTGGAAGGATTGAAGAGTAGGTAGCAATTTTGAGCTTCTAGACTTGAAATTAGAGACTTGAGGTAGGAGACTTACCATTTTAATTGTGAATTTGAGTTGTTCTTGCATAAGTCATGGTAAGGTTAGTAATTTAAGGCATGAATTAGCTTAATATATTAAATTGAGTAGGTAATCATGCATGCATGTATACATTGTTGAGTTTTGAGGTCAATTTCATGGAAATCCTCACATGCATGTCCATATTCTAGCTTTGGTCCATGAATTCATCACGTTTTTGAAAGGATTGACTCATTTGTTCTTGTATTAGAAGCTTTGAAGTTGATTAAATTCATGCGTGTTGCATGTTCATCATGTTCTTGAAGTTTTGTTTGGAAATGGGTTCAATTGAACTGCCTTTGGGCTTTGATTTTGCAAATTGATCTTTGAAACATGTCATATTATGAGTTTTAAAGTGTTTTCCAGAAAATTAGCCCAAAAGGATCGAATTTGATGCTTTAAATGTTGAGTTTCATGCTTGGAGACAAATCTGGAAATTCTAGATTTTGGATCCACGCTTGAGCGTACACTCTGAGTTCATGCAGTCCGCTCGAGCGGAAAAGGTAACGCTCGAGCGTGAAATGCGGGTATCCAGTACTTTGCATGTGTTTACAGTTCGCTCGAGTGAGGGAATGCACGCTCGAGCGAGGACTAGTGTCTCACACTCGAGCGGGGGTCGACCAGCCGTCGAGCGTGAATTTCATGTATCCAGTGCTTTTGCAGTCCGCTCGAGCGAGGAAAGTCATGCTCGAGCGGAGATCCTTTGTCTGTATGTCCGCTCGAGCGTAGAAAGCCACGCTCGAGCGAGACCCCTATTTTCTAAAAAATTTGAAAAGTGTTTTAAAGTGCATCTTTGCATCCTCATTCCATCCTAGGCATTCCTAGGCCTAGTTTAAGGCATCTTAATGAGGATAATGCTATAAAACCACACCGAGTCAAGATAGGGACCAAGTTATTGTTTCCCAAGTGAGTAACTAAGTGTGTGTTCATCCTGTAATTGTGTAGGGTTGGCATCCGAGGACGCTCATTAGCCTATCTATAGCCCAGAACTCTGTGAGTAACAATGTTGTAAAGATATGTTCAATCATGAATATTTTCTGAATGATCAACTATATTGTTTTCTAAAATGATAATTCTTACTAAATGAATGTTTGTCCTATTTATGAACTGAATTCGTGGTATCCATAGCAACTTACTATTACTGTACTGTTACTGTACTACTACTGTCACAGAGATCTCTATCGGTACCCATGTTGGAACCACTACTGTTTACTGATATGATGGCCATCAACTTACTGTTCGGTCTATTAAGACCTATTGTACTATTTTGCTATTGGATATACCACTTATAACTGCTATGGCTTCTAAATGACTGATATGACTGTTTAATGACTGAAAGGACATTCATTCTTAACCTCTTTACGCATATGTTATTCACTGGGCTTTAGCTTACTGTTTATATATATATATATATATATGTAGGTGTCCAGGCACCGGATCGGAGCTAGGAGCGTTGGGTTAAACTCCCTTTTTGTCAAGCCAACCAACGTGCCTCACTGTGAGGTTCCAAGTGTGTGTTCAAGCTTAGGCTGCTTCGGGGTGTTTTAGATTTCCCCCTTTCCGTCTCTGTTTTGTATAGACTATATAGACTTGTACTGTACTGTTATGGTAGGGATTTGGTCCCTAACCTGAATGATTGTATATGTATGTATATACTGCTTTGGTTCTGAATGTGAATATGTATGAAAAGTCTTTTTGCATACAGACTGTCACAGCTCATTGGACATATTTCATTTACTGTTTTGGCTTCCACCAGCCCATGTACTCTGTATTACTGTTAAGCAGGCTTTCGGTAATCAGATATTAATGGCCGGTTATGGTGCTAAACCCATAAGGGCGGGTTTGGGTCGTGACAGGGATCTCCCCTTGTGTTCTTCGAACTCTTACCTTGCGTTCATCGAACCCTTTCTTTCAACTTACAGTTCAAAGGTTCTGAAATGCTGACAAGAAGTAACCTCTGTATGTAGAAGCCACGAATGTCGTTTCCTTCCTGACCATATTCATAACTTTCCCTATTCTCCAACGGGGTAACAGACTAGGTTGGTTCAGTATCCAGAATTACGGCGCATACACATGCTATCTCAATCTATGGGGCTTCCATACAGATTTCAAGCCGGGGATACACCCCTGGGTATTTAAACCAGACTTTAGTCTTGAAAATCCTGAACCTTTGCATTCGAGGCGTCAGCCATTCGAACTCTAGTTTCTACCGTCACAGTTGGTCTCCTAGGAACTCATTGCAAACACAACCAAGATGCCCCTGGCAGGGACATGGTACTCAGGAAGAGCACTTATGATCGCCATTCTAGCATTGAAACAGGCTTGAGCTTGGAGTAGAGGCATGCTCATACTTCGGAGCATTGACAAGGCCTGAAGAGGTACATTCGGAATACAATCACGGAATTTTCTGAAAGTGAAACAAACTCAGATGCTTCAATTTTCCCTCTTTTCTTTTGCTTTGCAGTCTGGAACGTATATAACTTCAGATAGGTCCTTGTTTTACTGTTCTCACATGACTTGGGTTGATCCATGTAGTTTTATGAAAGAACAAATCCTGTTTTGCACATATGTGGAGAATGGCACAGCACTCTGAGCACAAAACGATTTTTTTTTTTTTTTTGAAATTGAAATGAGAAAAGGGTTCTTAACCAGGTATTGAGCCTATAACTGACCACAGCCAAAACGAACTCAACAATGGAAAACAAAGGTAAAACAACCTAAACACATCTATTGACACTCGAAACGACTCAAAACAAGAATCGAGACAGACAAAACACAACTAAACACAAGACTCAAATGTGCATAGGGAGCCTGTTTCTCCAAGTATTATTTCCCACCCTTTCTTATTTGTGTTTCTCACATCACTCGGCCCTCAGGCTCTGTTTTTCTGAAAAAAGCCCTCTCCTTACTTTTTCTCTCAGCGCACATCTCTCTATTCTTCAATCTCTCATTTTTTTATCCCTCCCCTGGGTGGTTGATGGATAAACAAGAAGTTGTGGGCTCTTGCCCCTAGTATTCTACTAGATTCTTCTTCTTCTGCTCACAACAGTGAGCTTTCCCACAGAAGGGTTGCGTTGCGGCTAGGTGTGTGGTAGATCCGCAGCTGAGATCGATTGACGATGCCCTTGGCCGGTTTAGATGTGACCAGACCTTTTCGAATAAGGGAGTGGAATATCTTGTCCTTTTCCAGTTCGTGCTTCGCACTTGACTTGATACCTCACTGCTTGGAGGATGAGAAAGCTTTCGGCCCTTTGTTTGTTAGCTTCAATAGTGCCCTTTCTGGCGAACAAGGTGCCCTTTCGGGCAAGTACGGTGCCTTTTCTGGCGAATGCATTGATAAAAGGGGAAAAGACAGAAAACCTGAGTCAACTATACCCCTAGTTCATCATTTTGACCATTTTTTTTTTTTTGGTTTTCTACTAAAACAATTTTGACCAAAAATGAGAGTTAGATTAGCATACTTGTTCAATTTTCTGATTCAAAATCATGCAAGTCAGGTTGTGGGCACTGAGAATTTTTCCTTTTTGGGTCCAAGAAAGCGCCCAATTTTGGAAAATGGAATAATTTTCCAACAAATTAGTCAACTTCATTAAAAAATCCTCAAAAACTATTTTTGCAAATGGCCACTGCTCAACGAGCACAGAACCTACTCTCGAGATGCACAACCTCAGATCCAAAACAATGAAAAATTGCCCCTTGTCTAAATGGCATCGTATGGCAATGGAAAGTTGCCCCTTGTTTGAATAGCACCATAGTGCACTGTAATCAGTCCTCAAAGTGACGATCACAACCGAACTCTCGAATACAGAGAAGACAAAGATGATCAGAACCATTACATGGACACAACCGATTTGGAAGTGTTTATAGCTGGACTTCAGAATGAAGTTGCCTACGTATCCCAACTAGTGTATTAACCTCTCCTTTTACGCTCTAACTTTTGCCAAGGCCGCCCTTCCGAGTTTTCAACCTTGCGAGCTTTGTTCTTCTTTTCTTTTCTTTTCTTTTTTTTTTTCTTCTTTCTTTTCATCTTCTTTTTTTATTTTCTTTGCATTTTTTTCCATTTTCTTTTCTTTTCATCTTTCATTTTCTTCATTTTTTTTTTGTTCTTTTCTTTGCTCTAACTTTTGCTTGGGTCGCCTTTCCGAGTTTTCGGCCCAACGAGCCTCTCAAGGGTAGAAAAGTGTAACATATCTATGTCTAATGGTTTTAGGATCTCGAAGCCATCTGAATCCAGGAGAATGGCTGCTGTTCGCTGATGATGTAGAAGTCCATCCAATGGGGGCTGAATTCGCCCATAGTGTTGTGGATAGGAACTCGGTTGTCCTTCAGCAATACTTTCTTCTTTCCTTCCTTCTGGGATTTGGCATTCTTGCCAGTCTTCATCTTTGACTCTTTGAGCACATCTGACATTTTTTGCCCCTAGTTCAAAGGCTACTTCTGATGGAGCTTTGCAAGCTTCCTTTGATCACATTGACCTTCTTGATCTGACTTTCTCGCCCTTAGTTCGAGGGCTACTTCAAATTTGGCCATACAAGCCTCACATTGTGACTTGATCGTTGAATATTCTGAATCCAAGTTCAAAGTTTGAAAGCGAAGGGGTCGAGTTTCGAGGCCGAGAGTGATCCTAGGCTGCACAATCTCAAGAGCGATTCCACACAGGTCTTCGCAGGACTGCACAAAACACTTTTTTGAAATCTTTTAAGAAAATGACAAATCGCTCGCACTGAAGACAGTGTAAAACCAATCTGAATCAAGCCAGGATCCTTCCCAGTACTCACATTAACGAGCATGATCTCATTCATTAAGGGCTTAGCATGCCTCTCTTTCTGTTAGTTGATCAAATTTTTACAAATCCCGAGAAATTCCTTTCTCTTCATTTTCATCACAATGTTCAAAAAGTTTTGAAAAAACTTAGGTCAATGCAATGATTTCAAGGCACAAAAAAGACACAATTTTTAGTCAAATACTGTCATCTTATTCAGAACTTCTGGCACAACTAGCACAAGGCAGAAGCAAACACAAGAGTGTGAAAATCGCTGCTGTTTCATTCAAATCTGTTGGCATAACTGGCTCTAAGGCAAAAACAGACTCAAAAGAAAGTGAAAAGACAAACACAAAACAAGGAGGGGATGTCCGAGGTAACACCCCCGAAATCACCTGACTCCAACAAAACAGGACTGACTCGATACAACAAGACAGACGCGACTGACTCAGTACAAAAAGACTGACTCAATACAAAACAACAAGACTGACCCAATACCCAAGTCAGAAAATAAAGTAAACAGCATTCGCAAATGCTTAAAACAGTGCGTGCCTTCCATCACATCTGGAGTAAATTGAGCGCCATCCGCAGGTGGTTCATCCCCAATCACATGGTCACATTATCCCCCACAAGTTCACTGATCAAGTGCCGATAGACTTTACAAGACCGGTGCGGCGATGACCTTGTTGTCAAACAGATCTTGTATATCATGGTGCAGACGAAAGCAACTGTCAGTGACATGACTGGTTTGTTGATGGTAGGCACAGTGCTTAGCCGAGTCATGCTTTGGAGGGAGAGGATCGGGTAGAGGCCATTGTTTCAACGGTTTCAAATGTCATTTCCTGAGTAGGACCCCTAGAGCTTTTGACAAAGGCATATAAAGTGGGGTGGAAACCCTCTTGCTTCGGGGTGAATATTTGGCTGTTTGCAAGCTGGTTCTGGACGCACCAGTGAATGGGGTGGTTATTTTTGATGTGGTGGTGCTGACCATGCCCACGTTTGAAGTTCTAGCAGCTGCATCACCACTGGTGGTCGCATTCGAATTGCGAGAAAACACCCTCCTAGGCTGCTCCTTCCCCTGGTCAATAAGGCCCTACTTCATAGCGTCCTCAATCTGTACCCCGATCTCGTGTAAATCCGCAAAGGTGGGAAGGGGTAGGATGATCATATTTTACATTAGCTTGGGTTGGAGGTTGCGCACAACCATCCTTATTTGGTCTTTGTCGGAAGGCCTTGTAGCCACTATCAAGGCCTTTGTTCTCCATCTCGTCACAAATTCTGAAAAACCCTCATTTGGCTCTTGGTGGGTGACTTCAAGATCACGAGTTGAGCCCTCAATTTGTGTGTTATAGGAGTATTGAGTAATGAAGGCCTCAGCCATCTCTTCCCAGTTCTGTTTCACAGAGTTCTCCAATTTCGCATACCAGATTGCGGCTATCCCAGACATGGTTCGGTTGAATAGTGATAGTTTCTGGGCTGTGGTCAAACCCATTGGCCTCAGGACATCAGAAAACAGGTGGAGGTGCACCATTGGGTCTCTAGAGCCATCGAAGCGGTCGATATGTGGCATCTTGAACCGGTCCGGCAACGTCACCGCAGAGTCGGTGTATCCATCCTCTATATCTGAAGTGATGAAACGTGCCTCAATTCTCGGTCGCCGACCCTCTTGATCATACATGATAGAGGTTAAGGCATTTATGTGTTTTTTGTGCATTCACTTGACATTGACTTGTGCAATTCGGCCTCTTTGGCCATCATGCATCGAGATGCGCAATTGATGGCTCAAGAGCCGAGCACTACACTCCTTTGAGTTTAAGACATGATAAGGGGTGTAGTTGTACACACTTTTTTTTTTTTAAATACACTGCCATGCCTCTATTAGTGCTCTGTTGCAGTAAAAGGAAGAATTTGCAGGAATCAATGGCCGATCGACCACTTAGTCTGCCGATCGGCTATTAAAATTGGTCGTTAGCCACAAGCTCTGGCCGATGGCCACTCCTCTTGGCCGATGACCTCTCAGCATGTCCATGAGGTGGATCAGAAGTATTTTGGAGGTTGGCACAATTTTTAGAAGTCTAAAACAGTGCAAATAGAGGCATCACGAGGCACTGTGGTGGATTTTCGGGAGGACGTGACCGAGCATACATCATTCATCATTCCGAGGCAGAGCTGTGGCAGTCTATTTAGTTTCTTACTTAGTTGGTTTTGTAATTTAATTAATTTGATTAATTAGTTAAAGTTTTGTAATAATTAATTAGCTAAGTTAGTTAATTAGTTGTTTTGTAATAATTAGTTTAATTAGCGTAGCTAGTTAGCTAAATTCATTCGGACCCTCCGTCGAGAGGGCACAACTGTTGTAATAAGTGTGCGTGTGTTTGATGCATGTCTTCTAATCCCCATTCCTTTCTCCCTTTTATTTACCAACTTTTGATGGTTAGTTTAGGGCATGTTTCAATTAGCATCCTTATGTTTGCATGCGTGCATCCATTCATCTATCTTGCATGCACTGGGCTCGGCGCATCATACTAACTGTATTGTATTTCAATGCCAATTTGAATACATGTTATCAAGTTGCACTCATACGCCATCTTAGAATAACCTAGCCTATCTTAGTTGCATTTTGCATGTGTTGCATTAGGCATTCTTGACATAGCTAGGATCATGCATTGATTATTAACTAGCTTCTTTTTTGGCTCGGAGTACACTGAGAGTGTTTACGCTTTAGCATACTGCATGAGATGTGTATGTTGCCATGCTAGCATGCTTACCATGAGGCTAACTGCTTAAGTGATTAACTGCTTGAAATGCCGGTGGGTGAAGGTTAGATTTCTTGAATTGGAACAATTCATCAAAATGTGTGTTTTAAGCCCACTTGATAGTGGCAAAATCATGTTTTCTAAGCCCACTTGAGGGTGGCAAAATCCATGACTTAGCCTACTTGCAAGTAGCACCTTCAAACCATTTTCAAACAAACAAACATGAGATGTTTTTTGTTCCAATTTAGACGATCTAGTCTATACTTGTATGCTATGCGCATCACATAGTAAGCTAGCTAATAAACCGGAATAAGAGCGCATGTGTTTTCAAAAACAACATATCATATTAGTAAAGCCAATCTTTGATCGGGCGAGCGGGGGTGCTCATTGCATGACCTTCCCCTCTCGTACCCAAGTTCCCGAGCCGAGGCAACTTTTGTGCTGATGGACACGTGGCCTTCGGCACGAGTCAGGGTTTCCTAAATTTCCCAAAAATAAAATATTTGGGCGGTGACTCTGAAATCTGGCAAAGCAGTCCATGTTTGGCACTTCTTGATTAAAATTGATTTTCCGAAACTATTTGCCGGATTTGGACTCTTTGGTGATTTATTAGTCTTACATTGCACTTCATGAGATTAGATTCAGAACCGTGACATAGGTCTGAACTGTAGTAGCTAAGAACAAACGATTCGCGCCCTCACGCACGGAGCGGGAGTTCCGGGCGGTCTACAGTAGTTGTGGTGCCCATTCTGGTGGGCATTCTTTGGCTCATCAAGCTGTAAACAGGGGTACTACTGGCCGACCATGAGAGCTGATGCCGAGTGTTACGTCAAGAAATGTGAACAGTGCTAGAAGTTTTCCCCTTTAACTCATTTGCCTGCTAAGGAGTTTAGCCCAATCACCAGTCCTTGGTCGTTTGCTTAATTGGGGCTTGATATCATCAGGTCATTGCCACGGCCCCAGGGAACAAGCGATTCTTGATTGTCGCGACAGATTACTTCACAAAATGGTCGAAACGGAGGCACTAACACACATCCGAGATACTGATGTTAGGCGTTTTGTGTGGAAGAATATCATAACACGATTTGGCATTCCAAGAGCACTCATTTCAGACAACGGCACCCAGTTTGATGGTGGCGTCTACCGAGAATTATGTAGCACGTATGGTATTTGGCCTTATTTCTCCACCCCGGCTTATCCATAGAACAATGGTCAAGCTGAAGCCTTCAACAAAGCCATCTTGGACAGCATCAAGAAGAGGCTAGAGAAAGGTAAAGGCAGATGGGTCAAAGAATTGCCGAGTGTATTGTGGGCTCGTCGCTCTACTCCGAGGCGATCCACTAGGGAAACGCCGTTTGCTTTGTGCTTTGGAACCCAGACAATCATCCCCCTGGAGATCGGCCTCTCAACCTTGAAATCGAAAGTTTTTGATATGGGCCGAAATGAGATAATGTTGGCCTTGGATTTGACTCTAATTGAAGAACGACGAGACCGTGTCCTTGCATCCATGGCACGGTACCAGCAACAGCTTGCTAAGTCATATAATCAACGTGTTCAACTACGCCGTTATACACTAGGAGAATTAGTCCTCAAGAAAGTACTTCCAACTGCCAGGAAGCTGGCTGACGGAAAACTGGGTCCTAACTTGGACGGCCCCTATCAGATCGATTCAATCACAGGAACAGGGGCATAACGGCTCAAAGACATGTCTGGGAGAAGTCTACCACGTTCTTGGAATTCCACGCATTTGCGTAAATTTTATCATTAACCTGACTTATGGGGCATGATAACTTGTTTTGAATGTTCGCCATGTACAACTTTCACTTTTATAATACAAGACTTCTTATCTCACTATATGAAATTTTAGTTCGAAGATGAAAGCCTCCGAATTCGGAGCGCCCTTCATAGAATTCATAATTGGCCAAGTTAAAAGTCTCCGAATTCGGAGCCCCATCCGTGCATAACACTTTTGGGCCGAGTAAGCCTGTAGATTCGGAGCGCCCTTCGTGGAATTCACGATTGGCCAAGTTAAAAGCCTCTAAATTCGGAGCCCCATCCGTGCATGACAGATTTGAGCCAAGTAAGTCTCCGGATTCGGAGCGCCCTTCATGGAATTCACGATTAGCCAAGTTAAAAGCCTCTGAATTCAGAGCCCCATCCGTGCATGACACGTTTGGGGTGAGTAAGCCTCCGAATTCGGAGCACCCTTCATGGAATTCACGATTGGCCAAGTTAAAAGCCTTCGAATTCGGAGCCCCATCCGTGCATGACACTTTTGGGCCGAGTAAGCCTCCAGATTCGGAGTGCCTTTCGTGGAATTCACGATTGGCCAAGTTAAAAGCCTCTGAATTCGGAGCCCTATCCGTGCAAGACACGTTTGGGTCGAGTAAGCCTCCGGATTCGGAGCGCCCTTTGTGAAATTCACGATTGGCCAAGTTAAAAGCCTCTGAATGCGGCGCGCTTTTCATGAATATTATGATTGACAAGCATAAACGCAGTTGATGAAAAATGGAAGATGATCATAACTGAATTTATAAACATAAATTGAAACATGCAAACATTTAAAATAATATGTTTCATTGAAATAATCGATAATACATAAATCGCTCCCAATCTACATTAGAGCGGTATAATATGTTCAGTTTTATTCGGCATCCCCCCCCGTCATCGCTCTTCTTGACTTCGAAAATCGCAAAGGGGAAATGATGACTCTGATATAACGGCGACACTGAATCAACGTCTACTACCCGAAGAGCCTCTGTGGCCTGGAGAGCCTTGACCCACCCATGCTTAAATCCACAGTTCTCACATCGGCAGACCTCCTTGGCGAGCTTTTCCTTAGTCCTCTGTATCCCAACTTTTCGGCCATCATAGAAGCCTTGTTCATAAGACTTGGTCTTTGCGGCCTCTATTGCAAACATGTTTTCCGTATCACGATCGACAATCGCATGACTTACAAGCCGTTGGGCCACCATTTCTTCCACAATCGGGTTAGCTTGGCCGGCCGATTGTGTCTCGGCAGTTTGACTTTTCTTAGTTCACTCTCAGCCTTCTTCGCGCGAGCTTCTAAGCTTCGAATGTGTTCATCTTTCTGCTCTGTCTTCCGCCGTGCAACACGAAGACGCATGCCGATTTCATAGGCGATATACAGCCCTTTCACCGCTCCATGGATGCCATCAGGAAACACTTCGAAATCAGGTCGACCGACCATCGATTGTTGTACTTCTGGTGGAAAAATTTGTCGAGCAAGCTCGACTGCCACATTTGGGTTGTGCACAATTGAATCTGCTTCCTTCATCGGTTTGTTCTCCACAAAAATCGTAAAACTTAGCGGGCGCAGTGTGGCACTAGATTCTCCTCTCAAGTGTGGTTGAGAGGAGCTGCCCCGTTGTTGTTTTTCCCTTTTGGGTGAGCTACTTCGACGACGTGGGGACTGGCCTTTTTTATGTTCCCTCGACGTCCTACTCCCCGTGTGCGTAGGCTCACCACCTCAATTCATCTCTGCGTCCAACTCCACAAGTGTCCTCCCTTCTCCTCTGCTGTTGAAGAATAATCTTCTTGCCATCCACAATTGTCCACACTGCTCTTTCCCTCCCTCAATTTATTGACTCTGAACGCAACAATGGCCCCTCCGCACACCCATCACCCGCCCTATTTATACCTTATAGGTGCAGCACCCCCGAGACGATCTCATCAATGCTAAATTTCAAAACCTGGTGCCGATCATCTCATGTGCCCCTGCCGCTCCATGAGCTAATTGAATTCGGCATTACAGTTCATGCACCAGCTGGGGCAAATACGGATTCCTTAATCTAATCGGCTACATGTCCAAGCCTGATACCGATCATTTGATGTGCCCCAGCCGCTCCATGAGCTAATTGAATTCGGCGTTATAGTTCATGCACTAGCTAGGGCAAGGGCAGATTCATTAATATAATCGGCCAGAGGTCGAGCCCTTGCGTCGATCTGGCTGTGTGCCCCAGCCGCTCCATGAACTAATAGCATTCGGCGATTGAGCTCGTGCAGCTAGGGCAGATGCATTAATCTAATTGGCCAGACGTCGAGGCCTTGAGCCGTTTTACTCGTTAGTTTATCGAATATTCATGCACCTTTCCAAATTGTTAACTGCCGATTTGTTTAGTTATTCGGCTAGCAAAGAGGCATTGGATGTTTAATTGATTCGGTTAATTTATCAGATGTTTAATTTACTCATGTAGCAAACAAAAAAGCGTATGGAATTGTTATTAATAAAGTGAAGACAAATAGTTTATGCAGTAAACTAGAAAGCATAGAAAATTTTCATTAATAAATTTAGCACAAATAGCAGTCATTTTACACATGAAAATTACCTTACATTTAAACTTCCAGTCGAAGTAAAGAAACAAAAACCTATAAAAACTATGCATCTAAGATGCCTACCAAAAACCAAAATATCCCCTAATCAATCTTCTGGGTCAGACTCTAGCGGCTCAACGTCCACTTGCTCGTATGGAATCGGCTGCGCCAATGTCACATTCGCGGCAGTGAGGGCTTTAAGTCATCCGTGTTTGAAGCCTCGATTCTCGAACTTGGGCACTTCTTCCATGTAGTGTTCCAAGGTGGCGTCCTTCCCAGCTTGGAATGCTTTGGAACTCTTGGAGTCAGTTATTTCCTTAGCCTTCACCGACTCTTCCAAATCGGCTTCTAGCTTGGCGATCACCTCCTTGACTAACTTGAGCACGTCTTTGTTTGCTTTTGCCCTCTCTTCGGCGGCTAGCCTTAGTTGGTCGGAATTCCTCGCGCTCTTGGCCTCGAAGTTAGCTCTCGCACGTTCCTTCGCCGTTTTCGATGCCTCGAAATCGGCCCTTTGAGAGGCTACCATAGCCTTGCTCTTTTCCATTTCAATGTCATCTTTCAAGAAGCCGATCTGTTCTATAGCGTTATGTTGACGGCGGCCAATTTCGGCTATCCTGCCTACCGCCTACAAAATAAGGAAATAGAGTTACAAAAAAAAAATAGTAATAAGAAAAAAAATATATATATATATACACATCTACGCGGAAGACTGCAGATAAGACATGTACCAATAAGGCCCATTGAGCAGCTAATGCAATTAACATTTGATCTGGCTCCGCCGGAAATGTGGCTCTATCAACCGGCAGGGAAATTGAGGAGGCCATGCTCAAGGGCACAGCCAGGTCCTTCAAAGCCGACGCATGAGAAGCAATCGGCTTATTCCTTATCCTTGGTTGAACAGTGAACGGAACAACCAAGTGCGATTCCTCAACGCGCAGCTGTTTATTGGTTTGGTTTTCATCAGGGATGGCTTCTCGCTCGATGGGGCGCTTTTCCCCCATTCGCTCAACCTCCTGATCCCCCTGTTCTACCTGCTCCGTCTCGGCCGTTCGGTCTGAGCCGTTTCTTCCGCAATAACAAGCAAAGAGGACTCAGCGACGGCGGCGGATGGAGTTTCCGATCGGACGGCCTCGGTTCTCCTCCGGGCGGCCATCCTTTCGGCATTTTTCCTCCTGGCAAGTTGTGTGAGCGATTCCCCAACCATATTCTCAGGATAAGCGCCGGGAAGGTCTCCAAGGTCTATAAAAATGTCTTCAAAAGAGACGTCCCCTCGGCCTGAAGTGGATGGAGGGTTGGATGAATCAAGTCCAGCTTTCCCAAAGGCCAAGTTTAGACCCTCGTCTACCTCAGCTTCCGACTGCTTCGGCTCCTCCCCGACCGCTTCAGCTACTTGTTCTTCCACCTGCTCCGAATCGGAGGCTTCCAAACCAATCTGCCTTAGGTTTTTGAAGTTGGGGAAGACAAAGGCCATAAGATGCTCTTCGCCTTTCGGAATTTGAATGTTGTCTGCCGCCGAAAACGTTGTGTAAGTCGGCTCGTATCGCAAGAGAATGTGGGCTGCCCTCCCTTGTTTTTGAAGGCTTGGATGGCCAAAGAACTATAATGCGATTTTAATTTTCGCAAGTACAGCATCGTCGGCTGAAACCAATACTTTCTTCAAATCATTGCCTGCATAAACAAAACGGTAAGTACATAGAAGGAAAGCTGAATACATATATGATAATAAAATAACAAAAATGAGCTATACGGCCACCTGGTTCACCTTTTTGCCTTGGCACGGGATCTAGGCGATCTTCACCCTCACTGAATTCCCAGTTGCCTCGAACAACGACCATTACATCGTCAACACACTTGCCAGAGCTGGCAAGCATAGTCACTAGGTGATGATCGATATCCTTGGCCCTAAGAAAATAGCTTCCCAACAGACTAGTAGACTTGGCTAAGGCATAACAATGCCAAACTGCAGGTATACCAAGGTTAATCCTAAGGCGTCGGTTCAACTCTATAATCCCCATTATGGTTCGGAAAAATTTACGTTAGGTTGGGAAGGGATCAGACCCTAGTGTCGAAGGACGACACTTAAAAATAGGTGAAGAGGAAAACGAACTCCGCCCTCAACAATCGATAGAAGAGGGAAGATGATTGTACTCTCATTAGTCCTCTCCATATCAGTGGTGTTGTCTGCTATGAGTGACAGATGGATGTCATCGGGGATGGAATAATGGTGTCGGAAGCCGGAAATTCGATTCAGAAAAAGGAGTTCTTCCAAATGTTTTGCCATCCTAGCTAGCCTAAGGATTATGCAAAACTAAAATAAACAAGGAAATGGGATTTGAAGTAAAGGAGAAGAAAACTTACAAGAGGCAAAAGAGACAATAAGAAACATGAGGAAGTTGTAGAGGTCGCGAAATGGAGGTATATTGAAAGGCAAACCAGAAGCTTTGAGTATTCAAAAAGAACTTACATTCAAAGGGACAACATAGTTTCAAATCGCATTAAATGAAGAAAGCATACAAAGAGGCGAGAAGATATAATAATGCCTAAAAAGCGTGTGCTCTGACATACGTTGGAATGAGGTTAGCCGCCATTCTTTTCTTGACTTTTTAAATTCGAAACCAACCATACCGTTCGAAACCAAACATGCCGATTAACTGGCGTTAATAAGATGTTTGGGGGGCAATTGTGGGAGCCGAATATTGTGGGGGCAATAATGTCGAATAACGGTATGAGGACAGTCAAGGACGGAATTTGTAATCGGCTTCATCCTAGACGATCACAAGGCCAAATAGACTAATCGGCATTACAACCAGCTGAACAAAAGCCGAATAAATAAACGTGCAATGGATTAAAGGTAAGTCCGACCCTGAGGCCCAAAGAAAAAATATAAATAGAGGAGCATTAACCAAAGAAAGAAATGTGAGAACAAGTCTAACTTGAGATATAAGCAACCAAGAGAGTATACACTGACTTATCCGTCGGAGTATTAATTCTGACACCTTCGACCGGAGTGTTCATTCCTTTTCAGATGACTAACTGAGGATCACAAGCGTCCTACAGGATCCAAAGAGTATTTCCAAAGCACTTCTTCACATATTTGAAATTTGCATTTCTAGAAAAATCAAAGATAAAACCTTTTGTGTTTCAATTTAGACAACTCAAGCTCTTACTCAGTCAAAAAAAATTTATGCAAAGGTTGAAATCGGACTCGCGTCTAAGTAAATTTATTTACACTTCAAATTGAGTTTAAACAGATTCTCAAATCGACTGAAGTTGACAATGTTGCAGCCTTATAAGGTGTTGCCTTTTAGGATTATTTTGATAATTGACTTTTTAAAATTGTTTGGCAGTGTGCTTTTGAAATTTTTTTGGATTAAAATAATGATTTCTCTAAGTAGGCTTTAATTATTATTATTATTATAAAAATTCAAATGGGCCGTACAAGTAGGAAACAAGGGGCCGTGGGTCCGCGAGGCCCGTGATACTGTTTAGTACAACTAAGCGACTTCCGAATCTGGTCACTCTTGCCAAAAAAGTCCTCCTCAAGTAACTCCTTCGAAGTTCCAACTGTTTTTCTGTAGGCTATTATATTTTACTAAGAAAAAAAACAAGAGAGAAATGTTTGGGACCTTTTTCTTGGAAATTTTATGACTCTTAATTTAATCTTAGTCTCTGATATATGTGTCGAATCTACTTATATATGTGTGAATCC
The DNA here is from genome assembly GCF_055761805.1 of Camellia sinensis. Taxonomy (NCBI): domain Eukaryota; kingdom Viridiplantae; phylum Streptophyta; class Magnoliopsida; order Ericales; family Theaceae; genus Camellia; species Camellia sinensis. The sequence goes on along the minus strand of NC_138966.1, from coordinate 27,346,124 downwards.
CACATTATGAGTGGTTAGGATGAAAGTGAAGGTTGTGGAGGTTGTGAAGGTCATATATGTGTGGAGATTTTTATCACAATTAAAATAAAAAATAATTGAAAAAAAAAATTACATATTGGACCAATTGAGCGATGAATAAATAAGGGGCCTACTGTCAGCAGAGCAAGTTGAACACTTCCCCTTCTTTCATGTCTACAAAGCCGGAGTAATTATTGGATGCTCTTGAAATACGATTATATGGTGTTTTAGGATTGTTGTGATGGATAGAGAAAGTGAAATTCATAATTTTATATTAAATAATTAAAAAATATAAAAAAGTATAATGTATAATAATTAATGAAGAACATAAATATGTAATGCTATTGGAACACCCAATAATAGTCCAAATTTTTATGGCCCAAATAGTTTAAATATCTCAAAACGACGTCGTTTTAATACATTCGAGTCATTCAAGCTACACAAATTCGAGCTACCAAACATTTTTTTAAGTAAAAATTATTGGAGGGAAATAACAGCAGCGTAGTATAGTAAAAAAAATAAAAATAAAATAGCATTTAATTATTAAATTGTATAAATTTTATAACTAATTTTTTTTTTTTTTTCCCCACTGTATTGTTATTTCTCAAAATTATTAACTAATCTTAACCAGTTTAGATTTGTTAAAATTGAAAATCATTAGTGAAGTTGACACGCCAGAATAAAACCGAGGGGCGAGGTTAAGTAAAAATTATAAACTAACAAGTTTAGATTTGTTAAAATTGAAGATTATGAGTGAAGTTGACACATTGTAAGTTTAATTTGTACTAATATCAATGATCTGAATCATTCATCTTATATAACAAGTTAAAAAGAACATGCATATAAAAAATTAAGTTGACCAAAGATAAACAATCATATGATCAAATCACATATATATTATAACGCAGTGCTAATCTATTCTTAAAAACACATAAGTTGGTATAGATAAAAAGAGTCTAATAGCATAACAATTGATTTTAGATCAACTTATTTTTTGTATATATAATTTTGCTAGTTAGCTATATAAAATGAATAGTTTAAATCATTGAAGTGAGTTAAAGTTAGTATGATAATAGATCAATTTTATCGTAAAATTGAGATATTTAACTTTAGCAAATCCAGACTCTAATCCTAACAATGTGAAAGACTAAATGAATATATTACTTTAAAAATAAAAATAAAAATAAAAATGTTGGATAAATAATAGAAGGTAAGTTACAATGACCTCCCCATATTAGAAGAAAAACCAATCAATCCAATAGTTTTCACATAATTATACTGAATGCCTTTAATATTTTAATTTATATAACACTTAACTTATTTTGTCAATAATTTATTAGTTATGTGGATAAAAAAAAAATGATGTTATCATTTCTTTTACATTGTTTATTTTTGTATTTTTGCATCATCTGTATTAGTTTTTTTTTTTCCCCCCTCATTTGACCTTGCTAAGAGGGAGATCAATGTAACTATGTTAAAATTGTAGGGATATTGTATTTTTTTAAAATCTAAGAACTTAGTGTAGTGTACCCAATAATAGAATATCATGGACAAGTACACATATATGTGATTTTCTGAACCTACTAGATAATTTTTGCGAATTCAAAATCCAAAATACTTAAAATAAATAATATAGTGTGTGCTCTAAATTTAATTTTATGTATGGATTAATTTTATTTTTATTCTCTAAATTATTACTATTTTTTTATTCATCTATTTACTTTTTAAATTTTTTAATTTCAATTCATGTAGTCTAGAGGTTTGAGTTTGGGTATCTAACTTTATTAACAATTATTCAATAAATGTAATATGTAAGACATGTGCTGTGTCACATATTATATTATTTGGAGGGATTTACGTATAGATCTTAATAGGTAGATTTATTGTCTAATAAGTTTTGTGAGAATTAATGGCGTCTTTCATCAAACACTATTAAAAAATGTAACTAATTGTTAATTTTCAGTGACACTTTAAAAATTGTCACAAAAAATGTTACTATGTTTTAGTGACAGTTTAAAAAAATTATCACAAAAAAGTTACTAATATTCAACTTTCGACGACAGTTTAAAAAATTCGTCATACAAAAACATCACTAAATGTAAGTTTTAACGACAATTTATAAAAATCATGACAAAAAAAATCTCTAATTGTCAATTTTTAGCGAATATACAAAAAAATCGTCAAAAAAAATTATTTTTAGCGATAATTTTACTGAACTTATTTTCAATAGGACTTGATTAAAGTTAAATCCAATTATTAAGACCTATTAGTAATTTCTCTCTCATAAATAATACCCTTGCAACATATATGCATTATATAATTCCGCTAAATCTTTCCCATATATTTCCCTTGAATAGAAACAAAGACAAATAAAAAAGAAAGAAAAAGAAAATCAAGAAAGATAACAAACTAATAAAAAATTAAAGTTCTAGTATTATTTTGTTTTACATTAGATTTATGTTAGGCATGTGGATTTTCATTTATTGTTTTTGGTTTTTTGTTTGGGAGTGTTTTTGCTTAAAACATTGAACCATGGACATAAATGGTGTGATCCTTGAATCCTAACAAGTGGGGTTGCTATCAATTGTGACATATAGTCCCTAATAGTGACATATACCTGGGGGGATGTACCCTTCCCTCTCTAAGCATGCACATGAGCCTTGGACCATTTTGGCCCGGCTTGACCATTCAATTTGGTGGGCGTTGCTTACACATTTTACAGATCATCAAAACCTTTTTGAAATTCATATTCTTACAAAAATTAAATGCATATATACTAGAATGAAGTCGGAAAAGCATTATTTAAATAAATAAAAAAATCGTTTAAATAAATCGTTTGATTTAAAATGACAAAGTGAAAACTTAACAAATTCCAATTTGTTAAAATGGATATCTCCACTATTCAACTCATTTCAATAATTTAAAATTTTCAATTAATTGAAAAATTATTTATGTAAAAAATTAAGGTGATCTCACATCAATTGGCATACCATTATATCATTTTGATCTATAAGACATATCTGATTTTAATAATAGGTCATTCATTTGTTATTTTATATATATATATATATATATATATATATATATATATATATGTGTGTGTGTGAGATATTTGATTATCTAATTACTCATATTTTATGAGTTTAATTTTATGTATGTATACATTTTTTAATTCATAATATGAGATAAACGGTTCAAATCATTATAATAAGTACAAATTAATTTCACAATATGTCAATTTCATGAAGTTGAGAACTTAAACGTTAATAAATCCAAAATAAGATCAAACTAATATATTCAGTACCATAGCACTAATCAATCTAAACTGAATACTTTATTTGATTTCCACCTTGCAAATCGTTTCATATATATATATATATACGCACACACACAACAAATATAATAAAAAATGGACTTAGAAAGCCACGCGTCTTGATTTTATGACAATAATCAGATAAATAATTTGTAAGGTCGGTTATTTTGGAAAAAATGATTAAAAGTCATCTTTTAATTTTTAACTCATTTTAGATCACATTATTCCTCATATTTTTTATATATTTTTTTTAAAAAAAATTTAAAAATTAAAAAATCAATTTTTAATTACCTTCTTAAAATAGGCCTTAGTCTCAATCATGATTTCATTAAAATTTGATTGGGTGGTAGCTCAATGAGGGGAGGATGTCAAGAAAAGTCTAGAAACCAAACATATTCGTTTAGAATTTTTTGGATGCTTGTTTTTGTGATAGAAATTAAATTTATATAATATAAAATTTATGTGTAGAATAAATTTAAATTGTAAAATAATAATTTTGAATAATTAAATTTAAATTTATAGTGTTACTGAGATGTTAGTCTAGTGATTAATGAGAGAGACAATTTTGGCTGCTAGCTTTGAAATATTTTGACGGTGGTGCTACATGTATCAATTAGTAAAAATAATCCTATTTTTGAAATATTATGATATCATTATTGATCCCGCTTATTAATCACATTACAAATAGTAAAAATATCTTAAATTATATCATATCATCAATTAATACACCAATTAAAATATATAGCATTATTCATATTTTGAAGTAAAGGAGATAAGTGGGGCAGTCTTGCACATGGGTCATGGTCTTTGTACGGGGAGCAAATATTCCGGCAAGCCCGTACTCCTTTCTTCCGTACTCCGTTTATGTCCGATCACCTGCGCGCAAACAATGGGGAGCTACCCGGCGGTGTGTGGCCGGAAAAACCCTCCGACGATCAAGTTAGCACACACCTTGAGATAGAGAGAAAGAGGGAGGGAGGTGTTTGAGTGTAAGAAATTCCTTAAAAAGTGTTCCTCTGTCGCGTATGGGGGGCGCAGACATGCGTACATACCCTCTGCGCCCCATATCCACTCCCAGTCATCTCCTGACACGTGGCTCCGCTATCCCATCTGTCAGCATAAACCTTGCCGATTATCACCTAATCTCAACTGCTTGCCTACTCAGCAGGAGCTCGACAGCCGGGCTGCTCTATCCAAGGCCGTGCTATGCTTCATACCCATGCACCTCACTGGATAAACCCAAGCGGGACCGGGCTAGGCAGCATCTCGGCAGAGCCTAGCCCGGGCACCTCCTGTGCTCGGCCTCCCTGCCGATCAAACGGTCTCCCTCAGTTGACCACGCCTTTCCGGGCGCCGGTCACTCAGCTTGTCTGGCTTCGGCCATCCCCTGATCAAGCAGCTCGGTCTAGCCGAGCACTGCCTTGCCGAGCTTCTTTTCGGTCCGGGGCAGCTCACACTTGGCCCAATTCCTACCCGGGCCAAGTTCTCGCAGCCCATCTCAGGGCGAATAGCCGATCATCTCGGCCCCATGCATGGTTGGGCTCTCTTCCTGCTCGGCCGTTGCGTCGGCCCAATTCCAGATCATAAATTACCCTCTCAATTGCCCCTTAATTCCGTCCGCGAAAGCGTGACTGGGATTACTCACTTCGACCGAGATAACGTTTCTCCGGTTTCCAAGATGCCAAAGCTCGACCGGGCTAGTTAACATAACTTTCTGCAACCTTGCACGGTTATATTCCTCGGCTAACATACTTTTCCTCGAAAGTAGCTCGGTTGGCTCTTCGTCTCTTCAACCCGTCGCTTCAGTCCTGACATCGCCATAAATGGGGACACGTGGCGGGCTGCCATTGGTCATTGAGCAGCCAACCCGCCGTTTTTGCCAGAATTTGAATTTGGGCGGCCTCTCGTTCCTACATATACAAGACTCCCCTTATACAATTTCTTCCTACTGCTTCTTTCCCATCTGACGCTTCAGAGCTCAAGCCATTTCCTCTCAGCCTCGACTGTCACTCTTCGTGGTTGGAAGAACAGCTCCTGCCCTTCACAGGTAAGACCTTCGATCCCTCTTGAGTTGCTATTTTCTTTCATATTACGCACATTAGGGCACAAGAACGTAGCTCTTAGGGCATAGGCCATAGAATCTGTCCCAAACCTCCCACTGTTCTTGGTGTTCTTCATCTTCATGAAGAACACTAAAGAACTGGGGTGAACCGGGCTCCTGGTCCTCTTTTGATCCAAAAAACCAGTCTAACCGAGCAAATAACAAGTTTGTCTCAACCCCAGCAAAAACCGAGATAATCAAAAGGGCTTGGTCGCTCAACCGGGCTAACATCTGGTCTGCTTGAGCGACCGGGCTCCTTAGTTAGCATAGACAACCGAGGTGGTTTGGCACTCTTAATGACCGAGCTAAAGTCCAGCTCCTTTTGCGCGACCGCGCTCACACTTAACACTTGCCATCCTTTTCCTGCAGAGTCCAAGGGGACCACTGTCATTCCTAAGGCTCTCAGGACCGAGCAACATCCAATAACCACAGTGCCAAACCCCTCAGCCGGGATATACTAAGCCGGCCACAAATGGGGAAATTTCGCTTCCTAGTGGATACTCCGGCCGCGCTAGCTGCTTTCAGAGAGGAGTACGGCATCCCGGCCGATGTCCATCTCGAACTGGCTGAAGAGGAGACCACACCCTGGGGCAGACTAGACCAATGCCCCTTCACCGTGCTCTCAATTGTCGAAGGGGGCCTCCGTTTCCCGCTCAACCCTCTTATCACCGAGTTCCTTCGCCGCATCGGGCTGGCACCCACACAAGTATCCACCAATACTTATAAAATTATCAACGGCGTTCACGAATTGAACAATCGGCTAAGCACTAACTTAGGTCTAGCCGAAATATTGAGGCAATACACAATGGGCCACACCAGCGACGGCCTAGCATATTACTTGAAGATAAGACCGGGCATGGAGAAAATTGTAACCGGCACCCCGGATAAAGATCTGCACGACGACGATTTTTTCTGGGTGTCGGGCAATTACGAAACAGCCGAGGTGCCGAGCTGGTTTATAAACAAGGACTTCGGTTCTTCATGTAAGCCACTCAAACTTGCTCGGTTAGCTTAACTCTTTACTCTGTAACTAACCGATTTTCCTGTTTCTTTTGCAGCAATCCAAGCCTTGCAAGCCAACTATCAATTTCCCAACGTCGAAGCAATTCGAACCGTGCTTCGGTATTGACACCGAGATTGCAACGATTTACTCGGCTACACACCGACCTACAGGTATTCTGCTCCGCGCCGGAGTAGAGTAACTGACTTCCTCCGCGCTCCTTCGCCGTCTCCAGATCCTTCCCTTCCTGACGTCCCCTTGATCCGGTTAACAGACGAGCAAGAAATGGCCAAAAGAAGTCGAATCAAGAATCTTCTAACCGCAACCTCGGCCGAGATACCGAATGTCATCGCCCGTTCCCCGACTGCCGGTCAATCGAGTGCCGCCGTGGTCGTTTTAGCTTCCCCAGCCGCCGGGCAATCTAGCCAAGAAACACGCCGGGCTGGAAAAAGACCACGGGCCAATCCCTCTGCCGAGCTCATCACTGAACTGGCAACCGAGCAACCAGTCGACAGGGTCAGCACCGTCCCCGCATGGCGGCCGCAGTTGAAACACCGGGGAAAAGAGATCCCGGCGAACGCTTCGGTCAAAGGCGACAAGGAGCACCTGCTTGCCTTCGACCTCTCAAAAGCTTTGCTGCTGCCCAGCGACGTGGTTAGAAGCGACCACGTTCCTGACACCCGGCTGGTCAAATCCGCCGTGAAATCCATGACCAGGGTAAGAAGTTCAATCCTCTTTTTCAATTTATGCAAGTGTTTGCACGGTTTCTCCTCTGATCAAATTCTAATTTTGCAGGCCATCCAAAAGCAGCACTTGGTCATGGAGCGCATCCACAGACTCCAACAGAAGGCGAACGACACCGCCAGCCAAGTCGAGAGTCTCCAAGCCGAGCTCGGCCGGGCAAAATCTTCACTTGAGATGGCCAACGCTGACAACAACAGACTGCTCGGTCAGTTGGATGCGGCCGAGAAAAAGCGGGATGAGCTTCAGACCAAGCTAAGTAGGCTCAAAAAGACGCAGAAGAAAGACCGCCGGGCTGCTAACAACGCCGGCTTCAATGAAGCCGAGCAGAGCTACAAAAAACAAGTCTTTGCCATGCAAGATATTTACTTCAAAGCCGGCTGGAAGTCCGCTTGCGAGCATCTCGGCCAGGGCTCTGACACCGATGTATTTGCCAATCCTCCTCCTGCCAAGCTACCGGTCTACCTCGTGCCTTACGCAAACGACGTATTCAGCGCTCTGCAAGCGGAGGCCGAGGAGGGGCTTGAAGAAGGAGGTGGTGAGACAGATTCAGAGGCTGAAGACGCCGAGGTGGAGGAGCAGCCTGGTCAGGACGAGCCCGGTGCCCAAGAAACAAGCCCAACCATCAACCTTGAGCCGCCGAGGACGAATTTACCCATCTCTCCCCCTTGGTTTAGTTTTCTATTTTTGTATTTTTGCTTTCGCGCTTTTGCTGTAACCGGGCTCTGTCCCCACCTTTTGTATTTACTTTCCTAGCAATGAAAAACTCAAATTTCACCAAGTGTTTGCACGGTTGCATCGATTCCATTTCCAGCAAAACGTCTCGGTATAAATCATTGTTTGAACAAAACACCTCGTCAACCGGGATTCATAGCTCGGTTGAAGTACTTAAGCAGAACAAAAAGCAAATTCATAAACCGAAATAACCATCTCGGTTGGTAATAACAAAGTTGTACAAATCATCAACACTTCCAACCGGATTAGATCATCTCTGTTGGGAATCCGAAGTTGGACAAAACACCAACTCTTCCAACCGGAGTAAATCATCTCGGTTAGGAATCCGATGTTGGGCAAAACACCAACTCGTCCAACCGGAGTAAATCATCTCGGTTGGGAATCCGAAGTTGGACAAAACACCAACGCGTCCAACCGGAGTAAATCATCTCGGTTGGGAATCCGAAGTTGGACAAAACACCAACTCGTCCAACCGGAGTAAATCATCTTGGTTGGGAATCCGAAGTTGGACAAAACACCAACTCGTCCAACCGAAGTAAATCATCTCGGTTGGGAATCCGAAGTTGGGCAAAACACCAACTCGTCCAACCGGAGTAAATCATCTCGGTCCTTAACATTAAAACAACAGTCCAAGTGCTAAAGCAATATTACTTCTATAAATTGACAACAAGAGTTACATGTTGCAGTGCAAGCCAAAAAGTTCTTTGCACAAGAAAAGAAAGCAAAAGCTTAAAAATAATACAGTTTCAAGTTGGCCGCATTCCATGGCCAGGGTATTGCTTTTCCCTCTAAATCCTCCAAGTGGTAAGCCCCTTTGCCCGCCAGACCGGTGATCTTGTAGGGTCCTTCCCAATTTGCCCCTAGTTTGCCTTCTCCTGGGACCAGGGTGTTACCCATAACCTTCCTCAAAACCCAATCACCAACCTTGAATGGTCTGGAGTGCACCGTCTTGTTGTATTTCTTGGAGAGCTCTTGTTGGTAGGCGGCCACATGGATGAGGGCCTTCTCCCGACGCTCTTCCACTAGGTCCAATTCCAAGGCAATAGCCTCGACATTCAGTTCGGGCTCGAAACTCGCGCTTCTTAGGATGGGCATGCCAACTTCCAAGGGTATGACTGCCTCCATGCCATAAGCCAAAGCATATGGAGTTTCCCCGGTAGAACGCCGCGGGGTTGTCCAGTATGCCCAAAGGACGCTGGATAATTCCTCAGCCCATTTTCCCTTTGCCTTCTCTAGCCGTTTCTTCAACCCATCCAGTATAGTCTTGTTTGATGCCTCGACTTGACCATTGGACTGCGGGTAAGCCGGGGTGGAGTTGTAGAATTCTATCTTCAGCTCTTCGCAAAATCCTCTGAATAGGCGACCATCAAACTGGGTGCCGTTGTCAGAGATCAAGATCTTGGGGACGCCAAACCGCGTGACCACGTTCTGCCAGACAAATCGCTTCACGTCTTTCTCTTTGATGGTTGCCAAGGGCTCAGCTTCAACCCATTTCGTGAAGTAATCTGTGGCTGCGATGAAGAATTTCCGGTTGCCTGGTGCTGTTGGCAGTGGTCCTACTATATCTAGCCCCTACATGGCGAAGGGCCAAGGACTGGTGAGGGGAAGAACTTCCCTAGCAGGCTGATGGATCTGATGGGCGAATTTCTGGCATTTTTTGCACTTGCGGATGTACTTCTGTGCGTCGGCCTGCATGCACAGCCACCAGTATCCCTGCGAAATAGCTCGGTAGGCCAAGGATCTGCCCTCTATGTGGCTGCCACAAATGCCTTCGTGAATTTCGTACAAGAAGGCCTCCACACTATTCGGGTGCACGCACTTTAGATAAGGACCGGTGAAGGACTTTTTATACAGCGCACCAGATGGAGAGAGCCAAAACCGCGCTGACTTCACCCGGATTTTGTGGGCTTCTTTCTTGTCAGTTGGTAGAGTCCGGTCTCTGAGGAATAAGATCAAGGGGTCCATCCAGGAAGGACCTAGCGCGGCGCAGAGTACATCCGTCTGCCCAGCGTCTTCAATGCTTGGCCGCGGAAGAAAGTCAATTAACAAGGGATTTGGAGACGTACTGTCTACCATGGAAGCAAGGCCAGCCAGTTCATCGGCTCGGCTGTTTTCTTCACGACCAATTTGTTGGACTCTGATTGCCTCAAACAGCTTGATATGCTCCCTGACCAGAGCTTGGTACTTCGCCATTCTGTCGTCATTGGCTTCGTAAATCCCAGAGACTTGGTTAACCATAAGCTGGGAATCACTGTACACCAGGAGCTCAGTAGCCTTCATTTGAATTGCGCTCTTGAGCCCGGCGAGAAGGGCCTCGTACTCAGCCTCGTTGTTAGATGCTGGGAAGCCAAGCGTGATAGAATGTTCAATGGTTAGGCCATCCGGGGAGATAAGAACGATACCTAGGCCGGCACCATGACGGTTGGACGCTCCATCAACAAAAAGCTTCCACATTTTCCCCACAAAAAGCTTCCAGCAGTCTAATGGGTCCTGAGAGTTGCGAAGGGCAATGGGATCACAAATGCTCAGCTGTGCGGTTTCAAGTTCCGTGTTGACTGGTTCCAATTCAGTCCCCATTGGTGATTCGGCACCGGACTCAGCAAGTTGATCTGTGATGCTCAAGTCCGTAGGCGAATCATCAGGTTGCGGTGTTAAGCCGGCCGCAGGATCTGAGCTGTGTGGGTCCATTCCTTCCCCCCTTGATGATTCGGGACCAAACAGAGCGGATGTTTCGGTGATATTTAACTCCGTCATCGCATCACCTGGTGGTAAAATCGTGCAAACTGAGGGCGCTTCAATGGTGCGCGCAAACTCCGCGTCGCTACCTCCTCTAACTGGTTGTACCTCGGTTGGTCTTGCGTGCATCTCATCATCTGCCACGGTAATATCGACCGGGCATACCGGATGAGTGCCAGGTGAGAACTCGGCGACGAAATCTGCCAAGGTCTGGGCTTTGATAGCGGTACGCAGCTGGAACTTCACATCAAACTATCCCAGCTCGACCGCCCACTTCAGAATTCGGCCTGAGAAGTCTGCCCGTTCAAACAAGGCCTTGAGGGGAAACTCGGTCAGTACGACGATGGTATGGGCGTGGAAATAATGCGCCAACTTCCTTGAAGCCATCATTAATGCCAACGCAAGCTTTTCCAACGGCAAATATCTCGTCTCAGCCGGCAGCAAGGTCTTGCTGACATAAAAAATTGGGAAGTGCTTGATTCCTTCAGCGCGGACTAGCACGGCACTAACCGCGTGCTGGGAGACGGCAAGGTAAAGGTAAAGTTCCTCTCCTGGCTTTGGTGTAACCAACAGTGGCAGAGTAGACAGATATTCCTTGAGCTCAGCCAAAGCTCGGTCACACTCTGCGTCCCATGAGAACTTTAACTTCAATGCTTGAAAGAAAGGGCGGCAGCGATCTGATGACCGGCTTATAAACCGATTAAGCGCGGCGGCCATCCCGGCCAGATGTTGCACGTCCTTAGCCGAGCTGGGCTGTTGCAATTCTTGCACGGCTCTGATCTGAGTAGGGTCTGCTTCGATGCCTCGGTTCGTGACTAAGAATCCCAAAAATTTTTCGGATCCCACGCCGAAGGCACACTTGGACGCATTCAAGCGCAGCTTGTGCTTCTTTAGAATGGCAAACATCTCAGCTAAGTCGGACAAATGGTTTGCTTCATGTCGGCTCTTCACCACCATATCATCGATGTAAGCCTCCATTGTCCGGCCAAGCAAAGGAGCAAACATTTTGGTCACCATCCTCTGAAAGGTTGCCCCGGCGTTCTTCAAACCAAAAGGCATGACTCGGTAGCAGAAGAGTCCCCTTGGAGTAGTGAAAGAGGTGATCTCTCGGTCAAGCCCATGCATGGCGATCTGGTGGTAGCCGCGGTAGGCATCCAAGAAACTGAGCCTATTATGTCCAGCCGTCAAGTCCACTAGCTGGTCAATGCGCGGCAAAGGGAAGCTATCTTTGGGACAAGCTCGGTTGACTGTCCTATAGTCGACACAAACTCGCCACTTTCCATTCTTCTTGGGCACCACTACTGTGTTGGAAATCCACCGAGGGTAGTGCACTTCCTGAATTGCTCGTGCCTCAAGCAGGTTCTTAACCTCCTCTACAACTACCTTGGCGTGATGCAGTGCCGATCTCCTTGTTCGCTGGATGACTGGCTTTGCTCCTGGGAAGACATTGAGGTGATGGCAGATAAAACTTGGATCGAGGCCAGGCATGTCGTAGGGCGACCACGCGAAGACTTCGATGTTGGCCATCAAAAACTCAACCATCTCGATCCTCTCTATGGCCGTGAGACTTGAGCCGAGCAAGAAGAACTTGTCCGGCTGTTCTGTATCAATTCGCACCTCAACCAATTCCTCAACAGCCTTGTCTTCGGCCTTGGTGCCCACATCATCCAGGACACCCTGGTCTTCCGGTCCCTCAATCATTTGAACGAATCCTTTGGCAGCCCGACTTCCGTTGACCGCCACGAAGCACTGCTTGGACAGGACCTGATCGCCCCAAATCTCCTCGATAGCCCCCATAGCCGAGGGGAATCTCATCACCTGGTGGTAGGTCGACGCTACGGCTTGCATTGCGTGAAGCCATCCCCTTCCAAGGATAAGGTTGTACGTTGAAGGCACTTGCAGCACCCAAAACTCTACTTGCTTGACCACGGATCCCGCTTTAACCGGCAGGATAATCTTTCCCAAGGGCCACTCCGGTTGCGAGTTAAATCCAACCAGTGGCGAAGTCGCCGGAGCCAAGTCTGTCTCACGGAGTTTGAGCTGCTTGAACGCATCATAATACATGATCTCGACCGAGCTTCCTTGATCGATCAAGATCCGTCTAACATCGAATTCTTTAACGCGTAGTGTTACTACTAGGGCATCGTTATGCGGCGTCTGGATACGCTCTAGATCCCTTGAGGTGAAACTAATCACGTCTTTTTCTTCTGTCTTCCCCCTTTTGATGGCAGGCTGTACCGACAAAACTTCCCGCATATGTTCTGCCTTTTTTATCATTCCCCGGAGTTCGCAGACACGCTCCGGCTCTACGATGCCGTGGATGACGTTAATGATTCCTTGTGGTGGTGCGTCTCGGTCATCCTGTCCCCTGGGATCGACCGGAGCCTGATTCGGCTTGACGCCGCCGTCAATGTAAAAATCTAAATGCCCGGCCGCGACCAGCTCTTCTAAGTGTTGCCGCAATGGAAAACAATCCTCTGTTCGGTGGCCCCTCTCCCGGTGGAATGTGCAACGATACCGTGGATTGTAGCCCTTCTGTCCATCGCCCAACTTAGCAGGAAACCGGACATACTCCTCGTCTCGGATTTCACTAAGTATGCAATAAATTGGAATCTTGAAGACCGTGGTGATGCCAGTCCTTGCCTTCAATCTTCTGTTGGCATCCGCAACATCATCCCAGGCGTAGTCATCCCGGTCGTGCCGACGTCCCCTACCCCGGTTCTTACGATTTGTACCACGGTCTGATTCCTCCGCTCTGTCACTTGAGCGGCTGGACTCTTGCCCAACTGCGTGCACTTTGCCTGCTGTCTTCTTGTCTGTCGTGACCGGAGTTGCCTTGATGGTGGATGCCGACGCGTCATCCTCTACTCGGATGTGCTCATTAATGCGCTGCATGAGCTGGCCCATGGAGGTTGGTTGGTGCATGGTCAGCGAGTCCCGCAATCTATGGCCGACCGGGAGTCCATGCTTATATTGCGTG